>NC_138759.1:65461410-66061410 GCF_965113315.1 Podarcis vaucheri
GCTTGGTAAGTAAAAGTTTGAATAATATTTCAAGGGTCTGGACAATGCTTTATTTCCAAAAGGAGTAGTTTTTATGCTTCCAGTTGCTTCAAACTCTGCAACATTAATATCTTCAATACAGTGGTGGTACCTCGTGTTAAGAACTTAATTCATTCTGGAGGTCTGTTCTTAACCTGAAACTGTTCTTAACCTGAGGTACCACTTTATCTAATGGGGCCTCCCGCTACCACCGCACCGCTGGAGCATGATTTCTGTTCTCATCCTGAAGCAAAGTTCTTAACCCAAGGTACTATTTCTGGGTTAGTGGAGTCTGTAACCTGAAGCGTCTGTAACCCAAGGTACCACTGTATTTAGCAAATGATGCTTCCTGACCTCAAACTGCTTTTTGGATAATTAGGTAGCAGCAGTGGCTAAAAGGGCCTTTCAACATCTCTGCCCCATCACATCACTTGAGAGATTCCAAGAGGTTGTTAGAGTGGACTTCAGAAGTTCCACCCTAATAGTGTGCAGTTAATCTTGCTGGTAAATGGCATAAAGGTAAACGGCGTTTCCGTGTGCTGCTCTGGTTTGCCAGAAGCAGATTAGCCATTCTGGCCACATGACCCGAAAACTGTACACTGGCTCCCTCGGTCTATAAAACGAGATGAGCACCGCAACCCCAGAGTCGGCCACGACTGGACCTAATGGTCAGGGGTCCCTTTACCTTTACCTTTAATCTTGCTGGAAGCCACTGGAAGCCTTTGTTTAAGAGAGGAATCTGGGCTGCAGATGTCTTAAATAAATATTTTAAGAATGAGAGACCACTGTGAAAAGCTACAGTCAAGGAAGTGCGTACAAGTTCAGTGGCTGAATAACTGTTTGTGCAAAATGATACTGTACAGCCTCACTCAGAAGCCATGATATACCCTACTTTTGCTTAAATGCTCAAGTTTTATGAACAGACTAGGAGAAGAACATGAAACAAGCGGTGCTACACATAAGGTCCCTTTAATCTAGCATTCAGTTCCCAGAGCAGCCAATCAGATGCTTCTAGGAAGCTCACAAGCAGGACAGGAGTGCAAGAGCTCCTGCTCACATTCTTCAGAAACTGTCATTGGGAGGCATACTGCCTTTGAGACCAGCATTGCAAGGTGGACAATTTACCAGAAAGCAATTCAGTTCTCCTCAACACCATTTCATAAAATTCATTGTTAACAATGAATGGATAAATTCACCATACTTTTCTGTGTATAAGACGAGATTTTTTTTAACTGTAGAATAATGTTTAAAATCAGGGGTTGTCTTATACATGGATAGTGCAGAGGGGGACAGGCAATTGGTTGCAGCCGTGAGCAGGAGATTGTCTGCGGCGATTGGTGGGTGATTGGTGGCTGTGTCAAGGGCTGCTGTGGATTGGCTGCCGTTGTGGCAGTTGGGCATGTGATTGCTGGCTGCTGCCGGCGACTGGGCAGAGGCTTGTTTGGCTTTGTTGGTGTGTGTGATTGGCAGTTGGGTTAGTGATTTTCGGCATTCCCCCCCCCCCAAAAAAAGGCTCCACAACTATGGGCAACTGTGGTCTTGTTATACATGGGGGCGTATTATACATGGAAAAATATGGTAATTATCCCTTTTTAGAACAACATAAGTTCAGAAAAGAGACGATCTCAAAATCTCAACAGATGTTCAGAGGGGCAGAAGATGGAGATTTTCAGAAATAGTGAGGTGTGCATAGCTCATCCACAATCAGTGGCAATTATAATTACAATTTATTAAATTTCCACACCTCCCTTTATCTGAAGATCACAGAGCAGTTCACAACATAAAAATACAAAATGAGTTCAAAAAATAAAAATTGAGTACCCAACATGCTACACCTTTGACTTTTCATGATTTGAAATAATTCCCTAAAATGGGATTGAAATGGGAATGGCAATGAAAGCCATGATCAGGGGGTCCCAGGGTCAGAGGAGATCTGGACAGCTTTACCTCATTCAGCAAAGCTAGGATTCTGCAGCAGCTGAACCCTCACACACTCCAGAGCTCTTTCTGTCATAGCAACAGCAGCTATGGCTCCAAAAGTTGCAGTATCTGTATTTGACTACAAGGCCTCTGGGCAACAACCCAGTCACATCTGCTTTCCTACTAAAACTTAGAATACTAGCAACAGCAATATGGATGGTTCTGAACAGTTTTTTTATTGTGTCTTTGAATATTATTATTAATATTAGTACAGTAATGTGCTTCTGTATTTATTCCCCCCTCCAACCCCCCCACATTTTCTTTGTTAAACTGAATGTGGATTCCATTTCGTGATAAATGTGCATATGTTGTTTCTTCAAATGTTATCCAAAATGTAAGTGATTTGCATTCTGCACCTAAATTTCTGATTGCTGGCTCATAGGCAAGCTGACCATTTCATGAGTTTCGAAGTATTTATTTATTACTTAAATTGATACCCTATCTTACCCCATGAGCCTATATTGGTTTCCTACAACTTCATCCAAGCATAGAAATTGAATCCAGGGGCATTACAAGGTATTTAAAAGACTGAGGGCACAGGCCCTGAACAACAAATTTGCATGTGCTGGGTGTGTGTGTGTGTGAGAGAGAGAGAGAGTGTGTGTGTAAATGTATAAATCTGAGCAAATTAAAATGATTGGGTGGCTGGAATCTCACCAGTACTGTACCATATAGCCTGACCAACAGCTTAGTAAGTGGAGTTCATTTTCTTAAATTTTAGAAAGGGGCCGGGGGAGGGCGGAAGGTCCAAGTGCCACCACAAAAGATCCAAGGCTTGGATTGCTTGGGCCACCCCACAACAGCCTTGAACTGATCCCTACAGAACAAGGTGTTTACAAACTCCAGGGTTTGGCAAAATTCCCTCTTTGAAAATATATCTCATAAACTAAACGTTTCTAAAGGGCACAGCTCAAATGACCCCATCTTTTTACTAGATGGCATTCTTTATTTCTTATAATCTACAGATATTAGGCGCATGGTCGCTCAGTGTCACCAGTATATGCAATTGTCCAGCTTCTCTAAAACTTTATAGAACCTTTCTTCTCAATAATAACGGAACTCACAAGTGGAAAATACTTCCATTTTTACACATATTTTTATTTTTAAAGAGAATCTTTGCACTCTTTATTCCTTTGGCACTGCGCTGTACTTTTGTCCTGAGTTGTGACATTTTACGGTTTATATTTTTGATGCTGTGTTTCCTTTTTGCTACATTTGTACTTTTTAACACAATCAATGGAACATTAAAAAGGAAATGTCTGGGTCCCATCCCAAAAGACTCAGGGTTTGTGCTTCCTGTTCCACCCACCTACAACAGCCTTGAACTGATCCCTAAAGTGAAATGTGTTTACAATCTAGATTCTTATAGTGTCCAACGTACTTCTCATTCAAGCCATCATAATCAAACCAGAACTGTGTTTGTTTATGTTTTCTTTACATGCTCTTGCAGCCATTTTGCATGCCCAGGTTCTGCTGTATTATCACATTTCTGTACATGACTAAGTCAACACCAAGCAGGCTAAAGTGAGCAGTGTTCCAGGCTGATTCAGGAATGCCTGGAAGGGTTGTGTTTTTGTTCCTCAGTAACTTTTACTGTGGGTAAAACCGCAGTGCCTAGGACTTGCCGATCACATGGTCGGCGGTTCGAATCCCCGTGCCAGGGTGTGCTCCCGTCGTTCGGTCCCAGCGCCTGCCAACCTAGCAGTTCGAAAGCACCCCCAGGTGCAAGTAGATAAATAGGGACCGCTTACCAGCTGGAAGGTAAACAGCGTTCTGTGTGCTGCGCTGGCTCGCCAGATGCAGCTTGTCATGCTGGCCACGTGACCCGGAAGTGTCTGCGGACAGCGCTGGCTCCCGGCCTATAGAGTGAGATGAGCGCACAACCCTAGAGTCTGGCAAGACTGGCCCGTACGGGCAGGGGTACCTTTACCTTTACCTAACTTTTACTTCAAGGAAACCGAGGAACCGCTCCTGGGGAAAGTGGAACGGCAAAGTAGCTGTTCCGGGTTGGTGAAGAAGCAACTACATTTTGTGAGGGGGTGAGTTGCCTTCATTTGTAAAACCCATCTGAGATGTACAAAGAAAAGAATGCAGCAAAAGAGATAAGATTATTATTGTGATATTTATGAAAACCCACACATTTAAAGAAAAAGTTTGTAACTGGGAAACTACAAATTGAATAAACAGCACTAACCTTTTTATTGCTGTTCACACTGCAGATTTTTGTTTTATTAGAATTGTTGATGATACCATTTGAACAGTGCAGCTCATAGGGGAAACATCGCTTTACAGCAAGAAGCCTCAAGAGCCGGCAAGTAGGAGGCAGAAGTGAGTGGGCAGATATTGAGGAAAGCACTGATGAGTGACACAATGTATTGCTTTAGAGTTTGTTATCTCCCATTTTTAAAGGGAAGAAATTAATTCAGATCTAAACTCTGAAATCCTCCTAAACTCCTATTCTCCTCTCCTCTCCCCATCCCTCTGAAAACCATAAACTTTCAAGCACAGGGAAAAGGTATGAAAGGAAAGTTAAATATAGTTCAGAGAACTTTCTTCTTCTTAATAATGCATTTCTGACTGGTTGCAGCTTTTTACAAACCCGCTATATGCCTGTGTGGATTTGGCTTCCCTGTGCCTCAGTTAGACTTTTGGGGTGAAGCTTCATTTTAGGAATGGTATCTATTGCGTATACTGTTGTTAAAATAAAGCTGTCTAATTGAGGCACAGGGGTGTCGTGTTCACACTCAGTTATTTTCTCATGCCAGTGTTAAGTGGACATGCAGTAAGCAGAAAATCACACACCTACCTTTAGCTTCGCAATGAGCAGTAAAAATAAATCATGGTGGGAGGATCATTCGCTTCTTTGGCAGTTTTGCGTGTTGTATCTGGTATTTGTAGCACATACTATATCTTCCTTAGCAGCCACATGAACCCAAGGAGGTCTGATGTGAACCTTATAGAGCAAAATCACTGAGGGCCAGTTAAGAACAAAAAGAAAATCCTTTCATTGAAGGGTCTTACCCAAATTATATCTTTTCTGAGTCCCAGTTGACAAGAGGAACCTTCCTGACATTATCAGAGAGGTCCTAATGGTAGGAACATAATGTTGTACAATTTCTATCTGATATTTATATCATGGATTGGGAGCCTCAGCACTTGGGGACCAGTGTGCCCCTCCAGACCTACCTGGGCCCCAAGACTCTCCCAAGTGACACCCTTCTCCAGCCCTGATTTGCACCCTCCTCATATTTATTTTACTTGCATTTAGTAAGCAAACCAGAAACTTTAAAACAGCCAGGACTGCTTAATACTGTATTAGCAATTTGGCATCCATTCGTTGTTACTCATGGACTTCTGAAACAGAAAATTTCCCACAGAAAAATGAAGGACTGCAAATTTTCCCACCCTACATCGTTGATTCTGATCTTCCATATGATTTGAATCGTGTGAGGGAGAGTAAGGACAACCAGTTCTGGTTTGAATTCAGAGGTCCCCAGTTCAGTCATGGCAACCTTAGCTACCAAAGGGCTCAGATTGCAGGGATGGGAAGAGTGTCTGGATAAGGCTTTGGAATGCTGCTGTCAGCCAGAGTACAGACAGTGAAGGACTGAATGAGGCTGCATAACTTGTATTGGTTGATAATACAATGCACCTTCATAGCACACATTTGATTTTACCTAATATCTCCTTGAACTTTTCAAAGAATACCTATCCTGCCACCAAGAAATCCAGGCTGGCAGATACCTCACTGATTTTTACCAGCGAGACTGTGTATTTGGAGAACAAATGATCACCAATGGTACTGTTCTCAGTATTTGATCTGGTGACAGTGGTGGATTTCCTAATGTGCTTTTGGAATTGTTCTACAGGTGCCAAGCGCCCTCACAGGTTAATGATATAAAAGGGAGATGAAGAGTACATATCATCCTTCCAGAGAGGCCTGAAACTTCACAGAACTTGTCCTTTTGTTCATTTTAATGATTCCCCCCCCCCACATACCCTAGTCATTTTGTATTGTGACTCATGCTCATAAGAGTATTCTTCTAACTCCTTTGATTTTTTCCCCCTCCTCCTCCTCAGGCTGTCATCTTGAAAGTGGAGAAGAAATTAACTTTGTTTTCAAAGCCCAGTCAGTAAATCTACTCAGGCTAAAAGAAATATGAAGATAGTAGTAGCCAGCCAACCCGTTTTTAAAGATGGTTCATCCTAATTTCACCCTAGGGGTTAAAGGCAACAAAGGTAATATCAAAACATATCTTTCTTCCTAGCCTCCTTGTACAATGTAATGCCTTGCAGGGTTAAAAGAAACAGCGAAGGCCTGGAGAAATGGAGATGCCTGTCACATTCAATTTACATTGTGATTAGTGGATGTGGGCAGTAGAGAGAAAGAAGAGGTAAGATTGAGGGCTCAGTTATGGCCAGGATTCAGCTGTAATATTTCAAAGGAAGAGATATGGAAGACGGTGACTGATGAAGTGACAGAATAGAACTGAACTTAAGGTACATCTTCATTTGCCATCATAGAGCAACTGTGTTTTCTGTGGGAACATTGATGTTACATGGTGTATCCTGCAGAAAGCATGTAAAGCAGGTGTGAAGAACTACTATTACAGTGGTACCTCGAGTTACAAATGCTTCAGGTTACAAACTCTGCTAACCTGGAAGAGTTACCTCAAGTTGAGAACTTTGCCCCAGGATGAGAATGGAAATTGTGTGCTGGTGGCACAGCGGCAGCAAGAGGTCCCATTAGTGAAAGCACGCCTCTAGTTAAGAACAGTTTCAGGCTAAGAACGGACCTCCGGAACGAATTAAGTTCGTAACTAGAGGTACCACTGTACTAATTTTGTTACTGAATTTATATCCCACCCTTCCTATCAAATGAGCACTATTGGGGTCTTCACGTTTGCTGTGGGCACCGCTAAAGCCAGCCTGGGAAAGATCAGAGCCAAATGCATTCTGGGTATCCATTTCTCTCCCTGGCCACTTTGCTTTCTCTGGCTGTGTACACACTATACACTTAAAGCACATTTAAATCACCCCACAAAAGAAGATTGGGAACTGTCATTTATCCTTCACAGTACTACAATTCCCAGCACCCTTAAACTACAGTCCCAGGACTCTTTTTTGCAGTTGTGTCTGAATTTTAAATGTGCTCTAAATGTACTGTACTGCCTCTCTCTCTTAAGCCAGATGTTTGCTGCAGAAAACACAAGTGCAATATAGACATTTCTGCATAAATATATTACGCCCCAGCAAGCATATGTGCCTTCACTCAAAGTACTAGGCAGTTTCCTCAAAGGTTCAGTTTCAGAGCTGTGTCTGAAAGCGGACATGCAGTAAACCCTACAGGTAAAATATTATTGTCTGTTACTACCCACAGAGCTTTGAAATGTTGCCCTTCAGTGCTTTCTCTCCAAGAGGCTACTCAAATAACAAATGTGTTTTGGCATTTTAATCTGTTTGTTTCTCTCCCATGTTCCATGACTTGTCTATGGAAAATAAATGTCTGTTAGATTTATTTCTCTGTGTCGATTCACACGTATCCAGTAGAACTTGCTAAATGGCCCCAGAAGTGCTGTTAATTTTTGCGCTTAGTGATCTACAGAGGTGAAGCAGAATGAGAGCAATTGTTATTCTTTTCTCTAGGGAGAGGAAAAGGCTATCGCTACAAGAGCAACAAGTGGATTGCCTGTAGCCTGGTGCCAGGGGCTATAATCTGACTGATAACAAAATGTGTGTATGCTGACAACTATCTACACTTTGACTAAGTCCCTAAGGGGGCGAAGAAAGGCTCTTACTAGGTGGTAATTTACAATATAGTTGATGCTAAAGGTGAGTGACAGCTAATACGGATGGGCTGCTTAAAAGGATAATGTTCTTCATTTTAATTATCTAGAGAGCAAATGAATTGGAGAGCTGAAGATTACTCTGTCATTATGGTATAAGATGAAATTCAAGTATGGATGGCCATCTAAATTTCCCCTCAGATTCACTGTTCAACTTTGGGGATATTAAAAAAACATGGATAACCTTGATAAGAGAGTGAAAGAGGCTGTAGGATGCAGGTGGCTGGTGTGGGTGGGATTAAGCATGCAGGGATACAGGCAGCGGCTGAGGAATCTTGGGGACACAAATGAGTGAACGAAAAGTGGTAATATCATGCTAAGGACACGTTTTAGGGCTGCAAACTATTGATCATCCAAAGTAGCTCTCATAGAGAAAATAATTTTCATTCTGAGAATAATGCCAAAGTTTCCCAGCTTTTAATGACAACTGCAGAATTTGGTTATTTTGTCTCGAGAGCTGCTAATGAATATTTCGGCAGCAGTCCTAACCTGGGTGCAACGCCCATTGATTTCAATAGGCCTTACTTCTACGTGGACATGGTTAGCATTGCACTGTTGCAACACAATCTTTACAGAAGTAAGGTTGATTCAAAGGAAAGGTTTCTCCCAGGAGAATGGGTCTAGGATGACACCTGTAAGCAGTTATAGCCATCAGTGTAGTTTTAGTACAGTAGACTTACATTTATGCAAATTTCACTCAAGAGATCTTCTTTCCCTTCCTCAGTGCAAGCAGCACCCAAGCATAAGAGCCCTCTTCCTTCCAGCGTGGTGTAGTGGTTAAGAGCGGTAGACTCGTAATCTGGGGAACCGGGTTCGCATCTCCGCTCCTCCACATGCAGCTGCTGGGTGACCTTGGGCTAGTCATACTTCTCTGAAGGCTCTCAGCCCCACTCACCTCACAGAGTGTTTGTTGTGGGGGAGGAAGGGAAAGGAGAATGTTAGCTGTTTTGAGACTTCTTGGGGTAGTGATAAAGTGGGATATCAAATCCAAACGCTTCTTCTTCTTCCTGTAGTTTCCAGCAACTAATATTCAGAAGGATCCTTCCTCTGGCCATAAAGGCAGAGCATAGCCACTGTGGTTAACTAATAGCCTTAGTCTCCAAGAAACATGTGGTGTGTGGAATATATTGCAAAACTTAGTTTCCTAAGAATTCCTGCTTTCACATTCTGGGGGTTGTATTGAGTTTTCTATAACTTCACAATTCCAACTTAATTATTCTCTTTTGAAGAGAAAATGAATGGGGCTGAATGAATGAATCTATAACTTTCTTCTTCTTCTTCTTCTTCTTCTTCTTCTTCTTCTTCTTCTTCTTCTTTGACAGCTGTCTACTTTTTAAACCAAGATTCTATTAGCCTGTGCCAAGGCACCCATCCTAACCTAATGGAGAACTCAATGATTCTACCTTCACCCTAACTGATAGCCATAGCAGTGCCATTAAAAAGTATGGCTGCTCAATAGTACTGAAAGGCCAGGCAGCCCAGCTTTGTCAGGTGGATCTTAATTTGATAACTGTCCAGGTGTTAACAAAGCTGCAATCCTGTTCCCATTATCTCACAGTGAACACTATTGAGCTCACTAGGACTTCCTTCTGAAGAGATGTATAGAATTACACAGTCAGACTTTGGGATGTGCTGAACAGTAGGAAAAGTTTTCACCATCCCCCATTCAGTTTATCACTTTTGGTCACATAGTCTTGGAAAATTGAGAAAACTCTACCAAACCCTCCAGTTTTGCCAAGGCAAAAAAAGTTTAACTAGAGTAGCCCAGGATAAAAGTGGCTCTTTCTTCTTACATGCTGAGTTCCGGTGTAGAAGAATTAAAAGAAGATGTAGAGATGCTTGCTATTGTCAGAGAAACAGAACATAAATATTGACTGTTGGAAACTGGAATAACTCCTGTGAGACATCTCTCCCCCCCCCCTTTTCTGCAAGTGTGTAAAAATTTCTATTAGCATAAAATGGCCTAGTCACAGTTTGTCTCTTTAATAAGCCCATTTTGAGGATCCCCCCCCCCCTCACAAGACAGTGTTTTGCAATTGTCTCATTGCTCTAAGTAGAACTATTTGGCTTTTAGCTTTCTGGGTGTCCCTGGGTTACTGTTTACAAGGGGTCTAGAACTTTGGTTATTTAATGAACTGAATGACATTTATTAACTTCCTCATGAATAGTTCAGAATAAATCAGCAAAGTCTGAGCAAAATAAAAAATAATTAATCTGCAGAGATGGTTGTCTTTTGTGAATCATCTAATACCACCTACCTGGGATTGTCGCTTCAGGAACCATTAGTGGAGATTTTCCACTTTGTGATATGGCACAGTGACAGCAGATATGTCCAATTAGTGCTTTTCCCAGTAGACAAGGTAGTCTAATTATTTTTAAGTGACTGAAAAAGGATACATGTTAAAGAATCATATGAACGACACTGGTTCTCATTCAGACCCTTCATGTGTACATACACACAATCCTTCTAGTTCAATGGTGGCAATCATTTACATTTCTTCTAACAATAGTGCTCATTGTTATAGTAAAAGTTATTTCTACTGCAAAATAGGGTTTTTTCCCCCTTTAAGAACTGTGGCCAAATAATAAAAATGTTCATTACAAATACAACAACTTGCCAGCTTTATCATTATTCATTGGGTACAAAAAACAAATATTCCAACTTAATTTAATGCAGATTATAAGCCACAAGTTAATAGCCACAACACTATTTCTTCCTTTGAATAGGATCTCAAAATCTTTCTCGAGTGGGATGATCATTTTCCCTGTAAAGATTTGTGGAAAGTATTATGTATTGCAGCCATACAAAATTATGGATATAAGAGATCAGTTTCCTCGCATCTATGGACATTTGTCATCCAGGTATTTTGGTTCAATTACTACTGCATTTTTGAACCATGGGAAATAAACATCCCATTGCTTTACCTAATTTGAAGATGGGGAACCACAGAACTGTGAACTGAATACAGCCCCACAGGTCTCTCTATCAAGACTCTCACCAGCCCACACCCCTTGCAGACCTTGCTTCACACACTGCTTAAGTGGTTTTGCCTGGCAATAATGAGTCATTGAACTTGGATAGTGAATCTTGCTTCCCTTGATGGAGGATGAAGAGGGATCTTTGTAGAACAAGCATTTACAGTTATTGCCCTGCTGACATATGCCTCTGGCTCCTCCTGCTGTAGCCCCTGGAAGGTTGTACAGAAGGGAATGCTGCCATTGGGCTGAAAAAGGTTTGCCTCTCCTGGCCTAATTTGAAATTCAGGATGGCTGTTGAAGGAATTTAGGAAATGAAATAGAACATGACTGGCTCACATCATATTCCTTTGCATACTCAAATCCATAACCCTTTTACTAATCACTGTTATCATCCTGCCAAGAAATATGAATATGATGTAGTTAATGCATATTATCTATTAGATAATAAACATAATTCTGTTTGATCCATTACATCACTGCAACCATTCTAGATTCTAACCCATCTTTTTGGAATCATTGCCTTACATATCTGTCATTCTGAATGATCTAATAACCAGAAACCCTTTACCAGAGGCATCAACTTGGACCCCAACCATGGGTGCCCACCGGAATTTCAGGTAGGATATATATTTGAAATATAGTAATGATAAATTATAATGTTTGAATCCAGAATGTCCAAGCTTTTCGAAACAGTGTGGCACATTGCTGTATGAAAACATTTCTGTTAATAGTATTATTAAGAAAGTTTCTTTATTCTGCACAAAATGTGAATTCATTGCTGTTGAAGAAATACGAAAAAACCTGTCATATGAGTTGTGACAACATTAGCAGACCAGGAGAGGCGGATAGTTTACGGAGGGAAATGAGATAATTGGACTAGCTCTGGATTTTGTTAGTGTAACTGTTAAAGGGAAAGTTGCAGCAGCATTGCTATCCAAGAAAGCTGGTCAAGTGTTATATCCTTCAGTAAAACTCTAGTGTGTGCTTTAAATTATTGCTATCTTGAACCTGTTTGAATCTTGAAAGGGTATATGCTGCAATGATGTGCTTTGTGCAGGACTCTGATAGGTGTAGCATATGAAACATTGAGGAGGTTTGGTTCCTCTGGTCAGCCAATTAAGCACTGTCTGAGGCCCTCAGAACTCAGAAGGGCCTGTTACTAGGCTGACTGGTGAGCTACATGCTCAACCAACACATGAATATGCTGCTTACATATGATTTCAGGCTAAAATTGAGTGTTTTCATTGGATCAGGAGGAATCATGGGGAGGGGGTGCAGTATAGGAAAGTGCCATTGGTGGTGCAATTCTATGAATGTCTAATCAAAAGTAAGCCCCACACTCTCCAATGGGCAAAGCCCACGGTCTCCAATGGGCAAACTCCCGTAGATAAATATATGATTGCAAGCAATGGGGGCTGGTGCCTACTTTCTTGGGATGGGACTACTAAAGAAGATAGAAACTGTAGAGCCAGAAAGACCAAAATTGGTTTTTCTGCCTGTGGACAAATTGGTGGGACCTCCTGGCCATAACAATTATTTTGGATTGAGACTGACTGAGCAATGCAGAGAGCTGATTGGCTAGAGAATGGGAGATTGACTGAAAAGTATACATTACTTTCTCTACATTGAAAGGGATCACGGAAGGATGTGTGGGTCAGGAAGCAATGTAGCAATGCGATTTTGGGTGGTGGTGGTTGTTTTTAAGTGCTGGCCATTTCACTTGTTAGGACTTAGTCCTGGTTGCCCTAATGGATCAGCCTCTGTTGATTGCAGCTCAAGTGAGCATACTGGGCTTGGTAGTTTAGTCTTGGGAAAGGACAAAATAACATTTAGTCAAAGATTGGGGAATGACTAATGATTCTGAGAAAACAAATTCTGAGTTGCCAGATTTGGGCAGAGCAGATGGAAAAATCTCAAACCACATTCCCTTCAGGTTTCTTCTCTGAATAAAATAAGAGAGAGAAATGTTCATTAAGGGCAGATGGGCATTAGTTTAAATGAATAATCTTTTTTACCTCATGGAAATTTCAGGAGATTAAACAAATTCTGGAAATCATTGAGCTGAAGCCCAATTTAATCAATGCTTTGGGAGGTGTGTTTAATTAAATGTCTAAAATAACCACCTCAATTTATATATAGAAATTCTTCTTCTTAGAATTAAGTTAGGCATGATTACAGAATAAATAATCGAAGTTGATTGCAAAACCAATATTTTATAACTGGCTATTTCCCCCCCTGGTTCTCAACTCATTTAGTTCTTAGTACCATGATAGAATAAAGCCTATTCCATAGTAATTGTGTCTTCCCAGTGTTGATCTGAGGCACCTCTAATATTCATGATTTGCATCATAGACCCTCAGAGCAATTAATAAGGAATTCAACACTGGTGCAGCATTTTTATGATACAAACTGACTCATTGAAAGCCAGTACTCCTGCTTCTCCTAGCTATGAGGGGAAAGTATGTGTCATTTGGTGTGCAAAGTTTCATGAATTAGTCGCTGTTAGTGTTGGTGTCCTGAATTGGTCATTGTTAGTGATGGGCGATTCCCCCAATCCAGATTGGAAGAGTCCACATTAAAGGTCTTCTGAAAGAAGTCTATATTTCAGAATTGTTCATTTTTATATTTTAAACAGAGGCCCCTTCAGGTTCCAGATGATGCCACTGGGACTATGACATGGCCTAGAGGTGAAAGGGCCATATCTCAGTTGTATAGCATATTGCTTTGTTTGTAGAAACTGCCTGGTTCAAGCTGCAGCATCTTCAGGTAATCCTGGCAATGCCCCCTGTTTGAAACCCTAGAGAACTGCTGCCAGGTAGTGTATTATTTATTTGTTTCACAGATTTTTCTCTCACCCAAAGGAGCCCAGGGTGGTAAATAACTAAATGGTAATAATTAACAAACAAAAGTCAACCATCCTATCAACTAAAATTATAAAGTTGCCAGAAACAATATCTAATTTTTCAGCCTCCCAATGCCTGGCTGAAGACTGTAAAGGTAAAGGTACCCCTGCCCGTACGGGCCAGTCGTGTCCGACTCTAGGGTTGCGTGCTCATCTCGCTCTAGAGGCCGTGAGCCGGCGCCGTCCGAAGACACTTCCGGGTCACGTGGCTAGCGTGACAAGCTGCATCTGGCGAGCCAGCACCAGCACAGCACACTGAAACGGTGTTTACCTTCCCGCTATAAAGCGGTACCTATTTATCTACTTGCACTTAAGAGTGCTTTTGAACTGCTAGGTGGGCAGGACCTGGGACTGAACGATAGGAGCTCACCCCGCCGCGGGGATTCGAACCGCCGACCATACGATCGGCAAGTCCTAGGCACTGAGGTTTTACCCACAGCATCACCCGCGTCCCTAGCTGAAGACTGAGGCACATTTAAAAATTCTGCCTTAACATTAATAATCAGAGGGACAGTCATACCTGACCACGCAGGGCCCACTACTGAGAAGACCCTTTGCAGGTCAGTGATAGCCAGGCATTGTAGAGCCCAATAGTCTCTGGCCTCATGTAAGGTAGCTTCCTAAATTCCATCTGCTCAAATCCCACCCGGAGTCCTCTCGCTTTCCATTTTTCAAAGTTGCCTGGAGGAAGCAACAACACAGCTATGATTATTCATGGGGTTCAGGAACCATTAGCAATTAATCCCCATGATTCCTGTCATCCCCTAGAGAAATGTTGCTAATATTAGGAATTAATAATTAAAGAATTAATCATTCAGCCCTAAGATTTTATCCAAGCCTTTGTATTAATACTCATGACAATGAACCATGTATGCATGGCACAGTGTGTCTGAAACTAAGAATTGAATCTGCCAGAGCAAACAATAGTTTCATGGAATATCACAGCGGCACTCACTCAGCCTGTATCTCAGTAGGTAAAATGGTCTGAAGATGTCGCCTGGCTGCCACAGAATGAGAAGCAAAGGATTTGGAAGGCAGGGATGAGTCACATAGGGTCCCCCCACTAGTGTAGAGTCAAGATGATGGTGTGGACTATATAGAAATGGACTACCCTTTCCATTGGGGACATGAATGTGATACTAGCTGGCAAGAATTCTTATTCTTTGCTAGTGTTTTGGCTAGCTCTGATTCTCTGTAACATCTATACTGGGAGCAGCTGTGCAGACTCTGGACCAGTGTCTGGGTGCAGTGGTGGGCTAGATGAGGGCCAATGAATTGAGTTTAAACACTGGCAAGATGGAAGCTCCATGGGTGAATGGTTTCAATATTTGAGGTTCTCTGTTCTGGATAGGGTTGCACTACATTTGAAGGAACAAGCATGTGATCTGGAAGTGAACTTAGTTTCTGGACCTAGTTAACTTGGCCACTGGAGTCTTGGCACTCCTACTGCAGTGTGCTCCATGTGAGGCTTCCCTAGAGCTTAACCCGGAAGCTGCAGCTGGTGCAGAATACAAAAGGCAGGTTGTTGACTAGAATCTTTTACTGACATAGGTAAAGGACCCCTGACCATTAAGTCCAGTCATGGACGACTCTGGGGTTGCAGTGCTCATCTCGCTTTACTGGCCGAGGGAGCCGATGTTTGTCCGCAGACAGTTTTTCCGGGTCATGTGGCCAGCATGACTAAGCCACTTCTGGTGTAACCAGAGAAGTGCACGGAAACACACTTCCGGAGCGGTACCTATTTATCTACTTGCACTTTGACATGCTTTCGAACTGCTAGGTTGGCAGGAGCAGGGACCGAGCAATGGAAGCTCACCCCGTCGCAGGGATTCGAACTGCCAACCTTCTGATTGGCAAGCCCTAGGCTCTATTAAGAGAGTTAAATTGGTTGCCAATATGCTACGGGGTGCAGTTCAAGGTTTGGGTTTTAGCTTTTAAGGCTTTAAACAACTTGGAACCAGGTAACCTAAGGGACCACCTGCTCCCTATAACCCTGCCTGGCAACTGCACTCCTCGGGTGGAGCACCACCGAGATTATGCCAGAGGTCTGCTTAGTTTATACAAGAACCAAGTGTTTAGTGTTGCAGCTCCAGCCCTTTGAAATCAATTCCCACCTGAAATAAGAGATGCACTCACTAAAAACTTTTTAAAAGAAGGCTTCCCTTAAAGTGTGACCCAGGCATTTTGTGTATTGATAGTATATCTTTAGATGTGGTTTTATTGTTTTTAGAGTTCGTATTTTTTATTTTATCAGGTTGCACACTGTTTTGATAGCTTCAGGTTGTAATATGCTTTAAATATTGCAATTTAATTTTTTTGGTGTGTGTGTGCATTGGCTACCTAAGGTATTTATACTTTCAAAAGGTTTTGGGCAGATATAACAAGTTAATTATAATCAGCAGAAATAATCAGCAGGGTATTTTCATGATGAAAGCCTGATTTCTTGATAGGAGAGGCTGAACGTAATTCTCATTTGAGTTGAGGTGGGTTCAAAAGGAGTATCAGGGTTGCTTCCAGGATCAGATTTTATAAATGAATGTGAAATCCACGTCATTGTAACCCCTCAGCAGTGTACTTACTTGGAAAAGTAATGCCCTTTGAAGTTTCATGTGTGTATGGTGAATGAGTAGGCACATAGGCACATTCTTCAAAATGATAAATGTAAACTCTCCTATCAAGAAGGGGGGAGAGTTCAATATTATATATATTGCCTGTAAGGTATTAAATATTGTGCACAAGGAATATTAATTTGATTGAGTGGTTTATGTAGCATGTAGGTCACACTAATTGACCAAGCATGCTTTTCAATATTAGCATTTCAAAATACGTAGTTCATTAACATTTGCCTTCAGAATTTGAATGTAAGTTGCAGACAATAGTAAAGGAGAAGCTGAGGAAGGATAATGATTTTCCCTTTGTTTTGATGTTTAGACTAATGAACCCTGCATTCAAATCACATTATTATGGATCCTGAGTCATCAAAAGGCCAATACAAGTGAAATCTGATCAGGAGTCTTTGAAGCACAATTGTTTTCCAGCATACTACATTGTAACATCACAGGTTCTGCCCACAAAAGCTTATCCTCTACCTGAGATACATAAAATGTCATTTTAATCATCTGGGCTCGTGGACAGTGGCAGTGGCGGAGCTTCATGCTCCAGCATCAGGGGCGGAGAGCAGGTGGGGCTGTGGCAGACGTGCATACCGGGGAACATGGTGCAATGCCTGCAGGGACATGGCATACGTCCTGGGGGCATGGTGCCCAGCACGCATGGGGGGGGGAGCCACAATGGTACCCCACCGAGATTGTAGTGACGGAGGCGGTGCACTCCCCCACCCCCCTCTTCCTCCGCCAGTGGACAGTGGACACTTGAGCGGTCCCACCAATATTTCAATAACTTCCACCCAACTATCAGCTTGAACCATCAACTTGAACTAGACCATTACACTCTCTGGACTACGTAATGGACATATATGGACTTATATAGGAAAACAACTACACATAGCTCCAACTTCTACACAGAACACTTAAAAAACCCATTGCTCACCCAGGTGCAGAGAAACCATGGGAGGGGTGCTTCAGTTGATGACCTGAGGGCTTACATTTAGTTTTTGTTACCACAGCTCCTCCTTTATTGTGCTTTTAATTCTGTTGGGAGCCGCCTAGAGTGTCTGGGGAAACCCAGCCAGATGGTCAGGGTGTAAATAATAAATTATTATTATTATTATTATTATTATTATTATTATTATTATTATTCCTCCACCTACTACCACTGGGGGCTACTTCCCCTCTCCTTCCCCTCCGGCCACTGAAGCCACGTCATGCTCAGCTCTACGCTTGGCCTCCTCTGCCCCTTTTGAACATTGGGGGGCCCTCCCAGATATATTGGGAGGATAAAAGGTAGTAGATGGCACCCCTGCTACCCTACATGCATGTGGGACCTAACATGACAAGATTATTTCAAGAAGGGACAAGTGTATTCCTATTGCAAATTCCAGGGTAAGTTCATACTTGTGATGTGTGCAGAGAGAAGCTCTCTGCAACATTAGTGCTCTATACAGCACTGTAATTCTGTGCATACTTACCTAGAAGTAGGAATTCCTTCTGAATGAAGAAGCAAAGGATAGGACTGTGAGAGAGATGCTAGAAGCAGAGCCTCATAAAAAAAGATACCATGTAGTGTGGGACTTTGTATGTCTTCGTAGTTAAACTGATACATGCACAGATCCCATGCTTTTCATCATTTTGACATTTGCTCTTCTGGAAGATCAGAAAGAACTGTGTATACATGTGATGTAGTTACAGGGATCCGATACAAAGAATAACCTCACATCCACCACCAAAAGAAAAAGGCAAAAACCATATGAAGATAAGCCTGTGGATCATTTTGGATTTTGTAGACACACAGTCCCTATGCAAGGTTTTCAAAAATATATCACACATGCTCAAACACATTTCCTTTTAGAAATTCCCAAGGAGAAATATGAAGCAATCCAACTAAGATGTCTAATAAAACAAACCAAAGAGAGAAAGATCTTTGGTAGTCCTCTTGCATACCTCTTTTTCATTTTAATGCTGTTCGGACAGGAGAACATCCTGGTAGATTGAACCCTAGGTTTTTACCTTGACTATAGGTTAGATGTAGGGAAGAAGTAAATAAGTAATAATGTTCTGAATTGAAAAGTAGCTCTGGAAGTCTCATTAAATCCTTAGCTGCTTTAGGCTTTCCCTTCTCTCACCTGCCACCCACTGATGACCTATGAGTCACCAACAATTTCAGCTTCATCTTAAATCTTTATTAAATTATTTTAAACCCTACAGCCTTATGTGATCAGAAAAAAACAACACATCAGGTTTTATATTTTTAAAAATGATAAATAAGTTTTGAGTGTGAATAAATCTTAATTGTCTTGGTGTATATATTACAGAAAAAGAAAGGTAAACCTCTTCCATAAACAGGTACATAGTTGTTTGAAAAATCCAATTTGCTTCAATGAAATGTTAATAATTTTGTGATACTACGTAAGAAATGTATTCTAAATGACATAAAGTCATTTTTAAAAGGCAATACTGAGGCTTGTGCAGAATAATAAACCAGCATTCCTCCCCATGATTCCTTCCTTCTGTCTGAGCTGTTACAATTTTCTTTTTTCTTATGGCATACATTCTGGGTTTGTTTTATCCATAGCTTTTGGTGCTGCTAAATGGGGAGTTGAGATTCCAAACTGGGCATTCAGATTTCTCAAATGGGTAGTTGGCAATTGTGGAAAAGGGAAATCCACGCTACATTCACGAAAATTCAGGCTGGCATTTTGATGCTGATAAAGTCATGTCAACATCACTTGCGTGTATGAGAACCATCGATCTCACAATAGACACCAGTCTAGAAGCACTCTCCCTGTCTTAATCTCCAGCTCAGGGATCTTGGTAAAATCCTTTGTGCTTCTTTGTAAATATAGATCTTGCTTCTTTAGAGCTAAAGTCCAATTAAGTTCAAAGACCAAGGGAGTTTTATGTTTCCTTATTTCATTCAATGAGATAGCAGCTAAAGTTTGCGCATTGGTTCTGAAATCTACTGTGAATGGTTTTCAGAATTATACGGAAGGTGCAGGATATGAATGTCCTTAGCTCCCTTTGTGAATAGTTTTCTTGCTCCACTCTCCTACATCTGCACTCCACTCCTTGTTCTGTTGCCAACCTATAGAAAATGCTTCCTTCGGCTTTCACAGAATTGTTTTAAGAAAAAGGTGCACTGGAATCAAAAGTGATCCTCACTGGCAAAGGCCTCATCCTGTCCTTGCAGCTCATAGCCTCTTAACTTTGTTTCAATTATGAAAATGGCCAGAATAAAAGCAACCACATAAACGTTTGAGCATTTGAGGCCATTTTTCTTACCAAGAAGAAAAAGCCCACAGACAGGCTACTAATTATTATTGTGGAGAAGCTGGTAAAATGTAGGCTGCATGAGGTAACTTTAAAAAAAAATGCTTTATATATTCAGTTGAAGCAATGAATCAACACTACTTTTCAGGTGAAAAGATGGGCTATAGGGAGAGAGAGGTTGTCATTTAAGAAGTCAAGAAGGACTTGTGGCTTTGAGAGGGGGACAAAAATTCGGAATCTTGATGACTGTGTTATACATAGTGTCTGAGAATTCTGAAGTCAGGCTTAGAAATGATATGCATGTTCCATTTTATTTGTTAGAGCTATCTAAACATAGCTGAAAGAAAATAAATGTTTTGTGCAATTCTTTGAATATCTTCAGTTGTCTGCTAATTTATCTCCATGTAACAATGCAAGATGAGGCAGATTTTATCAGCCGTATACAACATATTCATGTCTTGTATATTCTCTTTGAAAATCTTATGATGGAAACTTTACTAATAGGCTTCAGCATGTGAGTAATTTTCCATTTGTGAATAGTCTCACATATCACAGTGGGACTGCTTTCATACATAAACCAATTCCTGCCAAGATCTTGCAACCCCAAATGGTACATTCACATCTATTTTCATACATTTGGGAAGTAGCCATTCAGAGCAGGTGATTTTAAATTTGTAGCTACAAATATGTTTTTGAACTTCTCTGCAAAATTTCCAGTATTCCACTCCCATCTTGTTTCTTACTTTGATTTTATATAATGATGAGTCATTCTGGATGAGAAATCAATTCCTGCTAGTTTTCCCTGTAACTCCATTTTCACCTTTGATAGATCAACATGAAAAGTGAAAAAAATATTGAACTATTTGCTAAAGTTCAATATTGGTGTGTGTCAGAAGACCCAAGCCATGAGTGAAGTCCAGTGGTGTGACTGCCACAAATCTCTGCAAGAACACATTGCACCAGAAAATATAAAGTGGAAAGATTAGTAGAAAAGTCTAATTTTGCAATATTAAGGGTTAAAGAGAGAATATATGTTATGTTCAACTGTATTTCTGTCAAGATATGGCATTATACCTATATTATGATTGTATTATGAAATGCTTTTGGACTTAATTATATATACACACACAAATCATATATTTAAGAAACTATTAAAAATTAAAGTTTAGATTTTAAAAAGTCAGTTAAGTTAATTTGGGGCAGACCTTTTGACCAATTTCTAGTTCAGCTTCATGTTCATTCACACACACACACACACACACACACACCCCACAGCAAGAGACTCTTAGCTTTCATTTTAAAGAAAGTTATCAAGCCGACATTTGTAAAGAAAATTAAAAAGCTTATTAGGCATATACTGAGGCGCTGCCGTGCAATCAGAAGGAAGGAATGAGAGGCACTTCCTGCACCTTTCCTGATGAAAGGATTCTCTCTATTCCTACAGGAGCTTGTGGCAAAAATGTACAGGGACAAAAGCAAAGCAAATTGTGCCTTGTGCCTTTAACAGCTGTGTGGTGGAACAATTTCATCAGGTAAAATATTTTCTAGAATGGAAATACAAACAATGAGGAAGTTTGTCAGAAAACTTATTACTTGTGTGCCACCCCCAATTTATTTTTGAACCTTTTACTTCAGCATAGCAGCTTATAACATTTGAATGCCTTGATTGATTGATTGATTGATTGCAGAACTAGTTTGTTTTGGAAAATGATAAACTTGAACTACCTCCTTTTGGATATAAATAACTTGATTTCCAATTTAAAATGAAATTTCCAAGCACTGATGCTCAGGAATCTATTTTGTTGCTGTTGCTTTTTGCTTTCATTGATATGCTATTATGAACTGCTGCAACAACTTACATGGGATACATTGCTCACTAATGCCACAGTTAGAAATGATCTAAATATAGTGATATGTGATAGTGCCATGATTCAGAATCAGGGATGCCTGTTTCCCTGATTAGTGCCAACAGTACAGGGAACAATATAATCAAAAATAGCAGAATACAGATCAATAGCTTTTGGACTGCCTATACATTCTCCACAACACAGAAAAACTCACTTGATGACCTTTGAAAGGCTGTATCTCATGTCACCAATGCTCCCTAAAACAGCTTCACTCATTAATCTCCCTCACACCTCAGTAGATTATACTGTTCTCTTGCAGACTAGCAGCCCTTTTGCAAGAAAAATAGGCTCTTTATTAGATAGGATCAAGCCTGTCAAGATGCACATATATGTTACCACTTTATCGGAGGCCTATTATTAACTTCCCATTGTGAAGTCATCAGAAAAGCATTGGGGAGCAGAAAAGAACCGAATGAATCTTGTGGCAATCTATTTGAGCAGCTCTGTAGGGGGAAAGAGAGGCACCAGGCCTCTTCCACACTACTCCTAAATAAGAGTCATTTTTATATGATTTGAACTCTTGGTTCAGACTATAGAATAAAATTCCCATTGCTCTGGGCCTCTTTCTTGCCTCTGAGAGGGTTGAAGAGATATTCTCTATTCTGTTTCATTACTGTTCTGTGGATTAGCTCTGACCTCCATCCTGTTCCGCTTCCCTTTTGGAGCTTCACCTGCTTGTTTTTTCAGTATGCAACATCACACCTAATTGCTACTTTTATTTATTTAAAGTATCGACGTACCACTCTTCCAGAGAATGGATTCCAGTTTAAAACTTTGTTTATTCATGAATGGCTGCCTATGAAGATGTCTTGAAACAATGAACAACAGCAAAAAACAACATCCACAACAACCCGTTAAGAAGAAAAATAAAAATCCAATGTCTGAGATAAAATAAAATAAAAATCCACTTAGAAGGATAGTTGAAAAAGGAAAACCTTCGGCAGGTGCTGAAAAGACAATAGGGATGCTGCCTATGCAAAAGGAGAAAGTTCCAAAGGGGAGGTGCCATCCCACTTCACGCTATGAAACAGTAAAACAAAGCAACTATAAAAAAACATTTTTTAAAAAGAAAAGAAAAGCAAAAGACAGAAGAACAGGACAGTGGTATCTCAGGTTAAGAACTTAATTCGTTCTGGAGGTCCATTCTTAACCTGAAACTGTTCTTAACCTGAGGTACCACTTTAGCTAATGGGGCCTCCTGCTGCCACCGCACCATTTCTGTTCTCATCCTGCGGTAAAGTTCTTAACCTGAGGTACTATTTCTGGGTTAGCAGAATCTATAACCTTAAGCGTTTGTAATCCGAGGTACCACTGTACTTATAATGCCTGGGGAAATAAAAATGTTTTTGCCTGGTGAAGAATAATGCTGATGTCAGATGAGCCTTCTTGGAAAGGGAATTCCATTACTTGGGTGCCACAGTATAAAAAAGGCATCTCTGGTTAACATGTAACTCACATATTCAGGAGGAGGCACTCAGAGAAGGGCATCAGCAGATAACTTTAAGTATGACAATATTGATGCGGAAATAGGTGTTTATAGTCAGATTCCAAACCATTGAAGGTAAAGACTAGCACTTTGAAATTGGCCCCAAAGATAACAAAGAACCAGTGAGCCTCTTTCAAAACTGAAGAGATATCATCCAAATGAGCTGTACCTGTCAAAATCCCAGCAGCCATATTCTGAACTAACTGAAGTGTCTAATCAGAATTAGAGAAATGACGCTGCGGTCATATATACAACTTACCTGAGAGCAAATCCCATTGAATTCAAAGAGGTTTACTTCTTCTTCTTTTCTTTTTCTTTTTTTAAAGGTAAAGGGACCCCTGACCATTAGGTCCAGTCGTGGCCGACTCTGGGGTTGTGGCGCTCATCTTGCTTTATTGGCTGAGGGAACCAGTGTACAGCTTCCGGGTCATGTGGCCAGCATGACTAAGCTGCTTCTAGCGAAACCAGAGCAGAGCATGGAAACGCCGTTTACCTTCCCGCTGGAGCGGTACCTATTTATCTACTTGCTCTTTGACGTGCTTTCGTACTGCTAGGTTGGCAGGAGCAGGGACCAAGCAATGGGAGCTCATCCCGTGGCGGGGATTCGAACCGCCGACCTTCTAATCAGCAAATCCTAGGCTCTGTGGTTTAACCCACAGCGCCACCCGAGTCCCTAAAGGGGTTTACTTCTGAGCAGATGCATAGAGAATTGCAATGAAAGACAAGTTAGAACATAGGCAGTACACTGCCATCGTGAAAAGAAAAGGCAACAGTTAAAACCAAACCCAGGACAGTGGGCTACACAAGTGAAGCCCCACAAATGGCAGGGAAACTAAAGGTCCACTGAAGCATGCAAGAAAAAAATGATGCGCAAACTGTAATGAAATGTGAATGTACAGCTGCCTCTCTCCCCCTTGTCTTTATGGAAAATCTGGGGCACTTCCAATCTGCTGCTATTTTGGGGTGGAATTCAGCCACATACCAACTAATTCAGGTTGTGCAATTGCAGTTGATTGGGAGGTCTTGCGTAACAAACCCTCTATCCCATAAGATGGGACTTTTTTGCAACAAGGAAAGTGATTTGATTTGTTGTATTTCTATGCTGCTTTTCATGCAAATGAATCTAAAAGTGTCTTACAAATAATAAATAAGAAGAGCCTAACGAAACGTAATAGACCATCACAAATGCAGCATAAATCATATAAAATAATTACCAAACCATCTATCTATCTATCATCTATCTATCTATCTATCTATCTATCATCTATCTATCGATCTATCTATCTATCTATCTATCTATCTATCTATCTATCTATCTATCTATCATCTATCTATCTAATCTATCTATCTATCTATCTATCTATCTATCTATCTATCTATCTATCATCTATCTATCTATCTATCTATCTATCTATAAAACAATATTAAGGAAACAGCAGCTAAAAATAAGCTAAGCATCACAAGTGATGGAGAAATGCACTGGAAAACATGGAAGAGCACTTGCACTGAGGCAACATCATCTAACCTCCCCGCAAACAAATTGGAATGAATACTCAGTAAAGCGTGTTCTCATAAAAGAGAGAGCACGTGTTGCGGATGGGGCCGAACAAAACCCCCAGTTAGTGACCAGGCCATTGATGGCAATGGGCTGGAGCAGATTGGAAGAAGTTGTTACTGGGGCAAAATTGATGTTGCCAATTTAGGGGTGGGGTCAGACCCCTTATATAAGCAGGGTCCACAGCTTTCTCTTTCTCTTTCGCTGTGGACATCGGATCACATGGAGCACTTGGACTGTCTGGAGGACAGTGATGCAAACTTCTCATTGTCTGGTTACATTTCTTTATTTCCCCCTTCTTTTAATCCTCTTTAGTCCCTTAAATAATTTAATTCCCCTTTTTCCTGTTCAATTTCCCACTCCACCCCTTACCCTGCCCTGTGAGAAGATTCTCCCTGTATCTGTGGCTTGCCTTTCTTTCGCAAAAAGGTTTCCCCCATTTCTCATGTTGTAAATTGTGGGGCTAGTCAGGGCTGTTCCCAGCTTAGCTGGAATCACTTTCGTTTATAGCACCCCGAAGGTTGGCTTTATTTGAGTGTGTGCAGCGCTGTTGGCCAAATTTTAATCTAGCCTTGGGCGGGAGCACTATTTTGAGTTCCATTAATATTGCTATGAGACTAAGATTCTCAAGAGCAGAGGCATGGAGCCCTATTCAGCCTGTGCATAACTTCCGAGCCTAAGTATGCTACAGGTAGCAGTTAATTGTTAAGTCTCTGACCTCTCTATAAGAATGTACCTGCTTGCAGGCTCAGTTGCCGCTAATGTATATCTGAGGCAGACAGAGGGCGGCAGAGGCTCTCTGTGCCTCCAATGACTATGAGCACTCCGTATATGCTCTTGAACTATGCTGTTTCTGAACAAGTTTATTTTCTTTAAGTTTGTTTTGCCCTGATAGTGGCGACTGCCATTTTAGAGGCGAGCCATTGTGGTTTAGTGGCTAAAGTGTAGGACTAGGACCTGGGAGACAGGGTTCATATCCCCCTCTTAGCCATTGTTATAACAAAACAAAACAAACTGCTCCTTTTGGGCTATTCTGTTGCTGGGTAGTTCGGCCCATTTGTGATAAAAGAACTTTGGGTTTCTTGAAGGGGTGCTTCCCTCTAAAAGGGCAAGCAGGGGTACCTGGACAAGCTGTGGGCTGCCTCAACTCTGCTATTTCACTGGAAACATTTATGCCTGGCCTAGCAGGTGATCCTAGGGCTTTGCCCTAGAATTTGATGGCCTGGAAGCATTTCCGGCCTCAATAGTGTCCCCATGTGGTCCATGAAGCATTGGTTTCACCGGTTCCTTACATTGTTTAGTTTTTACGGACTATGACTGGGCTTCTGCAAATGCCTCAAGAGCTTGCCTCTCCTGCAGGGGATGACTTGTGGACGCCCCAGGTGTCTTCTTCCAGAAGGAAGCATCTTCGAAGGCTGCAATCCAGGAGGAGGGCAAAGAGGAGCAGGGATCATGATTCAGACATCACCTTGGACCTCTACAGGGGTCAGGGTGAGGCTGTCCTGGGTCTTTAGGGATCATCCTGGATAGCTCAGCTGGTCAGCGCATAGTGCCGGTAATGCCTAGGTTGCAGGATTGGTCCCTATATGGGACAGCTGCATGCTCCCCCATTGCTCTACCTGGACACTTAGGTCCAGTCTCGAGGGCCTTTTGGTGGTTCCCTCACTGCGAGGGATGTAACAGGCGCCACGTTTGCAATATGCAAGCGGGAGAAAGCACCTTTGTGTGCCCGCACTGCAGTTTGCTCTGTGTGTTGCAGGGCTCAGCGCTGCACGGGCTGCATTTGCATTGCATTGCGTGAGAGATTTGCATTTGCATTGCACAGAGGTTGTGTGCATTGCACAGAGGGTGTGTGTGCATTGCACAGAGGGTGTGTGTGCATTGCACAGAATGTGTGTGTATTGCACAGAGTGTGTGTGCATTGCACGGAGGGTGTAGTGGCATTGCACAGAGTGTGTGTGTGTTTTTGTGTTGTTTTTTTTTGCATTGCACAGAGAGTGCATTGCACAGAGTGTGTAGTTGCATTGCATGGAGGGTAGTTGCATCGCACAGAGTGCGTTTTTGCATTGAACGGAGTGTGTAGTTGCATTGCACGGAGTGTGTAGTTGCATTGAACGGAGTGTGTAGTTGCATTGCATGAAGTGTGTAGTTGCATTGCATGGAGTGTGTAGTTGCATTGCATGGAGTTGCAATGCGTTTTTTGCATTGCACGAAGTGTGTTTTTGCATTGCACTGAGTGTGTAGTTGCATTGAACGGAGCGTGTAGCTGCATCGCACGGAGTATAGTTGCATTGCTTGGTTTGTGTGTGCACTGCACGGAGTGTGTTTTTTGCATTGCACAGTGTGTGTCTGAAAAGGAAGCTGGCTCGGCGGCAGTTTTGTCGGGACTTTTTTAGGGGTTCTGGCCAGCGTCGGCCCTGTAAATTTACGTATTATGATGGCAGCACAAGATGCCCCCTGCCCAAGCGGGGCTGGAAGCTGGCAAGCAATAGCTCAATACCTTTTGCCCATATTCCATTTTATTTAGGGATCCAGTTGGATATCGTTGCTACAACATACCACTTGCCTATGGAGAAGCTGTCTGCCTTGAAGGAAGTTATTTTGTAATACTTCCTCTGTAGCAAGTGATGCTTCATCAGATCCGATCTTGCTGGGTCACTTAATTAATCTTGCATGCAGAGTGGTTGCCCCAGGCCGCCCCTTCCCTTCCCACTAGGCCAGGCTGCCTGCGGCCTGAGGTCCCCTTACCTTTCTCATGCAATGGTTGCAATTCCTAAATGTTGAGGTCCCCTTACCTTTCTCATGCAATGGGATCTCATGCAATGGTTGCAATTCCTATATGTATGCAATAGTAGTTGGCCATGGCAGGATACTTGCACAGGGATTTTCAGGTTCATGCTGATGCTGCTGGATCTTTCCCCTTTGGTTTTTTATTTCAGGGGCTGCTGGTGTGCAAAGCTATGGCCTCAAGCCCGGTATGGTGAGGCAATCATGTGACCTAACTTTTGAGTTTTCCCCATTGTAGTAGCAGTTCACATGTGGCCCGAGGAGTTCAGTGACCATCGGATCTGCTTTTGGTCTGATAACCAGGTAGTGGTGAGCGTCTTGGCTAAACAGTCCTCACGCTCCAGCAGAGTCTCCGCCCCTCCGCTCACGCTTTTGAGCTGCACCGCTTAAGGTTTAATATTGTGCTTTCTGCTCTCCTGATTACGGGATCCTCTAATGATGTCTCTGACACTCTATCCCATTTTCAGATTGAGCGCTTCAGATCCTGGGCTCCAGACACTCAGCTATTGCCAGACTTTTCCAGACCACCTGTGGCATTTTGACAACAATTAGTAATTACAGAGAGCAGCAGCTTCCATTTCCCCTTCTGCTTTTAGCTCTTATGGAAAGGCCTGGATGGATTTCTTAGCCTTAAGCTGGCAGTCCTCGGCCATTCAGATGAACTGGCCCCCATCCTCTGAGCAGATCCTGCAGTATTTGGTCCACCTGCCGCAGATTGGGCGTGCTGTTATAACTATAAGAATTCAGTCCGCTGCAATGTCTGTTATACAGAAGCTTTATTTTTCAGAGACCCTTGCATAAAGTTTGTAATGCGCAGGGCCTTGGAAGGTTGGAATAGGCTCCAACCTCATAGGACAGTGGGCAGGAAGTCGGTCAATTTTACCTATGCAGGATCTGCAACAAGTTAAAACTTGTCTGCTGGTAAAAGATCAAGGCGAGACTCCTTTCAGTATTCCATTGCATTTTGGGCACTGAGGGTTGGGGAAATGATTGTTGGAGCCAGCACAGGGCTGGGAGTCTGAAGGCTTATTGCTTCAGGACTTTTCCTTATCTGCTTTGGAGCTTGTCATTAGAGTTGGGAACTCTAAAACAGACTTAGTGGGCAGGAGTGCCACAATCAGGCTTCCCATTACAGATGAGGAGGGCCCTTGCACGGTTATGGATACCAGAAAAATTTGGCTTTTCATTCCCCTGGGGGCTGGCCCACTCCTAGTGCATGAAAATGGGTTCCCATTAGCCAGGCATTAATGTGCTTACATCGTGCACCAGTTATCACGGCCTGCGGCTTGCCTACCACTGGACACGCCTCATTCCTTCCGAATAGGGCTGCTGCAACGGCTGCACACTGGGTGCCTGTCAGTAGACAGGATTTTGAATACGGGTCATTGGAAGTCTGACGCTGACAAGGGTTATATCAGGAAGTGTCACAATGATGTCTGTGCTGATGCTTGTCTGTTATTTCCTTTTCTCATAGGAGCAGCTGTGCACATTTGGGCCACAGCATTGTAGACTGGGCTGGCAAGCGCGCTGACAAGTCTGGACTGGGGCGCCATCTCAGTCTTCCTGCCCATGTGAACATAGGCTGGATGTCCAGATGGGGAATGCTTTGGGAGGACGTCCTTCCTTTGGTGCGGTCGAGTATGACCTGTGCAGGTCCTCCCGCAGTGCTGGTGGTACAGCTAGGCGGGAATGATTTGCCGTCTTCCTCCAGCATAAGTTTGCATTCCTGCATGCAAGAGTGCTTGGTTTGAGTTGATGGCAGCTCTCCCTGGACTCAAAATAATTTAAGGCATTTGGTTCAAGGTGGTCTGGAAGGGGGGTTGGAGCACCTGTCCCCTCCAATGCGCAAAGATATTCCATTAAAGGAAACCAAGGATTTGCCATGCTTTGTCAACCCCCTTTCGAGGGGTAGGGCCACGCAAGAGTTCCTGGGAGCATTTGGGGTGAGCTTGAGTCTGATCCTGGTTCATTGCTCCCCCACGCTGTTTACTTGTTCTGACGATATGGTGGGGCCCAGTCGTCAGTGCTGCTCTGCTGAGGTCAGATGCAGCTAGTCGGGAACCAATGCCTAGACAAACTACCACCGAGCAGGCCAGAAAGCATGTTAATATGGCGGTGGAAAATAAAATAAAATAAATAAAGTAAATTAAATTAAATAAAATAACATATAAAATAAAATAACAAATAAAATAAAATAGGTCCTTGCTTTAGGTGGTTCTGTGATATTGCACCCTGCTATTTTCTTCAAGACTGTTCCCCTCTTTGGGGCAGATGGGGGGTGCATCTTTCCCCTATGGGGAACGACACCTGGCGGGATGCGATTGCCTTGGGATTCAATGCTCCCCCACAATGTTGCTGGTACTGACAATATGGTGGGGCCCAGTCGTCAGTGCTGCCCTGCTGTGGTCAGGTGCAGCTAGTCAGGAACCAGTGCCTAGACAAACTACCACCAAAGAGGCCGGTAAGCATGTTAATAAGGAAGTGTAAAATAATAAAATAAAATAAATAAAATAAAGTAAAATAAAATAAAGAATAATAAAATTCTTCAGGTCGGGTGGTATCCGTATCTGGATAGTAGGGCACAGTATTGTGCATTGGGCTGCGGACAGAGCTCGTCAGTCTGGACTGGGCGATGGCCTGGGCTTTCCGCAGCACGTACAGGTGTCCTGGATCTCCAGAAGGGGGATGCTGTGGAGGGAATTCTTACCTCTCATGCAACGGCGTGTCCTACGGTTTGGCCCTCCTTCGGCGATCATGGTGCAGCTCGGGGAGAACGATATGGTTTCCTCTTCCTGCTATGGGCTGCGTGCTGCCATATTACAGGACCTTGGAGAGCTGGCGGCACTGGTGCCGTCAACTAAGCTAATTTGGTCACAGCTATTGCAATGCCACATTTGGCGAGGTAGTCCTTGCCCAGCCGCCACCGAACGTGTAAGGAAGCGGATTAATTCTGCGGCAAGCAAGCTGGTGGTGAATCTGGGCGGGTCTGTGATCCCTCACCCTCTGATTTCATTCAAGGCGATTGAATTTTATAGGGATGACGGGGTTCATCTCTCGCCAGTTGGGAATGATGTGTGGTTGGATGCTATGGTGTCCAGGCTGAGGGTGTGGCTTAATTTGTGAGTGGTTGGCGGCGAGCGTAAGGGCTCGAATGGCGGTTAGGCATTGGTTAAAATTGGTTGGTGGAGGGGTATGGATTGGCTGTGCCTGCCCCTCCAATGCTGCTGCAGACGGGTATTCCGTTAAAGGAATTCTGAAGCTTACCATCCCCCTCGTCCAAACCCTGACGGCAGGGTGCGGGCCGTGTAAGCTTCAAGGAACATGCGCGGAGCAGTGAGAGTCTGTGACGCAACTCCATCTGACTCTGACCATGTTTCCTCCGGGACTGGCTACGGAGTCAGTGCTGTCCCCCCAAGGCGGGGGGGGGGGACAGGTAGTCATAACCAATGCCTAAGCAACCACTCTCAATTTGTATAAAAATAAAGTTGTGGCCAAAATTATGCCAAAAACCTTAAACAAAAATTACGTGTGATGTCTGAGTTATTGGGGTAGGGGTTTTGGGGGACCTCAGCACGCAAAGCGTGTTCTCATAAAAGAGAGAGCACGTGTTGCGGATGGGGCCGAACAAAACCCCCAGTTAGTGACCAGGCCATTGATGGCAATGGGCTGGAGCAGATTGGAAGAAGTTGTTACTGGGGCAAAATTGATGTTGCCAATTTAGGGGTGGGGTCAGACCCCTTATATAAGCAGGGTCCACAGCTTTCTCTTTCTCTTTCGCTGTGGACATCGGATCTCCCGCCCGCCCTCCCTTGATTTGGGCTTGCTCTTTGACCTTGCTCTGCCTGTCATGGGGTCGTTCGCCTTGGTGCGGGGGCCCAGTAGGAATTTGTCCAATTGGCTGATTAGTGCGTGCCTTTTGGGTTTTGCCTACTGCTTAGCAAATCGTCACAACTTGTAAGGTTGGCGGTTAGGCATTGGTTAAAATTGGTTGGTGGAGGGGTATGGATTGGCTGTGCCTGCCCCTCCAATGCTGCTGCAGACGGGTATTCCGTTAAAGGAATTCTGAAGCTTACCATCCCCCTCGTCCAAACCCTGACGGCAGGGTGCGGGCCGTGTAAGCTTCAAGGAACATGCGCGGAGCAGTGAGAGTCTGTGACGCAGCTCCATCTGACTCTGACCATGTTTCCTCCGGGACTGGCTACGGAGTCAGTGCTGTCCCCCCAAGGAGGGGGGGGGACAGGTAGTCATAACCAATGCCTAAGCAACCACTCTCAATTTGTATAAAAATAAAGTTGTGGCCAAAATTATGCCAAAAACCTTAAACAAAAATTACATGTGATGTCTGAGTTATTGGGGTAGGGGTTTTGGGGGACCTCAGCACGCAAATAGGAAGCATCTTTCACTGCATCACGGAGATGGGTGCAACTTCCCCAAGAAATTGTGCTACTCAATGCATTTTGTGCAGCCTTTACTTCTGGTTCTATCTTCCTGGCCGTATATAGAAGAAGAAGAAGAGTTTGGATTTGATATCCTGCTTTTTCACTACCCTAAGGAGTCTCAAAGTGGCTAACATTCTCCTTTCCCTTCCTCCCCCACAACAAACACTCTGTGAGGTGAGTGAGGCTGAGAGACTTCAGAGAAGTGTGATTAGCCCAAGGTCACCCAGCAGCTGCATGTGGAGGAACGGGGACGCGAACCAGGTTCACTAGATTATGAGTCTACTGCTCTTAACCACTACACCACACTGGCTCTCATATAATTTGTCTCTGACACATCATTCTTCAGTGAAGATGCACTCCTGGTTCAAGTAATCTTGAAGCCACATCCAGGATAAATATTTTTACTTATTTATTTCTCAACATTTATATACTGCTGGATTGTAAATGAGCTTGCAGGGCAGCAGCTGAAGAAGGAGCAAAAGAGTTTTCTTGTGTGTGTGTTTCTTTGTGGCTGATTAGCTGCTCTCCCTGTGCAAAGGTCAGAGGGGGCAGGGTTTCTGTTGAGTCAGGTGATTAGCTGTGGGAGGAGCTTATCAGAGCTTGCAGGGCAGCAGCTGAAGAAGGAGCAAAAGAGTTTTCTTGTGTGTGTGTTTCTTTGTGGTTGATTAGCTGCTCTCCGGTGCGCACAGTTTGATCCATCTTTTAGATTTAGGGGAGCTAGTCTCAAACGTTTGTTGGGGGAGACCTAGGGTTTTTTTTTGGGGGGGGTTATTTGTCCTGTCTTCACTCTTTTTAAGATGGAGGACCACTGTAGCCACCCCCAACGACACGTTTTCAGGATGGAGGGTGAGGGAACAGCTGCAGTCGTCTGCGGTTCCTGCGCAATGTTTGCCATCTTGCCAAAGGTTGCAGGCAGCTTTACCTGAAGCAATTGTATGTTGATTGCCCTCTTAGAAGACAAAGTCCAGCAACTGGAGGAATGTGTAGCTACGCTCCAAAGAATTAGAGAGCTGGAGCTCTTCTTGGAAGCAACAGAGAACACCGTCTCCACCAAGGAGGAGACAGGGGACAACCCTGAGAAGGAGGCTAGTTCACCAACACAGGTGCCAGATATATGGAGAAACTTGACTCAAAGAAGTAGGAGGCCCAGGGTTCGCTCTGATTGTTTAGAAATACACAATCGCTTTGAAGCCCTCTCCCCTAGCATGGAAGATGAAGAACAGACTCCATTTGAGGATCTCTCCCTCATTACAGTAAATCAGGTATATGAAGACGAGCAGCAAAGTCAGTCCTCAGGGAATGTGCAGGTGACCTTGGAACGGACAGCTCACAGAAGAACCCTGACCAAACCTAAGAGGAGGCGTGTAGTGGTGATAGGGGATTCCCTACTGAGGGGAACAGAAGCAGTGATCTGTGGGCCTGACAAGATGTCTCGGGAGGTGTGCTGTCTCCCCGGGGCTAAGATCCAAGATGTAACTGAACGACTGCAAGGAATCATAAAACCCACTGACAAATACCCCTTCCTCTTGGTTCATGTGGGAACCAATGACACTGCAAGCAATAGCCTCCAGAAGATCAAAAGAGACTACGAGGCTCTGGGCAGGAAATTGAAGCAATTAAATGCACAAATTGTCATCTCATCTGTCCTCCCAGTTGAACGACATGGCCCAGGGAGAGAGGGGAAAATAGTGGAAGTGAATAGCTGGCTTTGCAAATTGGGTAAACAGGAACGGTTTGGATTCTTAGATCACGGAGTGCAGTTTCTTGAAGATGGACTTCTGGCAAGCGATGGGCTGCACCTCACAACAGTTGGGAGGAATGTTTTTGCCAAAAATCTCAGAAACCTCATCAGGAGGGCTTTAAACTGACTAATGTGGGGGAGGGAGACAGTGCTCCTGAAGGTAGGAGTCTATCAATTGATGAAGATGATCATCCAAATGTCATAGACCAAATGGAGCAAACAGCACGCAGACCTAGTGGTGGGAGGAAAAAAATCCTTAAATAAGAGACACGGGGGAATGATTAATGGACTTCAATGTCTGTACACTAATGCGCAAAGCATGGGAAATAAACAAGATGAGCTTGAGCTCTTGGTACAGCAAACTAAATATGACATAATAGGTATCACTGAAACCTGGTGGGATAAGTCCCATGATTGGAATGCAATAATGGAGGGATACAATCTATTTCAGAGAAACAGACCAGACAAGAAAGGAGGAGGAGTGGCGTTATATGTCAGGGATGTGTATACCTGTGAAGAGATCCAAGATTTAGAACCTCAAAGCAAAGTGAGAGCATTTGGGTCAAAATTAAGGGAGAGAAGAATAACAGTGACCTCATTGTGGGAGTTTACTATAGATCCCCAAGCCAAACAGAGGACATAGATGATGCCTTCCTGGAACAGATGGCCAAGCATGCAAAAGGAAGGGAGATAGTAGTAATGGGGGACTTCCATTACCTGGATATTTGTTGGATGTCAAACTCAGCCAAGAGCATAAGGTCAAACAGATTCCTCACTGGCCTTGCAGACAACTTCATTGTCCAGAAAGTGGGAGAAGCAACAAGAGGAACAGCCATTTTAGATCTGGTCCTAACCAATGTTGATGACCTGGTTAGTGGGGTAGAAGTGGAAGGATCATTAGGCGCAAGTGATCATGCTCTTCTGAAGTTTACTATACAGCGGAAAAGAGCAGCCAAGCATACTAGGACTCAATTTCTTGACTTTAAGAAAGCCGACTTCATAAAACTTAGGGAAGTGCTGGGTGAGATCCCATGGACAGTAATACTAAAAGGAAAGGGAGTTCATGATGGCTGGGAGTTTGTTAAGAGGGAGATAGTAAAAGCACAACGTCAGGCAATACCAATGAGACGGAAACATGGAAGGTACCTAAAGAAGCCAGGGTGGCTATCTAAATAACTTTTAACTGAGTTAAGATTAAAAAAGGATGTGTACAAAAAATGGAAAAGGGGGGAAACCACCAAAGAGGAATTCAAACAAATAGCCAGCACATGTAGACACAAAGTCAGAAAAGCTAAAGCACAGAATGAACTCAGGCTTGCTAGAGAGGTTAAAAGCAACAAAAAAGGCTTTTATGGGTATGTCCGTAGCAAAAGGAAGAACAAAGAAACAGTGGGGTCACTCGGAGGAGAAGATGGTGAAATGCAAACAGGGGACACAGAAAGGGCTGAACTCCTCAATGCCTTCTTTGCCTCAGTCTTCTCCGATAAAGAAAACAATGCCCGACCTGAAGAATTTGGAGCAAATGATTCAGCAGAGGAAACACAGCCCAGAATAACTAAGGAGATAGTACAAGAATACTTGGCTAGTTTAGATGTATTCAAGTCTCCAGGGCCAGATGAACTGCATCCAAGAGTATTAAAAGAACTGGCAGATGTCCACTGGCAGTCATCTTTGAGAATTCCTGGAGAACAGGCGAAGTCCCGGCAGACTGGAGGAGGGCAAATATTGTCCCTATTTTCAAAAAGGGGGAAAGAGAGGACCCAAATAATTATCGCCCAGTCAGTCTGACATCAATACCAGAGAAGATTCTGGAGCAGATCATTAAGCAAACAGTCTGTGAGCACCTAGAAAAGAATGCTGTGATCACCAATAGTCAGCATGGATTTCTGAAAAATAAGTCATGTCAGACTAACCTGATCTCATTTTTTGACAGAATTACAAGCCTGGTAGATGAAGGGAACACATTGGCTGTAGCCTACCTTGATTTCAGCAAGGCATTCGACAAGGTGCCCCATGATATTCTTGTAAAGAAGCTGGTAAAATGCGGTCTTGACTATGCTACCACTCAGTGGATTTGTAACTGGCTGACTGACCGAACCCAAAGGGTGCTCATCAATGGTTCCTCTTCATCCTGGAGAAGAGTGACTAGTGGGGTGCCACAGGGTTCTGTCTTGGGCCCGGTCTTATTCAACATCTTTATCAACGACTTGGATGATGGACTCAAGGGCATCCTGATCAAATTTGCAGATGACACCAAACTGGGAGGGGTGGCTAACACCCTAGAGGACAGGATCACACTTCAAAACGACCTTGACAGATTAGAGAACTGAGCCAAAACAAACAAGATGAACTTTAACAGGGAGAAATGTAAAGTATTGCACTTGAGAGCAGTACATGTGAAAAGGATCTAGGAGTCTTGGTTGACCACAAACTTGACATGAGCCAACAGTGTGACGCGGCAGCTAAAAAAGCCAATGCAATTCTGAGCTGCATCAATAGGAGTATAGCATCTAGATCAAGGGAAGTAATTGTGCCACTGTATTCTGCTCTGGTCAGACCTCACCTGGAGTACTGTGTCCAGTTCTGGGCACCACAGTTCAAGAAGGACACTGACAAACTGGAACGTGTCCAGAGGAGGGCAACCAAAATGGTCAAAGGCCTGGAAACGATGCTTTATGAGGAACGGCTAAGGGAGCTGGGCATGTTTAGTCTGGAGAAGAGGAGGTTAAGGGGTGATATGATAGCCATGTTCAAATATATAAAAGGATGTCATATAGAGGAGGGAGAAAGGTTGTTTTGTGCTGCTCCAGAGAAGCGGACACGGAGCAATGGATCCAAACTACAAGAAAGAAGATTCCACCTAAACATTAGGAAGAACTTCCTGACAGTAAGAGCTGTTCGACAGTGGAATTTGCGTGGAGCCTCCTTCTTTGGAGGTCTTTAAGGAGTTTGGTGGAGTCTCCTTCTTTGGAGCTCTTTAAGCAGAGGCTTGACAACCATATGTCAGGAGTGCTCTGATGGTGTTTCCTGCTTGGCAGGGGGTTGGACTTAATGGCCCTTGTGGTCTATTCCAACTCTATGATTCTATGATTCTATGAACAAGCGAACCCTCAAAACAGTTTGGGGAACAAACAAATGGATTTGTTGATGAGATCAGAACAATGCCAGGGATGGAAGTGAGTTACAACAGAAAAATAAAATAAAAATCTGTTTGAAATCCTATAGTCATGTCCGTTCGTAGATTCTATATGCACATACAGAATTTTGTCACAGAATCACTTTCTGAGATACTTTCTGTGCATCAAGTTATCCAGAAAATCTTGAGATGATGTGCTCTTTCACCAGTTGTCCATCTTCTGAAATGTCTTGTTATGCTAGGGAAAGGCAGTGTTACCTGCCTTGAAAATAAACCCCACAAGGAGAAGCTGACATATACAGACATTGTGGAGATATTAATCTTCTTCGCTGATAGGAGCTAGATACTGGAAAGGAAGGAAGCTGACATTTTAATTAGAAGACAGTATTGTGGAAAAAAACAATTACAAGCTGCAAATGGATAAGATTACTTAAAGTGTGTGCGTGTGTGTGTAGTAAAGCTTTTTATAGTTTGTACCACCAGGATGCAAGTGGATGGGAAAGTGTTGCATACCTTGAATGCTATTCCACAAGAAAAAACAGCCTGCACTTAAAGCATATCACAGATGAAGCTTAGATCAAACTTTTCCCCTCACTTGATATTATTGTATGTGCACGGATTTTATTTTATATATTTTTTAAGATGGGTAGAATGCAAATACAATCTTTTATCCTTATTAAGCCTGAAAAATGGATTCTTCTGAATGTATAAACTGGACCATGACTCAGCAAAGGCCTTCAAGGAGGTTACTGGGCTGTAGATTAGATGCTAATACCTTGCGGATGTGTCCAGCTGCTTTAATGTTTTGTTACTGACATTGTTATTTTACTTTTCTGATTTGCTATGGCTTTGCAATACAGTAGTTTGCATTTAGCATCCTTATCTTTATTGTATGTCGCTCCTGGTCAAAAATCATGGAGGGTAAGCCCTCTTCAATAGGTCTTTCACCTTCTTTTCTTACCCACCTGGGGTAGGATACTGCCCTTAGAACTGAAGCAGAGGTTATAGGATATTGCCTTTAGTGATTTACGATCTCGCTCACATGTGACCTGTGGCCCATCTGTGTCAGGAATCCAATATCTACAAGGTTTTTTGTTATCTTCCTGCTGTAAGAATTTGACCGTATCTAACTATCACTGTCTGTTTTCTAAAGCCAGATTAAATGTTCTCCCCTCCGTGTTGAGGGGAATATTGGCTGGTGTCCCATACCAAGAAAAGCTGTGCCTATGTTCCCAGGATGCTGAATGTATGGAAAACATTTTATTACACTGTAGTCTGTATAAACAGGTTAGACAGCATCTAATCAATCCAATATTAACACAACAACCTGGAATTGTTGACTCTTTTCATGCCTAGTCTTTGTGTATCTGCTGCTTTGTCTGAGAGCTCTCCTCCAAAATAGATGGAACCAGCTCAACCAGAGAATAGTAAGAACCACAACCATGAGTGGGCTGCTTACAGAATTTGTTGAGCCTAGGCACACATACTAGGCTACAGGCTGCATCAACAGTAGTACAGTGTCCAGGTCAAGGGAAGTAATAGTACTACAGTGGTACCTCGCAAGACGAACGCCTCGCAAGACAGAAAACCCGCTAGACGAAAGGGTTTTCCGTTTTGGAGGCGCTTCGCAAGACGAATTTCCCTATGGGCTTGCTTCGCAAGACAACAGCCCATAGGGAAATATCCGGGACAGCGGGGAAGCGCAGCGCGTCTTCCCCACTGTCCTCGGACCTCCTCCGAAGCCGGGCGGGGGGGGCGGGAACACCTTCTGAAGGCGGGCGGGGGGGGTGAAAGTATTTGTCCCCCCTGCCTGCTTTCCCAGGGGCTTTTAAATCACCCCGGACAGCGGAGAAGTCCTCCGCTGTCCCAGGGTTTTTTAAAATGCTGGGGGTGGGAAGAAAAGCTTTTGCCCCCCCCCAGCCTTCAGAAGAGGTCCGGGGACAGACTGTCCCCGGACCTGGTCTGAAGGCGGTTTCCCTAGGAACGCATTAATTGATTTTCAATGCATTCCTATGGGAAACCGTGCATCGCAAGACAAAAAACTCGCAAGACGAAGAGACTTGCGGAACGAATTAATTTCGTCTTGCGAGGCACCACTGTACTCAATTCTTCCTTGGTCAGACCACACTGGGAATACTGTTTCCAATTCTGGGCACCACAATTTAAGACGGAAGTTGACAAGCTGGAATGTGTGCAGAGGAGGGCAACCAAGATGATCAAGTGTCTGGAAACTAAGCCTTATGAGGAGCACTTGAAGGAGTTGGGTTTGTTTAGCCTGGAAAAGAGGAGACTGAGAGGAAATATGAGAGCCACCTTCAAATATCTTAAGCGCTGTCGCATGGAGGAGGGAACATGCTTCTTTCCTCCTGCTCTTGTGAGTAGGATTAAAACCAATGGCTTCAATTTGCAAGAAAGGAGATTCCGACTAAACATTCAGAAAAACATTCTGACGGCAAGATCTGTTCAGCAGTGGAACAGACTCCCACGAGAGGTGGTGGACTCTCCTTCCTTGGAGGTTTTTAAACAGAGGTTGGATGGCCATCTGTCATGGATGCTTAAGCTAAGATTCCTGCATTTCAAGGTGTTGGACTAGATGATGCCTGAGGTCCCTTCCAACTCTAAGATTCTATGATTCTAAGATTGGTACTATAGGTGGCTGTAGCAAAATTCCTCTCAGAGGCAGTAAAAATCATAAATCAGTATGTACAGGCTAAAGCTGTTGGGAGAGCACTCCGGGCTATCTGCAGGCCAGTGAGCATAGCTCTGGAAAAGGCATCCCCTTCTTCTCCAGGGAGCTCCAGCGACATAAACCAACTTGATTTATGCACACTAGCCTTCTCTCTTGACACAGCAAAAGAAAGAGGCATTGTGGTTCTAAACTACTATTTATTTACAGAATATCTACAGACAACAGCATTATGGCGCCTATTCTCTCCAGCTCCAAGAACAAACAGAACAGCGTCAAAGTGAAAGTACAGTTTCACAGACGCATACCAGAAGAGAGCCAAGACAGTCTTCCTCTCTCAGGCTCCATTCAGACAGGCGTGTGAAATATACCAATCATAAAATCAGCATTGGGGAGCTTGAAATCCTAACAAAAGGGCCTCTGTTGGCTAGCAATTCCGATCTTACACCTTAAGAACTATTGATATATACTATTCTTGTACTGTGTGTCTTGGGTCTATGGACTGCAATATAGCACTGTGTGTGGGCACATACATTTAATTCCTACTTTCTGCTTGAGTCTGGATTGTGTCTGCCCACCCTTGTTCACAAAAACATGGTGCTGCTCTGCTAGATCCACCCCTACCCACTCATCCACTCTGTGAAAAGTTGGTATGCCATTATGTAGCGAATTTTGAAGTGACCTTCTGAAACAATGCAATGTTTCTGCAAGCAGGCATCCTAGAGGAAAAGAAAAGATGTTAGCTATCCTTTCATGCATTCTTGTTTGGAAGATACAGTGAGTCATACTTAGAGGCCATTGAGAGGAACAGGAAACACTTTACATTGTTTATGGAATTACACTTTTTAAAAAAGACTGTGCAGCTTTGTGTAAGCTAATTATAAAGTGATGTGATATATATATATATATATATATATATATGCAGGTTTTGGTGTCTTCGGGTGTCTTCCCGTGTAAGAGTCGGGGTGTCTGTGCGACGTTTCGACGAGGTCTCACTCGTCATCTTCAGGCTGGTGCTTTCGGCTTCTTGTTACTGGAACAGAGCAGAATCTGGTGTTTGAGTTCCTATAAATACTGTTGAGGGGTGTGGTGTATAGCCTCCAACGTTCTGGGCAGAGAGGAAGTTCCTAGATTAGTGTGCCTTTTCTTCTTTTGTTCCTTAATTACTTGAGGGATATCTTGGGTGATTTTCATGAGTGATTTGTGCACAAGGCACAAAACCATAGCTCGCCCCTATACACGAAGCCAAGCCAGAGCACAACTAAATGCAGCACAGCCATCTTCTCAGAAAAACTCTTCACAAGCTCAAGAGGTCAAGACACGAAAGCTTTAGCAACTAATCTACACTTAATGACCCACCCAGTGATATTCAGAATATCACTCATGAAATCACCCAAGATATCCCTCAAGTAATTAAGGAACAAAAGAAGAAAAGGCACACTAATCTAGGAACTTCCTCTCTGCCCAGAACGTTGGAGGCTATACACCACACCCCTCAACAGTATTTATAGGAACTCAAACACCAGATTCTGCTCTGTTCCAGTAACAAGAAGCCGAAAGCACCAGCCTGAAGATGACGAGTGAGACCTCGTCGAAACGTCGCACAGACACCCCGACTCTTACACGGGAAGACACCCGAAGACACCAAAACCTGCATTCCTGTACCCGTGAAAATCTACGAAAGCATATATATATATATATATATATATATATATATATATATATATATATATATAATCATGCACATGAATTTATTAATATTAGTTGGGGGGGCAGACGTCCCCAAGTACAGATTAATTAAGCCCATACAAGGAACTCAATAATATGGATTGATACTAAAGAGAGAGAAAATGTCAACAGTTTATTGAGGGAAATAAGGTTCTTAGGGCATCATTTTTCAGAAGCAATTGTAAGTCTCGACTAAAACAAATGGCAGGATGTGGGGTATATATCCTGCTGTGTTCTAATATAGTGGTTAGTGTTGGGCCTTTGCCTCTAAGGCATATACAAGCAACACTATCCATTCTGGGATGAATCAGAGCCATTAGGAAGAGCATTACGGAAGGCAAAACTATCATTTTTCTTCTTTGTGTCTGTGCAAAATGAAATTCTGAGAAAGTTCATCTTTGCAAATACCTAGAAACTGAGAAAAAAAATTCTAAATGGGCTAATGAAGTTATTTACAAAAAAAAAGTAAATTAATGCCGTATGGCGATACAAATGGATATTTACTGCCACTATGCCTCCACTGAGGGTGGTGCTTTGAGCAGGGGGTGCAGTTCATTGACACACTAGCTGTATTCATAGGGGGAAATGTGGAGCTATTCATAGTTTTTACTTTTGGTGGATTAATGAGTGACACATTGTGCTGGGGTGAACCATATATATGAAAACCACATTGATTCAAAATCAAATTATAGAGGTGACTTTCCTCATTTGTAATTGCCCACATTACAACTAGCACTATTCTTAAAAATTCTCCCATATTTTTTAAACCGTTCTCCATGACTTAATGAGAGAATACATTACATTCAAAGAATGATCAGAAGGGAGAGAAAGTATCTGTGAAATTACCATGGTTGAGGTGCATGGATCTAGTCTTGCTTACATTACCTTTGAGATGGCAAAGGGGTATTTGTTTATCTCCTCTTTCTACAAATCACAAGTTGTGTTTCCTTCATTCTACAAATCCCTTCAACAGCGGCCTGCATTCTGCATCTTTTCTGGATTCCTGTGCTTCAGTCAAAGCCCACAAGAAGACATCATGAGATATCTCTTCTCAGTGGGCTTCTCAGCTCAGGATGTATGGACAGCAAAGCAAGATGATGAACGCTGGAGAAATGTTTCCTGGAAAGAAAAACCATCCTTGGGGAGAAGGGGGCAGGGAAAGGCCATCCTTGGCTGCTTTGCAATGATGAGATAACCTCAGACACCACCCTGACTGAAATTCTAAAATGCCTTGAGAATGAGGGGAAAAACAGAAGCCTCTCTTTTCCAGAGAAAGAAAACTTAAAAGAAATTAGGGGACAGATTTCAGCACAGCACATATTATAACTACTGCTGAGCTGTAACATTGCCAAAGTGATGTTGTTGCTGTTGTTTAGTCGTGTCCGACACTTCGTGACCCCATGGACCAGAGCACGCCAGGCACTCCTGTCTTTCACTGCCTCCCGCAGTTTGGTCAAACTCATGTTAGTAGCTTTGAGAACACTGTCCTTCAAGAACACCATCTGGTCCTCTGTTGTCCCCTTCTCCATGTGCCCTCAATCTTTCCCAACATCAGGGTCTTTTCCAGGGAGTCTTCTCTTCTCATGATGTGGCCAAAATATTGGAGCCTCAGCTTCATGATCTGTCCTTCCAGTGAGCACTCAGGGCTCACTTCCTTAAGAAAGGATAGGTTTGATTTTCTTAAGAAAGGATAGGTTTGATCTTCTTGCCGTCCATGGGACTCTCAAGAGTCTCCTCCAGCACCATAATTCAAAAGCATCAATTCTTTGGCGATCAGCCTTCTTTATGGTCCAGCTCTCACTTCCATACATCACTACTGGGAAATGTTAATTCATTATTATTTTATATATTACAAATTGTCTGTAGGGTCAAACCATCTGAAGGTAGTCCCTTACAGAGTCCCCTTGGATTGCTGCCTGTGCAACAATGATGATGGATGATGAAATGTGTACAGTGGTGCCTCGCAAGACGAAAAGAATCCGTTCCATGAGTCTCTTCGTCTTGCGGTTTTTTCGTCTTGCGAAGCAAGCCCATTAGTGGCTTAGAGGATTAGCGCTATTAGCGGCTTAGCAGGCTTAGCGGATCAGCTGATAAGCGGCTTAGCGGATCAGCTGATAAGCGGCTTAGCGGATCAGCTGATAAGCGGCTTAGCGGCTTAGGATCAGCTGATAAGCGGCTTAGCAGCTTGGGGAAAAGGGGGGGAGGAAAAAAAACCTGCAGGAACTCACAATACATTTTCGTCTTGCGAAGCAAGCCCATAGGAAATTCGTTTTGCGAAGCACCTCCAAAATGGAAAACCCTTTCGTCTAGCGGGTTTTCCATCTTGCGAGGCACCACTGTATTCTCCTTTGGAGTAATACTTTGAAGCAGAATTGAGGAAAGGCACAACATTTCCTTCTGACACCTCCAATTGTTTCATTCACTAGCTTCATTTGCAACTGTTCATGAGCTTCACTGCCACAGAAGAAACAACCTACAGCCAGGAAGAGGAAGGCTGTGGTGGTGCATGCCACTAACTGGTACAAATTTTTCATCCTCATGTAACTCTGGTGTTTGGATAAATCCAAATCTTGTGCAGTGAAAGACAGTGTTGAAGTAATCCTGTGCTGTTCAGCCGCCAGACTGACAGCTCTTTCATTCCTTGCACTATTGTTCATTGCAGTTAATAACATATTATAACCAACTGAGAAGTGTCAATTGACAGAGAAACTTAGAACACAGAACATGAATGACTTGTGATTTTTCACTATATTTTAAGAAATGTGTCATCATTTTACATATTTTATAAACTGCAGCAAATGGGTAATTATGCAATATAATTGCTGGATCACACCAAAGCCTATTTACTTCAACATCCCCATTTTTATAGGAAGCCAACTGGCAAGACATGGCAGAAATAGTCCTTTGCTTTTGCTGAACTGTTAGAATCATAGAATCACAGTTGGAAGAGACCCATCTAGTCCAACCCCCTGCAATGTAGGAATCTCAGCTAAAGATGCATCCATCTGATATTCAGAGACTTGCTGTCTTTGCTCCTGGAGGAAGCATATAGCCATCATGACTAGCATTAGTCATGGAGAAACAAGAATGTTTTTGCAGCAAATTCCAAATTCCACCCCTCCCTTAAAATAAAAGCTTCAATAGGGGTGGGTAATCTTTTTCAGCCTAAAGGTCACATTCCCTCACAGATAAAACACCCCATTCCAAGCCCTTCTGGCTTGCATTATGGTTTATCTGCCACTCCACTCTGCACTGCTGGTCCCCCAGCCAGGCTTGTTGTTGTTGTTTAGTCATTTAGTCATCTCCGATTTTTTGTGACCCCATGGACCAGAGCACGCCAGGCACTCCTGTCTTCCACTGCCTCCCGCAGTTTGGTCAAACTGATGCTGGTAGCTTCGAGAACACTGTCCAACCATCTCGTCCTCTGTTGTCCCCTTCTCCTTGTGCCCTCCATCTTTCTCAACATCAGGGTCATCAGGCTTAGGATTGCACTAAACATAACAGGGGTGGTGTGAGGAAAGAATTCTACATAGCGACGCCCTTTCTAGCAGCAAACCATTGTCATAGTTCTCCCCTGATCATTTTGATAGCCTTCATCGCATCACCAACAGAATCTGATTCAATAAAACAAAAAAAGAAGAAGCCTCACTTTGCCCACTTTTTTCTTTCCTGGAATCAACAAATAACTCCCCAAACTTTCGCCCATAATTTTAGCCAAATGCCACAGTTGTTCTTGATGCACAAATGAGACAGAAGAATGAGAAAACAGGTATCAAACTGTTCACAGGTACTTTGTGTGTTAGCTTGGAAAAGAGAGCCCAGTCCAGTTCTTCATGAGAGTTTAATAAATGACTCATACTTGATGGCTTTTCACATTCATTCATATCTTCCCAGAAGTTCCTGTGGATTTAATATTAGGAAGAGAGGAGGGGGAACATTGGTAAGGAAATGACTGGAATTGTCGTTCTTCGTAGTTATTATAACTCGGAGTGTGATCATTTCCCAATGATACTGCATTCAATAATACACTCATGCCAATAGCGATTTGCTCTCTAAACAATAACCATTGTCATGGTAACGAGCTGGTGCTGGAAAACAAAAAGGTCCCTTGCACAGTATTAATTATGCAAAGCAGGAGTCTGAAGGAGAGCTACACAGATCTACAGGTTCCCTGCTTTGCATGCAAAATCAGAGGCATAATAACCAACCATTTCCACACTTTGAATTATTGATATTGTGAAGGAGCGAGTGTGTATGAAATGAGAAAACAATGCACCTCCTAAATTCTACACTCCTGTATATTAGTTTTCCAATAATACACACTGACATATGCAGACACATTTAGTCCTGATTTAATGAGTGACTGAAAGGTCACTGATGTTTGCTGATATCCCATTTTCAAATGTGGATTTTTAATATAGTATTTTTAAAAATAAATTTAAAAAGCCTGCTTGATTTTTTAAACATTTCTCCCCACACTCCAAATCCAGCTAAAAATGAGCTTCTGGGAGACTAGAAGACAGAGGTCTGGTTGTAATTTTGTAAAATATTTGGTTTGCAAAAAGGGCAAGGTAAACAGCAAGCTGGAGGTTTAAGTGGCATTTCTTCAGTGAAATCCTTCAAAATAACAAAAATGGAAGATGAAATGCAAAATCATTTTCTAGCTGTGGGAAATGGAAAGGAGGAAGCAAGCAAGGAAGGAATCACAGTAATATCAGGTGAGGGCTTAAATGTACAGTGTGTGTCACTATGGCAACACACTAAATAAAACAGGCTGCTAGAGGTGTTAGGTGTGGGTGACCCTGGTGGTGCAGTTGGATCCTGTGATCATTTCATAGACATCAGAACAGTGCAGTCCTATGCATTTTCTACCTAGAGATAACTGACATGACTTTCACACAGACTTTCACACAGGCAAGATTTCAACCCGTGTCAGTGGCCACTAGTGCAACAGCAGTAGGTTTCTACAAAACAGAATATTGTAATGGTTCCAAATTGTTGATTTAATACATTTTATTCCAAAGATTCAGAAATCTTTAAAACAAATCATACAGAGACAATAAAACAATAATCAGGAATCAATCAATATGCAGAGTTAACGGCAGCATGAAAACCAATTGTGGGGGGAAATTGAATCTGCAGGAAAGAAGAAATGGAGTGGGGAAAATTATTTCCCTGGCACCAAAAATACCCCCAATGCATGTACGAGGCAACCCGCCCTGAGAATTCTACAGATTGGGTGCCACTGCTGAGAAGGCCCTATCCTTGGTCATCACCCACCTCATTTCAGATGGCAGAAGAACCTGGAGGAGGGCTTCCAAAGAAGATCTTAGTGTTTCGTTTCATAGATGTGGTTGAAGATATGCTCTCTGGTACCAGTGCTTCAAACCAGCCAGGTCTTTAAAGGTAGCCATAAGCATTATTGAGTTTTGCTGGATATGGGCTGGAGTCAAGGGTATCAATAAGAACTGGTGGGATGTGTTTCCAGCAGCTGTTCCAGTTAGGTATCTTGCATCTATATCTTGAATTAATTGTAGTTTTGGGGTAGTATTTATATTTATAGAAATATTTATATACTGCCATATCATAAGCTATCAGGGCAATGTGCAACAATAGACCATTAAAAACAGTATAGACTAATATTTTCATCGGAGTAATGTTGGAAGGTATGGAGTTATACGATCCCTAAGCCAAGCAGATAAGTAACTCTACAACCTTAGAAGATATCTGAAAGCAGATGGAATAGAACATCCCTATTTTTATCAGAGAAATGTTGGAGGGTATGACGTCCACACTAAAAAGAAGTCTGACTGACAGACCCAAATAGTCAAGTTCTTCCTTATGGTATATGGGGAAATCATAGTTCATTGTCTCTCACTCACCAGCGCATTATTTCCCTTTCCATTTTAGCTCTCGAGCTTTTGACATTTTCTCCATTATTTCACTCCTGATTTAGAAAACAAGATTAAGAAACAAAGGCTTACTATTGAACTACATGGAACAAATTGTTAGGTTAAGGCCAGGGTTGGTAGGTATCGTTCTGAGCTGTTAGGAAGCAGCAAATGGAGAGTAACATTTACTTGGCAACTAAAAGAGGCAGTAAAGACCATAGCTAAGCTTTTCAAAGGCAACAAGGCAGCTTAAGGGTGTAAATTCCTAAGGTTGTTCTAATATTTTTGCTGGTTTAAATTTGGAAGTGTTGGTGGTAGCAGCAGCAATAAATTGCACTGCAAATTGATTAGGAAGAAATTATTTTAAGGTCAGGCTTGGTCAGCTGAAAAAGCATTCTGTGGTCAAGAAATCTGAGTCTTGATCAGAAGTTTAAATTGACAAGTTCACTGAGCCATGAATTCTGAGCATTTCCTAATTCACTAGGTGAAATGAGATATTCACTGTGGGGTACATTGTAAAGTGCCATACAAGTTATATAAATGAAATATTTGCTCATTTGGTGCCATAACTACAAATAGTGCTTTAGAAGCACACTGAGCAAACTATGAGCAGGTTTAACCCACCAAGAAGCCAAGAAACAGGAACCCAGGGGGATTGAGGGAGCAAACAGGATTGGTGATTTGAATTAAAGTACTCTCTTGCTCTGGAGTGATGGACTTGGGCAGGGGAGCATATAACAAACTCGGACACAGAATTCACCCTTTCCACAGCTGCCTCACACTGAGGGCTAATCCACCTGTTTGGCTGGTGATTTCCAGGCATGGATCTGCAAGGTATTTCTTTTGTCTTGCGACTCTCCCAGTGCGAAAACCCACAGTTTACCACTGAATCAGAACAAATGTTAATCCGCAGAGAATTCAATTGAAGTTTGTTCTGATTCAGGGGTAAACAGTGGGTTTTCCTGGGGAAAGTAGCAGAGAAACCTTGTGGAACCATGCCTTGAAATCATGGGACAAACAGATGGGTGGATGAGCACTTCATCAGTGTTTTAACTGAAATCCCATGCCTGCTTTCTAGAGTGTAAGTCCCATCAAAACTGCTGTTCTTGGTGCCAGCACAACAGGTTTGATGGAACTTACACCCTAGCAAGTAGGCATAGGATTTCAGGTTTACTCTCTTTTTTCATTTCTGGTGAGCAGTGTTTTTCCCCCTCTCAGGAGGTGCTCGAGGGTACACATTACCAGCACCTATTTTTGTTGTTGTGGCACTTGCTGTAACAACTTCATGGTGAGTAACCAGTACCTATTTTTCTAGAAAACAAGCACTGGTGATGAGGATTATTGTTACGATTCTTTATTAAATATGTATTCCACCCTGTCAGGGGATGGTTAGCTGCTTGTGCTTAAAATTGTGCCCCTTCAGAGTTTGTGCGACCCCACAAACCTCTGTGTGTGACAGAGCTCCTCAGACATGTCTGCTCTAGTCACTAGTAGAGTCTGACAGTGGCTGTCTGCGGAAGCGCTTCCAGCAAAGAAGTTCCTTAACGGAAACGCGTCTCCTGGACTCACGACGTGGCAGCTTCCGGCGAAGTATGGGTCTCCCTGCAGTTGCTTCTGACACCTCCCCGCTATTTTCGCTCGAAGTGTCTCTCACCCCTTTCTCTCCCCTGCTGCTTCCTGCCTGGGCTGCTGCGTCTCTCTCAGCATTACTGAGATCCTCCTCCAGAGACCCCGCGCTCCCCCTGCTGGTCCCTGCTTTGGCTGTTGACTCTCTCCCAGTCTCTGGGAGCCTTACCACTTCCCTTTCCTCCGATGTCAGTTCCCTGACATCCACCTCCCCTCCAGGGCCCCCCTCTCCCCCGCCCCTACTTTCTCCTCTGGGCGGTGAGGAGCTGAAACCCCTAAAAGAATCCTCTTCATCTTCAGACGTCTCGAACAATTCCCTCCATCGGTCTTCGTTCCGACTCGCTGAATCCTCCTCCACCTCGGAATCAGCGAACCCCTCCAACTCTTCTTCGTCGTCGGTGGTGGCGAAGTATTCCCTCCGGAACCTCGCCACTGGCTGGGGTTTTCTAGGGAATCTCTGATGAAAAGTTTCAATCAAAACCTCGTCATCTACATCCTCTGCCCTGACCCAGGTGTTTTCCGACTCCGGCTCCCCTTCCCACATTACCAAATACTCTACTTGTTCTCCCCTCCACCTAGAATCGAGAATCTCCGCTACATGGTAGCTGTGTTCTTTTTCCTCCATAGCTGGTCCCCTATTGACCCTCCCCTCTCTGTCCCCTATATACGGTGACAGCAATGATCTGTGGAACACTGGGTGCAACTTCATGTGGTTCGGTAACCGGAGTCTGAAAGCCACTGGGTTGACCTGTTGCGTGACTTCAAATGGGCCCAGTCTTTTGGGTCTTAACTTCTTACAACCTCCTTTAAATGGTAACCCTTGGGTGGACAGCCACACCTGGTCCCCCACCCTAATGCTTTCCCCTTCCCTTCTGGTTTTGTCTGCCTGCCTCTTATATTCCTCCTTCGCCCTGTTTAAATTAAGTTGGAGCTGGCGATGGATCGCTTCCATTTCTTCAACGAACTGTTCTGCAGCAGGAACGCTCCAGTTCTCCCCCTCCCCTCCTGGGAAGGCTCGGGGATGACACCCGTGATTGGCCAAAAAAGGGCTCATCCCCGTGGACACGTTCTCTGCATTGTTATAGGCAAATTCTGCCAACGCCAGCTTCTCCACCCAATCATTCTCTCTGTCATTCACATAACACCTCAAATATTGCTGGAGGACACCATTAGCTCTTTCCGCCTGCCCATTGGTTTCTGGATGACGGGCAGTGGAAAAATTCACCTCTACATGCAATAAGCTCATGAGCTTCCTCCAGAACCTGGAAGTAAATTGTTTCCCTCGGTCCGAAACCACCCTCAAGGGGGCACCATGCAACCTAAACACATTTTCCACAAACAATCTAGCGGTTTCTTCTGCTGTGACCGCATGTGAGCAGGCTATAAAGTGGGCCATCTTGGTTAACAGGTCTACCACAACCATAATGGCTGTCTTCCCTTTGGACCTGGGCAGATCAGTCATGAAATCTATTGCCACTGCCTCCCATGGTCTTTCCGGCGTGGGTAGTGGTTCTAATAAACCTGCCGGTGCCCGCCTCTCCCCCTTGGCTCGTTGACATCGGTCACACCCTCTCACATATTCACGCACATCTTCCCTGACCTTGGGCCACCAGAATTCCCTGGTAACCAGCCACATGGTTTTGTGTTGCCCAAAATGCCCTGCTGTGGGGCTATCGTGCAGTTGCTTGAGTACCTTTTCCCTCAATTCCCCTTCCGGTATGTATAACGCTCCCTTGTAATACAACGCCCCGTTTCTCTCCTCAAAACCCCCGGGTCTGTCTCCCTCCCTCCTGAGACCCCTGAGTTTGTCCTGGGCGTATTCATCCTGCATCGTTCCCTCTACCAGTTCCCTTTGCCCCACCAAAGCCGCCCCACACACCCAGCGGTCCTCGGGAATAACATGGGTCTCTTCGGGTGCACCCTCTCCCTCCAAATATTCAGGTTTGCGTGAGAGAGCGTCCGCCCTAACGTTCTCCGGGCCTGGTACGTAACAAATCTCAAAGTTAAATTTGGAGAACTCCTGGGCCCATCTCAACTGCCTTTGGTTGAGCACTCGCGCAGTTCTCCAATACTCTAGATTCTTATGGTCCGTGCACACTTGCACCTTCTGTTGTGCACCAATTAGTAGGTGCCTCCATCTCCGGAAGGCCTCATAAATAGCAAGAAGTTCCCGGTCGTGCACCGTGTAGTTTCTCTCAGATTTGTTCAGCTTTCGCGAAAAGAAGGCACACGGTCGCCACTCTGACCCCTCCTTCCCCGGCTGCAGAAGAAGCACTGCCCCTATGGCTCTGTCAGAAGCGTCTGTTTCGACCCTCAGCTTTTTTTGTAAATCCACATGTAGAAGTTGTTCGTCAGAGGCGAAGGCCCTTTTCAGTTCCTCAAACGCTCGCTCCGCCTCCCCCGTCCAAACAAACTTCTTTTTGCTGCTGAGACAGTCCGTGATGGGCGCCGTCAGGTGGGCGAAGTTTCGGATGAACTTACGATAAAAGTTTCCAAACCCTAGGAACCTCTGCACATCCTTCTTGGTCTTGGGTGTTTTCCATTCCAGCACCGCTTGAACCTTGCCGGGGTCCATGGCCAACCCCTTGTCTGACAAGCGGTACCCCAGGAATTCCACCTCCTTGGTATGAAACTGACACTTTTCCAGTTTCACCCACAGTCTGTTGGCTTGCAGCCTGCTCAACACTTCTCTGACGTCTCTCACATGTTGCTCCTCATTCTCCGAATACACCAACACGTCATCTAAGAAGGCCACGCAATTCTTGTAGAGCAAAGGCCCCAGTACATGGTTCATAAAGGCTTGAAAACACGCGGAGCCTGTTTGTAATCCAAAAGGCATAACGAGGTATTCAAATGCCCCCAAAGGGGTGAACATGGTGGTCTTCCATTCATCCCCTTTCCTTATACGTATCAGGTTGTACGCCCCCCTTAGGTCCAGCTTTGTAAAAATTTTTCCTTTTCGCACCCTGGTCAAAATATCATCAATGCTGGGCATAGGAAAAGCCGCCGGCTCTGTCACTGCATTTAGGGCCCGAAAGTCACATACCAGCCTCGGCTTGTCCGTGTTTTTTTTATCCACAAAAAACACTGGGCTACCCCCCGCTGCCTTGGACTCTCTGATGAAGCCTCTCTTCAGGTTCTTGTCAATGAACGCTCGCAACTCCTGCATCTCCCTGTCTGACATGGCATACAACTTGCCTACAGGAAGCTGTGCTCCAGGGAGTAAATTGATCTGGCAATCAAAGGGCCTATGCGGGGGTAGTTGGTCCGCTTCCTTCTCGCTGAACACGTCGCTGAGATCAGCATACTGTGGTGGCACCTTCCCCTTCTCCATCACTTCCGTCCCTGCTAGGGTGGCTTGGGCCCCTGCTGACCCCTTTTCCGCCCTGCAGTGTTCTAAGCAGTGTGCGGAACCGAAGGAAACCACTCTTTGATGCCAGCCCACCAGCGGATCATGTAGGGCTAGCCAGCTCATTCCCAAAATAATGGGAGCGCCTCCCAAGGTGGCCACATTAAACGCTATCAGTTCTGTGTGCCTTGCCACCCTCATTATCATTGGGACGGTCTGCAAGCTGACGCCTCCTCCCAACAGTTCCCTGCCATCAATCGTGGTCACCTGCAGGGGGTTGCTTAAAGGGATAGTCTGTATCTGGTGCTCAGCAGCAAACTCCTTGCTCATGAAATTGCAGGAGCTGCCTGAGTCCAACAGCGCCTTTATTTTTAGGGGGTGTCCATTTTGCAGCTCTAGCGACACTTCAATCACTAGAGCAGGTCGAGGAGCTTCTGGCACTGGCACTTGGGGAAGGGGCACTTTCACTGCTCTTTGGCCTGGCTGCAGTGCCCTGCTGGCAACCAGGCGTTGGCTTTTACCTGCTCCGTTTCTCCCTGCTCTTCCCCCTCAACAGCTCCCACCATCCCTTGCCATTCCTTCCTCTGGGGGCAGACTCTGGCAAAGTGGCCTGGCTGTTGGCAGAGATAGCATTTCCGGGCTCCCTTTCCCTCCTTCTTCGCCCCCTCACTGGGCTTTGAAACTGCGCGCGCGCGGGCTGTTCCGATTTCCATCGGCTCTGCCGGCGGGAAAGCTGGCTCAGGAATGTCTGGAATGCGTAACTCCTTCCAACGTTCCCCTCTCCCTTCCCGCCTCTCCAAGGCTCTTGCCTCCTGGCGCGCTCCAATGGTCAGCGCAGATTTGGTCAGCTGATCCATAGACCCCGCCCTGGGGCTCCTGGCCAGCTCGTCTTTCACAGCTGAAGAAAGACCTTCTTCAAATAGCATCTGAATGGGTGCCGCCGATAAATCCCACCCCAATCTGTGAATCAGCATGGTAAATTCAGTCCAGTACTCACGGACAGATCTGCTTCCCTGCTTGCAAGCCATTAGCTGTCTGCGTACCAACCCTTCCTCAATATCGCTGGAAAACATGATATCCATTGCACGAAAGAATTTCATAGTGTCCTTTAGGATATCGTTGTGCGTTGCCATCAGGGGTCGAACCCAGTCCCGCGCCCCCTTCTCAAGATGCCCAATTACGAACGCAACTCACGATTCCTCATCAGGGAACTCATCAAACTGCACATTCAGAGCATATTGCATCTCAGTCCTAAAGGCATGGTAATCCTTGGGGTCCCCCCCAAACTTCTGCACCAATCCTGGTACCTTTCTGGGGAACTGAGTGGTTCTCCCCTTTTTGTCAGCATCCTGAGCCCTTCTCTCCTCGAGCCTCGCCGTCTGCAGCGCAAGTTGGACCTCCAGAGCTTGATACCTTTCCTCCAAGCTTGGACCAGCTCCAACCCCTGCGTCTCCGGTTCCGACTGGGTTGCTCATGATGCTTTCTCCTGCACAGGCAGCGTACAGAGACTGTCAGACTGCTGTCAGGGGATGGTTAGCTGCTTGTGCTTAAAATTGTGCCCCTTCAGAGTTTGTGCGACCCCACAAACCTCTGTGTGTGACAGAGCTCCTCAGACATGTCTGCTCTAGTCACTAGTAGAGTCTGACAGTGGCTGTCTGCGGAAGCGCTTCCAGCAAAGAAGTTCCTTAACGGAAACGCGTCTCCTGGACTCACGACGTGGCAGCTTCCGGCGAAGTATGGGTCTCCCTGCAGTTGCTTCTGACACCTCCCCGCTATTTTCGCTCGAAGTGTCTCTCACCCCTTTCTCTCCCCTGCTGCTTCCTGCCTGGGCTGCTGCGTCTCTCTCAGCATTACTGAGATCCTCCTCCAGAGACCCCGCGCTCCCCCTGCTGGTCCCTGCTTTGGCTGTTGACTCTCTCCCAGTCTCTGGGAGCCTTACCACTTCCCTTTCCTCCGATGTCAGTTCCCTGACACACCCTTTACCCACAGATCCCAGGATGGCTCACAACATTAAATTACAATATAAAAGCCACAAAATAACAACAACAAAAATAACAAAATAACAACAACAAAAATAATAACAACAACAAACCAATAATCTGCCCTCCCAATAACACAAGGTGGGGTTAATTGTTGAGTCAAAGATTCATGGGAATGCCACTTGGTGAGGAGAGATTGGAAACACAAGGTTGCAGTGTGAAAGTGTTCTGAAAAGAAACTCAAAGCACAGAGGGCAGAAAGGAAGAAGGGACAGAGTACAGATTCTTGTTCAGTTATGTTGGAGATAGAAGAAGAGAAGAAGAAGAAGAGTTTGGATTTGATATCCCGCCTTTCACTCCCCTTCAGGAGTCTCAAAGCGGCTAACATTCTCCTTTCCCTTCCTCCCCCACAACAAACACTCTGTGAGGTGAGTGGGGCTGAGAGACTTCACAGAAGTGTGACTGGCCCAAGGTCACCCAGCAGCTGCATGTGGAGGAGCGGAGACGCGAACCCGGTTTCCCAGATTACGTGACTACCGCTCTTAACCACTACACCACACTGGTACCACCACACTGATACCCTTTACTATGTGCTCTTTTACTATTAAGGCCCAAGCGCCACTTCAAAAACTCTATCTGTGCATTGTTGATGCTTGATAAAAACAGGGGGTAGGTTGTTTTGTATTGCTTTGTAGGAGCTGTATTTCTTAAACAGAAATATACCCTTATCAACCCTGTATTTGTTTTGTTTTGTTTGTTGCATCTGTAAAAATCTGCACCTGTTTGTTCTGGCACCAGGAACAGTTAGATTTCTGGTCTGCATAAATATTCCCACCTGCTTTGCTTACTAAGTAATAAACATCCGATTCATTAGTTGTGGGAAATTAGCAGTCCAGCTCAATCAGGAATTGGTACTTTTCTTTGGACGCCTGCAAATGAGCCTTCACATTGCCAGAAGAAATTTATCAGACACGTTGTAAGACACGCATCTAAGAGGGAAGGAATTTGTGGGTGAAGCATAGTATGAGCAGGCATTAATAATTGACGTACGAAGTGAGCGACAGAGGCATAAGCCACACTGAGGGATTGCAATGATATCATGGTAACCATGAGAGCAAAACCCAGGCGGACTCTGCTGACGAAAGATATGTGCATAGCTTAATATGCATTGTTCTTTTAGGATTCTTTAAAAGCATACTTGATAGGCCATGTGACATTTTCCGAAGGATGTGCACTTAATGCCAATTAAGTTTCTTTTTCCTAATATACTCAGCACAAAAGCCAGGACAGATTACCCACAGAAAAGAAACGAAAAGAAAAGAAAAGCGATTTGACCTTCCTTCCCCAATGAGCTGTGACTTAAAGATTGGCTACTACTGATGTACCAATGGTCCAAACCATACCCCATTCTGTTTAGGCTGATTCCCCTGCTCCCTGCTAATTCTTTGTATCTCTGCCTTCATGATTATAGCCTGAACTTACCACAGCATTATCAAGTCATTCCCTCCACCCATTATTTGCCTGAAGTATGAGTTGCAGGTTTCAGGAGAATGGATGTGGAACATCTTTGTTATCATGAGGAGTTAGAATGATGCCCAGCAATTTCCTCTTTACTGCCCCAACATTGTGCCACAGCACATTGCTCTGCTAGTATCCTATTGTCAACCTATCTTTGAAGCAGGCAATGCTTTTTCTTTGTAGTCAGCATTATTTTATAGGCTAAAAGGGAAGTTCAAAGTCTGGATGGGCAGGCTGGATAAGAGGTTCGCGCTGCCACAAGGTGTGCCAAAGCCACGGGCAAGCAGCCGCTTGTTAAACTCCCTCTTAGCAGGAATGCATCTTATCAAATGGCATATAACCCAGGTGGGTGTGAATGATAAGGCCACTACATTAAATAGGAGGGATGAAAGCACTGAAGGAGAAAAGGGAGGAATTTAGTGGAGGTCAGAGATCCCAGGATAGTGCTGTGCATCAACCAGCTCCAGCTACACAGGGATGTGTCCACTATGATGTCAAGGAATGAATTCTTAGCAACCAAAGGGATGGAAGAATTACAGTTTTGCTTGGCAGCTTTATGCTGTATTCTTGATGTGTATTAATAAACTGTGTAGTCTTCACCCATCTGATTCTGAATAGAATAGCTACCTTTAACACAAAGTGGCTCATGTAAATGATTACTGGTAAAAATAAGTTATCATCACTGGAAGTTCTGATACCTTTTTTCCATGGGGGTTGCCAAGACAAAGCAGGCAAGGTTGAATTCCAGGTAGGGATATCAGGGGAGTTCTTTGGAGTCTGGCTGAAAATCAAATCCAGGGAGTTTGGGGGACCTGACTACAAACAGGACACTTACTCTCCAGACTCCAAATTTCTGTGAAGAGGAAGCTATCTCTCCCCCCCCCATCCCACACCCATGCACCCAGTGCCAACAAACTGTCTGCATTTCCTCCTAGCATCTTAAAAACAACTGCAGCAGTGGTGGTAGCAACAGCTCCCACTACACGTCCTTGCCACTGTCAACCAGCATCAGAAATGCTGAAGACTGTGGATTCCGAGAGGAAAAGTTAATGGAGTAAAACTCCCGGAAAATAGCATGCCCTTCGCCTCCATGATTTAGCCAAGGGGGCCTTGGTGAGTTCATTCATCCCTAGTTCCAAGGAAGGCAGAAAAACAGATTAAGTGATTCAGATCTGAGATGGTTTCCTTGACTAGCGCTAACACTTTCTTGACTGATTTTCTTGTATGCTATTTCATTCCTTTTATCTGAATGTGATGTGCTCTGGGACCAAATCTGATAAAGGGTGGTATATAGCTCTCATAAGTGAATGACTGAGTGAGAATCTGGTTGGCTAGAAGCAGAGATGTAGTCAAAGCATGGAAGAAGGTTGAGTTCTAAGAAGTCAGGGCAGAATCCAAGTTCTACAGGTAGGTGTGAGGTCAAGTAGGGTAAGAGCCAAAACCCAAAGTAGTCATCAAAAGAGCCAGGAAGGAAGGGCTAAGCAGAGTCCCCACAAATTCAGGGACTTAGGCTTTATAGCACTTGATGCACTGGGATTATACATGAGGTCGTCTGACTGGTGTTGCAGCCTAAATGATGCTCTTTGTAGCTGTAGTCTACCTAGCTTACAGTTAGAACATAATGGTGGTGGCACAGGAGGTAAAGTACCCCACTGACTGTTGAGAGTCCTGCCTACACACCCACACACCACCTCCCCAGCATCTTGCAGGAATTTATCTTTTAATAAATGTATTGTGCATCCGTTAGTTTTTCCTTCCCTTCCTTCTACTTTTTGCCAAACCAAGAAGTACAGTAGAGCTGCTATCTGACACACACACACGTGTGTGTGTGTGTGTGTGTGTGTGTGTGTTTGTAATACAGAAAGTGTGGGAAGGCAATGCTATATATTCATGCTGTAAACGTACCAGAAAAATTACAATAAATTCAAATCCTATATTCATGTACACAGATGGACCTCTCTACTCTGGGATCTGACTGACGTAAAATAGCAAGCAGTTCATCCAAGACAAGAACAGGGAAGGAAAGAGCAAAAGGAAATGAATAGAATGAGTAGGAAACCGGGTGGCAGATTGAAGCATCCATTGACATCATGTGCACAGGGAGGAGGGGGATGTGCCACATCACCCTTGAAGCATTTGGAGACAAGGATTTGAGGAGACTGCCAAGTAGCTTGCTCTGCAGTTCTTTTCCTAGGCAGTTCCATCTGCTAAAGAGGAAGATAAAGATCTGGCTGCGTGGACTCCAAGAACCTGATGACACTGGGACTGTTCAGATGATGCCTTTCTGAAAAGGAGATGGCTTAGAACCAGAGAAGAAATGAAGCTCCCTTGGTGACAAGACCAGAGGGGCGGGGGTGGGAATATTATTTTAGAGGGTGAAATTCTGGAGAATACAGTGTGCCACAGTGATGAATAACATAAATAGCTATTTTCTCTTTAAATATATTATGATGAGACGTTTTCAGCTCTGCTTGTGGACATTTGGTTCATTGACTCTAGTCAGCATGTTAGAACCATTTGGTCTAGCTGGATGAGAATTAAATAGAGAGATCCCACTGACAAAGAACTGGAGGCTGTGCTCTTTCTGCCCATTTAAAACCCTGTGGATTATGTTCAGCACTCAAAGTCCATCAGGTCAAATGAGTGGAAGGTATGATAAATTTAAGTCAATGGTATGTGGACCTAGAGATCATGGATCACTAAGAACATGAAAGCCTGAAGGCCTAGTTTAGGGATAACCAACATGGTGCCCTCTGGAAAGCACCCTGCCCTAATAAAGCTCAGCAACTTTGGCCTGCCCCCTAAAAAAAATGGGTAGATCACTGTCAGTTTTTTATTCTGGGAGTAGATCGCAGTCTCTTGGGAGTTGGACGTCCCTGGACTATATCTTCCACCATCCCTGACTATTGGCCATGTAGTCTGGGCTGATGGAAGTTGGGGTCCAGCCTCATCTGGAGGGCATCATGTTGGCTACCCCTGGCTTAGACATTGGATGATAGGATGCACTCATCTCCATTTCAATGGAGGTTGGAGGTCGATTGTGACAACCACTCACTTACACTTCTATAGACAGCTTAATCACTGTCGTCAAGAAAGATTTAGCTTCTTGGATCATAGTCTCCACTTCCTTGAGGAAGGATAGATGGGCTGCACCTCACAGCACTTGGCAAGAATTTGTTTGCTAAGAGTCTTGAGAACCTGATCAGGAGAGCTTTAAACTAGATCTTGAGAGGGAAAGAGAAAACAATACGAACAACAGAAGAGCACCTGGCACTGGGGATAATAACTTCATTGCTGGATGGGAAACTGAGGTGGTGCTCCAGAAACCTGCTAAAGGGCAAAAAACTACAGGAAGGAAGCAGCTGGAGGAAAAAAATTATGGTTCCAGTTGTCTCTACACAAATGCACAGAGTATGGGAAACAAGCAAGATTAACTGGAGCTTTTAATACAGTATGGCAAATACAACCTGGTAGGCATTACTGAAACCTGGTGGGATGAGACTCATGACTGGAATGTAGGAATTGAGGGGTATAACCTGTTCAAAAGAAGTAGACCAAACAGGAAGGGAGGAGTATCAGCATTATAAATAAAGGATGTGTACACTTGTGAAGAAATCCATGACCTGCAGCATGAAAAGCAGATTGGGAGTATATTGGTAAAAATTTTAGGAGAGAGAATCAAGAGTGACCTTACTGTGGGTGTCTGCTATAGGCTGCCAAGCCAGACTAAAGACTTGGATGATGCCTTATTAAAGCAGGTTACCAAACATTCAAAAAGGAGAGAAATAGTAATCATGGGGGACTTCAGCTTCCCCGATATCTGTTGGGACTCAAACTCTGCCAAGAGTGTAAGGTCTGACAAATTCTTCCATTTCCTCACTGACAATTTCATTTCCCAGATGGTGGAAGAACCAACAAGGGGATCATCTCCCTTGGACCTGGTCCTCACCAATAGGGAGGAACTGATTGATGAAGTGGAAATGCTCAGAAACTTGGGAGGAAGTGATCGTGTTCTCCTGGGTTTCAGAATACAGAGGCAAGGGGAAACTGAGTGTAGTTGGACATGCACTCTGGACTCTAAGAAGGCCAATTTCGAAAAGCTGGAGGAGCTACTGGATGTGATCCTGTGGTCAGAAATACTCAATGAGAAGGGAGTCCAAGAAGGATGGGAGTTTCTAAAAGGAGAAATATTGAAGGCCCAAATGCAGACAATACCAACACGAAAGAAAAGTGGGAGGCATCTAAGGAAACCAGTGTGGCTGCATAAGGAGCTTACAGATGAGCTGTGTCCCGTTGTGCCAGAGGCGGTTTAGTCATGTTGGCCACATGATCTGGAAAACTTTCTGTGGACAAACACTGGCTCCCTCGGACTGAAAAACAAGATGAGTGCCACAACCACACAGTCACCTTTGACTGGACTTAACCATCGGGAGGTCCTTTATCTTTACCTACCTTATACACTATATAAATTATTCACTAATTGCTGAAACCAGTTCCTAACCTAACACTTTCAAAATCCCTCCACTGGCAGAAACTGAGCAACTGTGTTATATCAGGAATAACTTCCCCTCAGGTAGTGCTAAAGTTCCACCATGCTTCATTTTACCATTCTAACAATGTTAGGTGTCTCCTAAAGATATCAAATCATTATGGTCATTCAAACTCAAGTCAAGCATGAAAAAACCCATTAGATGTAATTTAGAATTGTCACAATAAAGCTATTTAGTGAAAGAAGAAATATCCCTTTCCATTAAGCCCTGCCAAGTTCCATTAGGAGGGCATATTGTCACAATGAACATGTGCAACTATCATTAAAATTGACAGAAACCTTAGATCTTCATTAATATTAAAATGTAAGAAACACACATTTCCCCCCTTTGAGCATCACAGTCCCTTTGATTATAAATGAATCATAGTCAAAATCCAGAAGAGTTGACTTAAGGTGTGTACACATTAACCTGTTTGTAGCACAAAGTTCCAGGAGAGGAGTCTAGCTGTGTCTGGATGAACATGCTTGGAATCCCTTTTCAGGCCTTCCTGTTAAATATAGGAAGATTGTGGGTGGGTGGAGCAGGATCAGTTCACACAGCCCCCTGAATTTTCCATGGATACAAATTAAGAACACGTGAAGAGGGTATATGAGTTTCTCTTACCCATTCTTTCAAATTGGGGTGCTCATTTGTTTCAGAATGAATGAAAAATGAAACTGAATGGAGCTCATTCAGTTCCAGTTCCATTCATTCCAAAAGGGCAGTACGAGTGCCAAGTGGGTGTGTTCTCTGGTACTCATATTTGACCCTAATGCTACATCATTTCCAGGGCACTGTGGGAAAAGGAAATGGCAGCTCTCTCTGCTGGCAAAGCAGCAGCAAATTATTACTATTGAACCCCCACAAAAAAAATGTTGAAATGGATATACAGTGGTACCTCGGGTTACATACGCTCCAGGTTACATACTCTTCAGGTTACAGACTCCGCTAACCCAGAAATATTACCTCGAGTTAAGAACTTTGCTTCAGGATGAGAACAGAAATCGCGTGGCAGCGGCGGGCAGCAGCAGCAGTGGGAGGCCCCATTAGCTAAAGTGGTGCTTCAGGTTAAGAACAGTTTCAGGTTAAGAACGGACCTCCGGAATGAATTAAGTACGTAACCAGAGGTACCACTGAAATGTGAATGAAGGACATATTTAATAACAAAAATGAATGGAATTACAGAAAGCCTGCTCACCCTTTTGGTGTGGTGGCATTGCAGGATGGCAGAGGCTCCACTAAGGGCCTAACAAGGGAATTGTGGCATCAGTGCCCCAGCTGGATAGGCTTACACCCCCGTCACCTATCAGGTGCTGGATCCTGGCCTGCATCCCAGATTGGCAGATGGGGATGCAGGCATGGACAAGGGCTGGGCCTGGGGGCGGAGTCAACAGAGCAGGAAGGCTTCCCTTGGGTCTGCTCCCTGGCCATTTAAACAGCCCTCACCTAGGGTGGGGCCCTACTGCTTTTCCTTCATCGGGTTCCCCACCCACCCTTGGTTCAAGCTGATGGTCAAGGACTTTGCTGTGGCTACAGTGGTTGCCATATTATGGGGCCGGGTAGGAATTTGTCCACTGGGCAAATTGGCTCCAACCTGGTGGTTTTTCCTAACTTACAGCAATCGTCACAACTGGGTTGGGCACTGGGGTAATCCTTTGTCTTGGACGGAGGGGAGGTTGTAGTCTCCGCCTGCCCCTCCAAACCCTGGGATGTCCTGTTAAAGGGATTCCTGAGGAGTGGTCATGTCCGTGTGCCCAGGTGGGGCCAGGGCTGATGGCAGTTCCCCAGATGGTGGTCCTTTCATTGGTCACCCTATTTAATGTAAGTCTTGGGAACCCCCGCCTGGATTGACCTACACATCACTTCCGATGGGCAGACTGGAAGCATTTTGATTGCCCCTTGCGCAAGCCAAACCTCTTTCATCTGTATTCCATAAAGTGGTCTTTGATTTTGACTGGGGAGCACGATGCCTGGGCTTGCAAGTGGAGAAGTGTTGCACAACCCTATTTTAAGTCATAGATGGTAATAGCCATCACAACATCTTGTATTAATGAATTCTATACAGTTATGTGATCCTGTGCTAAGGAATGCTGTAAAATAAGTTATGTACTGTATAGAGATGTAACATTGTGTTCATACATGATGCGCTCCACAGAGCCTTGAGCAGTGCAACCTCAGTTAATTTAATGCATTCTGTGCATAAATCCTTCACAGAGATATCTACAACTTCTCAGACCCACTTCCTGAGCTTAGCATTCTTTACTCTCTCTGACTATGCAAGCCCTAAATGTGCTTACAGGAAAGCCAACCTGTGATAAGTTGGCTCAAATATATTCCTTAAAGGAGTGGGCATGGGAAGCCATGACTCCACCATAACATTCTAGTCTCTTTCTTTCAAAATAAATGTGCTCATATCAGATTGTTTCTTTTCCCACGATGGTATGATAAACTGCCAGTATATAAAAGGAGAATCTTAAGATAACTGGGCCTTTGCTTAGGTTCTCTTTCCACTTTGTATAATGCTACAGCTTTCTGTTTTCACCATGTGCCTATGATTTTCCTCATTCTTCTTATAATGCATAATAATACACTTTTTCATTCATTTCCAATTCTTTGCGCAAACCATTATTCTCACTTGCTATGATACTTTTAATCACCTTTGATCATCCTTACATTTCAGAATTTGGTGTTCTTGCTATTGCTTAAAAAAATACTATAAATTGCTTTAAACAATGTGAAACCGGATACTTCCTGTCAAATCCTCATGTTTCCTGATAACCTCTATTGTGTCTGCATCTTTTATCTTTTTATGCACTTTGAAATTCAAGCAATTGGTGATGGCTTCTTTGACGCCATATTATGAGAAGACTTCAAAGATGAGCAAGCAGGCTATTCATGGCATTAATTGAGGTTTACGTGTAGAAATACACAGATTAATCAAAGACCCAATTAACAGAAAATATCTTAATTGTAAAATATTGTTTGTTTCTCGACATATGGTACAGCATCATTTTGTACATGGCTATTTGTATATTAAACAGACAGTATGCATTAGTTGAAAATGGTGCACACATTTAAAAAAGCTATATTTTCTTAGGCACAAGTCTATTCATAGGTTAGGGAAGGAACATGAGAGTCACTTTGTCACGGTCTCCTCAGATGCTACTCTGGGAATATCTATGGCTCTTTTCTAATGCTGTGATGGAGCTTCAGGAACTACTGCAGTTTGCTTCTTTCCGTTATGCCAGGGAGAATCCCAGGGCCACAGAAGAAGAGACTAGGATTCAGTTGGTCTCCATACAAGCCTGCAAAAGATCTCAGTAAATATTCCCTCAGAAATCCACAATGCACAAGAAGCTTGACCTCTGCTACATTAAACATGCCCATCTTTTACTAGATGCCTAGCAGGAAACTCACCCTCCCTTCCATTCTGAACAGATAAAAGGGGCAAAGAATGATGGTAGCTAATGGAGGTGCCTTTTTCCCCATTGATGGGAGCCTGGTGGAAAGGCATGCCTGCACCATGTCTTGCCTTGTTTTCTGCTCTTTAAGATGTGGCAATCAATTTTAATTATAATATATCCCACACCAGTCATTTTTGATTTATTTTTTTAAATCCCAAATGTGCAAACAGGTCTAGAAAGGTTACCAATCTCTCTTGTTGATATAGCAGAGTCCGTTTGCACAACGGAATGATGAATAGTACATGCCACATGCTTTTTGTTGCTTTATTTTCAGTTCATTGTAGAGAATTTACAAATATGCATCTTGCCTCTGCTGGAGCAGGGAAGCAACACGTCCTTCTCCTCGAACACAGAGAGAGAACAGAGAGAAAAACAGGAAACCAGTGTACGTCACATCCAGCTTCCCTTTCCCGTGGGAAAACCCAACAGTGCTCCGACTGTGGAATGTAAACATTGTCTTGTGACAAGCACTTCGCTGCACAGTGAAGAGAGCAGAAACCAACATCCTCCCCCTTTCTGTGAACATCACTGGGCAGCGTGTTCGTACAATATCAGTACAAACCCAACTTCTGTACATAGGTACAGTGTTGATCCCTTGACACAATCTTGGACAATACATCAGCAGGAATTTCATTACCTGGCATATAGGACACCGTTACGAGTCCCTTCTGAATATGTTCCCTAGCATGTTGCAACTTCAATTGCAAGTGCTTCGTGCTTTGCTTACAACCTTCCGAATTCAGCAAAGCCAAACATGCTTTGTTGTCCTGGTAAACCTGGATTGGACATTTGACAGGAATTTTCATGTCTTTGCACAATTGTAACAACCATTCACAATCCTTAAGTGAATAAGACAGTGCATTCAGTTCAGCTTCACAAGTACTTAAGCTAATTGTTGTTTGCTTCTTGCATGACCAATCAAATAGACCCTGATTGTACATGTAGCAAACTCCAGACGTACTTTTCCTGTCTGTAGTGTCACTTCCAAAACTTGCATCTGCAAAAATCTCAAGACCACCAGACTTCTGATTGTTAAATCTCAGTCTGTAATGCATAGTGCCTTTCAAATAGCGTGCTATGCGTTTCAGAGCTTTCCAATCCTTAACAGTAGGATTGTTGACTTGTCTGCTTAGCAAATTACAGCTAACAGCAATGTCAGGTCTTGAACATCTGGCAATGAAGTTTAGCTTGCCTAGCACACTTCTGTACAGTGTAGTGTCAGAAAATGCTTCTTCAGTGTCTTCTACCTGATAACCTGTTGTCATCGGTGTGTCTACAGGGTTTGCATCCATCAGGTTTAGTTTGCTTAACACATCAGCAATTTTCCGTGACTGGTGTACTAGAATGTTACCACTTTGATCTCTTTCTATTTCTAGAGATAGGTAATTGTTTACCTCACCAAGATCTTTCATGTCAAAGTGCTCTTTCAGTTGAGCTAGGGCATTATTGTACATTGTGACATCTTTCCAAAAGAATAAAATATCATCAACATAAAACAAACAATACAGCTTCTTTTGCCCCTCCTCTTTGACAAACACACATGGATCAGCTTTCCCTTGCTTAAAACCTAGAGAAAACAATGCTTCAGTGAGTTTTGTGTGCCAACACCGTGCACTTTGTTTGAGACCATAAAGGGACTTCTTCAGAGCACAAACAAATCCCTGTTTTACCTGTACGCCATCAGGTGGATGCATATAAAGTGATTCACCTAGAGATCCGTACAAAAACGCTGTATTTACATCGTGGTGACTAATGTGTAGATTCTCCTCTGCAGCTAGCTTGAGCATAAGCCTAATGCTCTCATACCTCACCGTGGGTGAGTAGGTCTCGTGATAGTCTTCACCTGGTACCTGTGCAAAACCTCTGGCTACCAATCTGGCTTTGTGTCTGACTATCTTGCCATTTTGATCAGTCTTCGCTTTGAAGACCCATTTGCTTCCAAGCAGTTTCATTCCTGGAACTTCTGGAACTAGCTCCCAAGTTTTGTTCTTTTCTAAGGAATCAAGCTCAGCCTTCATGGCGTTTAACCATGGCTCAGCTTCCTTAGAATCCAAATCCTGGATTTCTTGGAAACTTGAAGGTTCAAATACCTTCTTGGAGCTTTTAACAGCTGCTACTGCTGTCTTGGCATATTCATCAGCAAATCTCTTTGGAGGTCTGCCTTTTGTGGCTCTTTGTGACCTGCGAATTAGCCTTTGGTCTTCAACACTTTCCTCTTCCTTCTTAGGAGAAAAGTGACCTATTGTGAACAATGGTTCTTCCAATTCCTGATCAGAGCTTTCAGAGGGTCGCATAGAGGCTTTCGCACTCTTGAAATCCTCTGACTTATCTGATTCAGTTTCAGAATCAGAATCAGAACCTTCATCAGTGGGTGTGGGTTGCTGTTGTTGCTTATCCTCAGTCTCATCACTGTCATCAGGATAACATTGGAAAATTCCCACATTCTCCCCCCACTTGGCATTGTACTCAACACTTCTTGTGAGCTTAATTGTCTTAGAGTCAGTCATCATTATCCTGTAAGAACCTTTCTGATAACCTAGAAAGATACCATGCAAACCACGTTTGCCTAATTTGGAGCTTTGTGGTGAATGAATCCACATGTCTGAACCAAAAATTCTCATGTGTTTGATGTATGGTTTCTTGCCAAACATCTTCTCATAGGGGGTACAACCAATCGCTGAAGATAACCTGCGATTGTAACTGTAAACAAAACATGAGAGAGATTCGGCCCAATAACTCTCTGGAAGATTTGCATCATGCAGCAAGGTTTTTAACCCTTGAAGCAATGTTTGATTTGCCCTTTCGCAAAGCCCATTCTGCCATGGCGAGCGAGGACTGGACAAATCGTGTTGAATTCCTTTCTCAGTCAGAAAAGCTTCAAACTGCTGAGAAGTGAATTCTCCCCCGCGATCTGTGAAAAGAATTTTTATCTTCTTACCATGCACATTTTCCAACCAAGCACAGAATTCCTTGAACCTTGGAAAAGCCTCTGATTTCTGCTTGAGATTGTACACGTAAATATACCTAGAAAATGCATCAATGAGAACCATGAAGAACCTATTGCCACCTAAAGAGGGCGATAGTGGACCAACTAAATCAGCATGAACAATCTGGTATGGTTCTGTAGCTTGCCTACTAGACACCTTACCTTTTGCAGCCATTTTCACCTTGTTTGCTGCGCATGCCTTGCACTTCATGTGGTACCTGCAGGGTTTAATAGTCATACCTTCAACCAAGGCAGGCATTTTAGATACTGCCTCAAAATGCAAATGACCAAATTTTCGATGAAAATCATGAATACATCCTGCATGCAAACTTTTGTTAGAACCTGCAATGCAACAAGTCTCATTCTGCACAACATCATCAAAATACAAGACAAACAAACGATCAACACATTCAGCATGCAATACATAATCGTCTTTCTTTGTGATGGTGCATTTCTTGTTCTTGAAGGAAACGTCAATGTTCCGTTCATTCAGCTGCATCACACTTAGAAGATTGTGTGTGGCATCTGGAACGTACAGTACATCCTGTATCGATAAGTCCAAACTGTGAAGAACAACAGTTCCGTAGCCTTGACTGGGAATCGTGTGGTCATCCGCCTGGTGAATCGCACCTTCCTGCGGTGTAAAAGACACGAACAGTCTCTTATCGTTGCACATGTGGTGTGTAGCTGCTGAATCAACAACGAAGAAAGATCTAGACGTCTTCTGGACCTTTGCAACCTTTGGAGTGAAGCGTGAGACCATTGCCTTGTGCTGCGTTGTCCTGGACACCGGACCTTTGCCTTTGCTTTGGCCTTTTCCACGCGATGAACTTCCGCTGCGCTGCTCTGTCTTGGCCCTGGCATATTTGCATTCCCTCTTCATATGGCCTAGACGTCCACACGAGTAGCATTTCACTGCCTTCAAAGCTTTGGCGCCCTCTGGTGGTTCCACTGCACTCTGGGATGACGTCTGTGAAGACTCCCCCTTACCCATGCAGCTAGCACCCCGGCGATCTGCTTCATTCTGGATCACGGCAGTAACATAGGCTACTGTGAGCTGAGCAGTTGGTTGAACAGCAATCTGAGTGGCAACGGACTCCCAACTTGGACCCAAAGAATGTAGTATCATGAAGGAATACACAGCCTCTGGAAAGTTGAGACCTCTCTGTTGCAACTCATGTCTCAGATTCTGCATCTCCATCAGGTGTTTACGCACATCTCCACCTTCAGCAAGAGCCATACCATGCAGCTTGGCATAGTAGTACATTGAGGAACCAGCTTCTGTCCTCAAGTGAGCCTCTCTTAAAGAGTCCCAAATTTCTCTGGCTGTGGTCTTTCCACGCAACAGACAGAGCTCTTCTGGGGATACTATCAACGTAAGCGTTCCCCGTGCTTTAGAATCCTTAGCATTCCATTCAGCTGTAACTGGAGCTGGGGGGTTGTCTGTAATAACATTAAACAGACCTTCTTTCCGCAGAATTGCCTCTGCATATAACACCCACTCTGTGTAATTATTCTTATTGAGCTTAGGAATCCCAAAATCATCAACCAGCTTTGAGTTAGCCATTTTCTGCTGCTTAAAACAAGCTGCGTTACAGTCCTGCAGCTTCAGCCAAAAGCACTTGTAAAAGTACTTTCGATTTCCCCAGCCATCCAAGCCTGTGAGCTTGTGCCTTTTGGAGCCTTGCCTGTAACACGGCAAAACGGCTTTAAAAGTTCAAAGTCCAGCAATAAAACCATAAAACAAGGAGCTGGCAGGCTGCTCCGGGAGCATGAGCACATACCTTCATCAATCAAACTTGACGCGCAGAGCAGATAACGCGATCCGTTCCTCTGTACCTCTGCCGGCATTCCGACTCGGCTGCTGGAGTCTTTAATCCTCAGTTTGATTTACGTCTTTCTGGGCCCGGAACCAAAATGTTGATATAGCAGAGTCCGTTTGCACAACGGAATGATGAATAGTACATGCCACATGCTTTTTGTTGCTTTATTTTCAGTTCATTGTAGAGAATTTACAAATATGCATCTTGCCTCTGCTGGAGCAGGGAAGCAACACGTCCTTCTCCTCGAACACAGAGAGAGAACAGAGAGAAAAACAGGAAACCAGTGTACGTCACATCCAGCTTCCCTTTCCCGTGGGAAAACCCAACAGTGCTCCGACTGTGGAATGTAAACATTGTCTTGTGACAAGCACTTCGCTGCACAGTGAAGAGAGCAGAAACCAACATCTCTCGCATAGTGTGAGAAGTGGTGTTGCTGGAATGGTATGAGAAGGAGCCCTGTCTGGTAGAATACTGTGGTTCCTACAAATCAGCCGAATATAGCAGTGAACAGTGTCTTATGCTTCAAACCTTGTCTTAGCATCTGCTTAAAACAAAGCCCTGAAACTCATTATCTTAAGACACAAAGATCTTTTTTAAAAAAAATTACTAAAATCCAATGCTAATATTCTGGGCATCTGTATAATTTTATGTGTGTCAATGTGTTCTACAATTTGCTTCTTGAAAGAGCAATTATAATTGACAATTTGGCAATGTACAGTAGGAGATAATGAGTTGTGAGCACAGATTGTATGGATTTGGACACAGAATTTCTTCTCAAAATAAGTATCTAAACAAAGAAGTTGCCTTCATTTATGCAGGCATATTCTCCTAAATATATAGATATATATAGATATATTCTCATATAGAGATGCTTGAGGAATTCAGTCTTTGCAAACTCCCGCATGACCTGATCTTTTCCTCTCAGAGTGATGTGTAGATAGGAATTTAGCTTTTGGTCCAATTTTTCATTTCTCTGAATGTCCCAACATCTTTTTCAGTCGTTTAAATATATCACAAACACATGTATTTTGAGAGAAAATACTAGATATGTTACATGCACAGGAAAAAATATTCAGAACCCATGTTCGAAACTCCCCTTGTTGTAGGCGCATTTAGCAACAGGGAATTTCATTAGAGCAAGCAGTTTCTGAGCTCTGGGTGCAGTCCTGTGCCTAAGATTTCAGATTAAAACAACAGAGTGGAAGGAAAGGAGGACCTTTTTCTGCCTTCCCTCTTCCAACTACTCTTTGAAGACTGGAGAAGAGACCCACTTAAGAATATTATGGGGGTGGGCAGGGGAAGGACTAGACCATGTGAAAAATGAACATAATATTTTAGCTGCCGTTTATTCATTTTCAGCTTTGTATTCTTTCTATTAAAAAAGGCACCTAGACAGTCCATTGTTGTGCCCATAACCTAGGTTTAAGGTGCCATTTAGCTCCTGGCTTTCATATCTCAGTTTCTAACACTGTTTAGAACCCATTTTGTAGCTCATGCCTTGGCATTTTAAACATTGAGCTTCACCTGGGATCTGATGCAAATATTACATTGCCTTGAATTTCAGAGCTTCTGATGTTTCCCCCACTGACTACATGGGGGGAATCGACAAAAAACCCAATAACTTGATTTTAAATTTTTGATTGAATTAGATGTACTTCTTAGACATCTGGTTGGTCACTGTGGAGACAGGACTGGACAGGGATTTCTCAAGTATGTATCTTGGTCATAGTGTCCTTTTTTTATAAGATATTTATTAAAGTTTCAAAAAAAAGTTACAATAGGAAAAAGAAAAAGAATAAAAAAGAAAAAAGAGAATACAAAATACATAAAAGTAAAAACAATTAAAAACAGATCAATCTTTCCATATCTTGTCTTTCATTCACTTGTTTCCCTGACCTCCTCATACCTCCCCTTTTGTATTCCAGTTCAGTAAGTTAATTCAGCAAATCCTTTCCCTCTTTGTTTTTATCTTAGTCCTTTGTCTTAATATGTAATAACTGTATATTCTCATCTGTTAGCAGTCCATTTTTACATACTCCTTGTGACATTGCTACTAAAAACCCCTTAGCTTCATTCCGACTTCATTCTAACATTCATTAATTTTACAGTATTTCTGTAAATAGTCTTTAAATTTCTTCCAATCTTCTTCCACCGACTCTTCTCCCTGGTCTCGGATTCTGCCAGTCATTTCCGCCAGTTCCATATAGTCCATCACCTTCATCTGCCATTCTTCCAGGGTGGGTAGATCTTGTGTCTTCCAGTACTTTGCAATAAGTATTCTTGCTGCTGTTGTGGCATACATAAAGAAAGTTCTATCCTTCTTTAGCACCAATTGGCCGACTATGCCCAGGAGAAAGGCCTCTGGTTTCTTCAGGAAGGTATATTTGAATACCTTTTTCATTTCATTATAGATCATCTCCCAGAAAGCCTTAATCCTTGGGCACGTCCACCAAAGGTGAAAGAATGTACCTTCAGTTTCTTTACATTTCCAACATTTATTATCGGGCAAATGATAGATTTTTGCAAGCTTGACTGGTGTCATGTACCACCTGTATATCATTTTCATAATATTCTCTCTTAAGGCATTACATGCCATGAACTTCATACCTGTGGTCCATAACTGTTCCCAGTCAGCCATCATAATGTTATGTCCAACATCTTGTGCCCATTTAATCATAACAGATTTCACTGTTTCATCTTGGGTATTCCATTTCAACAGCAAGTTATACATTCTTGACAAATTCTTAACTTTAGGATCTAACAGGTCATAGTGTCCTATGTAACACAACAAGCACGGCTGATTGGGATAACATTACATTACCTCAGACTAGAATTATGCATTACGGTTGACACCTGGCTGCTACCAAAGATAGTGGTCCCAGGTTCCCTACTACTCTGCCCCCACATAGCTTTTAGAAATGCAAATTTGTGATTCAATGGTGCTGCCAGTTTCCCTGCCAATGCTCAAGTTAATTGGCTGTTGCTTAAAGAGGTGGGGAAACAGACAACCTAATGGTGTTATGTGTAAATCTTACTGGGAGAGAGAGTGGGAGGAGATGGAGGACAGCTGCTTTCAATGAAAGCCACACGTTGGCTGAAACATGCAGTTCCAGCTTAAGCCTGTGTTGCAGCTGCCCACCTGAGTGATGTCTCAGGGTGTTAATTAAGATGTTGGCATTAGATGCTGAGAGGAAAGAAGGTCTTAGAGAAATAAAACAGGCAAAGGACTCATCAGTGATTTTGATAACTGCAGGGCGAGGAGGAAAAAGAGGAAGAAGTTAAAGATGCATGCGTAGAAGGCAGCTGGGTAGTGACAGAGAAATGTAGGGAGGAGGTAAATAGTGGTGACATTATTAGGAAATCTGTTATGCACAACACTGTTATTTCCACTCAGTCTGCACAGACCAGTTGTTAAAGCTAAAAACAGATAAGACAGAACAAATGCTGTTATAATATTAGAGGTTTAACTTTAGAACATTCAAGGGCTAGTGACTAGGTACAGAGCCAACACAATTTCATCCAGTTTGTATGATGGGGAAAGGAAGAGGTTCATTGGTTCAGGTCTCACCCCATGGAGCAGGAGAAAACAAGATTCCGCCTTCCAGGTGACAAGCTGGTGGTCTGCTAAGACCCTACATATGCTACTGTCAAGCCAGGTGTCCTCCATCCTATAGTTGTGCATCTGGTTCCTCCTGCCTAAGTGCAGAACCTTACATTTGCCCCTATAGAAATATATTTTGTTAGTTTGGGCCCAATTCTCCAATCTGCTAAGATCACCTCAGACTTTATTATATCTTCTGAGGTATTAGCTACCCCTCCCAGTTTGGTGTCATCTGCAAATTTGATGAGAATCCCCTCAATCCCTTCATCCAAGTTGTTTATAAAAGCCCAGGACAGGACCCTGCAGTGGTGCAGCAGCACTTCTTCTCTTTTTCCAGGACGATGAGGAACCATTAATGAGCACTCTTTGAGTTCGGTCAATCAACCAGCTACAAATCTACCTAATACTTCATCCACTCCACCATTTATCAGCTTCTCTACAAGAATAACATGGGGGACTCTCTCAAAAGCCTTACACTACATCCACAGCATTCCCCTGATCCAGCAAAGTTGTAACTGTATCAAAAGAAGAAATGGGATTCATCTGGCATGACTTGTTTTTGAGAAACCCATGCTGGGTAATCACAGCATCCTTTTCTATTTCCTCACAGACCAACCATTTAATTATCTGTTTGAGAACCTTTCCTAGCATCAACATCAAGCTGACTGGTTGGTAGCTTCCTGGGTCTTCTCCCCCACCCCCCTTTGCTCACCTAGAGTCTTCAGGGAACTCACCTGTTCTCCAAGAATTCTCAAAGATTATAGACAGGCTCTGAGATTACATCCACAAGCTCCTTTAGTACCTTTGGGCACAGGATGCCAGGCCCTGGAGAACTGAATTCATTTAAAGTAGCTTAGTGTTCCCTTACCACCTCTTTCCCTATTTTGGGCTGCATGTATGCTATCAGTAGGTTGAGCACTGCTTTCCTTTTGGGTGGAGATAGAGGCGAGGTAGAACTGCTGAGCAGTTCTGTCTTGTCTCGGTCACCCAATAGCATTTCTCATACATGCCCTTCTTAATTCTCAGACTCATCTGTCAGCTCCTTATTGCAGCTACACCAGCTTCTTTAGATGCCTCCCACTTTTCTTTCTTGTTGGAATTGTCTGCCATTGTCCCTTCAATATTTCATCTTTAAGAAGCTCCCATCCATCTTCAACTCCCTTCTCTTTGAGTATTTCTGACCATGGGATCTCACCCCATGGTCTCCTTAAGCTTTTTGAAACCAGCCTTCTTTAAGTCCGGGGTGCATGTCCAGCCACACTCTGCTTTTTCATGCCTCTGTACCATGAAACCCAAGAGGACATGATCACTTCCTCCTAAGGTTCCAGTGCTTTGTCCATCAGTCCCTCCCTGTTGGTGAGGACCAGGTCCAAGATAGACAATCCCCTTATTGTGTCTTCCACCTTCTGGGATATGGAATTGTATTTTCTCAAAGTAGAAATGCAGTTAAACATATGTGCTTTTCTATACACAGGTAGGGTTTGCCACATACTATAGAAAGAAAGAGGCCAGAGATAAGGGCTGGGAGAAAAAGAGAGGAAAGGGGGCTGAAAGATAAACTGGTGAGGAAAATAAATGTGTGTAGAAGGAATATTTTCATGGTTGTGCTATTAATATTTAATACTTTTTAATTTTGTATAATGTTGTGTGCTTTAAAATGTATGCATCCTCGAAATTTTGATGAAAAGGTGGTAAAGAAATGCTTTAAATAAATAAATGTAATTGTAGTTGTTGCCTGACTCACTGCATTAAAAACAAAACACAAAAAAGCACACTCAGCATCCCTTTGGTATAATCTTTTATAATGTCAGCATTTTGTCAGCATGTGCACTAAGTATCTCTGGTTTTGATTAGATAATCTTGTCCTAGAGGATTAATAATATGATTAATAGTTACATTTACACTAAATAAATTCAGCATGAAATTAATGTCATTTTACACCAAAAATGGAACAGAAAGGCTAAAAATAAATTCATACTTATTCCTGGGTGCTAAATGGTTCAGTAAAAATGCTCCCAAAATGTATTGCTTGTGCCTCACTTGAATTTTCATAGGAAAATAATTTTGTAAGTGGTGAGCAGCCAGCAAGAACCATTTCTCTGTGTGCTCTTAGTTCATCATGAAGATGCACAAAGCCATCACTTAGGCTGACAGTAAATATCACAGAGGGGCACAAGAGAATGGATATGTTATAGCCTAATGAAGCTTCAGCAAAAACTTCAGGGGGGAAGAATTACATACTTCAGTACACGTCTTCTTAGAGTGGCTGTCAGTGTTTGGTGATACAAAGCAAAAGACTGCTTCATGACAAATGCAAACACATCCAGACTCTTCCTTGTCAGTTTCATGCTTGTCAGAGGAATGTAAATTGATGCATACGAATACAAGCTCCCACCTGGCTGATTTAGTACTGAGACACATTGGGACTATATTTCATACCTACCTTCTTAGGAGGTCTATAAGGCAATCCTGAATAAACGAAGTGCCTGCCTAGGGTTCATCCTGATGAGCTACCCAAGCTTTTTGCACAGTTATGATTGCAGTGTCCTGATTCTCTTCAAGACGATTCAGATTTTATTTTTGTCATTCACATAATGTTGCACATTAAAGGCAACACTGTGCATGTTCACCCTGATCATTCTATCCTGGCACCCTCCCCTATATATGGAAACCTTTTGGAAGGATACTGGTTTATTATGATAGTGTAGGAGAATATGTAAAGAATGCAGTACGTAATCAGAGATGTCACAAACTTTACTTGACTGGTGACTGGAAGTGGCCACCAAGACCATATAGCACTGGTCCTGAAAGACGTACACTGGCTCCCAGTATGTTTCCGAGCACAATTCAAAGTATTGGTGCTGACCTTGAAAGCCCTAAATGGCCTTGGCCCAGTATACCCAAAGGAGCATCTCCACCCCCATTGTTCAGCGCAGGCACTGAGGTCCAGCTCTGAGGGCCTTATGGCGGTTTCCTCACTGCAAGAAGTGAGGTTACAGGGAACCAGGCAGAGGGCCTTCTCAGTAGTGGCGCCCGCCCTGTGGAACGCCCTCCCATCAGATGTCAAGCACATAAACAACTATCTGACTTTTGGAAGACATCTGAAGGCAGCCCTGTTTAGGGAAATTTTTAATGTTTGATGTTTTATTGTGTTTTTAATATTCTGTTTGGAGCTGTCCAGAGTGGCTGTGGAAACCCAGCCAGATGGGCAGGGTATTATTATTATTATTATTATTATTATTATTATTATTATTATTAGTGTGTCCAAGTTTTGTTTTCTCTTGGACTAAAGTGTTAGTAGCTACTGTAGCTGTGTCCTACCACCACTGTAAGAGGAATTATGCCTCTCAATATGAGTTGCTGGGAGTCCTAGGTGGATGGGGTGCTGCTGTGTTCATGTCCAGCTTCTCATAGGCAGCCGGTGGGCCACTTTGGGAACAGGATGCTGGTCTAGATGGGCCATTGGCCTGTTCCAGCAGGTTCATCTTATTTTCTTAATTTTATTTTGTTTTGAAATAGACTTCAAAATGCTGACAACAGACACCCAAATGACATTATGAAAAGACCATGCGAGAAGTCAAGAGACATGCTGATAATCCCTTTGTTATGCCGTTTGTTTGCATTACAGTATTAAAAATACTGTTTTATCTCACTGTCCATTCATTAAGATCACACTAGCTATGTATGCATTCACCGAAGGCAGTGTGTGCTGCATAGAAAGCCAAATTGTAAACTATGAGGGGAATGTAATGAGGCACTTGCATGTAGCATCCTTAGTATGCATGCCCTAATGTTACAAAACAGGAGGAAAACTCTAGGGCAAAATAAACCAAGCCTTATCCAGATGTTCTGTCATAAAGAATAAGCCAATTATAAATTGAGATGAGAGGCAAGTGAAAGCATTTATAACATCTATACTAGGAGAAACAGAAAACTCATCCTTCCACAGCACTTGCGTTGCGTGGTGTGTGTGGGGAGAAGCTTCTGATGTCACCAAGTTTGGGATGGGATAGCCTGGGAACCAGCTCTTTTAAAAAAACACACTAAAGTAATGGCATAATAATGTGATATCAGTCCCTTTGGTTCAATTACTTTGCAACCTTATTTAACAAACACCTGCTTCCTGTGTTCTGCTCCCAAAGGCTATGACGTTTTTTGCATAATCAAACAATTTTATGTTTGTAACGATCTGGTTCCCTTGAAATGTCTATTCTGCACAAAATAGAAGTTACTGTAAACACAGTTGAACCAATAGTGGTATAAATAGCAGGAGGAAATGTGTCTGTGCCACCTGCCTGTAAGTTTTGTTTCACTATGTTTGGGAGGTTTTTCTCCTAGTCTGCTTAAGTAGGAAGTCCAGCTGTTTAGAATCAAACATGGCTGTTACTTGTGGCAGTTAAAAAACAAAACCCTGATGTCCAAAATCTGTATCTGTATGTGTAATGTTATATTGCCTTCTGTCATGAGGATATTTTAAAGTATTCTTGAATTTAAAATTACAATAATATGAGGTGGTTCAAGGTCTCTCTGAGAGGCTAGGAGGCAGGCCTTTATTCCAGCTCCGGCACCTCTCAGGTACCATTCTAAGAGAACAAGGAAGAAGTTCATAGTGAGATCCCACACCTCTTTTTCTAGAAAAATAGCACTGCTGGGTGGTATGTTCCCTGTGACATACTTTCAAAATGGGACCAGGGAAGACCCTGGATATTGTACAACCTGATCATGTGACACAGAAAAGGATGGCTGTCTCCATATCATTACATGAGGGATGCCTGGAAAGGATGTTACCTGATATTGTAGCACCTTTTCCAAGGATATACTCAGCGCTGTTCCAAAAGCATGAAGCAAGCATCATGAGCCTCTCAGAGTGGCTTTTACTTCCCTGAATGAAAATACTTTGACTTCTATAAGAGAAAACTGTTTAAAATCCATCAAACCACCTCATATACTTATAATAATATGAACCTCTTCTGAACCATGCACAACACAGAGAAACAAAATATATAAATTAACTCATAATCACAGTTTGAAGTATAAAAAATATTAAAGTTCACAGAATCAAAGTCAGGGCCCAACAGCTATGTACAAACTAGATTTAACTTATGAACTATTTTTGAGTTTTGGCAGCATCACTGGTTGTGATTTGCTTAGTGATATATTCCAGGGTGCTTTTGTAAAGACAATACTGTCTAACTGCATTGGACATGTTAGTGACTACAGCAGAGTGAAGAGGATAAATGAATGACCACCCACAGGTGAACCAGATAACTTACGTGTCTACTGGAGATGAAGAAAAATCTGTACTCATTGCTCCACCTCATCTTTATCAGAAACATCAGAGCTTCTTAGAAAAGAAAGGGAAAGAAACAATAAAAACTGATTCATTTGATTGTGAGTAAAGGTGTTTTTCTGTAACCAATGCAGTTGGGAGAAAAGTGATGTGCAGCTCTAGCGACAGCTAGCTATTTTGAAATGTTCTGCGTGCGCATGTACGTCGTATAATTGGATTCAAATGACCAGAAGCAGTTTCAGTTCTTACACCTTGTAATGTAACTGCAGGAAGCGATAAATCACTTGAGATCGGTTCCTCGTGGAATTAAGAGATTCGGCAGTTTAGGGCCTTTTCGGGACTATGGGTCTATAAATAATAGATAAAGCCAAGATATCTTAATCAACAGCTGCCTTCACAAAACACTTCTAAAAATTAGAACCTATTGTAGAATGTAATGAACTAAATGTCCCAAGAGCCTCCTATTCCAGAAAAAAAAATAGCTAGGCACTTTTACAAGCTAACTTTGACAGCACAGGATGGAATGTATATATTGACCTTCAGTACTCAACTGCTCCTCTACCCTTGTCAGTAGAATCCTGGTTAAATGTTTGGGGAGCCCAATGGTCTCCTCTAAAAATCACTGCTGGTTCCATATTTTGAGGGGTCCTTGAGTCTTCCCTCCTATACAGCCAGAGCCACTATTGTTGCTGTGGCTGCTTGCTTATCAGGACAGCCAACATATCAGGTTGCTGTGGGAAGAGGCATCTGCCTACTCTGAGAGAAGGAATCCCTGCAGGCATGCTAGTGAACAATGGCAATGTTAACGAGAAGCAGCTGTGGCAGGTTCCATAGTTGGGCTTCCCAAGGCTTTGAGACTGCAAGTGTCTCAGGAAAAATGGGATATCCTTTTCTCTCTCCCCCCCTCCAAGATCATGATGGCCATTTTGAGCACTGCAATCTCTCATGCTTCCCCTGAAAAAGCACTTTCGGATCTTGAGCAGGACCCCAAAACACATGTTTTGGGGCACCATGCAGGCTCTCACCCAAAAAAGTGCTTTTTCATGGGGTGATTGGGGTGCAGGTCACTCGACTCACCTGGGAACACAACCCAGAAGACATGAGTCCCAGTTTTCTATCCGAAAAAGTTGGACAATATGGAACTGGCCTGAGGATTTCAACCCTTTGGGCCAGCCCTGCCTATAATTCTTTAAGATTCTTTCCTGGCCTGCAGTTTGTGCAGGGTGCTATTTGCCTCACTCGTTGAGGAGGCATTACTGAGCCAGTCTGGAGGGAGATTGCAGCATCCCTTAAAAGGGCAGTTTGGCTCCTCCTCCTGAGCATTTTTCTGCATCAGAAACCCACCACCTAGTCACTCAGTGTGGAATTAGTCACCTTTGGTCTGAGACTGAATGGGATTTCTCCTTTTTATTTTTCCCCATGAAGAATGCCCTTCATCTACACACTGCAGGATTTTTGAGGGAGTCGTTGCAATTTGGCTGATTTGGTTTAGTTTGTTGGCTACAGCAGGCAGGTTGAGAAAATGAAGCATAGGAGAAGCTGGTAAAAAGCTTGAGGCAGCTTGGCTGGGAAGGGCAGCAAACCACCACTGAAAGCTATAATAATAATAATAATAATAATAATAATAATAATAATAATAATAATAATAATTTATTATTTATACCCCACCCATTTGGCTGAGTTTCCCCAGCCACTCTGGGCAGCTTCCAATCAAGTGTTCAAGGGATTGTTGACAAGGAGTGTGAGAAAGGACCTGACTTGGCAGTCTGGCATCTTTTCTCCAAATCTAAGGCTGTCTAGCTGGGTTGATGGGATCCATCAGTGGTGCATCACTGGCACAGTGATGAGCCAAAATAAAAATAAAAATGTGCATCCTCTGGTCACTTGAGTGACCTTGCCCAACGGGGCAGGAGGAGAGCACAATCTTAGGTTTTGCTTCAAGTGTTTAGAAAACACGCATTATTGGGCTTGGTAGCTCAGTATGTGTTGGGAATGTTCTCCCATTACAATTCTCTGACTGTTAGATTGTTCAGGGCTTAAATAGTCTCTTTAGAGGCCTCCTCAATATAAGTGTGAGAAGCTAACAAACAGCACAAGTACTATTCAGGTTCTCTCAGCAGGGGTTGTGAAATGTTATCCCCCTTTATCTGTTGACATAGAGAATCAGTAAAGCAATAATTTCTCCTGTAACCTTAGTGCAGAAAAACCAGCATCTACAAAACATTGCTCCATAGGGTTGACAGGGGAATCCTGGTCAAAACTGAGGACACAAGACAGAACGGAGGAGTTTCATAATGATACAGCTGTGAAATTAATTTCCTAATGGGGAGCACCAACAGGTACAAGGAAGGAGATTCCTGGTTTTTGTTTTGTTTATTTATTTCATACTTTGCACCTCCCTCTCCCCACTTTTTCATCACACATTAGAAGTTTGTGATGTGTACGCTCAACTCAGCTTCATGCATATGTATAGCCATATGCTTCACACATCATATGCTTCCTTATCTGCATTTGCAAGTTCAACATCAACACCCTCTTTCCCTCACAGTTATAAACACTTCGTTTGTTCATTTCACACATCTCAACATGTTTGTGGAGAATATGCAGCTAACACTACGAAGATCAGGGAGGGAAGATGTTGAATTCGGCTACCTCTAGAGGAAGAAACAAGAAGAAGCTTGCTGCCTCATAGATCAAGTCCTGTATAATGCCCAGCACACTGTTGATGGAAAAAGTAGCAGAAGTGATAGCAATGTTAGCAGAAGTAGCAACAGACTGGGGCAGTTGCATTCATCAGGGTTTGCCTCCTTTATCTAGGAGCCAACTATGGCTGACACATCAAAGAAGCATTTCAGTTAAACAGGTTGTAAATTTAAACAGGGAAAGCAGGTAGAGGAAAACGGGACTCCACAGTGCCATCTGGTGGCACATTGTTATATTGCACATGCAACACATATAAATCATTTTTTCATTACCAATCTGAGTCTCATGTCAGTCTGGCGCCTAATCTCAAATAAGGAACACGTCAATTGTTAGCAATCAATATAACTTTTAAAATTTCACTACCCCATAAGTTAGAAAGGAACCCTTTCAGCTGAATCATCTAAAACCATACTTTTTTTGGGGGGGAGGGGACCAGATCCGTATTTGGATTTTTCAGTTCAGGCATTTTTTAAAAAACTTTTTTAATTTAAAATTAAAACAAAACATATTATCCAGAAACATATCATCCTTATTCCCATTTTTCTTCCCTCCCCCTCCCTCACCCACAGAATCCACTCCCACCCCCAACTTCCCTCAGTTCCAGTCTTTGATTTCTCTAAGAATGCTGTTTTCTGCATGTTACACAGTATATAGATCCTCAAACTATTTAACTGATTATTATCAATAAAAAGTTTGTGAATGTTTATTCAAAGCCAGCCCAGGAGTCCAGTATGCTTTGTTGCATCTTCAAATACTTTGTAAAGGGTTCCCATTCATCTTTAAAGTCACAGTTATTCTTGTCCCGTAGCTTGTATGTTAGTTTTGCCAGTTCTGCATAGTCCATCAATTTTTCTTGCCATGATTCTTTAGTTGGGGTTTCTTCAGTCTTCCATCCTTGTGCTATTAAAACTCTCGCAGCCATTGTCACATACATGAAGATGTTTTTCAGCTTTTTTGGCAGATCTTTCCCTACAATCCCTAACAAAAATGCTTCAGGTTTTTAAACAAATGCTAAATGGAACATGTTCTTCAATTTGTTGTATATCATTTCCCCAAATTTTTCAATTACATTACAATCCCACCACATATGATAAAATGTCCCCTCCTTTTCCTTACACTTCCAACATATATTTGAACTAGTTTTGTACATTTTCCCTAACTGCACTGGTGTCATGTACCATCTGTACATCATCTTCATGTAACTCTCCTTCAATAGTTCAGGCATTATTATTTTTTAAGGCGAATAACTATGGATCTGGCTAATCAAACATAGCTGTTTCAGGTGTGACTCATTCTGACTTTTTAAGTAAATGGGAAATGGGAAATGATATGCTAATTCAGGACCCAGAAGGGAGGCCACCCTATCAAAACAGACTTTCTGAAATTGTACTGGTGAATAATTTGCACTCCCTTTCCAGGGACAAGAAGGCCGCTAATCTCATGAGAGTTGGTTCTATAGCAGAGCATTGTTTTGACAAATAAGAAGAGGGGTGGTTCTCCTTATTTTTACCCTTTCTAGTATAACATATATTTTTCTTGCGTATTAATAAAGCAGGATGGATTAGTAGAAGGTCAGAGTAAGGAAGAATAAACGAAAAGGCAAGAGCCCATACAAATATGATTGATTGATTGATATTAAAGCAGGAAGACAGAGAACTGACACACATATGTCTTTCATCCTTCAGTCACATCTCTTTTAACCTTTCCTGTTTCCCACCAGCCTGGCTGGATACCATGGGGTTGGTTACTTGGTTACTATATCTCAGTCAGGAATGCAAACATTTCAACAGTAGTAGTTTCTCCAGCAAACATATCAAAGTTCATAGTTTCTCTCCAGCACAGGCTCCAAGATAACACACTGTCTTAAAACACATTCCTGAATAGAGGACGCAGTCCGCATAGTTAAAAGAAAAATTGCTTTACAGTGCGCTAGTTAGAAATACTAGTTTCCTCTGGTCCTCTTTGGTGACTTTGGTTCTCTGTTAAATTACTACATACAGGGCGGGCAAACATCCAGGCTATCTATCATATCTGGATTCTGCCACAATATTATGGTTGAGTGGTTGTCTTCAAAGTTTTAGCTGGTGATGGAGCCATCATGTAGGTGATGGAGCCATCATGTAACTATTTGACATGTAACTTCTGCTTATAATTCAGGTTACATTTGCAATGCCACTATTATATAGTATCAGCTTTGGTAGCTGCGTTAGATCTGAGCTGAACGCAATTACATGGATCATGCGCTCGACAGAACTGCTCTTACCATATTTTAGCACAACAATCGGTTCATGCGAACTGGTTTCTGTAATCCTGCCTGTGGAGTGAAAATTCCCTTTAGAATAAAAAAATTTAGTGGACTCTATTTAAATCACACTCTATTTAAACCACATTAGGTTATGTATTTGGTGGTGGTGGTTCAAACCTATAGTGAATATAAATTTGCGTCAATCTATCATAAACCACACAGATGCTTAAAAAAAATATTGGTTTGGATGTGGGTGTCTGCATGAAGATATGTGCAAAAGATAGGATACATTTATATAATTCCTCATCATAACTAGCAGGTCAAGATGAGAGTGGGAAAGTGAAATTAGAAGGGCTTTGCTTGACAGATAATAATGGCAAATTTCCTTAGAGCAACAATAAGGTCAATGAAATAAAAATACTCTAAACTAGCTGTCATGTACAGCTACCAAGTGGGTGGGGGCCATAATCTACCAAGCTATGTAGGATGTGGGTATTCTTAGGAAGAACGCAGCTATCTACTACTTATGTATTGTGAAAAGCTATGAGCCCACACACTATGTCAGCTTCTTCAGATGTTTCAAATACTTCTGCACTTCAGCTCTTGTAACCTTTGTTGGTTCAGCACCTCACTTGACCAAAATCCTTTCAAATCCCTAAATATCAGAGGAAGAAACCTTCCTTTTGATATTTTTACAGGTACTGGCTATGCAGTTCTATATTCTCATCTGACATTTATCTATAGCTACATTATGGCTGTTGAGATAAATGTCAAATGAAAGGTTTCCTTGTTTGACATTTTTAATAGATTGCCTAATAGTCCTCAAGTCAAACGGAGAACTGCAGATGTGTATGACACTAAGAACAGTACATCTGTATCTCTTGGCAAGGAAAGAGAGATAATCCATGGTTGAGCAGACGCTGTTGGGTGTATACTCCACAGCACACAACATCGTAACTCTCAAATTGTAGAAGGGGTTTGGAGCAGCAGTAAGAGAAGATGGTGGAGATGATTAGAGCTCTTGCCCTTTCAGGACAATTGGAGACAGATTCATGCATCCATAGTGGTGACATCAGTGCAAATACATTAAGTCACATTGCTCTCACTCTGACTTTCTGATACAGTTCCAACTGTACAGAAGGCACATTGGATTGCACATCAGAATGCATTGGCAGCAACATGGTGTAGCTAGACTACATCTGTATTTTGAAGAGCTTTCCAATCTGCAGTCTTATGCACATCCAAATGTACATCTAGGCAGATGCTCCCTCTTTTGCAATGTGGAACTGAGACAGATTCATTGCTGCACAGTGTGGCAAAAACAGGCAACAGTCACACAGTAGCCAAAGCAATTGAGATCATCCCCTTCCCACTCTGCTTGAATACTTTCCCCTCCTTTCAAGCAACTGCTGAAAAATTATGGAATATGGGGCACCCTCTGATGACTACAAAAATGTTAGCACAACTCAGTGGTCCTGTACATTTCATCCCTTCTCTAAGGGGCAGCAGAGGCAGAGTTGGGTGTCCTGGCATTCTGGTGCAGCTTAATAACACAAGGGGAAGTACACAGGAGAGGGCAGTATTCAACTACCTGTTCATGTACAGTGGTGCCCCGCAAGACGAATGCCTCGCAAGACGAAAAACCCGCTAGACAAAAGGGTTTTCCGTTTTTCGATGCACTTTGCAAGATGAATTTCCCTATGGACTTGCTTCGCAAGACGAAAACGTCTTGCGATTTTTTTTGCTCCCCCCCTTTTTCTAAGCCGCTAAGCCGCTAATAGCCTTTTAGCCGCTAAGCCGCTAAGCCTTTAATAGCCGCTAAACCGCTAATCCGCTAATCCGCTAATAGGGTTGCTTCGCAAGACGAAAAAACCGCTAGACGAAGAGACTCGTGGAACGGATTATTTTCGTCTTGCGAGGCACCACTGTATTCCATTGGTCTTTGGGGCACATTGCAGCTAGAGAGTCTGGTGAAGGTAATGGGCTATAGCAGGGGTAGGCAACCTAAGGCCGATGGGCCACAAGCAGCCCACGGTGGTCGTTTAACCAGCCCATGAGCTGCCCCGAACTGAGCTGTCTGCTTGATGAGTCCCCATGTGCTGTGCTAAACCAGCGCAGCGCAGGGACTCGCTTCCTGTTGTAGAATCAGTTGTGCACACCTGCTTACTTTCAGACAAAAAGGCACATCCATTTATTTATTTAGTACATTTATATCACACCTTTTTAGCCAAGGAGCTCAAGGTGGTGTACATGGTTCGCCCGCTCATTTAATCCCCACAACAACTCTCGTTGACAGGCAGTGACTGGCCCAAGGCCAATGAGTGAGCTTCATGGCCGAGTGGGAATTCGAAACCTGGTCTCTCAAGGCCTAATCCAAGATGCTAACCCCTACTCCACACTAGCTTTAATAAGCATTTCACATACACAAACCTTGACAAAGCAATACAAATGAGGTCACATAGAAAACCAGGTGATTTCTGCATCTGTGCTACCTATTTTCTAACTCTTGAGGTATAGACATTTCCAGAAATCATGCTCAACTTTTGTCATCACATATGGTAATAATTTACTCCTTTTGCTGACATGGCTAAAGGAAGAATTTGTCAGATTTACCTGTTTCCATTACTGTAACAACAACATATAGAACCTAGCAGGGAATTATACAAGATCTGATTCATTCACGGAAATGACACAAATATAGTGCAAAGTGGGGGGGGGGGAGGATTATGAGGATGGCCATGACATGAAAAGGTGGAATATGTCCGGTTTTATACAAGAAGGTTTTGTGGCAATGCATATGTCTATATTATAAATTTAGCATTTTGCAAACAAACACGATAATGCTGTTATTTCAAGAGTGATTCAATGAGAACTCTTTCTCTTTAAATAATCATTTCAGAGCTGAATCACATAACATCTTGAGATGGGCTAAACTCCTACTGCTGACATTTGTAGATGGTTCATGAACAGGAGTTTCACCCATCACGAATCTTCAGTTATATTGGCTTATCAGCTGGTTGGTAACATAATATTTAAATCAGCAATAGGATATGTGTGTTTTGGGCATAAACTGCGTCATCATGACATGTATTCTACACTGGAGCTGACAGAACAGTTTCATGTTACCAGCTATGGACTTCAATAACAGAACTGAGGCCTCATTATTTACAACACTGTCATGGAAGCTGCTAATTGTTCTCGTGGAATTTATCTTTTAGCCCAAATCTGAGACATCACTTCAGCAATTTTAAGGACCAACTGTCCTATGGGAAGCAAAGAAAAAAAATCATCCAAATGAATATTATTCAGCTAGAGCTGGCTACTCCCCACGAGATTAACCACTATAGATTAACAGCTCTGTGGGAGGCTGCCTGAAATAAATGTGTGATGCAAAATACCATTTTAAAAGTCAGATTGTGACCGCAAAAACACATGAAGGGAATGCACAAGCTCTCCCTTCACACCATAAACCAAAGACAGGGTGTGGCAGACATCTTCTAAGGTGCAAAGTAAGTCTCAAAGTATACCTAAGTAAAAGGTAAGGGGACCCCTGACCATTAGGTCCAGTCGTGTCCAATTCTGGGGTTGCGGCGCTCATCTCGTTTTGTTGGCTGAGGGAGCCGGCGTACAGCTTCCGGGTCATGTGGCCAGCATGACTAAGCCGCTTCTGGCGAACCAGAGCAGCACATGGAAACTCTGTTTACCTTCCTGCCAGAGTGGTACCTATTTATCTACTTGCACTTTGACATGCTTTCGAACTGCTAGGTTGGCAGGAGCAGGGACCGAGCAACAGGAGCTCACCCCATTGCAGGGATTCGAACCGCCAACCTTCTGATCGGCAAGTCCTAGGCTCTGCAGTTTAACCCACAGCGCCACCCGTGTCCCTTAAAGTATAGCTACATAAGGCAATTAAATTCTGGCAACTACCTAAATCAGGAGCGAGGAACCTCTTGCTAGAACACAACTTGCATAAGGGGGCCACAACTCTCATCAACCCCAGCCAGTGTAGCCAACGATCAGGCATGATGGGTGTTGTAGTCCTGAAATATGTTTCTGATTTGGGCCATTTAACATCTCAAATGGAGCAACCTATTATCTAGTATGTTGTTACTATATTTTCCTTCTATGTCTGATTTTGTATTATTGTTTCCTTCATCTAAATTAATTTTTCCTTGTCAAAGAATATTCTGGGTGTTCCCGAGTTCTTTGTTAGTGTTTATCTTGACTTCTGGTCTGTCTTCTGTTCTTCCTGACTTGCTCCCTGCCCCATTCTTCAACCTCTGGCACTGACTGGTTCTTTGGTCCTGCCCGCTAGCTTGTTGAAAAACTGCCCATTACCAAGCCCAGACACAAATCCACCACTTGTGTTTAAGTGGTACCTTAGATTAAGGTCTCTACCACTTCATGGTCTGTGACAGAGCTCAGTGGGGCAATTAAAGAGAGGAATAAATAAAGGCCTTGTTGAGCTGCCTTTATTTTTTGTCTGTTGTATCCATAGCTCTGTGGGTATTCTCCTAAGCAGGAGCATCTCCCATTTTCCTTGTTCTAGGTTCCTTTTAAATGTTGGGTGAGCTTCAATTTTAGATGAATGGAATGGATGAATGGAAAATATACTGGCACTATAGTCCAAGTTGGATAGTTGTGTGTGTAGTATAAGCTACTGAATTGTAGCATCACAAAGCAAGTAATTGTTTTTGCACTAGAAAACTTTCACAAGGGAGAAAGTTGGTACTGCTAGAGTGGCATAAAATGTACAGAGGTTCACACTTAGGGTTATAATTAGTATGGACTTCCATAGGAACACACCAAGAGGAAAATTTTCATCCAGAGTCTGCTTCCATAATGCTCCCTCACAGAAAGAAAAATGAACTGAGGTACTCTTTTGGTGAGAATTGTAGGAAGAGGAGCTGCAACACACACACACACACACACACACACACACACACACACACACCACCCCGGTGAAAAGTGCTAGTGCATTAATTCATACCCACAAACATGTTATTGGCCTCCTTATATAAAGGAAATGAAAGAGTCACCCAAGCACTCCTGAATGAAATTCTGGTTTAATCTAATCACAGCATTTCTATTTTAGATTACTTTAATTGCAGTTTGTAAAACAAACACAGATGGATGCAGACGATGCTTGCTATTTCATACCATTTCTAAATCAACACTGATGGAATTATACTACTAATAAAAGTGAATTTTTTTTATCCATTCATAAAAGTGCTAAAATAATCAGCTGCTTGAAATCAAATTGCTTACATGGCTAGAAATTGTAAGCAAGCAAAGATGAAATTCCCCTCAAAACATTCCTTCATTAAGCATAGAGAAGTGCTGGAAAATCATTCAGGGGAAAAACTAGCCATACCTAACCCACTGTGTTTAACCTTTCTACTGATATTAGGGTCAGATGAGGGGATCATGAGTTCATTAAGGATGCAAGCATTTATCAGTTTGCACTGTAGTTCTATGATCAGCCTTGGAAGTAATTCCCATTGACTAATTTACATTTATACCCAGCCTTTTCATCAAGTTGTGTCCTATTCAGCTCAATGGGACTTACTTCTGAGTAAATATGCATAGGGTTGTGCTGTTAAATTGGAGTATAAAGAATCAAAGGATGTTGATTTATCATCAGCTACAGTTAGTTTTGGTCAAAAACAGTCAATAGTAATGATCGAGACCTGAAGGAACAGTAATCCTGTGGCCCTTGTGTCCTATACAATAAAGAACAAATTTATGTAAATGTCTACAAATAATCATTTTTTAAAAAAATCAAAGCAGACGTTTTACTATACTGACCCAGAACCATTAAAAACAAAATAAACAACAAGTACACTCTGTTTATAATGTTAAATGAATCATGATATAAAAAATAGGGTTATATACAATTAAGTCATAAACCCACTGAAATGAATGGATTTATTTAAGGCTATGTATTGTAATGGGTCTACCCTAAATAAGACTAATGTTAGGATCTCACCCATTCAGAATAAGAAAAAGAGAAAACTATACCATTCAATGTAGCATAGATACTTATGCTGCATGAAGCATGGCAGAGTTCTATAGCACTGTTTTCTCTTTATAAGAACCTTTTGTAGTAAAATGTACATTGTAATGAACTAATTGGACTCAATGGGTATTACTTCTGAATTTTGGGGCATGTTTGGACAGGTTCTGAATACACAATATAACAAGCCCTCTCATTCCTCTGGTATGCCACTGAAAAGAGTGCCAGACCTCTCCCACACAATGGGAGGGATTTAAAAAAAAAAGTGAAAAGAAAATGTTGCCTCCAACTTTTACCTTGAGCACAAATAGCTGGTAATTCTTCAGATGATGACAATTGTTGTGCCATGGAATCTCCCCCATCACTATTTATTTAGAGGTTGTTCTCTAAATATCTTGCTTCCTTTCAGTTAACTACTCAACTAAGCATTTAGGAGATGACAGGGAACCGTCTCCAGAGTGCATATTTTCATTGGTTCAATTCTCTTCCTGCCATTTTTGTTGTTGTTGTTCAGTTAAACCCTCTGATAAAGTTTGTGGCTTATAGTCTGTCATAGAAACATAGGGAGCTGCCTTATACTGAGTGGTCTATTTTGAAAAGTGTTTCCTGCAGTGGCTGCAGAAGTTCTTCAAGGTTTCAAGCAGGGATTTCTCCCATCCCTATCTGCAGATGCTGGGGGAAGGAATCTTTTGCTACTCAGCTGTGGCCCTTCCTCTAACATCTTGATGTTATGAATGCATTTGAACCCCTGCAAGCAATATCCTTTGAAACTGGGAAAGCAGAATTTGTTTCTATTGGCAAGAGATAAACTAATATCATGGCCACTGGTCCCATCACCTCCTGACAAATAGAAGGGGAAGAAATGGAGGCAGTGAGAGATTTTATTTCTTGGGCTCCATGATCACTGCAGATGGTGACAGCAGTCATGAAATTAAAAGATTCCTGCTTCTTGGGAGAAAAGCAATGACAAACCTAGACAGCATCTTAAAAAGCAGAGACATCACCTTGCCGACAAAGGTCCGTATAGTTAAAGCTATGGTTTTCCCAGTAGTGATGTATGGAAGTGAGAGCTGGACCATAAAGAAGGCTGATCGATGAAGAATTGATGCTTTTGAATTATGGTGCTGGAGGAGACTCTTGAGAGTCCCATGGACTGCAAGAAGATCAAACCTCTCCATTCTGAAGGAAATCAGCCCTGAGTGCTCACTAGAAGGACAGATCCTGAAGCTGAGGCTCCAATACTTTGGCCACCTCATGAGAAGAGAAGACTCCCTGGAGAAGACCCTGGTGTTGGGAAAGATGGAGGGCACAAGGAGAATGGGAGGACAGAGGACAAGATGGTTGGACAGTGTTCCTGAAGCTACTAACATGAGTTTGACCATACTGCGGGAGGCAGTGGAAGACAGAAGTGCCTGATGTGCTCTGGTCCCTGGGGTAACGACGAGTTGGACACAACTAAATGACTAAAAGGGACGCGGGTGGCGCTGTGGGTAAAAGCCTCAGCGCCTAGGGCTTGCCGATCGAAAGGTCGGCGGTTCGAATCCCCGCGGCGGGGTGCGTTCCCGCTGCTCGGTCCCAGCGCCTGCCAACCTAGCAGTTCGAAAGTACCCCCGGGTGCAAGTAGATAAATAGGTACCGCTTACCAGCGGGAAGGTAAACGGCGTTCCGTGTGCTGCGCTGGCTCGCCAGATGCAGCGTTGTCACGCTGGCCACGTGACCCGGAAGTGTCTCCGGACAGCGCTGGCCCCCGGCCTATAGATGTGAGATGGGCGCACAAACCCCAGAGTCTGTCAAGACTGGCCCGTTCGGGCAGGGGTACCTTTACCTTTACCTTTAAATGACTAAAAAACAACAACTGTGGGGTGATGAGCATATTTGACAGGCTGCTCAACAGGAAGGAAATTAGATATTGGAAAAGAAAATGGGAAAAGAAGAAGACTGAGTCTGCTGGGTTTAGGCAGGTTTCCTAAACTTGTACAGTTTCCTGCTTGTAGCCTTAATAATGTTTTTGGAGTGTAGTAATGAGAGGGAGAGAATACACACTGGTGACAACTATATTAACAGAGAAAATCCAATAGGAATTCAAATATTTAAAAGGCACAAACATGTGTTCCAACAAGCATAAGTCATTTCTGATTATTCTCTTTACCATATTATCTTCCCATAGACCGTGGAATAGAAGAATATAGTAATTTATTGATTGGAAACGAATGCCAGGTGAAAAACACCAGTTTTGAGGAGTATCTCAGTTCATTCATGAGTTTCCTTACTAAGTTCTACTTCTCAAATAATTGGGCAATATCCATTTACATACACCAGGCTAACCTCTGTCTCATGCATTCATGCCTCATTTCCTCACTTAATGCCTTTTCATTCCTGTTATTTATTTTCTTTAATATTACATTTCCAGTATATGGCAGGATGAGTCACCCTCATTGCCATCTCCAGCAGCACCCTCTAAGGGCTGTGAAACAGTAAGGAGATTTAAAAAGCTTTCCCACCCAGTCAGAGGAGCTAACCTTTATTATAATGGCATTTGAATTAGAGCGGAGTTCTGTTCCATGAAGCATTATTCATAATAAGATTCCAAAAAAGGATCCTGCTACTCACACATGCTCTCCCAATCTCTTTTCTAAAAGAAGGGCATGGCATACAAGAGAACATGGCCAGGCGTGAGATTTGGTTGTATTTGCCAATGTGCAAAGAGCAGTGTATGAAACTTAGCACCTGTGCCAGCTTCTTAGGACCAGGGGAAACCAAACTTTCATAGGAACCAGCTTTATATTGAGTCACACCATTCGCTTATTTGGCTCCGTATTATCTATTGGGACCAGCAGTGGCTCTCCAGGGTTTTCCCAGCCCTATATGGAGATGCCCTTGTATTGTTCTTGTGACCTTCAGCATGCAAAGTGGATGTTTTACCACTGTGCTTTCCCATATTCCACCAGAAGTATTGTTCAGATGCAAAAGCAGCTCTATCATCATCATCATCAACAACAACAACAACAACAACATTTTATTTGTATGCTGCTTTTGCATAGTTAAAACAGTTCTCAGGGCAGCTTACAACATGACAAGATTTACATAATTACCAACATAACAAAAGTCATAAACAAAAAATAAAACATATCAAAAGGTCCACAACCAAATGGAAAACAATTTCCAGATAAATCATAAAAACCAAAACTAAAAATACAACTTTAATATCAATTACAATTTAAAATGACATAGATAAAAAAGATAAACAATTTTAAAAAGGAGCCCTCTCTGTCAAGCTGCAGCAGTCCTTTATGGAGCCTGTCAGGCCCCACCCCAAGCCAGGGGGAGAGAGGCAGGGCAGGGCCCTTCAGGCTCTAGGTTTTGCTAGGGTGCTCTCTTCCTTGCATATTCCCACCTTGGACAGTCCTGCATTCTGCTGAGTTTTGGGAAGGGTGCAGCAGACTGAGAGGGGGCATGGAGGTATCAGAAAGAGGGTTGCTGTCAGGACAACACAACACAACACAGCACACAAGTCATAATTAGCTGGAAGATTTATTGCAATACAAACACTTATCCTTGGACACCTATCTGCACAGCCGTGACTTATGACTCAATTGACCCTTCTGGGGAGTGATTCCGGGTACGGCAGAATATCCGGAACCTATGCCCTTTCCATTTCTGGCTTTGTTTTCTATCTGAGACCATTCCCATACATCTGCTCCTTGGATGAATTAACTCCCCTTACAGGTGGAACTGCTTTCCTTCCCACCTTCTGACATTGCCTGTGTCATTTGAGAGAGTCGGTTGCTCTCTAGCACACTCTCTGCATTCCTGTCATTCTCACAGCGAGGGGGAGTTGATAAACTACCATTCGTAGCTGTCTGAGAAGAATGTGAGCCTCTCTCTTGTTGGCTGCTTCCCGATTCCTCTGGAGCTCTTATACCTTGGGCAGAAGTGCTCATGGCAGTAGCTAGTGTGACTGCTTCTCTCATTTGGCCAGAGCACAGCTGGAATCCCTACAACAAGGATGGGGAACCTGTGGCCCTCCAGATATAGGGTCATAGAATTGTAGAGTTGGAAGGGACCCCAAGAGTCATCTAGTCTAACCCCCTGCAGTGCAATGCAAAGGAATCTCAAATAGATCATACACCCCAGCATGCAGGTTCAATGGTCAGGGATGATGGGAGTTGTAGTTCAACATCGGCAAAGCCACATGTCCCCCATCCCTGCCCCTGGGTTAAGCTGCTGAATCCTGACATATGAATCTTTGAATCTTTTCCCACCTATTTTTCTTTTGTTGCTTTTTCATTTATTTATAACACAATAGGCAAACTATGACCTAAGGCCAACATTCAGCCTTCTCTTCCTTTGGTGAAATGTCCACCAAGCCCAGAGAGAGAGAGAGCAGTCATTTCAATAGCGGGGGAAATCTATCAATATTTAAACAATTCTTGTATTGTAGAATTAGATGCAGAGTGAACGAATCATTTATGTTTTATTTTTTAAAAAAGTAATTTCTCAGTGGAACGTAATCCCTGCTCCTCCCATGAGTTGTAAGGATATCCTTTGTGGCTCAGTTATCACTATGCACTTATAATACATATTATTCCCAGTTTGCCAAGTAAAGCAGTGTTCATTTCAAGATCAGTTTCTTCATCTGGAGCAGTTTCTTCATGCATTGGCTAAATATTGCCTCTGAGATAAGAGATGTAACCTGTTCTGACACAGAAGGGAAAAACTGACAGTCACAAATGAAAATATATAAAGACTATGCAATACAAGATTGAGGAGGAATCTATTTACATATAACCTCTGGGCATAAGCCGTACTCATTCCATGAATGGATCTCCTACTGACGTCAATGCAATTAATTAAGCGACATCTATCTGTGTTTGGCCTCTGGAATTTAGAATATTGTTCTGGCCTTATCATTTTACTCACCACCATCAGCTTGTTAGTGCAGGTGATAAATGAGCAGCCTGTGCTATGAGATGATGGGCTGTGGGCCCAGTTCCTCTTTCTGTTTACAATGATATAAATCGGGAACAATTAACTCTGTTGAGGCCAGACAAAGTTTTCTTGTACTCACCTGTAAACATCTACACACCAGCAAGCATATGGCTTTAAATCAGAGGTCAGCAAACTTTTTCAGCAGGGGGCCGGTCCACTGTCCCTCAGACCTCGTCGGGGGCCGGACTATATTTTGGAAAGGAAAAAAAAAATGAACTAATTCCTATGCCCCACAAATAACCCAGAGATGCATTTTAAGTAAAAGGTCACATTCTACTCATGTAAAAACATGCTGATTCCCGGACCGTCCGCGGGCCGGATTGAGAAGGCGACTGGGCCTCATCCGGCTCTCAGGCCTTAGTTTGCCAACCCGTGCTTTAAATGGTGACTCAGGGCATAAGCTTCTGAAACATACTAACAATTCTCTTTGGTAATGTTGCGTAAGTTGTGCATTGAAGGCTGCATTTGCAGTCTTAGCCACCCTAGGCTCCTATGGGAATTTTAAAAAAGGCTGCAAGTAATAAAATAATAATTATTATAATGCTGTCTGAATCTAAAAACATGGTGTTGGAATTTTAAAAAAACACACTAAGAAAATAAGAGATCTCACCCATACAATCATTTATGGATTTTAGTAACACCTACTGAATAATTTTGTATCACAGAATGTGCTAAGCATAGTTAAGAAAAATAAAGTTTGTTATATTAATGGTGGGGAAACCCTGATGCTTTTGCCCTGAATAAGCACAAAATATATTTTTAGTGATTAGAATGTCCCCAGAGTCCTAAAGAATGCTTGCCTGCCAGTTGATTATATCCCAAACAACAACTTCTAATTTGTTTGCTGATTGAATGCCCCCCCCATTATTTTGTGATATTTTTATATCTGTATTTTTATATGTGTGCTTAGTATTGCAAACCACCCTGACAATCACAGCCAGGGGATTAGTAGTGAGGTGATGAAGAGTGGACAGGGGGAGAAGAGAGAACAGACTGAGAGGAGGAGACGTTGAAAGCTGAGGAGGTAACAGGGTTTAATGAGCAGGGAGAGGCTGTGTCAGAGAGCAGTCCAGAAGCAGAGGCTGGTGAGGAGGGAGGCCAAGAGGCAGAGATGAGTAAGGCTGGTGAAGAAGCCTCCTGCTATGACCAGCTCCCCTCCCTCCTAGTCTCCTAGAACCAGAAGAGATATGAAGAGGGCAGAGCAAAGACATAGTGACCAAGTCTCAGATTACATGGGGTGGAACCCAGGGGAGGAGGAGTCTTAGGTGACTGTGGGTAGGCAGGGACCTTAAGACCTCACAACTGCTTCATAGGGGCAAGATCTAATGGGATGAGTTGCAGTGCTCACTAGTTCTGGCTACCTGAGAAGACCTTGCTTCCTTGAATAAAGAGTTAATTTCACTGACACCATGTGATTTATTGCTGAGCTGCTCCTGTCTTCCGCTCCTGACACAATTCTGCATACCTTCTGACTGCCAAAAACTGCATACTGAGCAGACAGAGGGGCGGGGGCTACAAACATGCAGAGTACTTTCTAGCATGGGGAGCCTACAGAGGTACAACTGTATGTTTGTAGACCACCACTTCCTGCCAATATTATGGCAACATGCAGTTGTGGGGGCCATGGGTTAGAATGCATACTTCACTCGGGTCCAGTTTACAAGTATTATTCCACACCAAGGCTATGCATGTTCTATAACACAACTTATAGTTAACCACATTTTTTGAGGAAACATTCTATAACACTCCTTTGGAGACCTGCATTCTGGTTTGATTCATATATTGGATGTGTTGGTTGAGACCTTTACAATGAGACAGGATGTTCTGTGATTTACCTTCTTGTTTCAGATGAAGAAGGAAATGAGTCAGTACTTTCAAGAACAATGTCTCAGTATCGGAAATACTCAGCATCAGAAAAGCAACCATACCTTTTAGCTTTGGAGAATGTACATCAAGTGTTGGAAACATTGTCTAGTGATCTCTAATGGAGGACCCTAAGCGGTGAAGAGTTTAGTTTATGTAGGTTGGGAGTGTGATTATGTAGGGGAAACAATGGTAAAAGTTCATAAAGACAACATGGAATATGAAGAAAGGAAGAGAGGGAGGGAGGGAGGGAATTGGGAAATGAATAAGCTAGAGGTAAGAACAATACGCGGGTGGCGCTGTGGGTAAAACCTCAGTGCCTAGGACTTGCTGATCGTAAGGTCGGCGGTTCAAATCCCCGTGGTGGGGTGAGCTCCCGTTGTTCGGTCCCAGCTCCTGCCCACCTAGCAGTTCGAAAGCACCCCTAAGTAGATAAATAGGTACTGCTTTATAGAGGGAAGATAAACGGCGTTTCCGTGTGCGGCACTGGTGCTGGCTTGCCAGTTGCAGCTTCGTCACGCTGTCCACGTGACCCGGAAGTGTCTCCAGACAGCGCTGGCTCCCGGCCTCTTGAGCGAGATGAGCGCGCAACCCTAGAGTCGGTCACGACTGGCCCGTAAGGGCAGGGGTACCTTTACCTTTAAGAACAATACCCAGCTCTCTCAATTTCACTGACATTTCAATTTCAGCCATGGATATTTTAGCTGGTTTCTGGACACAGTAAGTTGATTTAAAACTTTGAAGGAACATGTTCCCCAATGACTTACAGGCTAGAATGATCTTACATTTTTAACACATGCTGAATACTTTTTCCCCCTCCATGCCTTTCTAGATTAACTGTCTGTCATGCATCTTATTCTATCTTTCTGATCACTGAGAAGTTTGTACTGTATTTGATGCTATTTCATTTTAGTTGTTTATTTTTGCAAAGCAATCTCCTCTAACGTAATGCATTTTTGTATGTTATTCTCATCAATATATGCATTTTATGCACACTGTTTGACTGAAGAACTGCATTGCAAAATTCAGAGAAGTGCGAATTTCAAAAGATGTCTATGTTTTAGTTCACTTATTGTTTCAGAAAGCACAAATTAGGTATGTTCACCTTTAAATGTGAACTGAATTAAATTTCTTACTCACCCCTACCTACTTCCCCCATATTTTCCCCCTTTCAGAGCCCCCAAACCTCATATTTTCTTCAGAGATATCTTAGTCATATTAATTTTAATGGTTGTTGTGAAAGCATATTTCTTGTAGCTGACAAGTACCACGAAACTCAATTTAAATGAATGACAAAAAAGAATGATAAATCCTTGGAATTTGGTACTTTTCTTTGGAAAGGCGTATGATTCGAAGAAAAATTCCTAAGTAGTTCTCTAACTTTGGAAGATCTCATCTCCCTGATAGAAACATGACATTTGCAAAGCTACATTTTTAATACTTCTGACACTCAGTCAGGAAACTTTAAAGAGGAAGCCGTTGAATTATCATGCATTGGAAGAAATTCTGCCAACGGGGTGAGTAATTCCGTTTCCCTCTATTGCATGTACCATACCAAGAACCACTGCTGAGAAGAAAGGTTGTATTTGACATTTTGAAATCTCATATTCGGCAACACAAAAGGCCTAGCAGCTAAGTACTTAATATTCCCATTGGAGAAGGAAGCCCCCTTTGTAGAACAACATTTATATTCTGAAAATCAACATAATTTAGGCAGTAAAGAGGCACTCTTGCCAAACAGAAGAAAAACAAAATGATGCAGAAAGTGGTAATTGAATTTTTAAACTTGGAAGAAAATTCTTCCACCCAACTGTTCAGGCACATTTCCATAAGGTGCTTTCTTCCAGATGACAATGGAAGTTTAAGTCAGTGTTGTTGCTCTGTTTTTCTAACTTCATTAGATTACCTTCCTCTGCATTGAGATTTCTGGAAAATGGAGTCTTTAACATTCCCTTCCAGCCATACCAATGCAATCAAGAGTAGAGGTTAAAGTCAGAGGTGGATCGGGGTAGATCAAGGGAGATCTGGGATCCAAAAACAACAACCTGTTCCCTTGACAGGCCTCAAAAACTGCAAGGAACAACATCACTCTATGTCAGCCTTGGAACTGACATAATTATTTTTCCTGCCATGGAGGACTTTCCTTCATTAAAGGTTTTTAAGCAGAGGTTGGATAACTACCAATCAGTGGTGCTACAGCAGCAGATTTTCTACCCTGGCAGGTGATGTTAGAATTCCTGCTCCATGATTGTAGTCATGGGATTATTGTCTATCACATGACGGTATATGTTTTGACTCCACAGAGTGGGAAGTGACGGAGACAGGATGTTTGTGTTACTGTGTTCCGTGAAGTGGGACTATTGTCCTTTGTTTTTTCTCTTTGCTGTCTGATGCTAGAAAGAGAGGGAACCATGTTGCAGTGCTCCGTGTGTTTATATGTAAATAAAGTAGATTAGCCAAAATGCTGAGTTGCTGAGGTCTGTTACACAAACTGTGAACACTCTGCGGATCCCTAAGTGTGCCGATGTCTGTTGGCATCGGTCGCTGTGATGTTTGGGCAGAAGAAAGCTTTTGAAGCTCCCAAACGAAAGACCAGGAGGGAGAGAACATGCCAGTCAGGCATATGTCTCTGCCAGGGTCCTACTCGAGTGTAGGATGAGCTCTTGACAGGTGATTGGGGTAGATGACTTTTGAGGTCCCTTCCAACTCTGTGATTCTATGTTTAATACTTGTTCCTATCCATGCCTTGGAAAGAGATACACTAAGAATCCTAGAAGAAACAAATATAAATCTTTCTAGTGCCGACCTTTAAAATGGATGAATGAAGAGTAAGCAGTGAATAAATTATGATTGCTTCTGGCTGACACCAACAAATGAAACCAGCCAAAGGAACGAGCACTATGAAATCTACCTCAGTAATAAGTTTGAAATGGAGAAAAATCACAGAGTATGGAGGGAACATGAATTCAAATATGCAACTTTTGTGTTCAGTTGGCCTTTCCCTTTCTAGGCGCCCCTTTTGCCTCACAATTCTATTAGCTATCTGCATGTAATGAATGATATAAAAAGGGCAACTAGGAAGCCGTAAGAAAAGATTGTTGCTTATGACTCATGGCTAATGTTGAATTGTAGGCCACTTTTCATTAACATAATTAAAGCCAGGGCTCATTAAGGTCCAGCTGATTATCTAACTTCATTTAATAATATATTTATTAATTACAGATGTGATCTATACCTGTGTGTGTGCAGATACATATGGCTATATATCAGGCATAGGCAAACTCAGCCCTCCAGATGTTTTGGGACTACAATTCCCATCATCCCTGACCACTGGTCCTGTTAGCTAGGGATGATGGGAATTGTAGTCCCAAAATATCTGGAGGGCCGAGTTTGCCTATGCCTGTTATACATCTACACAAACATGCATGTATTTGTAATGTTTTCAATCAAATAAGGCAGAAAAGCAGCAAAGCATAAAATGAGTTACTAAATAGTCACATTGTTGGGTGCATTGTGATCAGAAGAAGACCCCCCACACACACACAAACACACAGAAGGTGTTGTACCATTTTAGCAAAACTTCACATGCTATAAACATAAAAAGGCGTGTGTGATGCCGCTGGTGAAAGTGGTGAGTCCACTGGCCTTCTTACCCATGCCACATCAAGTCCAGATATACTGGGGGATGAAGAAGTTCAAAGAAATTAAGCAAGGGAGTGGTTGCTTCTGCTTTGTAATCCACAAAGAAAGGAGCAGGAGGATGTTAGGATGGATGGATGGATGGATGGATGGATGGATGGATAGATGGATACAGGAATGATGTGGATACACATTGCCAAGGAATATTTTGAACCTGGTCAATGAATTGTAGGAGGAAGGAATAGAGACGCTGCCCTCTATCCTATGCTTTAATAAGTTAGGAGTTCAAGGTCCAAGAGCAGTTCCAAGCTCTTTCTTCTGATCTAAGAAGATGCTGCAAATTCTCTCTGAGAGTTAGAGGCTTGGGGGAGCTTTTAACAGTTCCTCAACTTAGAAGTTCTGGCTGGCAATCCTGTGTCACATGGATTACAGCTGAGAGTACTAGTAACCTATCAAGTATACAGGCTTGTGTAAAAGTTCTGAGTCCAGTTATCTAGAAACGATGCATGTGATTCAAAGAGGTGACAACGCATAGCTCAAAAATGGTTGGTGGGGGCTTAGCACCGTTAAGAAGGAGACAGCCTGGATCTGCTTGTACAGCTGATCCTTTAGACATGGATCAATGAATACATATAGCAGAGTTCCAAACATTCCAGCTCACAGTCCCACCCCCAGTGTGTCAAAGAAACAGAGTTGTAGGTAGAGCGGCGGGCACATGGCCTTTTGAAAGATTTCATGCTGCTGGGGGGTTGGGCAGGGGGTATTAAACAGAATTTGTCCAAGAGGTGAAAAGAATTCTCTCAACAGTTTCTCTGGAGTAGGACTCACCATTAGCAGTAGAGGGAACACAGTTCCTTCATTCATTCCTTTCCATAGTGCCCCAGACCAAGTATCATTCTGAGGCAGTTTAAGAGGGAAATGGTGGCAGGCAGGCAGGCGCACATGCATGCGCACACACAGAGAAGCTACAGAATGGTAGGGTGAAAAAAAAATGAGGGAAACCCTCAAACATAATTTGATAACTTTCAGCTCAGCTCTAGATGTAGGCAGCTGCCAGGAACAAGAGACTAGGGACCAAGAGTTCTGTTGAGGAACCAAACTGAGAGTCAGGGTGAGGAACAAGTGGAAATAAAACTAGAGCTAAGAAAGCAATTGCTTTCTGTCTCTGTCAGGACTGGAGCACACAGGGCTAGATAAGGGTGTCTATTGCTCTCTATGTAGCTGTCATCTGTGGTGAGTCCATTCAGAGTCATTTCTTAGCAGTGAACTAATATCTGGCCTTCGACTGACGCTATCTACCCATGCTAGATAAGAAGGTCTATGCTTAGGCTGGGACTTTACCTCAGTTTTTATCAGGTTTGGAGGCAAAGCCTTTCTTCTTCTGACCTGAACCCATCTCTTATGTTGAAACATGGCAACAGATGCCAAATCAATCACCACAAAGACTATGTAATAATGGGATGCTCTGGGACAAAAGGTGTGACAGCTTTGATTATATTCAAGGACTATGCATGTTATTAAATTTACAGACAGAGCAATGGTTCACATCTTAATAGGAATTACTATCCCATTGTTCTATTGACAAAGTTGTTACAGATTAATAGTGTGTGCCCCTCAAATTAATTCTGAATTTTATAGCCTTCTCTATGTCTTCCATCCACTGAAGATCCCTCAACGTTCAGTATTTATGACTGTTCCCCTTCCTTTCTGGCATTGGCCTTGTTCTCTCTCTCTCTCTCTCTCTCTCTCTCTCTCTCTCTCTCTCTCCAGTGGTTTCACCTTTTTTCCCCAAGCAACAGATACGACCTACCCTTTGTATGAAGGGTGACCTAACCCTGCAGGGTTTGGAAATGCTTCTCATGAATCTTTCAGCAGAAGGGCATGCAAATCCAAGCATGATATTAACGAAGCAATTAGTGTTGGGAAATATTGACATTTAAAAATTATTTATATGCCTAGATCAAAACACCTGTTAAAATAATTTGACATATGCCACTGGACCATAAATAAAAAGAGTTAATAACAAGGGAAACAAAACAAGAGATCAATGTTCTGAATGAAACAAAATGCATTATACGATGGTCTATGCTTAGAAAGGGCATGGCTTAATAATAATTCAAAAATTAACTATAGGGATTATCAGATTGGAGACAGTAAGGCTGCAGTCCTAACCCCTGATCCATGCTGATGGAGGGGGTGAGTATCCAGTGGGTGCCCCCCCCATTGGATATATATTGACAAGATGTCGATTTGGATGAAATCACCCATCTGGGAAGGCTGATTTTTAAAAAGGGTTTTCAGAAGACATGAACAGGCCAATAAGGTTGGCACCTGTCTATTTGTACAAGAAAGGAATTCCATAAAACAGTTGCTACAGTACTAAAGGGCTCTGCTCCAGGTTGTGATAGAGGAGGCTTCAGTGCCTCGGGCACCTGAGTGCAGAAACTGAACAGGTACAGGGTGATAATGTAGTCAAATTCCACATCCTTGTTTTATAGCAGGGCTTGTGCAGAAAAGAAAAAACAAACCTACCACAGTGCCTTTAGACTTCCAAACTTGATAGCCATAAGCATAATAATTTAAGTGCAGCTGAATTCTTAGAGAAGATAGGTGGGGTCCCAGGAGCCCTTTGTTTGTCCTCATTGTTCTACATGCCTGTCAGGGTTTTTACTTGCTCTTCAGATAGTAGCTCCTTCCACAGTGTCAGAATTCTGTAAACAGTCCATAGAATTGACTGTTGAGGGTTTCCCCCCTAGTGGCAGCCATTTTTTCTCCAGAGCAACACTGTGCCCATGGCACTCTGGGGGAAACAAAATGGCACCAGGCCACCAAGGGTGGACCTCTGTTACTGCTGCTGCTGGCAGTGAACAAAGAAAATAAAATAAGTGTAAAATAGAAGGAAGAAGCTGCTACAAACAAAGGATCATCCTGAACTGGTGCCACAATGGTGCCCTGTTTTGGGGGGACCAAGTTTTGCTTGTGTCCAAAATTCAAGGTATAAATGCTTTTCTGAGAACTGTTGCTTTGGCCCTAGTTTGAACATTCACATATTACAACACTACAAAGTTGATATTCATCTTCAGATTGAACCTTGACATAGAACTCAACTTCAAAGAGATGAAGATTCCCCTTAAATTTATTTCTGTTACCATTTTTATCTACATTCATATTCTAAACATTCATAATTTTGTTGGAATTTCTTAAAATAATACATCACAGAGGGTCCCACTGTACCAAAAACTTGCTTATGACTGTTTATATGCCTAATGAAATCATCATTAGGTATATGCGGTTTAATGGGATATATAATATTTGAAGCGAATAATTTGGATTAGCAGTGAAAAGGGGAAACTGCCTAGCTCATACTTATATAATATTGTATCCAGTATAGAATCTGCTGGAAATGCATTAGCATTTCAGTATGCAATTTCTAGGACTCATGCCACTTGCAAGTTTTCTCCTTTGAAAGAGCATATGCCAAAATCATGGAAGGAGTTGACGAAAAGGAAATCAAAATTACATTTTAAAGGGTTATTCCCTAAAAGAGCAAGTATTTTTTATTTATTTTTTGAAGGGCATATTTACATACTGTAGTGATGCATATTTGGCAAGTGTATCCACTCCTTCCAATTATTACTATTTTATTCAGAGTTTCACAGTGCAAATTTTGTAGTCTACCTTGCACTGGCAACAAAGAATCAGTTATAATGGAAACCTTGGCTGGATCTAGACACATCCAAAAAACCGTTTCAGGAGAACATGCTGTAAACCTCATAATGGGAAATCGCATTGCCGGAAAATGGAACTCTGCATCGCCATTTGGTGCCACAGTGTTATACACATTTAAAATGCTTTAAAAAACAAACTAGCGTAGTCCCTTGACTCCTGCATGCTTTGAAGCTTGTGAATATGTTAAGATGATCTAGACAAGCCCTCCCCAATCTAGTGGCCATAGCTGGGCTACAACTCCCATTACCAGCCTGATTCTTGCACATGCTAACTTGGAGCAAATAGAAGTTACCATCAAAAACATGAGGACACCAGTTTGGGAGAAGCTGATGCAGACTGTTATCAGCACATCATAAGGTTTCTAGTCAAAGGACATGAGCTAATGCAAACATCTGACAGTCCACCGCTACTGTCTGACTTCTTACATTTTAATCTAATGCACAGAGTTCTGGGGAAGGCTACTGGATCTGCAGAAACTGAGCCAGGGCATGTGAACACAATCCCATTAACCCCCATGTATTGTGGATTGCGCCTCTAGGGGGAGAGTATGAGTTAGGGGAACCTAATTTATTTCTGTTTCTATACAGGTCACTGTGGAGATCAGAGATCATTTACAGCATGCTTCTTTTAAAAACACACTTTCAATGCAACAAATCCCACTGAAATAATTGGACTTGCTTTAAAGCCCTAAATTGCCTCAGCCCAGTATACCTGAAGGAGCGTCTCCACTGAGGTCCAGCTTCGAGGGCCTTCTGGCGGTTCCCTCACTGCAAGAATCCAAGTTACAGTGAACCAGGCAGAGGGCCTTCTCAGTAGTAGCGCCCACTCTGTGGAACACCCTCCCATTAGATGTCAAGGAAATAAACAACTATCTGACTTTTAGAAGACATCTGAAGGCAGCCCTGTTTAGGGAAGCTTTTAATGTGAGAAGTTTTATCATGTTTTTAATATTTTGTTGGAAGCCACCCAGAGTGGCTGGAGAGGCCTGGTCAGATGGGCATGGTATAAGTAATAAACGATGATGATGATGATGATGATGATGATGATGATGATGATGAAGAATGAATGAACGTACTAGGATCAAACTGCATCTTTTTTTGTTAAACATTAAAAATAAATAAAACAGTAAAAATAAAATAAGTATTTATATTCTGCTCTTTCATTAGAAAGCTTGGCCTTTATATTAGAATTTCACTGGTTTCCAGGCACTCCACATCCATACCTGCCTATCCTCAAAAGTACTATAATTAAGGCACTTCTGGGTCATATTATATTCCACATTATGGATTGTATTATATCTCCTATTTCAGTATGAGAATTTCATAAAGCAGAATCAAGAAATGCAGATACAGTTATCCAATATATCTGTGCCTTAAAAAAACAGAAAGGCAAGTACTGCTCCCTCTAGAACTCATCAGTTTAGGAAGGAAAATACCTACATGTGTTTTCATGAACCCAATATTTCTAGATAGCATTCTATACTAGTCTGAATGTGTGTGTGGAGGGGGTGATGAGTGGCAGGACTGAGCAGCGGGCAATGAGCAGGAGCCATTTCTGACATCAGTAGGTGCTACAGAGAAATCCGAAGACTCAATATGAACACACAGGACAAAAATCACCTGAATGTAGGAGATGCTGTCTGCTCCACAGGATGTCAAAAACGAAAAAAATCAATTCCCCATGATTAACAATATAGCAGAGCTTAACACTGATAAATTGAAGATGGTGCAACCGCCCAGCCAAGAGGAAGAATGATGTTAAGAGAAACACCAACAATGAAACATGATTTGCACAACAAAATAAGGCGGTCAGCACCGTAGCGATCTTGCTTTAATATAATTAGAAAAGTTGGCCAAGTTGTAGGGTACAAGCGATCCTTCAACGAAGGAGCTATAAAGTGAGGTAATTTTAAAGATGAAGAAAGGCTGCATGAAGGCATTGCCTATTCATAAAATTTGCTGTGATCTCAGGACCATTGCTTTGGGTCCAAATATTTGATCACAAGGAAGAAGATTAACATTAAGAGAATTCCCAGTCTAACTTGACAGTTGCATCAAGACCTTACACCACCCACCTAAGTTAATCCTTGCAAATCTACAAAACAAAGCTTGGGGGATGAAATGACATTTCTCATCAGTAGTGCATTGATAATATGCTCCATAAAACATTCACTTTCATCCTCACATGAAAAATACATATAACAACAGGTGGCAACAAATTTAGAGCCTCAAAAGATGGATGACAAAATCATATTTTTCCTCTCAAGATGCCTATAAATCAGTGTTCCCCAACCGTGGGTCTCCAGCTGTTTTCAGACTACATTTCCCATCATCCCCAGCTAGGGTTGATGGGAATTGTAGTCCAAAATCACCTGGAGACCAAGGTCGGGAAACACTGCTATAAACCAAGGCATTCAATTGTTATATTTCAATTTTTTTAATGAATCACCTTCTACATGTGTGTCAAGGTGATTTACAAACATATCTCTTTCCCATGTATCCTCTAAGCTATGGAATTCAGTCCTTCAAGATGGTCACCAACTTTGATGGCTTTGAAAAAGAATGTAGCAAATTCATGGAAGCTAAAGCTTCCAATGGCTGTGCTCTACCTCTACTGCGAAACAGTACAATGCATTTCTTTTTTTTCAAAAATATATTCAGTTTGATGCACACTTTACCCTAGTAGTTACATTTTGTGCACAGCACTTGGCTGGAGAACTGTGTAGCAAAATTCACAGAAGCAAGAATTTCAAAGGCTGGTTGTGTTTAGGTCTGCTTATTGTTTTGAGGAGTGCATATCGGGTAGGTTTGCCTTTAAATGCAAACCAAATAGAATCCCCGCCCCCATTCCAACGTTGGCATTGGCCATTCACAGGAACCAGAGAAAGAAAGGTTGTGAATAAGGAAGGGGCTCCTCTTGGGCTCCTCTTCGTTGAAGACATCATCATCTGAAAGAGATGGAGAGCTGAAGCTTTGTCTTTCACCACACCTTTCCACTCCACAAAGAGCATGAGGTAGCAGCAGCTGCTGGTTTCTGCCACTGCTGTCTGTTTGCCCATCCCCGTGAATGGCAATGGCTGCTTTGAGCAGCAGCAGCAGCAGCTCCCCAGAGGGGGCCATAGCAGTTTCTCCTAGGAGACACAATTGTGGTTGAGTGAGACCCTCAATGGAAGCTAGGGACAGCTGCTGCCATGGCTCAACTCTACCTTTGTGGTAGCCACTGCAAGCAATAGCAATAGGTGGTGTGCCTAGCAGGTGTTTGCATGCATGCAAGAGGGCGGCAAAAGTAGGTGGATGGCATTTTCTGATGGTTCTCCAAAATCTGGATCCAGCCCTAAGCTTCTGTCATCTGTGACTGCACAGATTTACACTAGCTAGGATGAGCATCAAGCTGATCTCAGACTCCTCATGCCAAGTATATATTAAAAGAGGTGAGTTAAGGAAGTATTACATCTCTGATACTGTCTTTTAATTGAGGCATTTATGTGTAGAAACCTTCTAAAATTAGCTTCATTTGGCTGCTTATTAAACGGTTTTAAAACAACAACAAAAACCCCACCCTAAAGAGTAACAAAGGATGATGGGGGGATTGAACTGGCTTTTCCCTTCTGATTTCTAATGGCAATCAACTCTATGGTAACATGGCAGTTCAGAGTGCATGAGCAATTCTCACTTGTTTGTATGAAATCATTAACAGCCATACATACCAAAGAGCAAAGGAATAATAATCATTACATCTAGATAACATGAGTCAAATTCATAGCTAATATACCGTTGTTTTTCCAGCAAAGGAAGCCATATGTTACTTTGCATTGCGATTGCTTCAGCTGCATTAGGAAAAAAGGTGTTTCTAAGAGTTTTATATTAATAATGCTGCTATTAAATCATTCACAGAACAATGATCTGAGAACTATACTCCTTGAGGAAGCTATGTTTAAAAACATCTGGGCATCCCTGCAGACTCTGTGTCTGTGCATCATGACACATAATGTCTGTCTAAGAAATTATGCTAATCTTACAGTTGGATGATGGGACGCGGGTGGCGCTGTGGGCTAAAGCCTCAGCGCCTAGGGCTTGCCGATTGAAAGGTCGGCGGTTCGAATCCCCGCGGCGGGGTGCGCTCCCGCTGCTCGGTCCCAGCGCCTGCCCACCTAGCAGTTCGAAAGCACCCCCGGGGGCAAGTAGATAAATAGGTACCGCTTACCAGCGGGAAGGTAAACGGCGTTCCGTGTGCGGCTCTGGCTCGCCAGAGCAGCGTTGTCACGCTGGCCACGTGACCCGGAAGTGTCTGTGGACAGCGCTGGCCCCCGGCCAATAGATGTGAGATGGGCGCACAAACCCCAGAGTCTGTCAAGACTGGCCCGTTCGGGCAGGGGTACCTTTACCTTTACCTTACAGTTGGATGAGGGTGGGGGCATCAGAAACAAAGATCAGTACTTCATTCTTGGCATCACTCCAGCACAGTTTACTCAGATAGAAGGACCTACATGTACATTAAAATCCTGTAGGAACCCAGTGAGCTGTCTTACACAAAGTCAGACCCATTGGTCCATTTAGCTCAATATTGTCTGCACTTAGTAGCAGCAGATCTCAAGAGCAGGTGTGGAAACATTTGACCTTCCATAAATTGCTGAACTACAGCTCCTATCAGCCGCAGGAAATATGGCCAATGGTCAGGGATGATGGGAGTTGTAGTTCAGCAACAATGGGAGGGCCACATGTACTTTGGGAGAGCCACATGTACTTTGGAATTTTAGACAGGGGTCTTTCTAGCCATGCTCACTGCTGATCATAGAATCTTGGAAGGGACCTGAGGGTCATTTAGTCCAATCCCCTGCAATGCAGGAATCTCAGCTAAAGCATCCACGACAGGTGGCTATCCAATCTCTGCTTAAAAACCTCCAAGGAAGGAGAGTCCACCACCTCTTGTGGGAGTCTGTTTCACTGCTAAACAGCTCTTACTGTCAGAAAGTTTTTCTGAATGTTTAGGCTGAATCTCTTTTCTTGTAACTTGAAGCCATTGGTTAGAGTCCTACCCTCCAGAGCAGGAGAAAACAAGCATGTTCCTTCTTCCACGTGACAGCCCTTAAGATATTAGAAGATGGCTATCATATCTCCTTTCAGTCTCTTCTTTTCCAGGCTAAACATACCCAGCTCCTTCAAGCACTCCTCCCGAGGCTTAGTTTCCAGACCCTTAATCATCTTGGTTGCCCTCCTCTATACACGTTTCAGCTTGTCAACTTCCTTCTTAAATTGTGGTGCACTGTATTCCAGGTGTGGTTTGACCAAGGGAAGAATAGAGTGGTACTATTACTTCCCTTGATTTGGACACTATACTTCTGTTGATGCAGCCTATAACCTAGTCTTTGTGTATCTGATGCTTTGCTTTGAAAGCTCTCCTCCAAAATAGATGGAACCAGCTCAATCAGAGAATACCAAGAATCATAGCATTAATCACAGCAAGACTCACAGTGTGCTGCTTACAGAATTTGTTGGGCCTAGGCACGTATACTATTTCTTTTGAGGCCTCCTTCTGGACATATGATTTCCCAACAGTGTTTGCCTATACAGTCTTATATGTAGACCTGACCACCTGCTAGAAAGACGGTAGCTGGCAAGGAAACTCTGAGTCTTAGTTTCTCCCCAGCCCTCTGTTCAACAGACATTTTTCTCCCGACTGTGGGACAATCCCTACTTACTGCTAATGGCCTTTAACCCTTCTTGAAGAGTCCTCTATCTCTGTATGGACAGGGTTGGCTAGATCAGAGATAGGTAACACAGTGCTTTCCAGATATTGTTGGACAATGACTCCCATCATTCCTAACCACTGACCATGTTGACTGAGGCTGATGATACTTGGAGTCCAAAACGCCTTCAAGAAGTCAGCACACTGGCTATCCCTGGGCTGATTGTGGTAATTACATGCAGACCTCATAATGATACAGGCATTTATGTTACAATGCCCTGTAAATTATTTTCCTAATGCCTTGTTTTCAGCCTTCACACACACACACCCTTCCTTCTTTCACCACGTTGCTTGATTTGTTAATAGGCTTTATAAAACAGAACTCCTATTATGCACCAAACAATAAACTCATTTGCATGTGGGAGTGCTTGCTACTTAAATATACATGAGTACAAAGCACAATTCTGTTCAGTCATACTTTCATTTATACTTGAATAAAGACTGAATAAACTTTCATAGTATTTAATCCCAGTTTCACTGGTGTAAAATCCCTATGGAATCCAAAGGGAGGGCTGAGTTAAGCCCATCTCTAAATATGGGTTGGTTTAAGCCCATTCTAAATAGTCTGACCATCATATTAAGGTAAGGTGTTAAATCTATATGCATCATGTATAAATTAAGAAGAGCTCTGTACATAGAGAACTACCTTACACTAGGGCAGGCTTGCTATCTGTCTAGCCCAGTATTCTCTCCTCTGACAGACAGATCCAGGATTTCAAGCAGAAAAGAGACCCCCCCCCCCTAAAAAACCCTTCTATTTTTACCAGATGATCCCAGGACTAAGTGTATAACCTTCTGCAAGAAAAGTTGTGGCTTTTCTCTAAATCCCTTTTAGTTAACTAGCATTTTACCAAATGGCACTTTTATAGCACCGGAATATTTTTTATAAACATTCCCTTTTCATCCAAGGTGATTCTAAAATTTAAACCTGCATTAAATATGCATTTCAATACAGATAGTTAAACCTCAGTTTTCAGAGTTACATGATGTACAACAAAACGAAAAGGGGAGTGGGGTGGCTTATTTTCTTTTGGGGAGAAGAAAACAAGTCGCTCTTAAATGTGTGTGTGTATGGGAGGCTGGGAGTCAAATTTTACCTTTATGACCAGAAGTCCTATACATTGCCAAAGCAGGCGGTTGGCGCTTTAATAATGGCTTTAATACATTCATGTCGAAAATTTCTCCCCCCTATGCTCCCGACTTCTCAATCTTATTGCAGCACAAGTGAGTTAGGACTGAGAGTGTGGGAGGCATACAAAGACTATCCCACTTGGTGTCCAAAAGAATACTGGGTTATTGATCTGCAGATATGAGCAAATTAAATATGGGATTCCCTTCTCATTAAAAAATAAAATAAACAACCTTGCAAAAAACCCAACAACAACCACCTTAGAAAAGCCCACAAAAGAAATGAGATTTTGTTATGTGGGTGCTAAGCCAGCCATCACATCTTATACATCTTCAACAGGAGTACAACACAAATACAAACATCTATCACTAGAGAACACATAGCCTTTTACTTTCTCCGCTGACTTTAACTCCAGCGCCTACACAGACATGGAAACATTTCATAGTTGTGGCAGCTGGAATTATTACCTTGTCTTTGCTCTATATCTCTCTGAAGAGATCCCACCCCCCTCCTGCAATCTGTTCTGTGACAATTGGGCATTAATATATACTGGCGCTGGTAGCTTCCCTGTCCCATGATTTGATTTGCAAGTGACTCTGTATTTTAGAATACTTTATCAACCGGGGTGGGAGGAAATCAATCTTTATTATCCCATAGAGGCTATTAAACTCTTTCCTCAATTTAATAGGTAGGCAAGGGAGATATGTTAACTCCACACATTTTATTGCAGGTAGGCAGCCTCTTGCTATAAAGCAGTGTTATTATTTTTATTACTCATTTCTATAGCGTTTACAGGGCATGGCTACATCTTACTCTGCAACTATGTGAAACATGAGCTTGAGGACTCTTGGAAGACCCTCAAAAGCAGTTGTAGACAGTGCGGCAGGGCAATGCGGCTCACCTGATCTCCAGTTGGCCATGTTGTAGCTGCTCATCAGGAGGCCAACGGGAAGGCACTAGAGTGGCAGATTTGCAGCACACCAACCTCACTTCTACGGCTTCCCCCCTCCTTTGCCTCCTGGTAAGCAGCAGTGATGCAACCGAATGCAGGTCAGGTGAGAATCAGGGACCTATCGTGCCTTCCACTACTGCTCAAAACGAGTCAGACATGAAGGACTAGGAACATCAAGGAGGTGGCTCTCTCCCTGCTTAGAAAATGGACCCTAAAACTGCTTAGAAAGATGCCCATAGATGAGAGAGAAGAACTCCAAAGGTCTGTGATCCATAATTACCCAACTGACATTGGCCAGTGAACCCTCCCCAGAAACCCCCTCACCTCTGGACATCCTCCTTTCACCAGATGCAAGGCCTAGAGGCAGCAGGATCTTCTCAGCAGTGGTCCCATGTGAAATTAGGCAATCTCCATCCCTTCACACATGTAAACAAGCCTTACAGACCTACCTACTTACCGTTGGTTCATTAGTACGGTCATGTATTGCCAGGGAATGTTGTTTTGTGTGGGTTCAAAGGATGGGAGAGAAAATTGGTTTCCTAAACAATGTGTCCAATAATGCACACATCAGGGGGAAATGTGGACCGTTGAGAACTATGCCCACACAATATCTGACTGTGTGCAGACAAGCTTTATTGAACTGGGAATTCTTGGGTGTGTGCCATTGTGCAATTCCCATGTGGACACAATTTCTTTAAAAAGGTGTATGCACACAATGCTCAGCTGATTTTGGTGCACATGCCCCATTTGTGTAGAATTAACTCACTCGAATCTGCATACTGGAAGGTGAATAGGAGTAAGCTGATTTGATCTTCTACTTCAGTTGCAAATGTGTGTGGATGTAGAGACTAATGAGATCAAATTCAAATGGAGAAAACATGGATAAAGTCTTCATTGTCTAGGATATGTTAATGTATAGATGATAAAACTGGACTTCAGACAGTTCTTTCTTTAAGAGTGGTGATCCAAAACATTTTTTTTTAAAAAAAATTAAGTGTTCTTGCCAACTTATATGAGTGGAAGGATATAAATAGCTGAGGTGGTTCAGAGAAAAAATCAGGATACATTTGACCCCTTAGCTCCTTACATTGTCATGGCTTCTTTGCATTTTGGACAAGCTCAGAGAAATCCCTTGGGTGAGATTTTTATTGAAAGGCTTGCTCCTAAAAATTCCTAGAATTTTAAGTAAGCCCATGAAATGTGCTTGTGCTCTTCGGAATCATCACAGTTTCTGTTTCCCTCCTATTCTGCCATACTATATATTGATTTCCTGTCAATATTATTTGACATTTTAAAGTAAATCAATGATTAGAAAGACCTTTTCTCAAACCGTATTAATGCTCACAACAGCTCTGTGAGGTAGTTCAGCATTATTATCCTATTCTAGAGCTAAAGCTGAGGCCGTTGCAGTTTGTCTAAGGCCACCACATCCTAGTGTGTTAATTGCTGAAACCAAAGTGATATATTGCTTGCCTTAGGAAGCTAACAGCTGTCTAGCTGCTTTTTCTGTCTTGCTTCCTGTCATGTTTTGCTTTTCTACTCCTCTCCTCCTCTGGTTTCCCCCACATGATGTTTTACTATTTCTATTTTCTCTCTCTGAAGCAAATCTTCCTATTTCATACAAAACAAATTGTGTTAACACTTGTGATGCTCAGTGTTTTGTCAGTTTGCTCGGCAAGTGTGAAGGAAACTCAGACATCCCCAAGTCTGTCAGACTTGACTAAATCACCGCTCTTCTGAAAGGAATACGTGGTATGCTGTCTTCAGCTCATTGGCTTAAAGTTAGGAGTGGAATCTTTCTCCAACGTGAGTAGAAGGCAACCTCTGAAAGACACTTCCTATATTACAACACCATGTGGAGGCTGGCCAAATTTTGGTTCCAGATGCCCAAATTCATGTGCAGGAAACACATAGTCCAAAAAAAAAAAGGTTAATTTTGCAAAACATTTTCACATGCTAATTTATGTGTATAGACACATCTCTAGAAACATTTCCTATAAATACATCTTACCATGGTGGGGAATACTGTGACCAGGTGACCTGTATGCCTGCCCACCAGGGTCTCAACAATTTTGAGGCCCCTCCTCTCTCTCCTTGTGATTCTTTGCCATTAAACTCGGCTTGGACTGTACAGCCCTTCCAATAGATGACTGTCTAAAAAAGTAGGACATGTGACTACCCTATGTGGAGGTGAGGAGGTTTTTAAAGCTTCTCTTGCTATGTGCTTGAATGTGTGGGGTTTAGCATTCTAATGCTGTGCGTTCCTGGTAGACACTAGCAGTGGCGGGAAACCTCTCTGACAGTTCAGAAGATGTGTCAGAATGCTTACAAAGAATACAACCAAACAGTTTGTTACTTGACTGATGCCCACACAGGACAGAACAATGGAGGTGGAGATGGGCAGAGGAGATGCCCGAGTTGCCCTTAAATGGTGCCCAGTCCTCAGCACCTCTCCACAATGTTTCATCCCGCCATGTGTGACTTCAAAAGAAATCCTCCCTGTGACCAGTGCCGTATTTACGTATAAGCTAAACAAGCTATAGCTTAGGGCCCCACTCTCTTGGGGGCCCCCAAAAATTTCACTATTAATATACTTCTTCTTAATTGTATTTCAGTTCAACAATTACTTTGATACGTATTTTGTTATGTGCAAATAGCTTTAGATACCTATTAGGTCCATACATTACCATATAGCATATATTCAACACAAAAAACAGTGACAATTTGTTGTTGACAAAGGACAGCTGGGCATATAAAGGGTCCCATTACCTTCAGCAGCTGAGGGCCTCATCAAACCTAAATTCGGCCCTGTCTGTGACCCTTCTAATTCCACTAGTGCTTCAGGGTACACCATCTGAAGTGGTTGGTGTTCAAGGAAAAAAGCTTGAAATCTATCTTTCTGTTCAGCACTTTAGTTCCCTGTCAACATAATGAAGCCCACAGCCCTCTGCACCACAGCAGAACAGTGTCAGCTCCTCAATGGCTGATCAAAACGTGGACCTTACGAGTGGACCTTATACAGATGTCTAAATCAAGGACTGCAAAAGCAATTTCCCGTCTTTCCTGTCCTCCAAGCGTTCTCTCTCCCTCTGTGTGTGCCCGTACATGTCTCTGGCAATGAAATACAGCAGCACCTTTTCAAACCCCTCTTGCTTGATGTGTCATCTGACAATGAGTCAAGCCTGTTATGCCACAGCACTCCGTACAAGAATAGGCTATCATTGTGAAAAGTTTGAAAAGGAATGCTTTGTCATTTTTTTCAATTGGGAGACAAAAATATGTTCCTTTGTGGGTGTCATGGACATCTACAGTCAAAGGGAGATTGCCCCTTCATACCCATATACACCTCTAGTAGTTCATATTTCTGCTGTAATTGTCAGCAGCATCGCTTCAACCTTCGTAAAAGGAAGACCTCTTTGCATCCGTGGGCTTTAGGTGTCTAGAAAAATCCGTCAGATGAGGAAAAAGTCAGAAACCATGTATGCAAACATCCATTGAGGGAGAAAATGATTCTTTCAAATATTAAGCCTTTTGTGTATTGAATTTGCAGGCACAGCACAATAGCAGAGCAGCCAGGAACTAGTTAAGGGAGGTAGTGATTGTTTTTAATTAGCTACACATGGGTTGGGTAGTCCTAGCCCAGGTGCCTATATATAGCAGCAGGGCTGGGGTTTTGTGTGCCTTTCTACTTGCTTGCTGCCATGAATAAAGATGCTACCATACCACCACTGGCTGGACACACTATATAATAAAGCCTATGTTCCGCTGTTGTTTTAATCAATACAGTGGTACATTGGGTTACAAACACCTTGGGTTACAAACACTTCAGGTTACAGACTCTGCTAACCCGGAAGTAGTACCTCGGGTTAAGAACTTTACCTCAGGATGAGAAAAGAAATCACGTGCCGGCGGCAGCGGGAGGCCCCATTAGCTAAAGTGGTACCTCAGGTTAAGAATGGTTTCAGGTTAAGAACGGACCTCCGGAAAGTATTAAGTTCATAAGCAGAGGTACCACTGTACAACTGTTTGGTATGCCCATTTGTGACTGGTTTTACAATGGGGAATTTCAGAGAGGCATGGGCTGGCGATACAAGCTTCTGCAGGATCCTCTGCTTCCCTCTCCTAATCTAGAAGACAGGTAGCAAGATGAATATTGAACAGCAATTTAGAAATTCGGCAGGTGCAGTTTATTTCACAGATGCAGCTGCCATAGCAATAGTGTCAAGCTGGTCACTACCAATGAACAGTGAAAAGAGGAACAGTCTCAGACTTGTGGCTTGAAAAAGCAGGGATACAGGCGAAAAGGATCTGTTTTGGAAGAAACGTCAGTGGCTCAACATGATAGACTGCAGGCTGCCTACATGCTAGAGGCCAAGCTATCAAATTTGCACTTTAAAAACAATATGTGAACAGAAACACATCCATATTTCAAAATTCACACGAACCTGAATTTGGCAATGCAGTTTTCCACCCACCATTTACATAACAAAAATGCATTATATTAGGGAAAGTGCTTTTTATAATAATTTTTATTAGTTTTGCATATAATCACATTGCGTAACATCATATCTTCTTATTAAATCTCATTGGCTCAGTCGAGCCTAGCAACTTCCCTCCATCCCGCCTAATGGTTTACAGACTTAAATTTTGCATCTTTGCATTTCACTTTCTTTCCTATTCTTGTTATATCATTATCTAAGATATTATCTAAGATATTAAAGTGCTTGCCCAAATGCGTACATAATGCTTCTAAAAACCTGTTTATTGGGAGAAATTCACACTACAACGCTGATGAATTTCCATGAGGATTTTTAAAAAGAAACAATGACCGCAAAATGTGCAGAACTGAAATTAAGATTGGAACCAACAGCACCAAAATTGACAGGCTCTCCCATCCTCAGTAGACACAATACCTTTAAGGCACATTATTTCACATGAAAATCCTGGGGGATGGAGTCCATTAAGGGTGCTGGGAATTATACATCTGTTAGGGGTAAATAATAGTTCCCTGGATTATTTGGGGGACTTCATGTGCTTTAAATGATTGTATGCATATCTGAGAGAGGGAGCACAGATAAAGACAGATCACTGCAAAACGTTCTGAGCCTGGGCATATCAATTTGACATCTGAGGAAGATGTGTACAGACCACCCCAGACCAAGGGAAGATGGGGGTCAGAAAAGGGGTTTGTGATCTGTTTCTACCTATTATTACCTAAACAAAGTGCCTTTTAAAAAATCAAATAAGGTTTTTAACCTTGCCACACTGCATCTTGTTAATGACAGGGTAAAGTCTGGCTTACATATATTTAACCCCCTCGCCAGTGCTTCCCCCAAAAGCAACATTATAAATAATATTAGGTTACAGTGGCAACGAACGGCTCCCTGTGAATTTCAGGGACTTTTTTTTTTAAAAAAGACAAGAACAGCTAGGCTGATAAAAGCAGTCTTTGAAAAGATGCATCAAATTCCTTCCAGCGGTTTCAGTATCATGTAACAGCAGTGCACCCAAGCAAAGGCTCAGGGGTGGGGGTGGAGTGAATCATTCTGCTATGATGCTCGAAAGGGTTAAGGATGGCACAATAGCATTTTGTTGCTATGTGCAGCAGGGATAAAAAAGCACCCCTTTTAAATAGGTGAAAGGTGGACTGAGCCAAAACGCACATGCTGACGTCTGACCATCCCCAGAGAATCGATGATGGGTTTTTTTGTGTGTGATCAATGTAATATTCCACAGCTAAATTTAGGGACTGTGCATCCTATGAAAATGGCACCTCACCATGACTAATTAGCAATAAAAAAAAACTGTGGTTGTCTGCAGGTTTAATTATTTGATCTCCAAGGTTTTGATTAAATTAAATCTCTTTACCTAAGGACAAAAATATATAAAAGAAATATATCTCGGATGCTGTTTATTCACAAAGGATTCTGTTCCTTTCCCCACTAAAGCTGTTAAGATCGTACCATCTTTGCTGTTAAAAGAAATACAATGAGAGACAGCTTGCAAATAAATCTGTTTCGTTGCATGTGAGTATACGATCTGGCTATTACAAAGCCCTCTCATAACCTTTTCTGTATTGGAATATTAAAGACTTTTCACTCGTATAAAGAATAAATGAAACCCATTTTTTAAAAAAGAAAAAGAAAAGTAGAATGTAGAAAAAGTACTTGTAAAATTACAGTGAATTATTAACTATATGTGTGCTTGACTGAGGGACTGAATTAACTCTGCCCTTGCTAGAGAGTCAGTGACTGAGGTAAGACTCCAGTTGAATGCACACGTAGGAGTAAACTGCATTGTAGGCATTCACTTTCTGCATTTCTTTCTTGTAAAATCATTATAAAGCTTTCTTTAAAACAAGCAAACAAGCAGATAAACAAACAAACAAAAATAACGGGATCTTAGTACATATAAGGGGTCATTATAGCGTCACAAGTTTCTGAGTGCCACACCCTGAACCCCTGGATTCAGCAAATGTTAAAATGTAAGCCACAGCAGTTTCCTGATGAGGTAATTGCCTGGGAGAGGAGCCATTCAGAAAGCTGAAGGGCTGGAGGGCCACAAATCCCCCATTCCTGCTTCTTTCTGAGTTCAGTGGAGGCTTAAGTGAGCTTTCAGAGTTTCTGCAACATGAAATGGACAAAAAGAAGGCTCTATAAGCAGCTAACTGGTGGAACATCTGCTTTACGTGCCAAATGTCCCGGGTAGTGCTGGGAATGCCATTGCTGAAACTCTAGGGAGCCTCTGTCAGACTGTGTGGACAGTACTGCACTAGATGGGCCATTGGTCTAACTTGGTGTAAGGCCGCTTCCTGTCTTCCTATGTCTTTCTTGGAAAAGGAAGCAACAGTAGAATAGGTGTTTATTTAAATAGCTATCAAAATGGTTCCAAATTAGGCCCCATGTCAGTGTGACCCAATGAAAAGAACATTGCTTTTCATTGCAACTTGATAATGTTTTGAGTATACTCCCAAACCTTTTCGGATAAATGAAGTTGTTCTAGATGTTTTAAGCCTTAAGGGTGTAAAGTGACCATAATGTGGTAGAAAGGCAATGGGTCTTCTTTATTGCATTTGTCTAATTGTGATGATTCTTTTGTTCAGCATTCCCGCAAGTGCTACAAGAAGTGCAGACAGCCACTGGGTAATTCAGGATTAATTGTTTATCAGTCTGTTACGACATGATGTCTCAATACTTACAGACTGACCGCGTGCTGTATTGTGGGATTCTAAGGACAGAATTGCCTGCCATTTCCTTTTTAGAAACACCACGAGCATGCAACTCATAGCCATAATAATTCTCTACCTTGCAAGGAACAGGTTTCATTATTATTATTTTGTTGCTGCAAGCACTGCTAACAAATCAAGCAAGCTCTTGGCATCTTATTCCTCCTTTGGAGCAATTTAGATGGCAGTTGACACATTCAATGGTTGGTCATTGATTGTTTCACATGGTATTCATTTGCCCTAAATAGTGCGCTGCCCTCCCACTTTCCAACTGACCAATTTGACTTGGTTGAGGGTCCTTTTCTTTTGAAGAGTATCGCACAGCACATTCTCTTTGCTTTCCAGCATGGTCTGCCACAATAAGCACTATGGTAGTGATGGCAGGTGTCATGACTAGTTTACTTTTAAAAACATCAGTGTGTGTGTGTGTGTGTGTGTGTGTGTGTGTGTGTGTGTAGATTCACAGAAAGAATAACAGAATAATCTAATCAAGGTCCACTGGATCCAGCACCATATTCATGATGGCCTGTTAACAAGAAAGGAGTAAGGAAAATAGTTCCACTCTTGGTCTTCTTCCTTGCTGAAATCAGTGGAAGTTTTATTTTTTAGCCCCTTTGAGACAGTTGAGCTGGATGTAGTGGCAGCAGGCCTGCCTCGAGCCACACAGAAAGTGTGAGAACAGCCCCTGCATATGTGCAAACCAAGCCTGCGAGATCAGAAATGATTGGGTGTATAGACGCTACATACCTGTTTGTATGCATGTAGGATCTGTATGTTGTATTATGGTGCTGGAGGAGACTCTTGAGAGTCCCATGGACTGCAAGAAGATCAAACCTATCCATTCTGGAAGAAATCAGCCCTGAGTGCTCACTGGAAGGACAGATCGTGAAGCTGAGGCTCCAGTACTTTGGCCACCTCATGAGAAGAGAAGACTCCCTGGAAAAGACCCTGATGTTGGTGACTGGCAGAATCCGAGATCTGGGAGAAGAAACAACAGAAGAGGACTGGGGTAAATTTAAGGACTATTTACAAAAACATTATAAGTTATATGAATGTTGAGAATTTGCTAAGCTTTGGAGAAAACTAGCTTCAGTAAAAATTTTAAAGAAGGAAATTAGGTTATAACTATGAAAATATTAAAGTTTAGAGTAATTTCTGGACTTATTATAGGGAATAAAAATGACTTAACAGTAGGTACTCTAAACTGAAAATATGGATAGCCGAAAGTACAAAAAACGCATGAAACAAGGTAACAATTTGCTGTTATTTTTATTGTAAAGACTGCAGGGTGTGGAAGATGTGGGGAAGTCCGGTAGATCTTGAAAAATTGTGTTGGAAAAATGAAGAATTTCTTTTCTAATCTTTTCTCTTCTCTTTCTGTAAAGCTGCTTTTGCTGTATATCTGATTATATATTTGTACCTGGAAAGAAGCAATAAAAAATATTATAAAAAAGAAAAAAGAAAAGCCCCTGATGTTGGGAAAGATGGAGGGCACAAGGAGAAGGGGACGACAGAGGCAAGATGGTTGGACTGTGTTCTCGAAGCTACGAACATGAGTTTGACCAAACTCCGGGAGGCAGTGGAAGACAGGAGTGCCTGGCGTGCTCTGGTCCATGGGGTCACGACTAAATGACTAAACAACTAAACAACAACAAAGGATCTGTATGCATGTAGTCGACTGAATGCAGGCATGGCAAAAGCATGTTTGCCCACATGATCCCACTCAGAAAAGGGCTGAGGATGCAACGATCTCTGAGTTTCTCCTTTTTAACTTCCATCTAACAGCTCAGGTGCACACATATAGATTCTAAGGGGCCCACAGCCCCATGTGAAGTGGGGCTGGCTGTTCATCGCTGTGTGCAATGGGAATCTGAGAGCTTTGGATCACATCCAGACTCATTCATTTCTACTGCAGCTTGTCACGTCCATAGTTCTAATGAACATTTGTCAAAGGAATTTAATTTAAGTCCCAGAAGAGGTGTTATATGAGTTCAGTATTATTTCCCATGTATATGGTGCAGAGTGGCCATGAACTCTAGAGCACAGATTCCTTTTCCAACAGTTTCCATTGTTGCAGATGAAGGCAAGTCCACCAGCTCCAGTCAAATTAATCCATGGAGCTTTTTACAGACTGAAATATGAAATGACTAATGCAGTAATCACAGTATCCCTTCTGCTAGCTACTTTCCCCATTATTTTCATTTAATTTGGCTCTGCCCTTACATTTTCATTTCTCAACGTGCAACAATGACATTTTTCTAAGAATGAGATTCCCATCTGATACTGGGCATTTCATCACTGTTTGGAGCATGTTCATCAAATAGTCAAGCAACCTGGTGTTTCAAATAAAGAAAATCTGAATCCTACATATTGGTGCAATTCAGATGTAACATGACCTCATTCCCTCACCCCACTTTGCATACAAGCTTCAATTCATTCTTTGCAACAAACCAAAAGTTTTCATCCAAATACAGAAATTGTGGTTTGTTCAAAGTGTAATCAATTTTCAATCCAGGACTATACAGTAGGAACAAAGCATGCTTTGATATCCTGGTTTGTAAACTCACCATGGTTTTAATAAACAACCATTTTGAATTTTCCTTTTTGGAATAAATGGGAAACTGTGGTATGTTGCAAACTGTGAATTGAATCTTTAATTCTCCACACCTCATGAGAAGGAGGGTGGGCAAGTAGGCCAAGCATGGAAGCCTAAGGATCATGCCTGCTCTTGCAAAATTAAGAAGTCATGGGTTGTTGTGTCTGAACTGGGATATTCTATAGGCAGGAGGTCAATCCATCCCATCCAGCACTCAGATACAAGAGCAAAGGACATAGTATAAGAATTTAGCATATACCCAAATGAGTACTGAGATCTTTATCAGAGGGCTTGTGTCCCATCACAGGCTGAGATGGTGGATGGGTAAAGGCTTTCTCAACGGTGATGCCCATACTGTAAAGTTTGCTTTAGCATATATGGTTGATTCCCTTTCTCCCAACTTTTACACCAAACATGGGAAACCTGAAACCCTGATACTGGGAAGCTGGGGAAACTGGAGAATATTCCCAAACTTCATGTGCTGCTGGTACATTTATCCCATCTGTATAGCCGAGCAAGAAATACAATTTATCTGCAATGGCGACAGTATTACAAAAGGAAATATTATTCTTAGCTTTGCATGCCATGTTTCCTCCTACGCCAACAGCTGGTAAGGTCCTGATGTATATAGGTTAACCAGGTAAGAAGAATGACCCTCTTGTAGCTCACATTTGTCTATGTATTTATTGGAAATATAGAAGCATTCATTTATAGAAATTTCATTTTGACATATGGGGAAGCATTGCACTTCTATAGATAGCACATAAAGGTATGTATAACATCTACCCCCGCTGTTTATTAGCCTCCAGCTCCATTTCTCTGTGCAACACCTTTGTGCATATTGTCTAACCATTCATAGGAACTCTAGCAGGCTGTCATTCCGCAGAGCAAAGTGAGAGGGGAACTCGTTGCCTGTGTAATGTTGCTCACATTTTCTCTTCTCAAATGCTCAGTTCTGTAGTGGCAGACAAATATATGCTGGAAGAGTAATTAACAGAAGCAGTACTCATGAAGAACCGTCTATTATGTTGCCATACTGTTTTTTCTAGAGAGCTCCATCCTGCATTGTCACAATTCTATTGGGCAGAATGTTCAGGTGCTTTTTGAATTTCCCTCTTCTGCTTTCTCTTTCACAAAAACTGTAACCAGGCATGAGCAGAAATACTAGGAGGCTCAAAGTGTGTGTGTTTGTGCAAGCCTTAAATTCCTTGCAAAAGTAAGTGGGTCACAGTTTGAATTAAAATATCATTCCACTTAGAAATAAGGGGACTGTTAACTATATGCAGTGATGAAATCAGACTTCAAAGAATGTGTTCCTCTACGAGGATATTAAATTGGTCAAGAGGAGATAATCTAAGAGGGCCACCAGTGTCATTTCAGCTCTATAAATAATGAATCTGGTGTGATTTCTTAATCTAGATTGTCTACAAAGCTTTTTTTCAATCCAGAGGGTTAAGGATAATCTTCCATTTGAATTTGAGTCGCTTTTTTCATTCAGCGGTGCTTACCCTTCTGTCAACAAATGAATAAAAATAATTGTGCTGCTAATGTCTCTGCTAAAAGCATTGTAACACTGGGCTATTTTCCAGTCTGCAAGTCATGTATTATCAAGAACATTCTGGCACAGAGAAGGGGGGAATCATTGTAAATCTTCCCTTTGGTGACTCTGCTGCATTTTAGAAGAGCAATTCCTAGCCAGAAAATGGGACTGTATGTTAGACTTTACCTACAAACCCTTTCCTACCCAACCCTTGAGAATAATGGCAATTGCTGAGGTGTTTTTGCTTAATGAAAATGTCAGTGGCTGCTGCATGATGGAAAACTCCTGCCCATACTGTTAAGTCCTGGGAGGCAGCAGCCGAAGAACTGCATTCCCACATAAGTAGCCTTCTGGGAGGCCAGCGGTGGGTGGAGCCAAAAGCAAAAGTGGGAGGAGCAATACTAGAGACCTTTACACTAGGCTACATTCTAGCCCTGCAGCAGCCGCACACTGGCTGCTGGAAGTGTGTTCCCTGAACCCAGGGAAGCAAGGGGTTGTTTAAGGACACATTCCAGCCAGGCAAACATAATCAAGGAGGGTTCAGAGGAGGGCCAGTGAGAGGTGTGGCCTGAGGTGAAGGGGCGTGGCCTAGGAAGGCCTGGAGGGGGGGGGTTCATTCAAGCGATGGGCTCCAGCCCTGGCTGCTTCCTCCCCACCATCTTTTAAAATGACATTGTCCTCAGAGGTTCAGTGACCCACTCTAAACCAGATGGTTTGCCAACCATGACTGTTTATCTAAGATTTTTTAAATGCCATACTAGATGGTTCCACTAGGATGCTAAGAGCAAACCTTTATGAATTATCTCCAAAAAAGATAGGTTGGGAAAAGGGAATAGTAAATAGAAAAGCAGACGTTAGGGTGCCAGCCAGATGTACCCTTTCCCACAACATACAATTCAATCCCCACTACACAGTGTTTTGCCCCTGGCCCAGCAGTCAGTCAGCAAGCCATGCCCACTGAGCATGCTCAGTCCTTATTGGGGTGCCCCCTTCTTTTAAGGAATATATGTTGTTGTCGGTGCATCTGAAAACCTTGGGGTTCCCCCAAGCTTGCTGATGCCTCTTTTGTGGGTGGAAAGTGCTATTACAAGGATTCACGCTTGGAGAATGTTTGCTATTAGTATATATAGAGCATCACAGCTATATGGAATATCACAGCTACCTATTTATTTGGGGGGAACTAATAGCATGTTTGAGGGAACATGTTTTTCCTGTCAAATATCCTGACAAAATGTTAAGATGCTTATTTAAACCCATTTGGTATTGTGTTAACGTCCACTTGGTAAAGAATTAGGCAGCTTCTAGGTAACTTTCACAAACTTCTTCCATTCATAGATGACACAGCTGGGTAGAAATTAGTCTCTAAAAATACTTTCACACAACCTGCTTGTTTTCTAGTCACTGTCTGCTTATGTTATGCTCATTCCATCTGTCAATAGATATGAGTCACACATTCGACCTTTCAGTTTCACTTGCGCACATAAATTTCTTCCAATTTCCTGTGAAACAAACACTTTTAACTCTTTAGAGCTGTATAATCCAGTATGCCAAAAAATGGTTTGTAGGGGTGGAAATGGAGTGGGCTGATGTGCTGCATCTCTAATTTCGACCCACATCTAATGTAGTATTGAGTATGCTTTGTCTTCTTAGTAGGGATGTTTTTTACAATACAAATTAAAATGATTTCTTGGAACTTCTGTTTTTTCTGTGCTTGCTAACTACTTTTTAAAACTTAACAGCATAGAAAGATGGAAAGGAAATTTTATTTCTGATGTTATTAACCATTAGAAGATTCCCTTTAAGGAAGTCCAGCTGATTCCTTTTTCAAATACTCTTATAAACTGTGAAACAAGGAAACAGTTATCTGAATGACATTTACTCCTTTGACTACTTTACCAGTAGAACTTAAATCATGCATCTATAGATGAAACCAATTTTCCTCTCAGAGGAAATTCTTCTCTTAGAATTTATGGTGAACATTCTCTGAATATTCCCTGGTTGTATGAATATTTGTGGAATGAGTGATATTTGACATTGCTGTTTCACATCTGACGTCTTTGCAAAGGCTATCAATATTTGACATGCAACAGTAAATATTTGATGCTATCTGGCAGTTGGCATGCATTAAGAGTCAACATTGGGCAGCAGTAGACATTTAGTGGTCAATATCTGATACTTTCTGACACGCTGTGGTAGACTATATGTGGCAACAGTTTTGCAGTATGATTTAATAAGTTGCCTTGTGAGGGTAATGTTCGTTGGTGGTTAGAAATACATTGAATATACAAGTCCCTTCGAGTTTAATGGTTGCTCCTAAGGAAGTGTGCATAAGATTGCAGCTCAAATTTACTGTTAGAACGTCTGGTGCTCATGAGTGAACAAGTAAATCTCTACAGGCGCATATTTTTAGAGCAGGTATAGGGAAACATTGGGCTTACAGATGCTGCTAGACTACAACTCCCATGCAAAACACTACTAAGCCTTAGCCTACATAAATACAATCCTGGTAACAACACACACAACGTAACAGGCTGTGGTACCTCAGGTTACATACGCTTCAGGTTACATACGCTTCAGGTTACAGACTCCGCTAACCTAGATATAGTGCTTCAGGTTAAGAACTTTGCTTCAGGATGAGAACAGAAATCATGCTCTGGCGGTGCGGCAGCAGCAGGAGGCCCCATTAGCTAAAGTGGTGCTTCAGGTTAAGAACAGTTTCAGGTTAAGAATGGACCTCTGGAACGAATTAAGTACTTAACCTGAGGTACCACTGTAGTTAGTTAGTGTACCAGTCTTGGACACTTGAGATCCAGCATTCCCAAATTCCAGTGCATCAGTTAAAGCCCACAGGCAGTTAAGGCCTTGAGGCAGTTGCTTCAATGAGGCTTCCTTGGTCAGTGGAGCTGCAGAATACTGAAGAAATGTTTCGTGGTAAGAGAAAAGCCACACCACCACCCATGATGACGAGGCACGCTCAACTCTGCACCTACTGAAAGCATAAGGGAATTATAAAATGCCCTGTGAGTAGCACAGAAAAGCAGAACTTTCTTTGAAGGGGGAAATAAACTTTCAAGAAATTAGAATACAAATTCCATCACAGCACTGCTTTTGCTCTTTTGCAGGCAAAGGAACATTTAATGACAATCTAGTGTTTTCTTTCTTTCTTTCTTTCTTTCTTTCTTTCTTTCTTCTTTTAGTGTTTTTAGCCAACTTTCAACTTAGCCGTAAGCCAGTGCTTTATCACCAGAACTAACCCAGACTTTTAAAATGCAAGTGTTAGGCTGCTCAAAGGTGATCCAACCTGAAACAAGACAAATTAGCATACTGATATGTTCATACAAACTAGTATGTAAGCTTATAGAGCTATGCAGTCAGAAGCAACATTCAAATGAATGGGAAATGATATAATTGCTCTGCTGAAGACATTGCAGTGCACATTTTAAATGCTGATGCTCTGTAAGCTCCCATTTTCACTGGACTGATTTTCACTTGAGTACCATTTCCCTGTCCATTAAATCAGATTCCCCATTATTTAGTTATTTTTTTCAATTTAGATCCCGCTTTTCTTCCCAGAAATAAAACCTTATTTGTTTGTTTGTTTGTTTTAAATTTAAACCCAATTAAAAACATCCTAAAAGCATTCATCTCAGGATTGCCAGGAATGGTGAATTTCAGCCTGTGTAAACAGGAACATTTTAAAATTTAGCCTGAAAGTGAGCAACAGTGATACATGTCACTCACAAGGAAGGATATTCTACAAATGGGGAACCACCACTGAAAAGGCCCTGTCATGGACCAATGCCAACTGGGAAGCCTTTGGTGTTACCACCACCAACAAGGCCTCACCTGCCAGTTGCAGGGTCTGGGAAGGTTGATATTGCAAAATGGACTCTTTTAGGTACTTGGGTCTCAAGCCATTTAGGGTTTTATATGCTAAGACAAACACACTGAATTAGGCTCAGTAGCTCCTTCATGGATCACTGCCTTGTTGTGGTGAAGGGGCTTGAATAACTCAGAGAAGCTATGAGCTATGCTGTGCAGGGCCACCCAAGATGGACAGGCCATAGTGGAGAATTTTGACTAAACGTAGTCCACCTGGTTTAGTGCTGGAGGGGACTCTTGAGAGTCCCATGGACTGCAAGAAGATCAAACCTCTCCATTCTGAAGGAAATCAGCCCTGAGCGCTCACTGGAAGGACAGATCGTGAAGCTGAGGCTCCAATACTTTGGCCACCTCATGAGAAGAGAAGACTCCCTGGAAAAGACCCTGATGTTGGGAAAGATGGAGGGCACAAGGAGAAGGGGACGACAGAGAATGAGATGGTTGGATGGTGTTCTTGAAGCTACCAGCATGAGTTTGATCAAACTGTGGGAGGCAGTGGAGGACAGAAGTGCCTGGCGTGCTCTGGTCCATGGGGTCACGAAGAGTCGGACACGACTAAACGACTAAACAACAACAACAATCCACCTGAAACAGGAACTGCAAGTCACTCCAGTATCCCTGCCAAGAAAACTCCATGGACAAAGGCAACAGGCATATAACCTGCAATGTAAGAACAATGAACCTTGGTAAGCTGGATGTGGTCAAAAATGAGATGACAAGAATAAATATTGACATCCTGGGCATCAGTGAACTAAAATGGATGGGAATGGGCGGATTCAGTTCGGATGGCGAAAGCTGTATTGGGATGCAATCTCAAAAAATGATAGAATGATCTCTATATGAATCCAAGACAGACCTTTTAACATCACAGTAATCCAAGTTTATGCACCAACTACTGGTGCTGAAAAAACTGAAATTGACCAGTTCTATGAAGACTTACAACACCTTCTAGAAATGACACCAAAGAAGGATGTTCTTCTCATTATAGGGGATTAGAATGCTAAAGTAGGGAGTCCAGAGATAAAAGGAACAACTAGCAAGTTTGGCCTTGGAGTTCAAAACGAAGCAGGGCAAAGGCTAATAGAGTTCTGCCAAGAGAACAAGATGGTCATCACAAACACTCTTTTCCAACAACACAAGAGACGACTCTACACATGGACATCACCAGATGGGCAGCATCGAAATCAGATTGAGTATATTCTCTGCAGCCAAAGATGGAGAAGCTCTATACAGTCAGCAAAAACAAGACCTGGATCTGACTGTGACTCAGATCATCAGCTTCTTATAGCAAAACTCAAGCTTAAACTGAAGAAAGTAGGAAAAACCACTGGGCCGGTAAGATACAATCTAAACCAAATACCTTATGAATACACAGTGGAAGTGAGGAACAGGTTTAAGGATTTAAATTTGGTGGACAGAGTGCCTGAAGAACTATGGATGGAGTCTCCTAACATTACACAGGAAGCAGCAACAAAAACCATCCCAATGAAAAGGAAATGCAATAAAGCAAAGTGGCTGTCCAATGAGGCCTTACAAATAGCAGGGGAGAGAAGGCAAGCAAAATGTAAGGGAGATAGTGAAAGATACAGGAAATTGATGCAGATTTCCAAAAAATAGCAGGAGAGACAAGAGGGCCTTCTGAAACGAGCAATGCAAAAAAAATAGAGGAAAACAACAGAATGTTGGAAACCAGAGATCTGCTCAAGAAAATTGGAGATATGAAAGGAACATTTCATACAAAGATTACCATAATAAAAGACAAAAGTGGAAAGGACCTAACAGAAGCAGAAGACATCAAGAAGAGGTGGCAAGAATACACAGAGGAACTATACCAGAAAGAAATGGAGGTCTCATACACCCCAGGTAGTGTGGTTGCTGACCTTGAGCCAGACATCCTGGATAGTGAAGTCAAATGGGCCTTAGAAAGCACTGCTAATAACAAGGCCAGTGGAAGTGATGATATTCCAGCTGAACTATTTAAAATTTAAAAAGATGATGCTGTTAAGATGCTACATTCAATATGCCAGCAAGTTTGGAAAACTCAGCAGTGGCCAGAGGATTGGAGAAGATCAGTCTACATCCCAATCTGAAAGAAGGGCAGTGCCAAAGAAGGTTCAAACTACCGCACAATTGCGCTCATTTCACACGCTAGCAAGGTTATGCTTAAAATTCTACAAGGAAGGCTCAAGCAGTATGTGGACCGAGAACTCCCAGAAGTGCAAGCTGGATTTAGAAGAGGCAGAGGAACCAGAGACCAAATTGCAAACATGCGCTGGATTATGGAGAAAGCCAGAGAGTTCCAGAAAAACATCTACTTCTGCTTCATTGACCATGCAAAAGTCTCTGTCTGTGTTGGCCACAGCAAACTATGGCAAGTTCTTAAAGAAATGGGAGTGCCTGATTACCTCATCTGTCTCCTGAGAAATCTCTATGTGGGACATCTTAAAAAGGAGAGACATCACCTTGCCAACAAAGGTCCGCTATGGTTTTCGTAGTAGTGATGTATGGAAATGAAAGCTGGACCATAAAGAAGGCTGATGGCCGAAGAATTGATGCTTTTGAAGTATGGTGCTGGAGGAGACTCTTGAGAGTCCCATGGACTGCAAGAAGATCAAACCTATCCATTCTGAAGGAAATCAGCCCTGAGTGCTCACTGGAAGGACAAATTGTGAAGCTGAGGCTCCAATACTTTGGCCACCTCATGAGAAGAGAAGACTCCCTGGAAAAGACCCTGATGTTGGGAAAGATTGAGGGCACAAGGAGAAGGGGACGACAGAGAACGAGATGGTTGGACAGTGTTCTTGAAGCTACCAACATGAGTTTGACCACGCTGCGGGAGGCAGTGGAAGACAGGAGTGCCTGGCGTGCTCTGGTCTATGGGGTCGTTTAGACACGACTAAACGACTAAACAACAACAACAGCTCAGTGGCAGCCAGAGCAGTGATACATGGTCACATCAGGCTGCCCTACTTATCAGGCACATCCTGTGCTAGCTGCAGCCTCCAATTGATCTTCAAGGGGAGCCCCACCTAGAGTGCATTACAACAGCCCTGATGGGAGGTCGCCAGAGAATAACCACCACCCCCTGTGTTGTAAGGAAACCTATTGCCTTGGCTGTTGCTGGAATTCACTTGCTGCAATAAAAATGGGAAGATTGTGATGGAGAAGGCTGATAACAACTGGCCAGACAGTACAATCCCTCTCTTCCCATGTGGCAGTTGGTTTTTTAAATAATAATAATAATAAGGAACCAAGATGAGTCCTGTATCCAGAGCAGGTACATGATTGAGACCCTGCATGGCTGTTTTTACTTCTAAATAAAAGAAAGCATGGTGGTGATGGTTTGCCTCCAAGAAAATGGCTAGGTGTTCCATCTACATAAATAATACAAGAATAATACAAGAACTATTCTCAGTCTATGAGACAAGGCTGCCAGAATCTCAGCACTTGAGCTCTTAACACTAAACCATCAGCCTGAAGTTCAGGATCTGGAACTTGGTTTTGTTCTTCAGCCAGCAATATGGCAGCCTGGCCTTGACCAGCTTAGCTCCCTCCATCTCTGTGCCATGGCTATTGTTCAAGGCCACAATAATATATAGTTGGATTCACAAATAAAATGGTATCTTGTTACTGTCATGTTCAGGCTGTTATCCCTGTTCATTTGCATTTTGGAAAGCATCCTGTTTTGTCTCTTTAACACTGATGCGTATTCATTCTTTCACTCAATACACGCCATTGGGCTCCACTACAGCTGCCATTCAGCTCTTCCATTTTTATTTTTATTAAACTCTGGCTGCGCAATTAACAGGCCTTTTCAAATGTCAGGATTCCCCATTCCACTATCAGTTCTTCCTTATAATTTAATTCTTCTACTTAAATATTCCATTTGTACCACCCTCCTCTGTCCCCACTGATGCTAATGAAATAATTTATTCTCTGATCAAAGCACTAATTTGTCCCAGAAGACTAAAGAGACAGCAAATTTCCAACTGATTCCCCCCCCCTGCTAACAGTGAGAGTGGGAGGATGAACCGAAACCAGCTTGGTTTATAATGGTGGCTTGTGCCATGGGAAAGAGAGAGAGAGAGAGAGCCACATTCAATCCAGCTCACTCAATTAAATTTTTCACAATGGTGCATTCTGTTTCCAAATTATTATTAATTCTGCTTGTGCAGACATTCACAATCCATAATGCACGGATATCAGACAAACAGGGAATAGTTTTGGGATCTGGAAACACCAGCTGATTTAAGGGTAGGCATGCAGTAAGGGAAATGCTCCTGATTAGAGCTTGCATGTGATGAAGCCGCCCTTCCATTTGAAACACACACACACACACACACACACACACACACACACACCTCAGTTCGCCAGAGTTGGAGAGTCATACATTCTTCCAAACACTTGAGTGCATATCAGATGTGCAATAAAATCCCCATAACCATTTGCAGGTTGATACAAATGATTATGTGTGAGAGCTTACCTTTGGAGACTTTGGTTTTCAGCATAGACTCTCAGGCATACAAAACAGGAATAACATTATTTTATGTTATTTGTTGATGTGTTATAAATATTTCTATGAGCTCTCAATTTGGCTTGCGGACACTTTCTCCCCAGATGTGGTGCCAAATGAACAACTGGGAATGTGAGCTCCCAATTGTTCCTTTACAAGCAGGGCTTGCTGACAGCGCTGGTCTGCTGATTGGCCCTGACCGTGAGCCCCACTGGGACTGGCTACACTAGGGAGTTCCCCATCAGGATCTGCCTAATGCTACCAATCCTAGGGGATGCTCAGAGCCCATTAGTAAACCCCACTGAGATCAGCTGCCCTAGGGAGTTCTTTTCCAATGCATTTGAATGTCATCATCTCTGGATGACTTAATGAAAGGTAAAAAACAAAACAAAACCCCACAATAAAATCAACCATCCAACAACTGGTAGCAACTATTTTAAACCTATAAAACAGAGACTGGCCCAGCAGGGTGAAATCAAGAAATCAAAGAAATCTAAATCAAGAAAAAGCCTTGAGCCTAGCATGCCAAGTGCCCACTCAAAGAAACAAGTTTTGGCCAGGTGGCAAAAAGCAGTGAGAGAGGGGACCGAGTGGCTTCCTGGTGGGAAAGATGATGCAGCCACTGAGTTGTCCTGATCCGCTGAGCCTTGACCAATGTTGGGTCATGGAGGAGAGCTTCCTCAGCATATCTTTGGGAGTGGACAGGCGGCAGTGAGAGGAGTCTCTTAGATATTTTGCATATCAAATTATCGCATTCTCACTGACACACAAATACACGTTTTTATTCTTCATATTTGTAGAAAAGCATCAATAAGCACACTGGAATAGGGGCATGTCCCAGGAGGATTCATTTGACAAAGTGATTGGAATATGAAAAACCAGAGAACAGGTTAAAGGCCTTCCAATAATAATAATAATAATAATAATAATAATAATAATAATAATTAATAATAATATATTTATACCCTGCCCATCTGGCTGGGTTTCCACAGCCACTCTGGGCAGCTTCCAATGAAGATTAAAAATACATTAAAACATCAGTCATTAAAAACCCTCCTAAACAGGGCTGCTTCAGCTGTCTTCTAAATGTCAGATATTTGTTTATCTCTTTGACATCTGGCGGGAGGGCGTTCCACAGGGCAGGTGCCACTACCGAGAAGGCCCTCTGCCTGGTTCCCTGTAACTTAGCTTCTCGCATGGAGGGAACCGCCAGAAGGCCCTCAGCACTGGACCTCAGTGTCCGGGCAGAACGATGGGAGTGGAGATGCTCCTTCAGGTATACTGGGCCAAGGCCGTTTAGGGCTCATGGTCCATCTGCAAACTTGATGGTGACAGGATATCCATCTTCAAGGTCTTCATATTCTTCACATCAGTTGATGGAGCAGCTGAATACTTCTACTCTGGTCGTTCTTCAATAAAGTCTTGGTATCATCGTGGTGAAGTTAATGTTAGCAGGAAAATCCCAATACTATTTAATTATCATTCCTGCTTCACAGACACATGTACCAGAAACAGCCCCCCCCCCCACAAAATCACCAACTCCTCACATGTATAATTCTAACAGGTTGTATCCGATAGAATCTGATAGAAGTAGAATTCCAGTTGTGCAAGAGAACTTCTGCTTCCTCTCCTCCCTCCATGAACCCCCCAAATCTGCTCCAGAGGATCCACCAATCCTCCATAGTTTATTTTGAGGGGGCAGGGGCAGCTGCTGTAGCTGAGATAGGAGGGGGAAGTTCGCTTGCTCTAGCGGAAGAGGAACACTGGGGACTCCCCTTTACGTCACCACCACACTCAGTTGGATGGTTAAGAGTAAAGCAGAGCTAGAGGGGAAAGTGGGGATACTGCACAGATCTGCTGTGTACTACTGTGTAGTTCTGGAAAGTTTCCACTAAAAAGAACTTGTAAAAATTTTTTAAAAATGACAGGCATAGCTGAAAAAAACAGTTCTCTGTAGGGATCATTTTGTATTAAAGCTAGACACTTGCCGAAACATCTAAATTGAACAATGAGTGGGTGGGGGGAAAGACAAAATATTTTCATTGCTGAAATCTCTTTACAGAGCAAATAATTATCTCTAGGGTGCTGCCACCTACAGATTGCACTTGCGAGATCCTGCTGTGTGCATGCTGTGCCCCCTGCTGGGAAAGAAACATGGGAGTCAAAAAATAATCTTCTTTCTTAGCTATTGCACTGCCTGCCTGGTAGAGAGAGAGAGACGCTGCGGCAGGATTCATGTGTGGGAGCATTTCACACCCAAACGAAAATGCTGGCAGGATTATATTAAGTGAGCAATTAATTTCTTGCGCAGGGATAACGTATTGAGGGATGGGGCAAAGCACGAGAAGTTTAAAGGGCTTTTCTCCTTTTGAGGAAGCAGCAGGTGCTTCAAGCGTCAGGAGTTTGTTTGTTTTTGAGTTTATAAGAGAGAGAGAGAGAAAGAACTGAGATGTGCATATTGGTGATCAGGACAGCCAACTCCAGAATAATCAGACGATATAAGTATTTGGCTCTGAGTCCATCCTCACCTCCCACCCATTTTTGTTACAAGTGGTAAGCTTTGCAGCGATGTCTTTTCGGTACTGAATCAGAGCGTAAAATGTTTGTTTTGTTCTTTTAAATACTTCTAGTCCACCCTTTGTCCTAAATACCCCAGGGTGGGTTACAATAAATAAATACAACAATAAATGCACAACACAATGGACTTCAAGACAGCAATTAACAATATTGACAGTACAGTGGTACCTTGGGTTACAGACGCTTCAGGTTACAGACTCTGCTAACCCAGAAATAGTACCTCGGGTTAATAACTTTGCTTCAGGAGGCCCCACTAGCTAAAGTGGTGCTTCAGGTTAAAAACGAACCTCCAGAACGAATTAAGTTTTTAACCTGAGGTACCACTGTACAATAAAATAGAGGTGGTTTGTCAGTTCCTGGGATTTACACTGGGGATGGAGAATCTCAGGCCCAATGACCAAATGATGGTTCTCATGACTCTCCCCAGGGCACCCCCTGCCTCCCTAGCCTTGCTCTGTACCCTCCTTGTGTGTTTCTGCCTAGCCGGAAGGCATCCTTGATCATGCTTCTTGCTGACCTGTATGGAGAATGCAGAGGTAAGAAGGCAAAATTTACATTTGTTGTTCTGCTCACTTTTGCTTCTGCCTGCACCCCCCCCCCCACTGTCATGCAGCCCCCAAAAGGTTTCCCAAAAGAAAATGTGGCCCACAGACTGGAAAATATTCCCCATCCCTGGTCTACGTTAAACAGCCTGATGGGAAAGACAGGTCCTCAGCTGACATTTGTTTGGGATTCATTATTGGATATCATAAGACAAACCCTTATTAAGTCTTCTTACATCTAAATTGGAAAAGGCTTTGCTAAGATTCAATGTCCCCAAAAGAAAAGAACCCGCTTCTGAGCAGTGTGTGTACAATCAGAATAAGTCAGAGGTGAGTCTTGGATCAATAAGCTACAATTTGATGTTCACAGCTGTAATGTTGTGCATCTTTGCTCATTTCTCCCCTCTTATTTATGTTGGTCAAAAAGAAGGTGAGAAAATAGAGAGAGAAAGAAAATTCTGTCTCATTGCAGGGAAGCAGGGTCCAAGATTCATCTCCTTAAGCCTGGTGAATAGAGTCCCTTCTCTGTTTCAAAAAAGTTGCCAAACTGGTGAGCTTCTTTTTGTTTAAGCTCCTTACATTTCTTGTTGTCTGATTTGTATTTACAACCAGACAGGGCACGATGGCATGCATATCAATTACACATGAGTAAGAAAGAGAGCTGGGGCCATTCCTTGCATGCAGAAAGTCTGGTGTCTGCAGTTCAGGTAGAAGGTTGTCGGAAAGGCCGTTGTTTGAAACCCTGGCAAGCTGCCCCAAGTCAGAGTAGATCAGGGGTCATCAACTTTTAAAAATGTCCATTGGCATATTAGGATTGTGGAGCAAGTGCTGTGGACACCACCCCTTGGGTCACTTCAATTCCTGGGATCTGCACCCCTCAAGAGATACCAGCAGTTTTATTTTCCATTCATTTCTTAATGATCCCTAGCATGGGATTTGCTTTCCCCTCACAGCTGCCACACAAAGGATGCTGGCACCAGATTTTTAAAGTCCAGCCTTCATTCCGAATCCATTTCTGACTGGCTCAAATGGAGCCACAGTGTGCTTCATTTCTGAGAGGTCTCCCTGCTCTTGCTGCCCTTTCTTAAACATACAAGGCAAGGGAGATGGCCAGGATTCTTGGAAATTTCTGCAGGTTGGTCTTAGGCCTTGAGCACTGTTGGGCATGCTCAAAGAAACACCCAGCGAAGCCATGGGAAATGTAGCATCTTTGACTCTCTGATCAGTGTGATCAGAGTATCCAGTGGCAGCATCCAGAGTCCAAGTGCTACCTGGAACGATTTCCCAGAATCCTCTCTGCTTTCCCCCTCACCTCTGAAAAAGAAAGTGAGGAGGACAGAGGAAAGGGTTCCCCAAAATTTATCTCTTAGGGCTTGAGGTTATCAGGCATGAGAGTATAGTAATTATATTGCCATCACACTTAGGGGCCTACAAACCCTATCTGGAATTTTGTTAGTTTTTTAATATCCCCGTGGACATGGGGGGCGGGAAGCCTCATACTGTTTCTGGAGGCTGGAGTAGATCCACTCACCAGTGATTTAAATTCAGATAGCCTATTGTTATTCCCATCCCACTTATTGTGGATCTGATTGACAGCAGAGCAGGGCCCCAAAGGTCCTGACGTACCAAGCAGTAAATACTTATGTGCTATACAGATTATGCAGACCCTAATATTTTGTTGCCTGAGGAACCTGTCTTAATAGTAAGTCGGGCAAGACCACAACAGCCTGTTTCATTTGCTGTCTTTTCATTAATACCTTGGGAAAAGGGGGGAAAGTTAAAGTGGCCCCCCTCCCCTAATGTGACAGCATAAAACAATCAGACAATCGTAAGTAGGTGTTTACCAGGGGCCAGCATTGATTTCGGTGTTCCACTATTGTTCCTGGTGGGTGGAAAAATCAATTGTAAACACCCGGTCTTGTTTAATACAATTTTGCTAAATTGAAAAGGAAATCTCCCAAAGAAAGAAAGGCTTTTAGTGTCTTGTTGCTAAGCCAAATAACATATGAAATCTTTGAATGAGAAATGCAGACAAATCCTCAGCTCAAAAGCTAGCAGAACCATTCTCTCCCCCCCCCAAACCATTCTTTTCTAAGAGAGCTTGCTTAGGATAGTGGCTAAAAAGACAGGAGCTTTCTTCAGAACTCAGCTCATTCATGAAACTTGCTGGGTGGCCTTAAGAGAGACAGTTGTCTCTCAGCCTCTAAATGGGGAGAGTAAAAATAGTAGCCTACCTTGGATGGTGGTTTTAAGGATTGCCTGACGAATCTGGGAGTACAGTTTGGGAGAACCCACTGCTTGGGTAACATCACAAGCTCTGGGCCAAACTCCTCAGAGTAGCTCTTTCCCACGTCACTTTTTGAGATGCACTATGCTTTCCTAGGAAAGTGAAGAAGTCAGGGAAGTAGCATCGATGTTCTCAGCTAGTCAAGCAAAAGGAGAAGGATTTAGAAAACAAAAACAAAACTTGTCTGTTGTATCACTCCCAGGGCCAGATTTTCATATAAGCTAAACAAGCTATAGCTTAGGGCCCCACTCTCTTGGGGCCCCTCCCAAAAAAATTCACTATTTTTTTCCTTTTTTTCTTTTTTTTATTCAAAGTTATAACAAAACATATTTTCCAAAAACATATCCTTATTCCCCCCCCCATTTTTTCCTCCCCCACCCCCCACAAAACCCATCCCCCCACCCCACCCCCGACTTCCCTCAGTTCCAGTCTTTGCTTTCTCCAATAATGCTATTTTCTGCATGTTACAGAGTTGTATAGATCCTCCAACTGTTTAGCTCATTATTATCAGTAAAAAATTGTGGATGTTTATTCAAAACCTGCCAAGGAGTCCAGTTCATTTTGTTGCGTTTTCAAATACTTTGTGAAAGGTTCCCATTCATCCTTAAAGTCACAGTTATCCTTGTCCCGTAGCTTATGTGTCAATTTTGCCAGTTCTGCATAATCCATCAGTTTTTCTTGCCATGATTCTTTAGTTGGGATTCCATGGACAGCTGTGAGTCCAAAATGACTCCCAGGCTGCGCACCTGGTCCTTCAGGGGCACAGTTACCCCATTCAGGGCCAGGGAATCCTCCACACCTGCCCGCCTCCTGTCCCCCAAAAACAGTACTTCTGTCTTGTCAGGATTCAACCTCAATCCATTAGCCACCATCCATCCTCCAGCCGCCTGTGTGTTTCATTGTAAAGATGGGACAGCATTGGACAAATCCTCTGTGGAAAGGGGCAGGTGGGTGCCTGGTCTCCCCTCCCATCTGCTACAGGTGCCATTCTTCCAACGTCTTCACATGCAGGGTCTGAACATCCACATATGGTATATGCATGTAAAATAAAACATACAAAAATCACAGTCAATTCATTGCGGGGGCGGGGCGGAATCTAAGTCAACTGATTTTAACTTATGCACTCTTTTTTTTACACGTATTTGGACAATCCATCCTTACATCCTTATTTGGAGATGGAGGTAGCTGGAGATGCCAGGTGGGTAATGAGAGCAAGTGTGCTTTCTCATCATAGCCCAAGCAGCAGGATGCGCCATGTGAGCAGCATTGCATATATACACCCTAAAAGGGACCTAGACATCTATTTAATAATAAATAATCCAATCCGGCCTATATGAGTAAGTATTAATAAATGTGTTGCATCTTTCTTTCTTTCTTTCTTGTCCCTGCATTTTGTTCTAATTGACAAACGCAGCTCTTTTCTTTTGGCGTGCTAATTAAAAAAAGAGCGAGAGAGACTGCATGGAAAATGTATTATTTGTCCCCATGGAGGGTTTTTTTTTCCATTTTATTTTTTTAATTATCACGTCAGAAGTGTGTGTCACTTAGAACAAGGACAAGAAAGAAAACCACAAGGCATTTATTAGGACTAACCAATGGACTAGGTTGAACTCTTTATTATTACATATTTGTAGTCTCTTTTATTGTACTCTAGTGTTGCAAATTATCTTTTTGCCATGCTGTTTGAATTAGGGCATTTTTGTTCGTGAAAACAGCCACACCAAAATTTGCTGCCATTCTAATTTAAAATTTAAAAAATGCAGTTTCCCCTATTTGCTACTATTTCTAGCAAACACCTTCAATGTCAAAACGTGGTAACTGCTGAAAGTAGATCTACTGCTTATAAACATCACCTGTTACTCCATCCTTTTTTCTTTTTTTTAATTAATATTTTATTAAGTTTTATCAATAAGAAAATTCAGAAAAAATACAAAAACAGAAAAATACAAAGTCAAAATAAAAAAATACAAACATTAAACACAAAAAACAGAAAAAAGAAAAACACATAAAGAAAAAAGCAAAACTCCCTCTTTTTTAACTCATCTTTAGTTAACTTATTTTCCTGACTTCCTCACGCCTCCCTTTTTTGTATCCCTTTTTTGAAGTTAGTTTATCTATTATCAATCCCATCTTACATTTTACCTTGTTGCTAGAACCCCTTCACTCATTTCAAAAGTCATCAACATTCAAAAATTACAATGTTTCTGTAAATAAGTTTTAAATTTCCTCCAATCTTCTTCCACCGACTCTTCTCCCTGGTCTCGGATTCTGCCAGTCATTTCTGCCATTTCCATGTAGTCCATTAATTGCATTTGCCATTCTTCCAGAGTGGGTAAGTCTTGTGTCTTCCAATGCTTTGCAATAAGGATTCTTGTTGCTGCTGTAGCATACATAAATAAAGTTCTATCCTTCTTTGGCACCAATTGGCTGACCATGCCCAGGAGAAAGGCCTCTGGTTTCTTCGGGAAGGTATATTTAAATACCTTTTTCATTTCATTATAGATCATTTCCCAGAAAGCCTTAATCCTTGGGCACGTCCACCAAAGGTGAAAGAATGTACCTTCAATTTCTTTACATTTCCAACATTTATTATCGGGCAAGTGATAGATTTTTGCAAGCTTGACTGGAGTCATGTACCACCTACACCTGTTACTCCATCCTGCCCCTCATGATGTTTTTCCCCTTTAGGGGATCAGGGGAAAAAGAAACACATCTGAAACTCTGGACAGCTACTGCCCCATCAGTGTAGAGAACTCTGAGTGAGATAGAACTATGCTCCAATATTGCTTCCTATATTCTTAAGAATTCAGTCCTAGAATAGTGTGTCATGGTACTTGAAAGTTACTGCTGAATTCTAAGGTTCTGCACTAATGTGGCAAGCTGGCCATTATGTTTTACCACTAATAAAATAGTGCTAGTAAACTGACTTGCCTTCTTGCCTTTCTTCACATAAAGCCGTTTAGGCCTGCAAAACTCATGCTACAAATAAAGCAATTAGCATAATTGCTCATAGGGCCTTAAATGCCCTGTCTTTTGGACACCACATAAATTCTCCACCACCGCAGAGTTCAATTGCTATTCAGTGACTTTATTGACTTAAATGATTAAGCCAGTAATGACCAACAAAGGTTTTCCTAACAACTTCTCATTATAACACGGCTCTATTCCAGACTGACGCAGGATGAGTCGTATGTGGTTGGCTTCGCTGGAAAAATGCCCTTTCTTTGCCAGCCAGTTTCATCAAGCTTTATAAGAAAGAACTAATTGCTGCCTCTGATGACCAGTCATATCTAAATGTTCATCAGAGGGGCTCCTGGCCCCTTTCCCCACCCATTCTACTATATCTTCTCATCCCTGTGTTTTCCCTTAGAAACAACTTCTTTTATTGATAAAACAAAACTTTTGGAAAAACGGGAACAAGCTCTGCTGGTGGGTTAACAGATACTGCCATCTTGTGGCACAAATCGCCAAGGAAAGTATTTTTATCTCAGCGAGGTTTCCACTTGAGGTTTTGTTCTCAGGATCTGAGGAAAAGGCTTCTTCGGGAGAAAAATGGGACCGAACCAAACATGGGAAATAGCAGGTTTATTGTAACACATCAAGGCTGAACTGTGATTACCTTCTAGCTGGCCTGCTGGTGGCTCTCTAAGATTTTGGGCAGGAGCTTTCCCCAGCCTTAATCTGGAGGTGCCAGGGATTAAATCTGGAAATTTATTTATGTGAGGTAGGTGTTCTGCCACAGAGAGATGGTCCTTCTCCTTCATCGTTTGTCCACAAATATATGCAGCTACTGCTTTGGCACCTCAATTCACAGTGAATGTACTGAGATTCTAGAAAGAACAGTACAGTGGTACCTCAGGTTAAGAATTTAATTCGTTCTGGAGGTCCATTCTTAACCTGAAACTGTTCAGCACCACTTTAGCTAATGGGGCCTCCCGCTGCTGCCACACCACTGCTGCACAATTTCTGTTCTCATCCTGAAGCAAAGTTCTTAACCCGAGGTACTATTTCTGGGTTAGCAGAGTCTGTAACCTGAAGCGTCTGTAACCTGAAGCATCTGTAACCCGAGGTACCACTGTATAGATTGGACGAAATAAAGGGCAATGGCTGTGTGAAAGCCACATTTCATTTTAAAATGAAAAGTTTGGTGCAGAGTGAAGAATACGGGGAGAAGAAAAAGGACTCACAACTAAAATGTGAATGATTTATTCTTCGTTCTTGTGTGTGCACTAATGTTGAATGAATCTGATTGACAAAGCTACATGTGCTGCCCACCTTTTCTGCCAATATTCTGTGATTTTGTTTTCCTCTTAGAGGAAATATGACTACCATTGACATTCCCAGCTGAATGCAGCACAGCTGTTTGGATTATCTGCAGTAAATCTGGCTGGGAGCCCACTCTGTAGAGAACTTAGAATAATAGTTACTTACTCCAAACATGAGGAAAAAGCATATGCAATAACACCTAGCAGGGGAGCTGAAAAACCAAACCAAACTTGATAACTCTCCCTTTGCCACCACCAACTGAAAACCTCTTCCACAATTCCCCCCTAGCCTTGTCAGTCAGTGGCCAATGCTGGTCCAGGTGGGCTTCGCTTGTCTGTCACCTGATTGGGTAATCATTCAGCACTACAATTGGCTGAACTCAAATCATGAAGCAGGTATTTGCACCACAGACCTTTACTGCATGCGGGAATATCTGGTTTAAGGTAAGGTTACCAGATTAAGGTTACCAGATTTTTTTCAGTGAATCTGGGGACACTTTTCAACTTCCTACTAAATAGATGGATTTCGTCAGGGGACTGATTTGTAAATTCGGGGACTGTCCCCGGGAAATGGGGACGTCTGGTAACCTTTGTTTAAGGTACTGTGGGAAGAGGGAAGAATAGTGTCTCCTTGAGGAAATCAGTAAATCTTGGTCTACACACACACACAGGAACAGAGGAAGCAAACTCAGACCAATGGTAATTCTAGCTGAGGAGATTTCACCCCTCCCATATCCAAGAATCTCCTGAGGAGTCTGCTGATTCTCCAGAGAGGAGGAGGCGTGTTCTGCTCTCTACTTATTCTGCTCCAGCACCAAATCAGTCAGTCAGTCAGTCAGTGTCGGGGAGAGAGAGAGAGAGAGAGAGAGAGAGAGAGAGAGAGAGACTGAGTGTTAGAGATCGTGTGTAGAGATAAGGTTGCTGCTAAGGGCAGCTGCAGACACTCAGTGCAGTGCAGCATTCATTTATGGCTTAGACCTATTTAGCTCTGTATATAGTTGTATAATAGTTGTAGATAGAATAAAGAAGCTATTCTACAGAGCTGCTCTCCGAGTTGTTTATATACTCTGCTAGACTCTGCTGTACTCTGCTGTGCGACAACTGTCTTCTTGTTGGAGTGAATCCGGTGCTCACAACTCTTAAGCTGTGAGTCCACAGCACTTTGACCTGTTCCTGTCCAGAAGGTGGTCTCTGGAAGTGCTAGCCAGCTCGCCTAGCCCAGTCGGGGCTGAAGTGGATGAGTCCAGTTGGTGGCACTGGCTCAAGGGCGATGCTGACACTAGCTTGGTATTTCTACAAATGATAAGCTACAGTCTTCCTGGGTTTCAGACAGGAGACATTCCTATCACCAACAAGAGATACTGGGGTTCGAACTTCGAACCTTTTGCATGCAAAACAGATGCACAACCACTAAGCTATGGCCCCTTCAAATATAAGAATGGGAGCAATGACAGCTTCCTTTACAGGACTGTTGCTATGAGGACAAATATGCAGTTCACAGCAAAGTACTCTGCCTGTTTAACAGTGCTACATAAACAAGTACGATGCAGATGGTGCTGTGGTCTAAACTACTGAGCCTCTTGGGCTTGCCGATCAGAAGGCTGGTGGTTCAAATCCCCATGACGGGGTCAGTTCCCGTTGCTCAGTCTCAGCTCCTGCCAACCTAGTAGTTCGAAAGCTCGTTAAAGTGCAAGCAGATAAACAGGTACTGCTCCGGTGGGAAGGTAAACAGTGTTTCTGTGCGCTGCTCTGGTTTGCCAGAAGCGGCTTAGTCATGCTGGCCACATGACCCGGAAAAACTGTCTGCGGACAAATGCCAGCTCCCTTGGCCTGTAAAGCGAGATGAGCGCTGCAACCCCAGAGTCGTCTGCGACTGGACTTTACTGTCAGGGGTCCTTTGCCTTTACCTTTACCTTACATAAATAAGTATTAGGACACTCAGAAGTTCTTCAGATCATGAGAAGAGAAATGAGGTGTTTGCCTAAAGATCAAATCATCCAGTCTTCCACTCCCGCTGGAGCAGCTGGAAAAGGCAGGCTATTGACAAAACACCCCATGGATCAGTTAACTGAGATGGGCCCTCACACAGAGGACAGGGGGCAGAAGAATTGTCCAAGAGGAGGGTGTCTTCTCCAGGTGAGGATCACTGTGTTGTATTACTTTAGACCTTAACAGAAATGCAATAAAAGTTAAATGAGTGAGATCCTTTCAGTTTGATGGAGAGTGAATTCTGTAAAGTGACAGGTTAGTTACTGAAGCAACAGAGTAGGAAAACTTGTGATAAATCCTCTGGGAAATAGAAAACATTAAATTTAGATGGTGGACAGCAGAGTCAATTCCTAACAATAAATGAGATCAATTGAAACAACATCTCCTTCCTTGACTCATAGCTTTCATTGCGGCCTCCCAGAACAATTACTGTTCTGACACTATGGGGATTATGATGAGGCTATTTCAGACCTCTATGTGTCTAAATGAGCCTCAGAGGGTACACTGTTCCTAGAGAAAGCAATGCTATTAATCTTTTTGACAGCATTTAACAGGAAAAATACTTGTAAATGTCTAGGAAGTACTTTTTATTCTTTTTCTTTTAAAAGTCTTTATTAAAGCAAAGGGTATCAACAGGTAACGTGTCATTGCTTGGGGGGAAAAGCACAACTAAGGGAAAATCTTTTTTTTTAAAAAACAAAGAACTATATTTTTACCTATTTGTTGTTTGTTTAGCTAGATTTCCATTTGTTGTTTCGGCTTGTGTCAATAAAATGCTCTTCAGACACAATACCATAAAATCAAAAACATAAAAAGTAGCTTTTTATGTGGGTAAGTGGGTAGGTGGGTCAGTGGGTAGGTATATAATAATAGTCTTCCAGCTTAACCTTGACCATTAAAAACTAATAGAACTAAGCAGGGTTGAAGGATGTACATCTTATTATCAGAGCTGAATGAGAGGGGCAGGAGAGCCATTTGGACTGGGGCCTCAAGATCAAAGAGGACCTCCAATTTAACTCAACACTTGTTAGGTTTGGGAGGCATTTGCTAACCTTTGTTGGAACAAATTGTGACATATCCTCACAACTTAGAGCTGCAAATTAAGTAAGACCTGCAATTTGTTAAAAGACAGGTTTTTTGTCAACTGATATAGACTCAATGATTAGTGCATTTGCACAGAAAAAGGTTATTTAACATGTGTTCTTTATTTATTATTGTTTAGGGAAGCTTTTAATATTTGATGAATTATTGTATTTTAATATTTTGCTGGAAACCCAGCCAGATGGATAGGGTTTGTTTGTCTGTCACTCCTTTTTTCTTCCCTGTGTTGCCTTATTTTATTTTTGCTATAGCTAGGGGCTGTGGAGGTTAGCCTATATGAGCAACAAGGGTTTACTACTCCAAATTCCAAAAAGTTTTTACCTCCCCTGCAAGGAAACAAATCTCAAAGCCAGATTCTTCCCTGTTCCATACATTCTTCCACAATCTAATTTAAAGTTTAATCCTGGAGATATTTCTGTCAATCTCCTGTTCTGTGGCCAATCAGCACTCTGCACCACTCAGCCAGTCTATATCCAAAAGTATAGCTATGGCCATAAGCTCCCACCCATCTCTCTCCAGGCAGAAAAAAACTCGAAAAATTACATGTGTGTGTCTTACCAGAGCTACTGTTTCCCTAGCCCTAGTTGTGTGGATTTCCTCCTCTGTCTCTTACTGGCAACAGTGGGATTGTGTTCACAGCATTTCACAGAGCCCCATGTCCTTCACAAACTGTCATAGATTCTCCGACACCAAACCCCTGAGTCTTATACTGAATGGCAGCCCCCACAGACCAATTTGTAACACCCAAATCTTCACACCTATGAAGAACATGGTCAACCATTTCCTCCAGCACACAAATCCCATAACATTCAGGATCAGTCCTCACAGCCTTGCTCAGGACCATGGGTAGACAAACTAAGGCCCAGGGGCCGGATCCGGCCCAATCGCCTTCTAAATCCGGCCTGCAGACGGTCTGGGAAGCAGCATGTTTTTACATGAGTAGAATGTGTCCTTTGATTTAAAATGCATCTCTGGGTTATTTGTGGGGCATAAGAATTCGTTAATTCCCCCCCCCAAAAAAATATAGTCCGGCTCACCACCTGGTCTGAGGGACAGTGGACCGACCCCCTGCTGAAAAAGTTTGCTGACCCCTGCTCAGGACACTCTGCAAAACTCTGAACAGACTAACTTGTCTCTACCAGCCTAACAGCCTGAAAATTCTCCATTGATGGACAAATGGGAAATACCATCCCACTGCCTTTGTCATTTACCTAGCTAAGACTGTTTAGAGCAGTTTTTTTAGTTCTGAAAAAGACAGAGACACCACAAGATCAGTGCCGATCTGTCCCAAAGGTTTCCTGGCCATCTCATTCTCAAAAATGCCCACAATGAGCTGGAAACCAACGAAACCAAACCAAAAGACCCATTAGCCAGTGTGGTGTAGTGGTTAAGAGCGGTAGTCACGTAATCTGGGTAACCGGGTTCGCTCCTCCGCTCCTCCACATGCAGCTGCTGGGTGACCTTGGGCCAGTCACACTTCTTTGAAGTCTCTCAGCCCCACTCACCTCACAGAGTGTTTGTTGTGGGGGAGGAAGGGAAAGGAGATTGTTAGCCGCTTTGAGACTCCTGAAGGGGAGTGAAAGGCGGGATATCAAATCCAAACTCTTCTTCTCTTCTTCTTCTTAGCTGCAATTCATTATTCAAATGCCAAGATTTATTCACCAGATTACAATTACATCTCCGACATCCACTCTGAATAGTCAGCAAACCTGACAGAGAATCTGAGAACATAACTGCCCTGACAGGACTCACATCTCTAACCCATCTCCAATGCCAGCAAGAAGAGCAGTCATTATTGAAACTCAGTTTTGGACCCTAAAGACTGGAAGACTAAAGGCTGCACCCACCTAACCACCCTGTGGTTCCTGGGATCCATCTTTATAAATGGCACACCACTAATTCCCTCCCACCTGTTGTCATGATGGCAACTTTAACACAGATATAACCTAAGTGAGTCTAGCTGGAAGCCTATGCATCTGTTCTGAGTATGTTTACAGCGGTTTCCTTGAAGGCCATACCTACAACAACTCAAAGCACATTATTTGTAGATAGTCAGGAGAAGGGCATTGCTGCTAGTTTGAGCAGTTTGTTTTTGATTAATATTTGTTAAGAGAGCAGAGGCACCAAGTTCTGCACGGCACTGGGGGGACTTGTTGCATGCACTTGACGTCACACATGTGACACACACGTGTGATGCCATGTGCATCGGGAGGAGGCCATGAGGCCTAGGGAGCAATTCTGCCATTGGAGGGAGGCCCGGTGGGGCCCAGCTCCTCATGATTGGGGGGCTCAGCCCCATCCCCACATACTTGGGGGGGTAACTGAGCTGTCCTCAGCTCCATAGAGTTGGTGCATATGTAAGAGAGAATCTATTCAGTTGCATTTATTTTTGTTAGTTAGGAAGAGTAAGTTAGAAAGTACACTTCACAATACTGAACCTTGAGGGACTCTGTTCTCTGTATTCTGTCATCCAGAGAACTGTACATTTATTCTTATTCTATGCTTCCTGCTACTTAACCAGTTCCTGAACCACAAGGGGACCTCTCCTCTTGTTCCATGACTCCTAAGCTTAGTCAGGATTCTTTGGTGAAGTGCTTTATCTGTTTTTTGAAAGGCCAAATGCACTATGTCAACTGTATAATGTTGACATTCTCAAAGAACTCCAATAGGTTAGTTGTATTGAGCAATCAGAAATGCTTGCTCTGATGGAACAACCTTCTTGCTAGTGCTATTCAGAGTTCATGGACATTGTTGTTGCAGTTCATGGACATGAGTAAGTTCATCAATTTCAATAGATCTACTCTAGGGTTGCCATATTCTGAAGAGCAAAAAAGAGGACACATTTGCCAACTTCTACTTTTAAGTATGGGTCGCTATGACTACTCTACCCATGAAAAAGAGGATGTGTCTGAGTAGGGCTTAGTAGCATACAACCCTATGGGCAGGACTCAACTAATGATTCCTGTCAGTAGAAAGCCATGCAAAGACTTCCACTTGTGCAATGGGGCTGTAATGTGTATGGGTTGCTCGTGCGTAAGTTGCCACCTCTCCAGGCTTTGTTGCCTTGCTAAACCTTTCAGTCTGGGCAGCCCTTCACTTCGTGGCTGCCTCAGTCACTAGCAGAATCCGTCAGTGGGCGTTTCTTAAATCTTTTCCAACATAAAAGTTGTTTGACACCCAGTCTCCTCCTACTCTCTCTGCGCGGAAGTCTTCTGCGCAGGGTGGGCGTGGGTAGCGGAGGACCCGTGCTCTCCCCGCTGGTGTCCGGTGAAGAGTCCTGGAGCCCTCTCGCCAATTCCCCCATCAGCCCCTCTATATCCCTGGTGTTGCGCTGATTTGCTTCCCCATCTGCGGAGCTGCCTCTCTCCCTGCTGGGCCCTTCTCCAGCATCATTTGAGAGCCTTCCCTCCGCCTCTAGCTCCGATGTCAGTTCCCTGACAGGGGCTTTACCCTCTTTCATAACTCTGCATGCCCCCATGCTCCTTAAAATTGACTTTTGGGTGCAGTCGGGAAATATTATTATTATTCATCCAAAGATTACAGGATGGTTTACAACATAAAAACACAAAATGCATGAATTAAAATTAAAAAAACTAACCCCCCATATTTAAAAGGCCATATGTTGTTTAATCAGCCAAAGGCCTGGTTCAAGAGGAAACCTCCCAGCCTGTGGGGAGGAGAGGGGGCCTATTCCATCTGGCAAGCTGAAATTCTTGTCTGACAGAACTATTGACAAAGCATGAAACTGAATTCTTCCCTGTGATGTTAAACTAAGATTTTATTCAATCATTTGTGCAATTGAGTTGGGTGTCCAATTAAGGCATGGTTTGCAGGACAAGATTTTACTGCTATGATGTGGAATTATATCAGTACACAGTACAGCAACTGTGCTGGCCACTGAAGACAGTGAATGGTTGATTGTTTTTTGTTTCTTTTAGTACTGTGCTAAAGTCCTTCAGTTTCTCCAGATTTCTATTCACCTGGAGATAGGGATGTTGAAGTATTCTGCTGAACTGAAGTGGAAATATTCACTCATTGTCAGAACCAGATTAACTTCATTCAAATGCAAGCAGCAATTGTTGACACCGAATTTCAAAGCTGCAAATATGATTGTTTGCTGAATGCACCTGCAATGAATCTAGTGAAACTTTAAGTCTGAGTAATCATGCATAGGATCATCCTTTACATCTCATCCATATTATTAGGTTTTGCCTCTGTTCCCTTAAAGCAGTACAGTGGTACCTCACAAGACAAATGCCTCGCAAGACAAAAAACTTGCTAGACGAAAGGTTTTTTTGTTTTTTGAGCTGCTTTGCAAGACGATTTTCCCTATGGGCTTGCTTCGCAAGACGAAAACGTCTTGCAAGTTTGTTTCCTTTTTCTTAACACCGTTAATACAGTTGCGACTTGACTATGAGGAGCAACTCATAGAACACGGTGTGGTAGCCTTTTTTGGGGTTTTTAAAGACTTTGGTGATTTTTGAAGCTTTTCCAAAACTTTCCCGACACCGTACTTCGCAAGACGAAAAAGATCGCAAGACGACAAAACTCGCGGAACGAATTAATTTCGTCTTGCGAGGCACCACTGTAGTGATTTTGCTTTCCAGGTCTCTCACTGTTTCTTAAAGCAACAACTCCTATCATCTGTAGTTTTTCCTTACCCCATTTCTAAATTTGTGATGCCTTCTGGGGCTCTTCTGCTCAGTGCCACTATGCTAGAGTGTGCATGCAATTCTTGCATGTAATTGTGTCTTCATATACTCTGCTGCTGTTGCTGCGTGCTAGGATCTATAGAGAGCAGTAGTTTACCCCATGAGCTGCTGCTCTGCCTGTGAGTCTTGGGGAGGACCACTCCCCCTTGAAGCCCATTTTCCACCTTGGGCCTGGGGGTGGGCCCCATACTCACCACCGTAACCTATAAGGCTTCAAGGAGGCCAGGGAGAGAGGGGAAAATAGTGGAAGTGAACAGCTGGCTTCGCAAATGGTGTAAACAGGAACGGTTTGGATTCTAGATCACAGACTGCAGTTTTTTGAAGATGGACTTCTGGCAAGCGATGGGCTGCACCTCACAACGGTTGGGAGAAATGTTTTTGCCAAAAATCTCAGAAACCTCATCAGGAGGGCTTTAAACTGTCTAATGTGGGGGAGGGAGACAGTGCTCCTGAAGGTAGGAGTCTATCCATTGATGAAGATGATCAACCATATGTCATAGACCAAATGGAGCAAACAGCACGCAGACCTAGTGGTGGGAGGAAAAAATCCTTAAATAAGAGACACGGGGGAATGATTAATGGACTTCAATGTCTGTACACTAATGCGCAAAGCATGGGAAATAAACAAGATGAGCTTGAGCTCTTGGTACAGCAAACTAAATATGACATAATAGACATCACTGAAACCTGGTGTGATAAGTCCCACGATTGGAATGTAATAATGGAGGGATACAATCTATTTCAGAGAAACAGACCAGACAAGAAAGGAGGAGGAGTGGTGTTATATGTCAGGGATGTGTATACCTGTGATTTAGATTCCAAGATTTACAACCTCAAAGCCAAAGTGAGAGCATTTGGGTCAAAATTAAGGGAGAGAAGAATAACAGTGACCTCATTGTGGGAGTTTACAATAGATCCCCAAGCCAAACGGAGGACATAGATGATGCCTTCCTGGAACAGATGGCCAAGCATGCAAAAGGAAGGGAGATAGTAGTAATGGGGGACTTCAATTACCCGGATATTTGTTGGATGTCAAACTCAGCCAAGAGCATAAGTTCAAACAGATTCCTCACTGGCCTTGCAGACAACTTCATTGTCCAGAAAGTGGGAGAAGCAACAAGAGGAACAGCCAATTTAGATCTGGTCCTAACCAATGTTGATGACCTGGTTAGTGGGGTAGAAGTGGAAGGATCATTAGGCGCGAGTGATCATGCTCTTCTGAAGTTTACTATACAGCGGAAAGGAGCAGCCAAGCATACTAGGACTCAATTTCTTGACTTTAAGAAAGCCGACTTCATAAAACTTAGGGAAGTGCTGGGTGAGATCCCATGGACAGTAATACTAAAAGGAAAGGGAGTTCATGATGGCTGGGAGTTTGTTAAGAGGGAGATAGTAAAAGCACAACGTCAGGCAAATACCAATGAGACGGAAACATGGAAGGTGCCTAAAGAAGCCAGGGTGGCTATCTAAAGAACTTTTAACTCAGTTAAGATTAAAAAAGGATGGGTACAAAAAATGGAAAAGGGGGGAAACCACCAAAGAGGAATTCAAACAAATAGCCAGCACGTGTAGATACAAAGTCAGAAAAGCTAAAGCACAGAATGAACTCAGGCTTGCTAGAGAGGTTAAAAGCAACAAAAAAGGCTTCTATGGGTATGTTCGTAGCAAAAGGAAGAACAAAGAAACAGTGGGGTCACTCAGAGGAGAAGATGGGGAAATGCAAACAGGGGACACAGAAAGGGCTGAACTCCTCAATGCCTTCTTTGCCTCAGTCTTCCCCGATAAAGAAAACAATGCCTGACCTGAAGAATTTGGAGCAAATGATTCAGCAAAGGAAACACAGCCCAGAATAACTAAGGAGATAGTACAAGAATACTTGGCTAGTTTAGATGTATTCAAGTCTCCAGGGCCAGATGAACTGCATCCAAGAGTATTAAAAGAACTGGCAGATGTGATCTCAGAACCAATGGCAGTCATCCTTGAGAATTCCTGGAGAACAGGCGAAGTCCCGGCAGACTGGAGGAGGGCAAATGTTGTCCCTATTTTCAAAAAGGGGAAAAGAGAGGACCCAAATAATTACCGCCCAGTCAGTCTGACATCAATACCAGGGATGATTCTGGAGCAGATCATTAAGCAAACAGTCTGTGAGCACCTAGAAAGGAATGCTGTGATCACCAATAGTCAGCATGGATTTCTGAAAAATAAGTCATGTCAGACTAACCTGATCTCGTTTTTTGACAGAATTACAAGCCTGGTAGATGAAGGGAACGCAGTGGATGTAGCCTACCTTGATTTCAGCAAGGCATTTGACAAGGTGCCCCATGATATTCTTGTAAAGAAGCTGATAAAATGCGGACTTGACTATGCTACCACTCAGTGGATTTGTAACTGGCTGACTGACCGAACCCAAAGGGTGCTCATCAATGGTTCCTCTTCATCCTGGAGAAGAGTGACTAGTGGGGTGCCACAGGGTTTTGTCTTGGGCCCGGTCTTATTCAACATCTTTATCAACGACTTGGATGATGGACTCAAGAGCATCCTGATCAAATTTGCAGATGACACCAAACTGGGAGGGGTGGCTAACACCCCAGAGGACAGGATCACACTTCAAAATGACCTTGACAGATTAGAGAACTGGGCCAAAACAAACAAGATGAATTTTAACAGGGAGAAATGTAAAGTATTGCACTTGGGCAAAAAAAATGAGAGGCACAAATACAAGATGGGGGACACCTGGCTTGAGAGCAGTACATGTGAAAAGGATCTAGGAGTCTTGGTTGACCACAAACTTGACATGAGCCAACAGTGTGACGTGGCAGCTAAAAAAGCCAATGCAATTCTGGGCTGCATCAATAGGAGTATAGCATCTAGATCAAGGGAAGTAATAGTGCCACTGTATTCTGCTCTGGTCAGACCTCACCTGGAGTACTGTGTCCAGTTCTGGGCACCACAGTTCAAGAAGGACACTGACAAACTGGAACGTGTCCAGAGGAGGGCAACCAAAATGGTCAAAGGCCTGGAAACGATGCCTTATGAGGAACGGCTAAGGGAGCTGGGCATGTTTAGCCTGGAGAAGAGGAGGTTAAGGGGTGATATGATAGCCATGTTCAAATATATAAAAGGATGTCATATAGAGGAGGGAGAAAGGTTGTTTTCTGCTGCTCCAGAGAAGCGGACACGGAGCAATGGATCCAAACTACAAGAAAGAAGATTCCACCTAAACATTAGGAAGAACTTCCTGACAGTAAGAGCTGTTTGCTGCCAAGGAGTGTGGTGGAGTTTCCTTCTTTGGAGGTCTTTAAGCAGAGGCTTGACAACCATATGTCAGGAGTGCTCTGATGGTGTTTGCTGCTTGGCAGGGGGTTGGACTCGATGGCCCTTGTGGTCTCTTCCAACTCTATGATTCTATGATTCTATGAGGCCTTGGGTGTGTGGGGTGGGATGTATGTTTAGTCGGGTGTGGGAATTTGTTTAATTATGGTGTGTTTGTAACTTTTACTGTTTTGTGGTTTTGTTGTTTTATTGTTTTGTTTTGTTTGTTTTTTGTATAGGTTTTAATTTGATTTTAAGGGGAGGGGTCAGAGCTACCTAGGAGTGGGTCCTAGCCAACAAAATGGCTGGGGCAGGTTCCATGGCGGGGGGGGGGAGATGCACTAGGACAACCGATCTCAGTGATCATGGGTAGGAGGAAGAGTTACGCTAAGACCAGGCCACATCATTAACAAGGAGGCAGGCTTAGTCGTTGTTTGAGGACTATCCCTGCCTCCTGGACTGGTCTTGACCGGAAGGATACTGGAATCAGCAAGGGATACTCACATGACCTGAAGTTGCTGCTGTGCAATGCCAGGTCAATGATCCATAAGACCATTGCCATCCATGACTTGATCATGGATGGAGGACTTGGCCTGGTGTGTGTAACAGAGACTTGGTTGGATGAAGCAGATGGGCCTGTCTTTGCCGCTGCTTGTCCACCAGGTTTCTCTTACGCACAGCAACCCAGGCCTTGTGGGCGGGGAGGGGGGGTTGCAGTGATTTTTAGGAAGTCATTAGTTTGCACCAGGCATCCTATTGGGAAGACCCAGTTCTCTGAGTGCATGTTCTGGAAGTTGGGCAATAGGGGCAGTACAGGATTCCTTTTGGTGTACCAACCTCCCCACTGCACCAAGGATTCCCTTCCCGAGCTGCTTCAGGTCGTGGCGGATGTTCTCCTGGAGACACCTATTTTGGTTGTCCTAGGGGATTTTAACATCCACGCCAACACAACCTTACTAGGGGCCGCTCGGGACTTCGTGGAAAGCATGGCTGCCATGGGGCTGTCCCTGAATAAGTCTGGTGCAACTTATAGCCGCGGACTTGCCTTAGACCTGGTGTTCACCTCTATGGATGTTGGTGATCTGACAATAAGTAAAAGTGAAACTAAAGAAGTGCCATGGTCAGATAACTTCCTGGTGCAACTGGATTTCTCCACAACCCTTCCCCTCTGCAGTGAGGTGGGACCAATTCGGATGGTTCGCCCCTGCCACTTAATGGATCCAAATGGTTTCCAGAGAGTGGTAGGGGATGTTTTATCCCATGTTGATGGCCTTTCAGCTGATTCCCTGGTGGCCCGCTGGAATGTGGAGTTTGGCTCCGAAGCGCCCACTCCAATTGCATGGAGCCCGGACAGCCCCGTGGTTTTCCATGGATCTGAGGGCAATAAAACAATTGCTGTGATGGCTAGAGTGCCGGTGGCAGATAACTCATTCTGAATCTGACCAGACACGGGTTAGAGCTCAATGTCAAGCCTACCAAGTAGCGATAGCAATGGCGAAGAAGACCTTCTTCACTGCCTCTATTGCATCTGCGGAAAACAGCAGCAGGAGACTCTTTCAGGTGGTTCGCAAATTAGTGGAATCACCTGCTGCATCAGGGCCCAGTACGGGCCACATGATCTCCTGCAATGATTTTGCAAAGTTTTTTTGCAGATAAAGTCGCTCAGATTCGGAAAAAGGTAGACGCCACCGTGGGAGCAGGGCCGGGGCGGGAGAGTGCTAGAGTCCTGTCTACTCAAGTTGCGTGGGATCAGTTCCAATCTGTTACCTCCAAGGATGTGGACAGGCTGCTCGGACGAGTGAAAACAACCACTTGCCTCCTTGATCCTTGCCCATCCTGGCTTATAAAAGCTAGCCAGGAAGGGCTGGGCGGTGGACTTCGTGGGGTGGTGAATGCTTCTATCTGTGAGGGAGCCATCCCAGACCCGCTGAAAGTGGCGGTTATTAAACCGCTTCTTAAAAAACCATCTTTAGATGCTGCCAATATGGCCAACTATCGCCCAGGCTCAAATCTTCCATTCTTGGGCAAGGTGATTGAGCAAGTGGTTGCTGAACAACTCCAGGCACATCTGGAAGAAGTGGACCATTTGGATCCCTTCCAGTTGGGATTCAGGCCTCATCATGGGACTGAAACTGCCTTGGTTGCACTGGTCAATGATCTCCGGCGGGCTAGGGACAAAGGTGAGAGCTGTTTCCTAGTTCTGCTGGATCTCTCAGCAGCATTTGACCATAACATCCTTCTGGACAATCTTGAGGGGCTGGGAGCTGGGGGCACTGTTATACAGTGGTTCCGCTACTTCCTCCTGGGCCGTGTTCAGAAAGTGGTGGTGGGGGATGAGTGTTCAGACCCCTGGGCTCTCACTTGTGGGGTGCCTCAGGGTTCTGTCCTCTCCCCCATGCTTTTCAACATCTACATGCATCCACTGGGCGAGATCATCAGGGAGTTTGGGCTGGGTGTCCATCAATATGCGGATGATACCCAGCTCTACCTCTCTTTCAAATCAGAACCAGTGAAGGCAGTGAAGGTCCTGTGTGAGTGTCTGGAGGTGGTTGGAGGATGGATCTCAGCTAACAGATTGAGGTTGAATCCTGACAAGACAAAAGTACTGTTTTGGGGGGACAAGAGGCAGGCTGGTGTGGAGGATTCCTTGGTCCTGAATGGGGTAACTGTGCCCCTGAAGGACCAGGTGTGCTGCCTGGGAGTCATTTTCAACTTACAGCTGTCCATGGAGGCGCAAGTCAATTCTGTGTCCAGGGCAGCTGTTTACCAGCTCCATCTGGTACGCAGGCTGAGACCCTATGTGCCTGCAAACTGCCTCGCCAGAGTGGTGCATGCTCTGGTTATTTCCTGCTTGGACTACTGCAATGTGCTCTATGTGGGGCTACCTTTGAAGGTGACCCGGAAACTACAACTAATCCAGAATGTGGAGGCTAGACTGGTTGGGAGTGGCTGCTGAGACCACATAACACCGGTCTTGAAAGACCTACATTGGCTCCCAGTATGTTTCCGAGCACAATTCAAAGTGTTGGTGCTGACCTTTAAAGCCGTAAACAGCCACTATATCTGAAGGAGTGTCTCCACCCCCTTCGTTCTACCCAGACACTGAGGTCCAGCGCCGAGGGCCTTCTGGCAGTTCCCTCACTGTGAAAAGCCAAGTTACAGGGAACCAGGCAGAGGGCCTTCTTGGTAGTGGAACGCCCTCCCACCAGATGTCAAAGAGAACAACTACCAGACTTGTAGAAGACATCTGAAGGCAGCTCCGTTTAGGGAAGCTTTTAATGTTTGATGCATTACTGTATTTTAATATTTTGTTGGAAGCCTCCCAGAGTGGCTGGGGAAGCCCAGCCAGATGAGTGGGGTATAAATGATAAATTATTATTATTATTATTATCAAGGAGATTGCACCACATGGTCTAACTTGATCCTGAAAGATCATCTGCAAGAGGCGGTATTATGTTCACATTGTGAAGGGTTACAAGTTTTAATTACCAGTAGGAATCATTGTGCAACTTTGGATATACACACTGGAGGCCAGATTCAGGTGGATAGATGAAAACTCTTACCTTGAAAGCTTATATTTAGTTGATCTGTAAGGTGAAACTGGAATTATTTAAAAATATTTTTTCATCTTTCATCTTGTTTTTTATGACACTGGACGCCAGTCACTGAATTTAGTTCCATAATCTATTTTCAGTACTAGGGTTGATGCCTAGGACCTGAGAAGCAATAACAGGACCAAACCAAAAGTTATCCAACGACAATATTTTGAAGAAGAAAAAATGGTGGTGGAAGGGTGAAATGGCAGTGGAAACTGCCGATTTACAGTACCTCATTTTACCACTGCCTGTCTTTCAGCAGTGCTCCTCCATTTGTATTTGCAGGAGCCCCTCCAACAATGTTGCATCATTACTTAGCTTAATTCTGGGGGAACTGGGGTCCCCAGCTACTGACCAATCAGAAGCTCCTTCGTACAAAGGTCAAGCTATTTTTCATCTACCGGGGTCAGCAAACCTTTTCAGCAGGGGGCCAGTCCACTGTCCCTCAGACCTTGTGGGGGGGGGACTATATATATATATATATTTGGGGGGGAGAAATGAACAAATTCCAATGCTCCACAAATAATCCAAGAAGACATTTGAAGGCAGCCCTGTTTAGGGAAGCTTTTAATGTTTGATGTATTACAGTATTTAAATATTTTTTTGGAAGCCGCCCAGAATGGCTGGGGAAGCCCAGCCAGATGGGTGGGGTATAAATAAATAATAATAATAATAATAATAATAATAATAATAATAATAATAATAATAATTACACACATTCTACTAATGTAAAAACATGCTGATTTCCAGACCATCCATGGGCTGGATTTAAAAGGCAATTGGGCCAGATCCAGTCCCCAGGCATTAGTTTGCCTACCCAAGATAGCCCATCTACTATGCTCCCTTTCACATAATATTCCATCCCATACCCTCCAAGTGTCCCGATTTTCCAGGAACAGTCCCAGAATTACTGAAGCCATCCTGGTATCTGATTTGATCCCATAAGCTCCCTGTTTTCCTTTTTTCTCCCTTCCTTGTCTCGGAGAACAATTAAAAGTGGTGTGTGTGTGTGTGCAAAAATGGAGTCCTGTTTATGCTGAAAATAAAATACCTGCACCAAATGAAGGAAATGGTGAAACCCTTCACTTAATTTTGTTTATTCATTCATTGTAAAGAGAGCCTTACACTTTTTACTCAGTAGTAAGTCCCACTGTCTCCTACCAACCTGTGCAAGTAGAGAAATAGGTACTGCTCCAGCGGGAAGGTAAACGGCGTTTCCGTGCATTGCTCTGGTTCGCTAGAAGCGGCTTAGTCATGCTGGCCACATGACCCGGAAGCTGTATGCCAGCTCCCTCGGCCAATAAAGCGAGATGAGCATTGCAACCCCAGAGTCGGTCACAACTGGACCTAATGGTCAGGGGTCCCTTTACCTTTAAGTCCCACTGTATTCAATGACGTTTACTCCAGTGAGTAAGCCAATGACAAAATTGTCCCTGCTCTAATATGTATCTGCTGATTTCTTTAGGTCCATATGGGTTGGCAAGTGTAGTTTTGTTTTAGTCCAGCATATTGGGGAGGTGGGAGCAGTTTAGCATGGTCAGGAACCTAAAATCTTGAAATAAGATCTAAACAAAAAAAACAAGTTGAAAGAATTTTCATTGTCATATTTCAAACTTCCACAAGAGGGTAGGATATACAAGCAATTTATCTGAGCTAAAAGAAAAAACGAAGAAGCCACTAGATTTAATGCAGAAAGTAAGCAGTAAAGGGTATGTTTTCTTTTAAAACTGAGAATAAGTAATAGTGCATATTGTCATTGACCACAAATGGCATGACAAAATATTTTAATTAATAAATTATTTGATGATAGTTAAGAGACATCAGTGGGAAGGAGGGTTCAGAATGAAAAGAATGAATAAATGAAGAAAGGATGATTGTTATGATCATTCAATGCAGAGGGTTTTTTTTTTATCATCCAGTAAACTTCCACTGGATGGCAATGAAAAATGCTGCAAAGAATTCTCACAAGTAAAGATGATGGGCAGTTCAATTTTCATACTGTTTGAACATATATAAGCCAGGTGGACTAGGCCATTTTAGGTGCGCTGCTCTAAGTGGTTTGTGGATTTCAGCCTGAAGCTTCCTGTGGCTGGATGGTTAGGAAGCATCAAATAATTTAATGACAACTGCAGTTGTGCATGCTAATTAAGAGTGTCATTCAGTTTCTAACTGCAGGGTATTATTTAAAAACAGCCACCCAGACAGGCAATATTTTACCATCCATGCATCATAGTGCAATTGGGACATAGTTTAATATTTTCTGAAGAATCAGCTCCTGACAACATCATTTGCACCTCTTAATTCTTTATCCATCTGTGCAAATTTTTAATTTAAATGTATTTATTTTTATACACTGTCTGGAAATTACGCCCAGCTTAATATTGATGTCACTTTTCTTGATCTTTGTTGCTGTTTATAATAATGTTGCTGCCTCCTGTATAATGTTGTATAATATTTCCTTGATCAGACATAGCTTATTGGCTGGCTGCTTATTGGAATTAAGCAACATCACACCAAATTAAGGACCAGTAATCTAAACTCTTGAAATAGAAGCCCACACCTTCATAAGCTTTCGAGGTGTGTGTGTGTGTGTGTGTGTGTGTGTGTGTGAAATGGAAAACCAGAGGGAGGGATAGAGTATTCTGGTAAGGCTGTGGTTAGCTTTCTGAAAACCTGAACTGGAACACTGGAACATTTTGTTGCAGATGCCACTTGTAATTACATATCTATGTTGATTGGATTATTATAATACCAATGAGTGCACCCCAGAGACAATTAAGTACACGTCACAATAATTAAAATGAAGGGAGCCTTAGGCTACAATCCTATGCACATTACTTGAGAATGGGAACACTTGAGAAATTTCATATTTGCAGATTCTGACACAAGCTGGCTTGCTGCACCTCCTAGGCTAAAATGCCGGTCAGAATACAACCATCCCTCTGATGTTGCACTTTTCAGAATGTTGCAATGCATTTCTCACCTCAAATAAATATCAAAATGTGTATTTTGAGTGAAAATACATTTAGAAATGCATATTTGGGGGGGAGTTCAAAATTGCATTTTAATATATCTTTAGATGCACATTTTCTTAACAAAAATTGTAGAATAACATGGAATGCATTTATTTACATATGTGATTTTGATAAGTAGTTCCCCATATCCAGTTTTTTCCTCTGTGGTTCAAGTTGTGAAGTAGAGGTAGTTCTCTCTGTATTTTCAGTTGGGATGTTCCCCTGCCTGTACCTGGAAGCTTTCTTTCTCTTTTGAGGCAGACAAATTGAGTGCTACTTGCATGATGTTTGTTGGAGTAGTAACTTCAATATATGTGTGGGGCTCACTTCTGCATTTTGGAGCAATTGTGGATAGACACAGCTTAACAAATAGAAGCAGCTTTGGTTTTTGCCTTCTCTTTAGCAACCTTATATAGAAAACACTTGTGCCTTTCTTTCCACCAATCAAAACAGTATCACAAAGTTTCTGTTTCCCAAGCAAATGATTTTTGCTACCTGCTTCCTAAGAATGTTAGCACTTCTGGTTTCTGTTCTTGGCCACCGACCAACACCTGTATTTCTAGGGTTTCCAAACTTTTTATCATTTGCAGATGCAACTTCATTAGATCAGAAGAAGCAGTGCTCACCTGAGCTGTCAGCTGGAGCAGGAAGGTTCTCTGACAGAAAAATGTGGCGTCTGAGTCTGGCAGCCACTTTCAATAGGAGTGGTCTCAGAGATCACTCCAAGCCTCTTGTTGACTAGCTATGTGTATGATTGTGTACATTAAAATAAATATATTTCAGATTCTGAGTGGTAGTAATAGTGTAGGCATACTTTAGTGCTACAGTGGTACCTCGGGTTAAGAACTTAATTCGTTCTGGGGGTCCGTTCTCAACCTGAAACTGTTCTTAACCTGAAGCACCGCTTTAGCTAATGGGGCCTTCTGCTGCTGCCGTGCCGCCGGAGCACGATTTCTGTTCTCATCCTGAAGCAAAGTTCTTAACCTGAAGCACTATTTCTGGGTTAGCAGAGTCTGTAACCTGAAGCATCTGTAACTTGAAGCGTATGTAAGCCGAGGTACCACTGTACACAGAAAACGTTACCATTAAGAATGGGGTCCAGGGCAGAAAAACAGTGCAAGTTATAGATCAGGCTTTCAGTCCTGGAAATTAATATTTTAATGGGAAACCTGCTACAATCACTGACATATTGACTCGTTGGCCCAACACTGGTAACAACACAATGCCCCCAGGGCATTGTTGGATGTTATTCTCAAACAATGAAAGCAGATACAGAAGTAGTGCTTTTGACAGTGTTGCTACCTTTCCACAAAAATGCTCATGGCAGCTTAGAATAAAATCCAGAAATAGCTGTTGATGTTCAGGTCAGTAACTATATCACTAAACATTTCCCAACATCCACACATTCATATAGATTCCCCCAGAATAGGTTCTGTTTTGTTAGGTATTGTTGTTGTTGTTTAGTTGTTTAGTCGTTTCTGGCTCTTCATGACCTCATGGACCAGAGCACTCCAGGCCCTCCTGTCTTCCACTGCCTCCCGCAGTTTGGTCAAACTCATGCTGGTAGCTTTGAGAACACTATCCAACCATCTTGTCCTCTGTTGTCCCTGTCTCCTTGTGCCCTACATCTTTCCCAACATCAGGGTCTTTTCCAGGGAGTCTTCTCTTCTCATGAGGTGCCAAAGTATTGGAGCCTCAACTTCATGATCTGTCCTTCCAGTGAGCACTCAGGGCTGATTTCCTTAAGAATGGAGAGGTTTGATCTTCTTGCAGTCCATGGGACTCTCAAGAGTCTCCTCCAGCACCATTAATGATACCAAAACACTTTCCACACTCCAAAGCATTCGTATTATTTATCTCCTGTGGATGTTTGGTGAAGAGTTCCCCACATACTGAACATTTATGGAGTTTCTCTCCTGCGTGAATTCTCTGGTGGGTCACAAACTGTGATCTATAAAGAAAATACTTCCTGCTGTGGAAACTGCAGGAAGTATTTCTTTATGTAATAATAAAGGGTTTTTCCCTTGTGCAGGGACTCTTGTATTTTGCAAAGACTGGGCCATCTGAAAAATGTTTCCTATGTGCTATACGGAGAAGGAAGTCCTCACATTTTATATCCCTACCCAATAAATTTCACATGCATTTGGTACAAATCCATATTATCCAAAGGGAGATTCCACTCATATATTTTCTCTGCTGCTTATAGCGCCTTAGTGGCTAGTGTTATATATTTAGACCCTTATTCATTTCTTATGATCAAAGCATAGATATTGGGCATGCTGCTGCAATTCCCCATTCACAGAATATCTGGATAATGGTTTGGCATTCCCATAATGAAACAAGCTTGTTAAAGTTGATGATGAGTAGCTACACAATTCAATATATGAAGCACCCCAAATTTATATCTGCTTTCATTATTTCATTTCCCCACTTTCAAAACACTTATTCTGTAGTTTTGTTAGTCATTGTTGGATGACTAACTCCAATGACTAAGAGAAGTTAGATTAGGCTAAAAATAATAAAATACAACAGCCGATACTGGAGCTGTAATTAACTTGAAGACAGGTTTTCCTTCTCTTTGCTTTGTTGTGGCCTATAATTTTCTTATACTTACTAAATTCTGACTGTTCTATTTGCTTTAGAGTGTTTTCTCTTCTAGAAATGACCTTATATCTGAGGACGTTCCCTGTGGAATCGAAGCCTTCTCCCAAAACTTTCATGTTTAATCTTGAACACCAAGCACAAAGCAGTAACACAATATAAATTGACAAAAAAAAAAAGAAAAACATAACTGACAGCAGTACCTGAAAATATATTGTAGCCAATGTTAGTAAGACCTATTTAAAATAATGGACATGTCTAATTTAGGTACTATGGTTTCAGTGGGTCTATTCTGAGTAGTTCTCGCTTGGACAAAACTCCTGGAATTGGAGCCAGACTTACAGTGTAGTCCTATCCATTTCTACTCATGAAGAAGTTCTACTGAATTCAGTGGGATAGGATCCCTCATAAATAGGATTACGATTATAACTTTAGTTATGCTTAGTGTAGACCCACTGAAAGCAGTGAGAACCATTGATTTCAGTGAGCCTACTCCAAGGTCCCATATGCCCTGTACATTTAAAGCAAAATCATGCTACGTTAAGCAGTCATGGCTTCCCCCAAAGAATCCTGGGAACTGTAGTTTGTTTAGGAAGACAAATGTTGTTGGAAGAACCTTATTCCCTCAGATAGCTACAATTCCCATAGTTCCCCGGGAAGAGGGACTGACTGTTAAACCACTCTGGGAAATGTAGCTTTGTGCAGGGAATAGAGTTCTCCTAACAACTCTCAGCACCCTTAACAAATTACAGGATTGTTTTTGAGGGCAGGAGGGCGGATGGACCATGAATGCTTAAATGAATGCTCAAGAGCCAGGGTGGTGTAGTGGTTAAGAGCGTAGTCTCGTAATCTGGGGAACCGGGTTCGCGTCTCCACTCCTCCACATGCAGCTGCTGGGTGACCTTGGGCTAGTCACACTTCTTTGAAGTCTCTCAGCCCCACTCACCTCACAGAGTGTTTGTTGTGGGGGAGGAAGGGAAAGGGGAATGTTAGCCGCTTTGAGACTCCTTAAACGGAGTGAAAGGCAAGATATCAAATCCAAACTCTCTAAATTGGTCTGCTACTGCTTTAAATGTATAGTGCAGATGAGTCCTAAGTCTGACCCAAGGGGACAGCTCTTTGCTCTTTCCAGACACAGCAGCCTTCACCAACCTAATGGCCTCCAGATGTTTTCCACCACAACTCCCATCAGCCCCAGCAAGCGCAGCCATGCTGGCTGAGGCAGATGGGGGTTGCAGTTAGAAACATCTGGAAGTCACTGGGTTGGTGATGGCTGACATACAGAACGTCACTTCTGCTGCTGAGTACCAGGCTCCTGTTTTGTGCTGCAACTCCTAAATATGTTGTTGCAGCATCTGCAGCTGCTAGGAGGTTCTGTGAAAGTATAGGTTGCACATCTCTGTTTGATCACTTGCATATTATAAATATAGCAATGCAATAAAAGCCAAGGTGTTCCTTAATTTCTGGTCTGTGACCATAACGAATCAATTCAAGGTGTCCCTTTTTAGGGGCTGACCAACTGTTAGTTTCCCAAGTGAAATGCAAGGTCCTGAAGCTAGGGGTTGCAAGAGAGAAGAAAATGTTCTGTCTGTGTCAGGTAAAAAGTAGCTCTGCAAAGCAAATCAGACTCCACAATAGGCTTCAGTGGCTACTGCGTTATTTCGAGAGCCAGTAGCAATTGGCTAGTTTAGAAAGAAAGAGGAGAGGGAATCAGATCATACCCTATAATTAATATAATTGAGATTGTAACACAGTAGGGGATTGATTGGCGGTTGATTCCAAGAAGTCTAGTGATAAAAGAATTGATGTTGATGGATTGGTTATTAAAGGATTTAGGATGGAACGCTAAAGAGGAGCTTTGGAGGAGAAAGCACTTTTTAAAGGTGAACTTTTGAAATACTGTACACAGAATAGCTGTAGGACTAGAAACTCTATGACAGATATCGCGCCATCCGTGCCCCCAGCATCCCACATCGCACAAGGCAAAATGGAAGCGGCTGTTCCCGTGGCAACCAGAACTGATGGCTCCTGTGGGTCCGCCATGAAGTAATTGTTTTATCTCCTGGTGGCATGGAAACCAGTTCAGCGGATGTCAACCTATACACAGAAGTTGCTCTTTAGGGAGCAGTCTACTACAGTAACTTTTTATAGACCAAAGAACAGCACAGCCTCTGCCACCATGGCAAATCAGTTCTGTTCTCTTGGCTCTCCAACAGAAAAAATATATATGCTTTTATTAAACCTGTCACTTTCTATCTTTTATTAAAGCCTCTGCTTTTTGTAAAATGTTGAAAATCATTCAAAAAAAATGTTTTGAAATGTATTTCTGTGCCCACTTTTCTGCTTTCAAAGAAGAAAAAAGTCACTCATCATTAAAGCACTTTCACTTTCAAAAAATAATCTTTTGGATCAGGCTTGCTAAACTTTATTACACTCTGGTCAAGCTGAAAGCCTTCGAGAACAGAAGCATCTTCTGGAAACATCAGAATAGCATCAGGGAGAGGGACAGATCTGCTATGGCAAGGAGTTCTGCAACCTTAGTGCTCAGTGGAGAATTCCCGTTAACACATTTCGTTATTTTAGATGGCTTATGTGTCTCCACTTGCAAAAGCCACAGGTTTACAGCAAGGCAAATAAATATATAAAATATATAATATAATATTCATACAAAATAACAGAATCCTTAAAAAACTACAACACTGAATAACAATTACTAATGGCAGCAATAGCAATCAGATCTCTCATCCTTCAAATGTAATCCAAAAAAGGCATGTATTAATCAACAGCCTAGAATTATAAAGAGATGGGACCAGTTCCACATATGAGGAGCCACCACTGAAATCACCCTTTCCCAGTCCCTCATGCCATGTCCCTCATCAGGGCCAGATTTAGGTTTGATGAGGCCCTAAGGTAATGGGGCCCTTTATACGCCCAGCTGTCCTTTGTCAACAACAAATTGTCGCTGGTTTTTTGTGCTGAATATATGCTACAGTGGTACCTCGGGTTACATACACTTCAGGTTACATACACTTCAGGTTACAGACTCCACTAACCCAGAAATAATACCTCAGGTTAAGAACTTTGCTTCAGGATGAGAACAGAAATCACGTGGCGGCCGTGTGACAGCAGCAGGAGGCCCCATTAGCTAAAGTGGTGCTTCAGGTTAAGAACAGTTTCAGGTTAAGTACGGACCTCCGGAACGAATTAAGTACGTAACCAGAGGTACCACTGTATATGGTAATTTATGGACCTAATAGGTATCTAAAGCCATTTGCCATTTGCTGTACGTAGGCTTTATTTTATTTGTTTTTTATCTTATATTTTAGAAATGTACATCCAGGTTTTTCCCCCTTTAATTTTTTTGGGGACCCCCAAGAGAGTGGGGCCCTAAGCTATAACTTGTTTAGCTTATACGTAAATCCGGCACTGTACCTCAAAATGCACAAGAAGCAACATCTACTGATTGTAGGGCATAGGAAGGTCGATATAGAAGGAGACCCCACCTTCCCATAGCACTTCTACCTTGTCTGGATTTAGCTTCAACTTGTCTCGGGGGTTAAGGTAGTCCAGAGAGGGCACAGCCAGTGCCAAACAAAACCTCACCACAAGTTTTTCTGTGTATTACAATGGGTTCAACACACTCACACCAACCCAACAACTGAACATGCCTCAGATGGTGGTGGGACTTGCCTCAGTGGGCTGTTTTGGGTCTCCCTCTTACAATGTTTTTCCTATAGCCTTTTTGCATTTCCACAAGCCAAAATTTCCCTAAACTGTGTCCCAAGTCTATTGGTGCTTGCCTCATATGTGTGTGGATGGTTGGGGGTTTTTTTTGGGGGGGGTTGGGGTTGGGGGAGGGGCATTTTCTAAATAATGCTTGACACTCAGAGAACTGAGTTTGATATTATGTATGAAACATTCAGTTTGACCGTATCTTCAAGAAAACGAAAAAATTCTGAGGATATTTGATGCATGTTTGTGTGCGTGTTGGGGGAATGGAAATAGAAAAGGCTAAGCAATGGGGTCAATACCCACAGGATGTGTTCGTACTTGCTATAAAACCATCGCCAAGAGCACAGGATGGAAATGGCTGGCTCCTGTTCTCACTTCTCCCGCAGTCTGTCAGAGCAGACGGAAGCCTCTCTGCTGACCTTCCAAAGCAAGAGCATGCCGACAGCTCGCAGACTGCACGAAAAAGCACCGATTCTTTTGTACTGCCTTTGGGCAATGGTCTGCCCAAGATCATGACAGAGGTGTTTGGGGAAGGTCACTGCACTCGCTGAATGCCAGAAAACATATGCATAGCAATGCTGCCTTTTGCTCTGAACAAGCACTACACCTCGGGAAGGACGTAACCTGACCTTTAGAGCTGCGTTTTATTAAAGCCGCTGCTGTTAAAATTAAGTTCCTGTATTGCAGATAGGAGTCAGGCTGAAAGGATAGTCGTTTTCCTAAGGCATAAGCATGCATCACCACTTTGAATCCATGAATAAAATAATATTAGAAGAACTATGCTGGGTAAGATCCCCAAACCCACCTAGTTCAGTATCCTGTTCTCCACAGTGGCCAACCAGATGCCTTTTAGGAAACCCACAAGCATTGTCGTTGGCATTTGTCTGTCTCAAGAGACAATGGACTTCGAGGCGAAGTCAAACCGCAGGAGAATCACAGCGCCTGCTGTGGCTACAGAGACTGGTAACTCTTAACGGCTACATCCCTGGTGCCCTTTACCTTGTAAAATGAATTATTCAGAGCAGTGTTTTGCACAACCTACTAAGGAAGACAATAGCACAATAAAATTCAAAATAGTAACAATTAATTGCTCATTTACCCCCAAATCCAATTAAAACAGGATGGGACAAGGCAGAGCATTCCTGCACAATCTCAGAATGTACCTAGATGAACCCTGTGTGATGTTGCAGATGGCTCTCAGATTGTGAGAGGAGCTGAAAGCAATAGAAAAACCCGAGCTTCCACACTGCTTCTGAAGTGCCCCAGGAATTGGTTCCCCCACCCCTTTGTGCCATGCAAAGTAGATCCAACAGTCTGATAGATATGTTTTTTTGAAAAAAGACCATTTTTTGTGGTTCAGTTGGTATTAGGGAATAAGTGGTTCGTGGTGTGCAGGCATCAACTTTTGCAAATCTTGAGTTTATTCCAAGTGAAGTGGCAATAATGTTGAACCAATTGCATTATCAAGAGCCAATTTATCTACTAGTGGAACTGTAAGTGTGCATGTCAGAAAAACATAATAATAGCTTGCTCTTCTCTCTCTCTCTCTCTCTCTATCTCTCTCTCTCTCTCTCTCTCTTTTATTTTTGGTATAAACTTTTTTTATTCTCCGTTTCCAGCATGGAGATTCCTGCAGAGGGTTGAGCCCACGGGGCTCCTTCCAACCCTACAATTCTACGAAGGAAACGGATAGATGAGTAAACTGGATCTTCACAAATCATAGGCGAAAAAGGAAAGTATAAAGAAAGGAGATGTATGTCTCTTGTGATCCAATAGTGTTTGTGTATTAATGCTGTTTTGCTAATCTGAAAAAGCAAATGATGCTACAAATAGGAAGAAGAAAATGAAGAGACTGGCCAGTTTCTTCTTTTTTCTTACTCTAGTGTGTGTGTGTGCACCCACACCCCACACCTACATTCTCCTCTAAGCAATCTCACAGAAATATACTGCCAATGCAAAGATGTGTCTAAGGCAGGGGTAGGAAACCTCAGACTCTTCCTAGTCTACACCAGCTTCCTGGGCCACACTCCCTCAGAGGCACTTCTTGACAAGAAGGTGATAATGCTTCTTGCTTGCCTGGATGAAGGACAGAGGGGAACGTGTGAGTAAATTAACATTTGTGGCCCCTCCTACTTTTGCTTCTGGCCCTGCCCACACTGGGATAGAATGCAGGCATTGGGATGAAAAAGCCACCCAACCCTGGTTTAAGGCTTCTCAGTACTATTTGGCTTTCTCAACAGTAATGAGATCTTCTCCACCTGTATTACATTGGTCCACCAAAAGTGGTGAGGAAGAGGTCATTCATTCTAGAAGGGGTGCCAGGAGACCTCCATGCAGTGATGAATATCTGTTGATGTCATTGGCTATGGAATGCAGCCTAGAGACTTCCACTTCTCCTGCTGATCCTATCCACCCCATCCCTTCAAATCCAACTCTAAATTAAAGGGGATGAAAATATGATTTGTGTGTAAGCGGCCTACACAGAAACATGGATTTTCCCAGAGAATATTGTTTCTGCTTGGGTCTTTTCACATGCCGATAGCTGCAAGAAGGCATGAATAAGACATGAGTAATTTTTAACAGTGAAATATAAAGACATATTTAAGGGGTGACAATGTTAAATGGGGATTCCACCACAAATTCTCTCTTTGGAGATAAATAAATTTGACAGGCCTATCTAACTCGTGCCTCAAGAATGATGCGATGTCTGGAGTCACACATACGACCTTCCAACTGATGCTGGTACAAACCAGGGACAGTTTAAACGTTTGGCACATAACGCCATCAGAAATTGAGGTAGCAAATTGAGGCTCGCGTATTTGCACACGGCAAATAATAGCACACTCTATCATTTCAAATTAATGTCAACTGGCAAAATAATTTTTGTAGAGGTGAATCAAATTCACCTCTACAAAATCAATTTGGCTTAATCCAACTAGGACATATGCATACAGAAACAGACTCCTGTGCCAGTATACCTGGCGGAATGGAGAATATGGACAGGCAACAAAGCCAGCGGAGCTCAGGGGATACCTGTCAAAGTCATCAAAGTGGGCAGAATTGAACAACAAGTTCACAAGCTCATCAAAGAAATCTGGGAGAGAGAGGAGATCCCAGCAGACTTTAGGGATGCCAAAATTATCAATCTCTTTTTTTAAGAAAAAAGGTGATAGAATGGATTGTGGAAATTATTTAGGCATCTCTTTATTAGCTTTGGCCAGCAAAATTCTTGCAAGGATCTCAGCAGACCATCTCTTAACAATATCCTTCAAGAATCCCAACATTTTGCTAATCAGCTGATAGCATTGCTCTAGGGATGTCAACTAGCTTGCTTCAGGTTGGAACTGCAGCTTAGAGAGGATATTTTTGCCTAATATCTAGTGTGCCCGGCTTCCTGAGAACCCAGAGAGCTGGCAGTGAGGGAGGTCAGGAGCTAGAAAGAGCCTGGATGTTGGAGGTAGTGGCACTTTTCACAATCATGGTCACGAAGGCACTCCCGACATCCGGAGGGGGAGGGGTTGCAGGCTCACGCCCCATTCACACCCTCGCGGGGCTGGCTGCAGCCCCACGGGATCTGGGGAATCCCAGGATTCATTAGGATTCATCATTCACTGCGCCAGCCAATCGGCTGGTGGCGGGGGCGGTACTTGTAGGGGGCATTTAAGGTCAGGGCAGCCCACGCTTGCCCCTTTCTTTCCTTTCAGCAGCTGCGGTTTCCCACCCTCCCGCCCTTTAGGTTTTCATTTGGACTTTGCTATGGGCTTCGGCTGGTCGCCGCAAGGGGCCTGGTAGGAGTTTTTCCATTTGGCTAATTGGCTATATTTTGGAAGCCACTTGGTTTTTTCACCTACCTCGTAGCAAAACGTCACAACACCTTTGGTTTGGCGGTTAGGCATTGGCAGGGGTATTATTATTCAAATGAGTTGGGGGGGAGGAACGCCATCACCTCCCCCAAATCTTGAAGGGTAGTTCATTAAAAGACTCTGGGGGGCGTCACCTCGTCCAAAACCTACAGAGGCTAGGGCCTAAAGCGCGCTCCTGAGTGGTAACCCCTCGGGGAGCGCCTAGGGATGTGCATCTCGGGGGCTCTTCCTGTTGGTGCTTAACCCTTCCCGGTTATACCGGTTAGTCTGATAGGGCCAATGCCTAAAGCCAATACCCCTCTTACCTGTAATCAATAAAGTTGTGGCCATTTTTCGCCCATTAACCTAAATTCTGGTGTCCTGTGTCTTTATTTATTCCATCTGTGGGAGGGGGCAGGAATTGCCATGCAACGTGCAGTTTTTAGACTGCAAAGTTCTCATAGAGAATCACAAAAACACACAAAATACGATTGCCATGCAGTAGCAGATGGCAAGGTGGTATGGTGGGGCTTACCTGACTTCCCAGCAGTAGAGTTACTGCTGCTGTACACTAGGAGGGGCAAGGTGGTGAGGAGGTGGCACTCTGCAAACATACTGGCAGGCATGCATATATCAGGGTCTGCATGTTATATAGACTTCCAACAGATTGAGGTTCCCCCTCCGCAGTGAGGAGGGAAAGTGTCCATCATGTCTAATACAATGTATTCAATTAAATTGAAATTAACTTGCATTGATCTTCTTCTTTACTTGAAAAGCTTAGCAGGGGTTTTTTTTTAGAAAAAAAAATCTTGCATGTGGACATAATGAACTCTTGCTGATATCTGCCAAAGAAAAACAAGAGAAGGTAAAGCACATTTTAAATGTTACTTGCTTTAACACATCTTTTTGAGATGGAAAAAAAAGAGAGAGGGGGTGAATGTTCTGCTTAGTAGGAAGGACAAATAGTTATTTCTCTCAATAAAGATAGTGGCATTGATCAAAACCAACTGAACTGTAGCCAGAGAATTTAAGAATGCATTAAGCCTAATCCATAAAGGTTCTTTAGCATGCCATATATCCATTAGCAATTGAAGCAATTTAAATTTCAAATCTATAGTAGGTTGAAGCCAAAACAAGACAAAGTAATATAACTGATCAATTACTTTAATTGAAAACCTTTAGTTGAGAATAGCTTCTCTTTAAGAACAAATGTATGTCATTTCTGGCTATTGGCAAACTTAAATGGAAAACTGTTTTGCACTGGGGTCGGGAAGGCGTGCAAGAGGAAAACTTTGAGAAGCACATTGAAAACAGACATCATTTTTGAAAAATTAATTAAAATTGAATTCAGGAGAGGAGCAAACATTCTTTGGATTGTTTTCCTGGTAGACAAGTAGAGACACTTCCAGGTTTGAGGGGGCCCAAGGAAACTGCTTTTGAAGGAACCCCCACTGTGCCTGCCCCTCCTCCGTGGCACCACTAGCACTGCAGGTGACCCATTTTATTTTTTTACTGTTGTTGGTGCTCTTTTCCCATTAGCTTCCAATTTTCTTCTCACTTCCTGGTCCTCTTCTGGTTTTCTTTTGTCTGCTTGGCGGCTGCAGTGCCTTTGGGCCTATGCACTTGGCCAGAGCAAGGAGCATGTGGTAATGGGAAATTTTTTTATATAAATTTTGATTTTCATATATATATATATATATATATATATATATATATATATATATATATATATATATATATATACACACACACACACACACTCTCTCTCTCTCTCTCTACTTGCTAACCCTGCCCCCAGAAGGTGAAGTGCTGCACCAATATCTGCCAAAGCTACAATTAAATGCCAACATTTTCCTTTTGATTATTTCTCCCATAGCAATGAAAGTGGTAGTCAGCTGAGCCAATCGGATGTCACCTTTAGGGTTGCTGGGCCAATGAAGATGCTGGAGTTTCAAGGACTGAGGGGGCTCGGCACACCCATGTATAGGAAGGTGATAGGTCATCTTAGAAGATGAGGATGAAGCTATTTACAGAAGTTGATTGATCAGGTTGTGGCACAAATACTTTTGGTTGAAGCAGACTATCTTGACCCATTTCAGCCTGGGTTCAGGCCTGGTTTGAGACTGAATTGGCCTTGTTCATCCAGATGGATGACATTTTGGGGAGAAGGACAAGGGGAGTGTGGCCCTGTTTATTCTTACTTGGTGTCTCAGCAGCTTTTAATACCTTTGACCATGTTTATCTTTATGAGCTGACTTAGATACTATTTATAATGGTTTGGGTCCTATTTCCAGGGTCAGGTTCAGAGAACAGCATTAGGTGATCTGCAGCACCTCGGGGTACCATTTTGTCCCTGTGTTAACCTGAAAAGGCAGGCTGGTTTGGAAGCCCAGCTTGCAGCATATTGTGGTCAAGTTGATCACCAACTAACTGGTAGCAGCTATAGCACTGAGCTCATATGTGTTTCACATGCTTTGATGTAGGCCCAGGCATAGATAGAGGGGAAGGTAAAGGTCAATACCATTACCATGTTGCCATGTGACGTAGCCTGCCTGGGCCTATAAAGACTGTGTGCAGCTTCACTTGGGTGTGGACGAGCCATCTCTTTGCTGTGAGCAGGGGCAAGGAGGGAGCCATTGGACCTTTGCTGTAGGTTTGTGCCATTCTTTAATAAATTGTTAGACCTGATCACTTTGGTGGTTTGGGCAATTTTCTTTGGGATCCCTGCGTATCCAAACACCTGTGAGCCCTCCAGTGCTTTTTAACATCTATATGAAGCCATTGGGAGTGGTCATGAGGAGATTTGAGATGAGGAGTCGTTGATATGCTGGTGATACCCAACTCTACTTCTCTGTAACATCTGAATCAGGAGAGGCTGCGCAAGGCCTGGACTTGGGCTTGGATGAGGGCCCATAAATTGTTTCTGAATCCTGACAGGACAGGTGCTGTGATTGGGTGGTTTTCTTACCAGGAAGTCTCCTTGGTGACATTTCACTCATGTTGAGGCACCAGAGAAAAGAAGAACAAAGGATATAGAAGTATTACATCACAGAATTGTAGTAATGACCAAAAAGACTGTCAAGTCTCTTGAGCTAGTATCAGGCCTTACTAACCTTAGGCAATTGAGAGACAGTATGGTGCGGTGGTTAGTGTTGGACTAGGACTACTCAGGTTCTCCACTCAGCCACAAAGCTCACTGAATTATCTTAATAATAATAATATTTTTAAAATGTATATCCTGCCCATCTGGCTGGGTTTCCTCAGCCACTCCGGGCAGCTTACAACATATAAAAAAACACAACAAAACATAGGCAGTTAACAGGCCTGGATCGCTTGTTGCAGTGAGCAAAACTATAACTTACTGGGACCAATGAATGTGAGGGCTGCTGAATTCACAGCCATTTGCACAAGGGCCATAGCTCAGTGGTAGGGCATCTGTCTTATAAGCAGAAGGTCCCTGGTTCAATCCCAGCCATCTCCTGGTAGGGATGGCGAGGGGCTCCTGCCTGAAACCCTAGAAAACCGATGGCAGTCAACATAGGCAATACTGAGCTAGATGCATCAGTGGTATGGCTCGATATAAGACACTTTTCTATGTTATGTAAGAAGACTTGTCAGCAAATTCACTTCCCTCTCTTTTCTGCTCCCCCATTTAAAACACTGCAGTGGCAGAAGTATTATCTGCAGGAAGTTGATTTTTTAAAAAGTGCAACCCCTGCAGAGAACCCAGGGCTGTTCTGTTCTGTTACCTATTTTAACATTGTTCAGAGGCTCCTGAATTTAAACTTCAGTGGTGCTTCGCCCAGCATAGTGCTTTTGAGACTGCCTTCTCCAATTCTGAAACTGCTTTTTACTGAATGGTTTCCAGAGCTGCAATTACACCAAACTAAGTGCAATCAGGATTTCAGTTGAAGTATCCACTTTGGTGTTGCAGATTCATTGCAGAAATCTTAGGCACCCAAGTTTCATTCTCTTCCAACCTGAAACCATAATTTCAGTCTCAGATGTTTCAGTGCATTCAGATGGCCATCTAAATAGACTATTGAAAGTTTGAAATGCATGGTAAAGATACAAATAGATGATAACAAGTATCCTAAATTTGATTATTGCCTGGCAGCACTGTAGTTATAGCATTGCTATACCAAATCAGAAGCATGAATCAATGCTTATGTATATTTGAACTTTTTATCTTTTTATGGTATCATATTGCACTCAGGACTGTAAGCACTCTAAACAGCATTTTAAGTGAATGTTCCTACTGATTGGAAGACCTGAAGGGCACTTAAAACATGCTTTCTCAATATTTGATATAAACTCTGGAATTTCTGAGTTACATTTCTGAAGCTTTCTGTTGACTTGCTGTGGAAGTCAGTTGTGTTTTCTTAAACAGCATTGCATTAAACTTCTGACCAATATATTTGTAGAGAATATTTTCATGAAATGTGTTGCAATCTCCCATGAAGAAATATATTCAAAATGGTTAAATAATTAACATTATTATAATTTCACTGACTTTTGTTAATAGCTGACTGCATTGCCACAAGCACACCACATACATTTTTTTTAAAAAATTGAAACTATGGGTTAAAAATGTGTGTATTCAGTGTCCAGTTTCATAATTGGGTTAGGTTTTTTTGTCTCAAATCCATAGGATAGAGTTAGAAACCATTAAGATGAACTGCCTGTCCAAAGTACTCAAATCTTACATTTTTGCAATGTCATTTGGCAAGGAAAAATTATATCCCCTCTATTTGACATGGTGCTATTATCCACAATGACAAAGCCACTTTGCAAGAGGCTGTCATTCCCATCGGCTTTCCAAAGGAGGGACACAATGTTTTCCTGTAACATCCTCTGTATCATCTTTGAACAGAAAATGTTTGACTTGGCATGCACCATGTTTGACATTGCACTGGGCATGGGTTTCTACCACAAAACTTGACCTAAATAAATAAATACTGTGCATTCAGTGCTGGTGATAGTGTTCTTGCCTGAACTTCTGGAGGTGGCTCAGAAATGTTTGGGTATGTTCTCATGTCATGGAGAACTACTTTCCTTGTTTGGACCATTGATTCCATGCAGTAAGAAAGTAGCCTTCTATGCTGTTACAATGACTCATTTGAAACCAGTGAATAATGGATGATGCAACACCGCCTGGTGACATGGTTTGCTTGGGAAAACATGGGCCATCCCTACAGGGCAATTTAGGGGTGAGGCAAATTTCTGCCTTGAACATTGAACCCTAGCAATGCAGGCAGGCAGGCAGTGAGCAGGGTTGAGAAGACCTGTGCTGCTTCCCAGGCAGTGCCCACACCACACTGGCTCCACATATTAGCTAGAGCCTAGGGCCCATTTACAAGGTCGGCGGTTCAAATCCCCGCAATGGGGTGAGTTCCTATTGCTCGGTCCTTGCTCTTGCCAACCTAGCAGTTCGAAAGCATGTCAAAGTGCAAGTAGATAAATAGGTACCACTCCGGCGGGAAGGTAAAAGGTGTTTCTGTGCACTGCTCTGGTTTCACCAGAAGCTGCTTAGTCATGCTGGCCACATGACCCGGAAGCTGTACGCTGGCTCCCTCAGCCAATAAAGCAAGATGAGCACCACAACTCCAGAGTCGTCCACGACTCGACCTAATGGTCAGGGGTCCCCTTACAGTGGTACCTCGCAAGACGAATGCCTCGCAAAATGAAAAACGCACAAGACGAAAGAGTTTTCCATTTTTTTAGTCGTTCCGCAAGACGAATTTCCCTATGGGCTTGCTTCACAAGACAAAACATCTTGCGAGTTCTTGCGAGTTTTTTTCCTTTTTCTTAAAGCCGCTAAGCCATTAATAGCCGCTAAGCCGCTAAGCCGTTAATAGCCGCTAAGCCGCTAATAGCCGCTAAGCCACTAAGCTGCTAATAGCCGTGCTTCGCAAGACGAAAAAACCGCAAGACGAAGAGACTCGCGGAACGGATTAATTTCGTCTTGCGAGGCACCACTGTACCTTGGACCTTTTTTCTGTAAAAAGTGATGGATAAATTGAATAAATAATGAATTGGCTCGCTTTCTGTGCTGAATCCAAAGCTACAGTTTTGGGCAGCTTCCAACATTAAACATTTTTTTAAAAAACTTCCCTATGCAGGATTGCCTTCAGACAGCCTTCAACATTTCTCCAATGAAAACAGGAACATCCTCCCATAGCCTCCAACATTTCTCCAGTGAAAATAGGGACATCCTAAGGTAAAGTGGGACGTTCCGGGATCAAATCAGAAACTGGGACAGCTTCTCTAAATCAGGGATGTCCCTGGAAAATAGGGACACTCGGAGGGTCTGCAATTTGGCACCGTAATTGATATGCCGGGTTTAGACATAGGGAAACTCAGTCCCAGTGCCTACTCTTGCATAATTGCAACTGGGCAATTTGGGGGCAAGTCAGTCGCACTGTGCAGGCATTCAGTAAATAGATGGGGAGGTAGGACTATGTCTATGTCCCCTGTTCTCTCTGCATGCTCATCTAAAGGACTCGTGTCTATGCATGTAAAAATGTACATGTGTAGGCTCTTTTCATCTGATCAGGAACCAGAGGTTGCCAGATCGTACATATCGAGCCTATGCGGCTACTGATTGCTGTTCACACATCAGCCCTATTCAGACCGTCAAAGGCATGAAGGTCAGGATCCCAGACAGCAGCTAAAATCCCCATTTCCATGAACACTTTTACTGGGTGACTGCCGCTCAGCTTGATCTACCACACAACTCTGGCCTGAAGATAAATGAGATACTAACTGCAAAGCATCTGAAACATCATCTAGTACTTAATAAGACTAATGTGTCGTCATTTCAGCCCCTGTGCATGTATTTAGCTTACTACAGATTCAATCTAAGCATTCCCATAGATGCTTTTGTAACATAATTACTAGGGTAATTTAATAACATGACAAAATGGTCTAATTATTTAGGCCTTCATTTATCATCTCTTGGAAATGTTTTTGGAGAAGACAGAATAAAAATATGATTCTTTGTTCTTAACTGTTTTAATTAAGATGGAAAAATTGCAGGCAAGAAATTATGCATTGCTAGTTGCTCTTATGTTTGATGCTCTTTGGGGGACTACGGTACTTCCTCTGTAGTGCTGCACAAGTTGAAGAAAAGTGCTATGAAACTAATTTCAGTTTCTTGTTGCCAAGTGGCCATTAAATTCAACCCTGTGATCCTGTCAGAGACAGCATTTGAACTACGAAAGGGAGACCAGCAAGGCTCAGTAAATCTCTCAGTTTTGCTGGTAGCCCAGAACTGCAACTACAGAATGTTTGCTTAGCCCCTGCCAATCCACAAAACATGGGTGGAGAACTAGACTAGGCGTGTTGGATCACAATTTTCCCCAGTCTATTGTAAAGTTACAATATTTATAACAAATCTCCTTTGCTACAAGGAGATCAAGATAGCATGTCTATTTCAACTCTCCCCAACTGTATTCTGATGGGTTACTTTGTATTAGAAACAATAAGTGGCCCAAGATCACCCAGGACTTGGCTACATAGCTTCAAATAAAAGGTTCTCAGTGTGTTGTAAAGTGCAATATACAAATGAGACACTAGATGGCAAAAATGAACTATGCAAAATTCAATGTATTTTTCAAAAACTTTTTTTTTTTTTTTAAAAAAAGCATTTTCACAGCATTTTTTATGTGTGTAGATTCTACCCCAGTGAGTTTAGGGGGAATTCAACCTGGATCATCTCAGTCCTAGGCAAACACAGTAACTGCTATATCACACTGGCTTCCTCCATCCCTCACATACAAGAAGTTAGCTTTGGGGATTAAAATGAAAACCATTGCCACTCATTTGAATATGGCACAGAAACATTGAATCAAAACTGTGACTCTCCCTTTTTGATCATCCATCCCCTGAAAAATGTTGCTATGATCAGCTGGATCTATGTGGCAGATTTAATATTTGTAGGTGTTCTTCAGCTGACGCATAGGGCAAATAAGTTGCAAGAGAATGAAGTGTTTGCTCTGTGTGTGGAATTGTTTTGTTGTTGCTCCCTGACACATGCTGCAAACCAGAGCTTTGGGAATTTCCAGTGCTGCAGGCAATGGCTTGAGAATTTACATCCCTCGAGAAGTGACAGTGGTTGTCAGCAGTGTGGCTTTTTAGTTGGCAGTGACAGCAGATGAAGGTTGCCCACGAGTTAATATTAATTCAGTGTTACGAATCACGAATGCAGAAAATGCTGAGAGGGTACAGGGATGACCGCACAGTGGTCAATGTTTCGTGCGTACTGCTGTTATCTGATGTCTTTTTCTCCTCAAAGGAGAAATCTAGAAAAGGGAATAGGGGGACATTTTGTGATTTCAAAAATAAGCTATAAATATATTGCAGAAGAGAATCATAAGTGTGCTGCTCACAAACACCAACTTTTGAATAAGGTCCTTTTCATGATATTAATTCAGGTTTGTTTGCTGTGTGTGCATGTACACACAGTCAGCGCAGCATGAGATGTGCTGTACATGTATTTTAATTACATTAATTACATTTAATGAATTCTTATTTGTATCTATACATATCAGTCAGTATACACAAATTTCATTGGCATATGTATATTATTTTGCCCCTTTGGGGTGATGGATTCTGCTTTTCTTTTTTCTTTTCTTTTGGTGATGCCCAGGGTCCACCCATCACCCACATAGCATCACACAAATGAACATGCTGATGACTATTCTGAAACTTCTACTACCAACCATATTACTTTTCCAGGTTTGTTGCTAAAAATGCTGCAGCGGCTATTTCTTATCCCCTTTATGTTCCAGCTGTGTATTGGCCTTGGCATTGGGTAGGTATGTAAATGGATGAGTGAGGAAGGAAAAACCCCACAGCCTGCACACCGAAAAGAACCACAGGCAACTTGTTCCAACAGGCAAGTTCTAAAGGTGAAATCCTTAGAAAACTCCCTGCCTTTGTCCCTCTGTCCATGTGTCTCTCACGTCAAGTGGACCATAAAATCCTTGGGTCAGATCCCTGCAGGCTATAAATCTGTGCTGTTCAGCCACTTTCTGCAAAACTGTATAGATGCTGCTTAGATTTCTCTTTTCACCGAACAAAGCAAAGCATTGGGGTACCACACTGATTCTGTTCTGCCTTCTGGTACAATGGTGCGAAGCAAAGGGATGTTCTGCCACATGTCCTGTGCAGGATCCGCATTCAGCAAATGCTCTTGCACTGATTCCATCGCTCCCTTTAAAACAAGCTGACAAAGGTGGTGCTTGAATCGGCAGGGGCTTTGTGAGCTGAAAATAAGCGCAGCTTTAAGCTTCAGCTGTGGGATGAGGCATTTCATCATGTAATCAAGTTGTGTTATTAAGCTACAAATGTAGGGGGCTGGTAATAATAGTTTACATGTTTGCCAGCATTTTCATTTTCAGAGAGCTGATAGATACATCTCTGACAGAAGGCTCTCAGCTGCTATGACAAGCAAAAAGTACTGTGATCTGCACAGCAAAGGAAAAGCTATTGCTACTGGAGGATTTGCATTTTCATTAGAAAAAGCTTCCCAAGTGGGGTAATTCATAATTAGGAGATTCCACAATAAAATGATATATCAGAAAGGGCCGATTTTGCATTGAAGTTCCATGATCTTTACTCATCAGGAGTTTTTTTTTTTTTTTTTGCACAAGTGCTGAGTTTAAGGGGCAATATTCTACAGTGGTACCTTGGGTTAAGAAGGTCTGTTCTTAACCTGAAACTGTTCTTATCCAGAGGTACCACTTTAGCTAATGGGGCCTCCCGCTGCCACTGTGCCGCCGCCACACAATTTCTGTTCTCATCCTGAGGTAAAGTTCTTTACCCAAGGTACTACTTCCAGGTTAGCGGAGTCTGTAACCTGAAGCGTTGTAACCCGAAGCGTTTGTAACCCAAGGTACCACTGTACTAAATATTTGTCCTAGCACAGGGATTCGTATTGGCACCATGACACTTTGCTCTCCTCTTCTCCTCCTATGTGCATCAAGCACTGTCCCCAAATCTGCTCTTGGGGGTTGGGGGCAAATCCTGGAACAGATTTAGGGGGTGCACAGGGACAGAGGGGATGATGTTCCACTGCCCAAACAAAAATCATTGTTCTCCTTTGTGTTATATTGAATACAGCCCCAGATTTCTACTGCACTTTTTAAAACAATCAATGAGAAAGAAATTGTGTTGGGAAATGATCAAATCATTTCTGTGAAATGATTGTGGGCAGGGTGTAGGGCTTTGGCTGTACTTACCTTACTGTCAATGTGGCCAAGGATTGTGCCCTTTCATTCTACAAATCCTCTCTCCAGGGCCCAACACTCGGCAGCCTTTTTGGGTGTCTAAGTTTCCTTTGAAAAAATCCCCATAACATCCCTATCTGAACTTTCCCCCATAAGCAGAGGAAGGTGGGGATGGTGTGCCTGGCAATGACTCTGGCTGGTGTGTTTTCTCTTACAGCACTTTGGCTTCCTTGGACAGCTAGCATCTCCCCCTGCACTTTTACTGCCCACCTCCATTCTGGCAATCATAAACATTGTAGCTCTCCTCTGTCAGGAAGGATTCATCCCAAAGTAGACACTCATCATCTCTCCCAGTGATCAGCTTTAAAGCTGCTCCTCTATGGCCCCAGGAATGTTGCCTGCAAGGGCTTGTGTCTCTCGGGCTGAAAAAATGTTTCCCAACCCTGCTGGATGTGATGTGCTGGTGCTGCTTGAATGTGACAAATTCAAGCACAGCTGGAGGACACCACGATGATAGTATTGAGGAACAGCTTGCTTCCATTGGAATTTGTGTGGCTGCCGGGTACTTTATATTTCTGTTTCATTTACTTTCTTAGATTTTTTAAAAAATTAATCAGCCAAGTCTTGATTTCCTGAAGTTTTTTCTTTTTTAGGGGGCGGATCCTTTTAATCAGCCTAGCCAATATGGATTCCAAATTCTATTGGATCTTCTATTGTATACCTTATGATTCCATGCCAAGACTTGTTCATTTGGATAAAGTGACCAGAAAATGTAATAAACAGCAACAACAAACAAGCCTTACCTACTTCGTCAAAACTTTATTAGGCATTGCAAGTATAGGTCATCATAAAATGTCATAAAACATTCAAAATAAAAAATTCCTTCCAGTAGCACCTTAAAGACCAACTAAGTTGATTCTTGGTATGAGCTTTCGTGTGCATGCACACTTCTTCAGATACACTGAAACAGAAGTTGCCAGATCCTTCTATATAGTGAGAAGGTGGGGAGGGGTATTACTCAGGAGGGTGGTGGGAATGGGAGATTGGCAGATAGCTGAGATGAGCCTGTTGACGACTCTTAGCGACTGTAATAGGTCTTACAGGAAAAGGCAAGGGGTGAGAAGGTGAGAAATGGCTTAGTCATGTATAATGGGATAAGAATCCAATGTCTTTGTTCAAACCAGGTCTCTCCATGGTTTTAAGTTTGGTAATGAGTTGCAATTCAGCAGCTTCTCTTTCCAGTCTATTTCTGAAATTCCTTTGTAGTAAAACAGCTACTTTGAGATCTTGTATAGAATGTCCTGGGAGATTGAAGTGTTCTCCTACTGGTTTCTCTGTTTTGTTTGTTTTAAAACATTCATATGTTTGTTTTAAAACATTCATATGTTTTAAAATTTTAAAATACATACAAATAAACAGCCAGGTAAAATATATAATGTTGAGGATTTTCACTGGATTTCTTCCTGCTAAATAGTGCCATTCACCACTCTAAGAGATACTATTGACAAGAACTCAGTCACCCTTCCAGTTACTTCCAGGTTAATGTCAGACAGATAGAATCTGATATTTTCATTGTGCCATGAGACTACTCCAAAAAGGAGATAGCACGTGTTGGTGTAGTTGGTTGTACAATAGACAGTGGAAAAGGATATGTTCTACAGTGTTTGGCACATTCAAAGAACATCTGCAATGTCTATCATTTCTGGGAATGTTTAAATATCTGCTCTTGACAAAAGCTGAGGGGGAAACGTTCATTTGGGCTAACATAAAGTCCCTGTGTTGGACTGGAATTATTAATTTTGAGATATAAGTGACCCTGTTGTCTGTTTCATTTAAATCATAGAACTTGGAGGAGCAAATTTTATTTACAGCTGACTTGATGTTTTGTTTTTCAATGTCCCTGAATCTGGTTTGAATATTGTGAAAATGAATTGCTCACTTGAATTGTACAAGGGTTCCAAGTCAGTACCAATAGATCGGATTTTACCATGTAAGAGTTGGAACCATCTGGATTTATGAGTCCTTAAGTAAGTCCCAGAGGAGACTCAAAGGTTGGCAACGAAAATGGCAATGCAACTAGTATTTTATAGTGCTAGCCCGCACCCAATGTTCCATCGTGTGTATACCTAGTTCTGCACACATTGTCTCATACTTGATTGAACTTGTGAGCCCCAGGATATGTCTCAAAAAGCTTGTTTGCTTCACCCTCCTCTTGGAAACAAGCTGTTTTATAATGTGCCGAGGCTATAATAGAAAGAGAGGCATGAACCAATATGACTAGCACATAAAATTAGCCACAGAACACTAAAATGGATTCGTGCATAGCCTTATTGTTTTGGGGTTTCTCAGTCTGTGCGCGAGATCAAAACTACTGTCTCATTATTTTGACAAAGGTTGTAATGCACACAGGCAAATTTCAAAAGCTGAAATCACTCCCTTGATCAGGAGTGTAATAAATACTGTTGCTTGCTGCTTTTGGTAACTGTTGTTTAGCAGATCTCATAATGACTCCACAGCAAACACCCACTCCGAAAGCCAGATGCAGCCAGCTTGATGTATTTATGTAGCCCACATTATATAGTCAGATTGTGGTTCTTGGCTCTCATTTCTATTTAACATTTCAGCTCCCCAAGTTGCAAAGTAAACATTACCATTGTGAACCAAATGTACCCATTCCACTCTTGATTCATGCTCCTCCTCCCCCAGGCAGTTGAAAGTCTAAAGAAGCTTTCCACATAATAAATTTCCTTTGGTGGACAGAGAAGAGTCCTTTGCTTCAGCAACTTGTTGCTGGGAGGAAGTGATATGTCAGGCCTGGAGGGGACTCAGATTGGGGAAAAGATTTCTCATGCTTTGCTGTCTCTGCTCTCTGCTTCTTTTGGCCCTGTGCTCACATTGGCTGAGTACTTTCCCCTCTGTTCCCCACTCAGCTCCATGGACATTTTCCCTCTCCTCTCCAGGCTCTTTTCAGCTAGCTCTGTTGCCTTCCACCATACCAGGCTCCTCTTCTCTCTCTTTGTGCTCCGGTCCTGCTTCCAGGCTTCTCACGGGTATCTGGTTGACCACTGTGAGAACCACTGTTGGACTAGATGAGCCATTGGCCTGATTCAGAAGGCTCTTCTTTCTTACATTCTCACGTTCTTGACTTTTTTCTTCCCCTTCCCTTTCAGTCTCCATTCTTTTCCCTCCAGTCTTCTCTCCTTCAGCCTCCTGTCTGCCGATCCACCTGCTACTCCCTGTGCTGGCTCTGGATTAATTCCATACATGCTTGAATTCAACTCCACCATCACCTTTCTCCCCAGCTAGCACCAGAGGTTGGGCATGCCCCCAGCTGTTTCCATTTTGGTGTGAAATATCAAGAATGCCACCTGATTAGTCAACTGATTAGTATTAGTTGGACTTCACAGCAAAGAGGGGGGTGGCTCCTATTTAATGGGGTGTTCTATTCTCATGGGATGTGGGTGGCGCTGTGGTCTAAACCACTGAGTCTCTTGGGCTTGCCAATCAGAAGGTCAGCGGTTCGAATCTCCACAGCAGAGTGTTGCTCCGTCCCAGCTCCTGCCAACCTAGCAGTTTGAAAGCACGCCAGTGCAAGTAGATAATTGGGTACCGCTGTGGCAATTTTGTGTGCTCTGGCTTCCATCACAGTGTTCTGTTGTGCCAGAAGTGATTTAGTCATGCTGGTCACGTGACCCAGAAAGCTGTCTGTGGACAAACGCCGGCTCCCTCAGCCTGAAAACAAGATCATCATCATCATCATTTTTTAATTGTATGCCACCTTTCCACAGTTAAAAAAAACAATGCTCAAGGCCGCTTACAGCATGACAAGATTTACATAATTACAAAAGTCATAAACAATAAATAAACCACATCAAAAAAATACACAACCAAATGGAAAACAATTTCCACATAAATCAAAATCCAAAACTAAGAATACAGCATTAATATCACAGTTTAAAATGACATACCGTATTTTTCACCCTATAGGACGCACCGCCCCATAAGGCGCACCTAGTTTTTTTGGGGGGGGAATAAAGAGGTTAAGAATTATTTTTTCCCCCGGCGCGGGGCTGGGATGGGGGAAGCCCGAGCTTCCCCTGACCCCAGCCCCCAGAACAGGCAACTCTCCGCAAGCCGCGGGAGCCCGACGCCGGGCTCCCGCGCCTTGCGGAGAGCTGTGTGAAGTCTAGGCGCGCTGAGAACAGCGTGCCCAGGCTTCAGCATGCAGGCAACTCTCCGCAAAACGTGGGAGCCCAGCGCCGGGCTCCCGTGCCTTGCGGAGAGCTGCGCGAAGCCTGGAGAGCGAGAGGGGTCGGTGCGCACCGACCCCACTCGCTCTCCAGGCTTCAGTGAAAGCCTGCATTCGCCCCATAGGACGCACACACATTTCCCCTTCATTTTTGGAGGGGGAAAGTGCGTCCTATGGGGCGAAAAATACGGTAGGTAAAAAACCCCAGAAATTTAAACAAAAAACAAAATGGAGCCCTCTCTGCCCAGCAGCAGCAGAAGGCAGCAGTCCTTTATAGAGCCCATCAGGCCAGGTGGTGAGTGGCAGGACTGGGGCCCTCAGGTGCTGAGCAGGGGAGTCCTCCTGGATGAGTGCCACAACCCCAAAGTCGCCTTTAACTGGACCTAAACCTATATTCTCAGGATGCTGAACTCTGATGGACATTAGGCCTGATGCATTAGGGCTCTTACTATTTTTTTCTGTGTTGTGGACTGACAGAGGTCTGGGTGGGTGGCATAGTCAGGCAACAGCTGTGTAGCTGACATCTCCCTTCAGCTAAATTGGCAGGCTTACCAAGCAGGTGCAGCTTAGATCTGTGCTAACCCCTGTGGGTCAATTGACTGGACAGCCAGGCTGGACCCCAGGAACATAGGGAAAACATTGGCCTCCATCAGTGGCCTGATTTGGTTATTTGCAGTTTTAGCAAATTATAATTTTTTGTACATGATTAGTATTAATAAATTTGTTGCTGTGTTTGTCTCTTCCTTGCATTTGCAACTGGAAACTGGTGCCATTAGCATGTTTCGTAACTCTCAAATTCAGGGTACAAATCTAATTCGGGTGCTATTTTGAACTTTTACAGGGGCTGCACTTGCAAGCTAGATATTATTGCCCCCTTAATCTATAATCCAGCACTCTCAAAACATTTTTATAATTCTTTTCCTACTGGCTTCAACTTGTATAAATTATATTGCTTTGCTTAGGCGTTCCCCACTGATCACAAGCCAAAAATACTATTTTGGCAGTACCGTCAATTGAATGAAATATTTAAAGTTGATAAACAATGTGGTTTTATAGAACAGATCTCAGAATTTGAGAAAGAGTTGATAGATAATAATGAGAAGTTAATTTCTAAAAAGTTATTATATTAGAATGGGAGACAAAGGCTAAAATGGTGAACACGGCAATGATCAACTGGGCTAGAGACATGGGCCACAATATAGATTAGATTTGTGGGGAAATCTGTGAAAAACAGAAATAAAATTCGCAGCCTGCTATGCTCTTGAGGAAAATTTTAAGAAAATGATTTACAGATGGTACCTGACACACACAAAAAATAGCAAAAATGTATGTCAGAATCAGGTAAATGTTGCAAGAGTAATGCCACAGATGGAACCTTTTACCATATGTGGTAGGCCTGTAGAGTAGGTTAAAAATATTGGGAAATAATATATAATGAAGTGAAAAAAATTATTTAAGAAAACTCCTAAGATGCCAGAGGCCTTTCTGTTAGGAATAATGAGGTCCGAAGTACCAAGTAAATAAAATAAATTTGTGTATGTATGCCACTATAGAAGTGAGGATCCTATATGCACAAAGAAAGAGAGAGGAGATAGTACCTACAAAGGAGGAGTGGCAGATGAAATTAATGGAATACACAGAGTTAGCAAGCTTAACCAGCAAAATTAGAGAGCCAGAAGAGAAAAGTTTTAAAGAAAAATAGAAGCCATTTGTAGACCACCTAAAAAAAAATTGTAAAAATGTTAGAACTTTAGTTGGTTTGGAGTAAGCTCAGCAGTTATAGCTTATAATGAGAAGAATTTAAATAGTTAGACAAAACAGAATATGCAGCAGGAATGGGAAACTTTTGGAAGCTATGGAAAGATGGACAAGAAGTTGATGGAATAGAATTATGAATTGTTGTAATGTATCTTTTTTGTTTTTTCCTCCTTTTTTCTTCCTTTTCTTACACTTTTTTCTTTTATTCAGTTTTGTATTTTGTATTCTTATAAATTCATAAAAATAAAAAATACTATTTTTTTCCATACTTATTTTTACATGAGTATTCCATATGCATTTGTAGTATAAGTAGAATTCCAGAAGTAGACTGCGGAATATGGCAGCTGGGTGCAACCAATGAATTGCACCTAGTCTTCACAGTATGTAGAACTTTTTCAGCATTGAGATTGCTATAATTCCTGTCTCACTCTTTAAATAAGAAGCAAGTGCAATATTTCAAGCTGCAATCCTCTATCAGCTTGACTGGAAGTAATTTCCATTGAACTCATTGGCACTTACTTCTGAGTTGCATGCACAGGATTTGCTCTGGATATGCTTAATAACATTAGAAATTGCCTTGTGGCAAGGTCAATATTAGCCCAGTTTTGTCCATTCTTAGACCACATTCACACCATACATTTAAAGCACTGCGATATCACTTTAACTGTCATGGCTTCCCCTCAAAGAATTCTGGGAACTGCCGTTTGTTAAGAGTGCTGATGGTTGTTAGGAGATCCCAGGAAGAGGAATAGATAGTTCTGTGACAGGAAAAGGGGTCTGACAGTTTAAAATAGTGTCATAGTGCTTTAAATGTACACTGTGAATGTGGCCTTATTGTCACACATAATCCCTAAATAAATGTTATGATGAGAATAACAGTGGGACAGCAAGCATTACATATTAATTGAGGGGACTTTACTGCTTATTAGCAATGAATCAGTGATGCATGAGAAGAACTTGGATAACCTGTGCATGTCTACAGCTGTAACTTCTAAGACCTTGCCCTGCTTAGGCATAATTCCACTGCTATTTGTGCACAATTGAAACAAACCTTTCAAATGTTTGTTTCTACTATGTAGTCATGGTAACTGCTTCCCACGAAAGCCCTGCCTAGTTTTCTGGAGCACTGCAAATAGATCCGGCTTCATAAAGTGTGGCTTTCCTCTAAGCCTTTGCATACTCCACGCCAGCAACTTGTTCTTAGAAGCAGACACCTTTGGGCACAACAAGTATTTCAGGGCAAAGATAATAGCATCTCTCCCTTCCCCTGCCACACCCTCGGAAAAGGCATAGTAAGCAAGGACTTCGTTTCACCATCCATTCTACAGTATTGTGTGTCTCTCTCTGTGTGTGTGCAGATGGATAAAACAGTTCCTGACAGATGGGCAACTTCATATTCGTTGTGCTCTTCCCAAATCAGAAACAAAGCTGGCATCTTTCTGTGAATTGAGATCAGTCTAAAATGGGGATGATAAAAAGGGAAAGTGACCTGAATTGGTTTTTCTAAAAGGATGGCATAATTGAGGTAACCAATATATAGCTTTCCTTCCTCTTCTAGGGTGGATTCACATTAAATGCTTCTCTTTTTCACCAAAAGATGGGGCACTCAGGACAGATTTACATTATCAGATTATATAGTGTCTTAATATTGTCTTGTTCATAGATGGGCAGATAAAGGCCATAATCTGCATTATTTACAAAGCAAATAAAATCAGACAAAACAGACTCAGAAGTGTCATGTTCCTTTTGTACTTGAATTTGGGGTGCTATTTTTTCTAATAAAGCAGTTTTCCATATTTTATAATACCATAGCTCTAAATCTTCCCCATAAAGTATTTCCAAGTCATTTAAAAATCTCATTGCTTTAAATGCAGACATTTTATCCAAACACTTCAACTTTCCCAGTGGTACACCAACATGAATAACACTTTGGGTCAGGCCTGCTATTGTTATGTTTCATTATTTCAATATTATCAAAGTGATGTCCTACGTAGTTAACTGGAACCATTATATACCTCACTTGTGCAGATTAGTAAAAAATGGTAAATATATAGGTATCTGGTCAGTGGTTAAAAATGGTACATATTTAAGTATCCAGTCTGTGGGGCACGGGTGATGCTGTGGTCTAAACCACTGAGCCTCTTGGGCTTGCAGATCGGAAGGTTGGCAGTTTGAATCCACACAATGGTGGTGAGCTTCCATTGTTCTGTCCAACCTTCTGCCAACCAAGCAGTTTGAAAGCACACCAGTGCAAGTAGATAAATAGGTCCTGCTGTGGCAGGAAGGTAAGCGGTGTTTCATGCACACTGGCACTCGTCATGGTATCCCATTGCACCAGAAGCGGTTTAGTCATTCTGGCCACATGACCCAGAAAGCTGTCTGTGGACAAACATTGGCTTCCTTGGCCTGAAGCGAGATGATCGCTGCAACCCCATAGTCGCCTTTGACTGGACTTTACCTTTACCCAGTCGGTCAGGCATGAGCATTGAATAGAATGCACTCCACGTAAGCTACATAAAATCATGGGCCTTCTAATGCGGGTTTATTAGCCTTTCAAAACTGGTTGAAGCCAAGCATTGATGATTTTGACCATAGCTAGTGCTTATGCAATCATATAATATATTTTATAATATAAAAAGAAGGTCATACTGGAAGACATCAAATATAAAAAGTAGCTTCTAAAATTATAGAAATCTATAATATGTGTTTGTAACAGAGAAGCTGTAGTACAAAAAATATTCCCCCTCTTGTTTCTAATGTTGCAATTTGCCTGGGTCTCATACTTTGCCGCCTTATGATGATTTTGCTTCTCAATTACGGTATATTGATTATTCATTTTGTCAAATTCTGAAGATTTCTCCCAAAGATTCACAGCTATAGTGTTGACAGCAAATGCCAAGCAAGACCCCCACCTTTCTGGAATAAAACAAATAGAACAGATTAACTTTCCTCACAATAAACAACCTCTCTTTTTTTGTTTTCCTTCTTAAAATTCACCTCAAGCGTCTTCAGACTCTCTCTCCCTTCCAAAAGAATTCCACAATTATCATGAGAACAAGGTTTGTCATGTTGGCTTCTGTGTTTAAATGTTAAATGCCAAGTACTTAACTTCTTGTACATTGCACAGACATATATCTGCAGGCCACATTCCAGTGCACCGTTAAGCATTTGTAAGTCCCACTGAAATCAGTTGGCCTTAAATGCACATGACTCAACGCTGGATTGTGGCAATAATCTGCAAAATGTTTAAAAAAGATTACAGAGCACGGCATTTCATGAACAGATTATACTGTTCCCAATGTGAAGTCTTCCAGAGAAGATCCTTATCCTTCCTAGCGAGAAAATGAACATGAACAGTTGTCACTTTATATGTAATAAAAAAAAATTAATAGCATTTCAGTTTAAATAAAGCTCCGTATTAGTGTATATAGCTCTCAATCTGGGAAACCAGGTTTTTAAGGGATTCCTGAGCATGCAATTCCACTTGTAGCCACAAAGCATGCTAGTTCTACATATTGCTTGCTTCCAACAGACTGTAAAAGAGCAGGAAATATATGTCTGTGCATACATTTCCACCCATGGGATGGTATTCAACTAAATTCTTGGATTAGCACTAGTGCAATGGGATTTCCCCCCTCTTGCCTTCCTGCAAGTGCCCTATGCTGTCCTCCAAATTTGCTCCAGAGGATTGGCAGAAACCCCAGAACAGGTTGTCTCTTCTGCCCTTGCCCTAATAAGCACACCAGTAAGGATGAAGGAGACATTTCTGAAACAGGACACAATCCCAAACATGACTTTGAAATGGACGCTTCTCTGAATTTTGCAATGCAGTTCTCCAGCCCAGCAATTTGAATGCATAAACTAGGGTGAAGTGTGCATAGGAATGCGTATTTTTCTGAAAACAACATGCAAACACACATTATATGAGATGGTGATAATTTTATAACCTATACTCTGCCCATAGGACTGGGTTGCCCCAACCACTCTGGGCAGCTTCCCACACATATACCGGTAATTACTTAATCAAACATCAAGGACTTACTGATACAAATAAGATTGCTTTGCAGACATGTGTATATTAGGCAAAATTGCACACAGTTACCCCACCATGCTGGGTGCCGATTCTGGACCTGTTATCAAGCACTGGCTTAGGAACCTTGGTACATAAATTATTTGAATTGTGCGATCAAGAAAAGGGACAGCTACCCACTATCGATAGCATGTAAATCAGGGTATATCATATAGCCTTTCCTTTGAAGCTCTGTTGAAACCCCTCATTGGTCCAACATGAACATTTAACATCAAGTCTAGTTTCACCCTCTAATGGATGCGGAAGCCTGCATGCCCAGGGATTTATTTAGCACACCATAGGTGGATGAGACTCTGCTTTCGGCTTTACATTTCTGAAGGCTCTCAAGTTTCTCATGAAAAATAATTCTCAGACATCCAAAAAATTTGAACATGAGTCTCTTTCAAAATACAGTGTAATCATATTCCAACCCTTTTGTTTGTTTTGGGGGCAGGGATGTGTGTTGCATTTGTACTGCCATGAGACTTTCCTTTAACTTGAATTTTCCTTTCCCAAATTCTTCTCTCTCTTTTTTTTAAATTTTGGATTAAACAATTATGCTGACTGGAAGCTGGCATGCATGAAAAGCATTGTGAGTTCAAAGTTATGCATCTTGTCTTTGTCCCTATATTTATGGTGATACAGCTAAGATAAATGGTTCCTATTTTTAGGTTGCTTACTAATCCATAGGAATCCTTTGCTTTTAAGAAGGTTCATAAGAAGGCAGTGTGCTAATGCTTTATTTTTAATTCCTTCCTATAAATGAATCATAGAGTTATTAAAAATAATGGACTTGCCTTTTAAAAAAAAAGTCACGTGGCATGAATCCCACATCAAGGACCTTTATTCTGCTGTTACTGCTGTCTCATGAGCCATTTGAGCCACACGTTAAGGTAGGAGATATTTTAATTAATATTATGCTGAAATATCCTCTCAGTTACATGGCTACTTGTTTGACAATGGCTGCTCTCAAAGACCTGCTCACAAACCACTGTCCGTGTATGTATAGGGTTCTGTTATTTATCACCCACCCTTCGCCCTAAAATCCCAGGATAGGTTACAATCTTTAAAAAGGTATTTTAGATCTGTAAAAGGTGCAGAAAAGGGCCACCAGGATGAGCAAGTGACTGAACCAATTTCCCTTTAAGGAAATATTACAACATTGGGAGCCTTTCAGCATGGACAAAATGTAAGAGGTGACATGATTTATAAATTTGGCATGGTGTGAAGAAAATGGATCAAGAGATATTTTTCTCTCCCTCATAATACTAGAACCCAGGGTCATGCAATGAAACTAAACCTTTGAAGATTCAGGACAATAAAAAAGAAGTACTTCTTCACACATTGCAGTTAAACTATGGTGTTCACTACCAAAAGATGCAATTATGGCCACCAGTTTGGGTAGCTTTCAAATGGGATTAGACAAATACAGTGGTACCTTGGGTTAAGTACTTAATTCGTTCCAGAGGTCCATACTTAACCTGAAACTGTTCTTAACCTGAAGCACCACTTTAGCTAATGGGGCCTCCTGCTTCCACAGCACTGCCAGAGCATGATTTCTGTTCTCACCTTGAAGCAAAGTTCTTAACCTGAAGCACTATTTCTGGGTTAGCGGAGTCTGTAACCTGAAGTGTATGTAACCTGAAGCATATGTAACCTGAGGTACCACTGTACTAGAAATGCTGCTAGACTCATCTAAACCTGCCAGATTCCTTTCTGCTCCTAAGACCTGAATAGCTCAGATTCTTCAACTCTGAACATAAAAAGAAACCTGAGATGAGCTAGTAGAAAAGATAAAGAGATGTTTTAGCCCCTGCAAATGTTGTTTTAATTTTGACATCAGATTTAATGTCCATTGAAGTCTCTGGGGAAAAACATACATAATATATTAGTCTTGGAGTAGACCCTATAGGCTACCAAACATAAACAACACTAGTCACTGGACCACACGTCTCTATGTCTATAATTTGACAGAAAATTGTTTTTCTCATCATTAATAAATAAAAAGAAGCAAAATTGAATTCTACAATGTATTGCAATTTGCCATAGGTGCATTTTATTTTGTACTGTTTTTTTTGTTTTTTGTTTTTTGCCATGCAGCACTTTCATTATGGCACTCCAATAAGCGGCTGCAGAGTGATCCAGAAGTGTAATTTCTATTCCCTCTTCCATTAATATATAGTCAGCAAACCAAGAGGGAGAAAAGAATGGCTAGACTGGAAAGAACGTTTTGTATCAGAACCCAGATGGTCTCTGGAGAAAAAAACTCCATTAATGTCTGAAAGGCGCTATCATCTTCTCCTTGCACAGGCATTCTTTACAAAACAAGTTCAAAATATACAATATAAATTTGGTCAAGTAGCTCACTGAGAGATCTCTGCTCTAAGCATTTGCAGAAAATACTCTGCCGCACCTATCTAATTTAAATGCTATAATATTATCCAGGGCATTGTAGCTGGTCCGGGGTGGATAGCTCCAGCCCCAGGGGCAAATCAATCCCCCCACTTATCTCTCTATCTTGCCTTTGCGACTCTCTGTAAGCCATGCTACCAGTGCAGCACCTCTCCCTTGCTTGTTCTCCGCTGGCCTTGAGTATTTGTGTGTGACTGAAATGTGTCCTTGGAAGTATAATAAAGTCTCTTGCCAGCCTGCATGTAGAGAAACCTTTTGCATGGCTGGAATGTAGCTTACTGGACAATGGCAGAAATCACACCCATTGCCCTGCCTACTTTTTGCCATAGCCCACTACTGTTGGTGTGAATGTGTGAATCTGGCCTCAGTCTACACTAGAAGGGGGGACATGCATATTACAAGATACACAGTGCTGCTGCTGAAAATGACGACCCCCTGTTTTCCTCATTCTTCTCAAATGAAGTGCAACTTGCCCCACATGCTGAAATTATTAAAGGTTACTGTCCACACCCTTTCGCTGCACAGAAACTGGTGGTTAGGTAAAACCTCGTTCTAAACTGTTCGGCAGAGTTTATCTACTTTCTCTCATGGAAGTGGTGAACAAGGACAAAATTGTTGTAAAGGTGACTCACAAACTCTGTGAAGTCTCAGTCGAGAGATTTTATTCCCAGTCCGGGTACAAGCATTAGGTAGCAAAGATATTTTCAACTGTTAAAATAAACAGCAGTTAACAGTGCACTTTTAAACAAATGTCTCTCTTATCTCCCACACATTGTAAATTACAGGAACAGTCCTTCAGCAGGTTTTACAGGCAACACTCTTCGAACAAACATCTGCTATCAAGCATCTGCAAAAACGAAGCCAAGTGGTCTTATTATTATTATTATTATTATTGGGACTTCCAGCTGATGCTAATTAAACTCAGAGTGCCACTCCCATATATAAAGGAAAAACTCTGGAACCTTCTAGAAGCTTTCTACTTGTTTCTGGCAGAATGATTCCCTAACAGAAACGTGTGTCCCTCCCACCACACTAGCAGTTATGTGTTATGAGAGGAAGAAAACATACCTTCCAAGGATGCCATGGCCCAGGATAAATTGAACTGGGATTGCAGGAAAGGGAGAGAGAAAATCAACACCGAGCTGCCATTTCCAGCTGCAGCCTGTGCAGTTATTTTACACCTTACTGAATTATTGCATGGCCGTTGCTTCCCCATTTGCCAGACAAGGCTTGCTGCTTCTACTTCCTTCGTCTTGGTTCCTGCATTCTGGCTGCTTCCTTGCACTTCCACAGCACTCACCTGCTCTTGCCTCCTTCCCGTCCCCAAGAAAGCCTTTGAATCCATCTCAAACTCACCACCCACGTGTAAATGGGAAAACAGACCTGTTACAAATGTATTTTTCCATTTCAGGAGGCAGAGCTACTGCTCACTAATGTTCTGGTTAGGGGGGAAACGGCTCAGCATAAATCATTTGGCATGGATACGTACATCAGTGTTCTCTCTCTCTTTCTCTTTCTCTCTCTCTCACTCACACACACACACACACACACACACACACTATAGTCCAAGACATAGAATTGTAGTGTTGAAAGGGACTCTAAGGGTCATCTGGTCCAACCCCCTGCAATGCAGAAAACTCAGCTAAAGCATCCATGACAGATGGTCATCCAGCCTCTGCTTTGAAACCTCCAAGGAGAGTCCACAACCTCCCAAGAGAGACCGTTCCACAGTCCAAGTCATGTTGCACCAGTTCCTCATTTCATCTAAGACTTCTACTTGTCATGGCATCTTCTAAAGCATCGTGGCAGAATTGGCCTGCTGGAAAAGCAGAGAGAAATCTTGAGTCACTCCTAAAATTATAGAGCTGGAAGGGTCCCAAAGAGTCATTTAGTCCAATCCCCTGCAATGCAGGAACCATGTCCTTTATGTTACATGAGCAAAGCAGACCAGTGAAAGAAGCAGAAATAAGATAGTGTTTTGTGTTTTTCTTATAAATTCTGGTGGTCTGGTTGGGTTTTTTTGCATGCAATTTGATGGCATCATTTAACTTCTGGCTGCTCCCCCGAATTTGTCTGTCCTAGCTCCCCCTGAGGCAGCATTGCCTCATGGGAGATTGCTAGCACTGAGTAAGAAAACACATTGAAAGAGTTAATTCTAGTCCTCTTTGTTTCCTTTCTGCATTCCTTCGCTGCGGGGAATGTAGCCTTACAGCCATTTATGCTGCTGCAGCAGCAACAGCAGGGATTCTGTGCGAGCGCTCTGTGTGAATGCAGGGTGGAATGGTATCTTCTCCGAAAGAGCCAGCAAATTGAATTACTTGATTGGTGAAGTAAGATGGGGTAGGGGTTGGGGGGAGAGAAACATGTCCTCAAGGGTAGACAACAGAACATACCCCTTATGGAGAAAAAGAGCTGATGATATCAACAAGGACATTACATGGGAAAGAAGGCCCCGTCTTCTGCCTCATCAGTTAACTCTGGATTATCTGTTCCGAAAAACTCCAGAAACCCACTCCTTCCTCTTATCCTTTTTTCAGAACAGATAATTTTCTGCCTTTCTTTCTTTCCACTTCTCTCTGCCTCCTCTCAGGGTTGGCCCACACATGAGGCAAGGTGAAATGACCATCCCAGGTGGCAGGATCCACAGGGGTAGCAGATCCCAATGTCAATCTTTCCACCCCACTCATTCCTGATATAGACCTTCACTCACCCCTTTTTTCATGGCAGGGAGCGGGGGCACTATTTTGTGGTTCACCTCAAATGCCAAAATTCCTTGGACCAGCCCTGCCTCTTCCATTTCCCAACTTTCATGATATCTCTGCTTTTGCACAGCCATTGCATTCAAGTTTTCCACAGTTTGTATAGGTTTCTATTGCAGCTAGCTAGATCCCTAGCATTGCTTTCCACTCCTTCTACAGGAATAGTGAAATTCTCCATCTCTACCTCTGTCACATCAACAACAACAACAACAACAACAACAACAACAACAACAACAACAACAACAATAATTTATTATTTATACCCCGCCCATCTGGCTGGGCCTCCCCAGCCACTCTGGGCGGCTTCCATAAAAACCAAAAATACAGTAAAATATCACACGTTAAAAACTTCCCTGAACAGGGCTGCCTTAAGATGTCTTCTGAATGTCAGGTAGTTGTTTATCGCTTTGACATCTGCTGGAAGGGCATTCCACAGGGCGGGCGCCACTACCGAGAAGGCCCTCTGCCTGGTTCCCTGTAGCTTTGCTTCTTGCAATGAGGGAACTGCCAGAAGGCCCTTGGCGCTGGACCTCAGCGTCCGGGCAGAATGATGGGGGTGGAGACGCTCCTTCAGGTATACTGGACCGAGGCCGTTTAGGGCTTTAAAGGTCAGCACCAACACTTTTAATTGTGCTCGGAAACGTACTGGGAGCCAATGTAGGTCTTTCAAGACCGGTGTTATATGGTCTCGGCGGCCGCCCCCAGTCACCAGTCTAGTTGCCGCATTCTGGATTAGTTGTAGTTTCCGAGTCACCTTCAAAGGTAGCCCCACATAGAGCGCATTGCAGTAGTCCAAGCGGGAGATAACCAGAGCATGCACCACTCTGGCGAGACAGTCCGCAGGCAGATAGGGTCTCAGCCTGCGTACCAGATGGAGCTGGTAAACAGCTGCCCTGGACACAGATTTGACCTGTGCCTCCATGGACAGCTGTGAGTCCAAAATGACTCCCAGGCTGCGCACCTGGTCCTTCAGGGGCACAGTTACCCCATTCAAGACCAGGGAATCCTCCACACCTGCCCGCCTCCTGTCCCCCCCAAAACAGTACTTCTGTCTTGTCAGGATTCAACCTCAATCTGTTAGCCGCCATCCATCCTCCAACCGCCTCCAGACACTCACGCAGGACCTTCACCGCCTTCACTGTTTCTGATTTAAAAGAGAGGTAGAGCTGGGTATCATCCGCATACTGATGAACACCCAGCCCAAACCTCCTGATGATCTCTCCCAGTGGCTGCATGTAAATGTTGAAAAGCATGGGGGAGAGGACAGAACCCTGTGGCACCCCACAAGTGAGAGCCCAGGGGTCTGAACACTCATCCCCCACCACCACTTTCTGAACACGGCCCAGGAGGAAGGAGCGGAACCACTGTATAACAGTGCCCCCAGCTCCCAGCTCCTCAAGACGGTCCAGAAGGATGCTATGGTCGATGGTATCAAACGCCGCTGAGAGATCCAGCAGAACTAGGAAACAGCTCTCACCTTTGTCCCTAGCCCACCAGAGATCATCAACCAGTGCGACCAAGGCAGTTTCAGTCCCATGATGAGGCTTGAATCCCGACTGGAAGGGAAGTTAAGTGTCTGCTGTTGCTCCCACCAAAGTGAGTTGTGAAGCCCATGCTCAATTTTACTCAAATGAACTTTCCTACAGTTATTGCAAAAATTATATGAAACAATAGAAAGGATATATCATGTCCTTTGTTACATTTCTCAGAAGCGTTATATCCACATATATAAAGAGTTAAGACGTGGGGCATGTGGTGTAGCTGTCACACAACACACCAAGCACACAAACAGCATATCTCCATTTTTCAGCATCATTTCAGAATCACGTGAATTGACCTTTGCCCTCTGGCAAATCAAACACGTGAAGAACCAGCGTTGCTATGTTCTGGATTTCAAAAGAGAAAGATTCAGACTTCTGACAGGCTTTGAAAGATGGAAGTGTGCTATTTCATCTACTATGAAAATTGGCTTTCAGCTACAGAAAGTATGGCATTATGTAAAATGATAGATTGCATACATTTGATACAAGCAAACATCAAGGACATCTTGTCGTCGATGTTTATCACTTTTGCAGCAGTCTTAGTTTTGAGACATGATTCAGTACCTGCTAAAGACTAACAAATATTTACATGAACAATAAAAGGGTGCTTCATAGGTCCGTTTAATGTGATGAGTGTTGAAGTGGGATGTGCATCACAAACGATTACATAATTTGAAACCTGTGCTGTATGACAACTCCAGATGCTGTTGTACTTCTTCAAGATGGCTACTGCATGGAAGGCAGTTGAAAAGGTTGGAATGCCTATTCCTACAAACCATTTGAAAACACACCATGGTGGGCCACAAGTAATCTGTGGGTTTAATGGAATGATTGCTGGAGCATGCATTACTTTACCATTTCAATTCCACATATTTTCTCAATGCTGTGATGTAGGTTGTGCTGGGAAACAATAATTTGCCCAATAGACTTCAGAGCTGAGTTGGAATTTGCACCTCATTTTCCCAAGCCGTACAGTACTTAGCACAATAGTCAATCCTGCCCTGTTAAGAATTACATTGACTTGGAACCTATTTCCCCAGGAACTCTGCATCTGAAATGCTGCCACTCGTGGAAGGAGGCCAGAAATTCCTTCTTTCTGTGCAGCCCCTTTCTGTCCTCCGAAAATTTGCTCTAGAGGATGGGAAATCTTCCACAACACTGCAAGAGGTGGCCTGGGGTAGGGTGGGGGAGTACAGAGAAAAAGTGGAAATCGGAGAAAATCACCTCCCCCTCTTCTGCTGGTGGTAGCTCCTGCTAGATAAGAACTCCTTGAAGGAGCTCATTCATAGATGAGCAAATCAGGATCCAAGCCACAGTGTGCTGTGCTTCTGAGAACCCATATTGTGAGTTCTACAGTTCAGAAAAGGAATGCACTGTTTAATAGCCACCCCCTGCCTGTGGAGCATTTTTAAGATGAAGGGACGGAACCAACAGGTTTATTTCTATAACTAAGAGTGTCATGGTGATTGAACACGCTATTTTTGTAGGTCAGGTCATTGCACAAACTACCTTGCCGGCTTATTAGTGTAAACCAGAGGAACTGGCAGACTGCTGCACACCTCAGCACAGGATGGTGCCCAGTTCAATCTCAGAGGTTGTATTTATGCAGCAGAAAGATATAGAACTCATTAACTTGTTTCCCCTGCGCAAGGTACTCTTTCCCCCTGGAAAGAAATATTGCACATTGACAGAAATATATTGTGAAATGCTTCTTATATGCTGTGCCCTTCCCCCTGCAACACCCTCAGTGCTCTTATGAATGAAGGTAGTGCTTTTGTGGTTTGCTGATATAAACAGGATAGCAAAAAAACAACAAGTCAACAGCTATTTTAGTGGTTTTATCCTGGGAAGATGTAAGCTTTTAGAATCTGACACCATTTACAAGTAGAGCATCCTGGCAAAAATGGACCACTTGGCACTCTTTCTCCAAGGAACTTAATTCAAGCTGGTACTAAGTGTAATTGGGATAGGACGAGCGTTCGCAGCTAGGCAGGAGAAGGAACAGCAACAGTCAGAATTCATGGTTCATTAAAATGCTGTTGTTTACCATTCTCTCTGTGGCTGTCATAATCAATCACTCTTCTTAACAGTTATTTGCTAATAAATGCTTCTGCTTTTCATGCTTCAATATACACAGCACGCAGGAGCCATTTGTCACTAACGTTCAACAAAAGAGCCCCTGCTGTCAGGTCACACAGCATCAGCAAGACATTTTATATTTCAAACGGGAAAGTAAAGAAATTTTAGTATGTGGGACCAAAGATTCAGCAAAGCCCAATGGCCTTCATTTCCCTCCAGATAGTATATTTTAAGAAAGTTGTGGTGATTTGCAGTGTTATTAAAGGTACCCCTGCCCGTACAGGCCAGTCGTGACCGACTCTGGGGTTGTGTGCTCATCTCACTTAAGAGGCCGTGAGCCAGGGCTGTCCGAAGACACTTCTGGGTCACGTGGCCAGCGTGACTAAGCTGCTCTGGCGAGCCAGCACCAGCACAGTGCATGGAAACGCCATTTACCTTCCCGCTATAAAGTGGTACCTATTTATCTACTTGCACTTAGGGGTGCTTTTGAACTGCTAGGTGGGCAGGAGCTGGGACCGAACGATGGGAGCTCACCCCACCGCGGGGATTCGAACCGCCGACCATACGATCGGCAAGTCCTAGGCACGGAGGTTTTACCCACAGCGCCACCTGCATCCCAGGCAGTGTTATTAGCATTGGATAAATGCTCGTCTTCACCGGCACTGGGTAGGGCCCAAGATTGGGGGGGGGGGTCCAGTGCGTGTCGCATGTGCGTGATGTCACACATGTGATATCTATCAAATGATGTCACACATGTCTTCCAACGCCATGCAGGCTGGACCGACATGTTCTAGCAGAAGGCTGTTTTGGCCTGCGCTGTGTCGCAGACCCTCCAAGGGCCCCTATTTTCCAGGGATGTCCCTGTTTTAGAGAAGTTAGCCCCATTTCTGATTTGATCCCGGCACTTCCTGCTTTTCCTCAGGATGTCCTTATTTTCATTGGAGAAATGTTGGAAAGTATGGAGTTATCCGACCCCCAAGTCGTCGGAAGGCAATCCTGTATGGGGAAGTTTTTAAAATGTTTAATTCATGGGTATGCAAACTAAGGCCCAGAGGCCGGATCTGGCCCAATCGCCTTCTAAATCTGGCCCGTGGACGGTCCAGGAATCAGCGTGTTTTTACATGAGTAGAATGTGTCCTTTGATTTAAAATGCACCTCTGGGTTACTTGTGGGGCATAGGAATTTGTTCATTATTATTTTTTTCAAAATATAGTCCAGCCCCCCACAAGGTCTGAGGGACAGTGGACCGGCCCCCTGCTGAAAAAGTTTGCTGACCCCTGGTTTAATGTTTTATTATGTTATATATATGTATATTTTGGAAGCTGCCCAGAGTGCTGGGACAAACTAATAAGATGTGTGGGGCATATATAGTAAAATTATCGTTATGGAATGGGACATCCCTATTTTCATTGGAGAAATGTTTGAGGGTATGGTATCAGGAGATACTGTGATTAGATCTGTGCCTTTATTTATCTGACTTGTAGGCTGGCCCCCGCTGAGAAAATATTTCCCCAGGGAGGTTCATGAGGTATGGTAGAAAAGGTGTTCATGTGGGACATGCATGGTACTGAATATAAGATCACACATGTTATCATCTTGACATTCCTAATATTTTTCTGGTGTCTCACATTTTATTCACATTTCATTCTTGTTTTGCCTCCCTATACAATACAGAATGGCTGGAACATGCCTTTCCTCGAAAAACACCATGGAGCCCACTTGCATCCTGCCCGTGCAACTGCAGTGGGAGGCAGCAATCTATTGCATACAGCCATGATATTATTTGATCGTATATTGTATTATATAATTTAGTTAACCAAACTGTGTCTCTGCTTAGTAGAGAAGCTTTCTTGAAAAGTGGGGTCTGTGTTTACTATGCAAATAAGTAAATTTGAATTAAATTACATAGAAATCATATGAAATACGGCATGATCCTTTTGACGTGCAAGAGTTTTTGCAAAAATGGATTTCGGGTCTTTGTGAGTCACTTGGGTTAGAGGAAATCTCATGACCATTTTTTTCTGAGAAACCCATTTGGGGGTGGTTTTTGTCTTTCTTGCTATTCAACCAATGAACAATATGAAGGAGAGTGTGATTACATAAATTCCATTTTTGTGTGAGAGAGAATTGCGCAATATGGGGCAAGATAACACTCAAAGAGACACTGCAACACACACACACTTCTAAATACAAGGAATTTAGCACATAGGGGAGGCTTCCTTCATGGCCACACCTTTAAAATACGTTAATATTGTCTTTCATGGTTCAGTACATCTGTTTGTTATTTCCACAATTCATCCTGCTTTCAGCGTCCATCTGATGAATTAGCTCATCTGAGGTGCCTGAACTAAAAATAGACACTACATCTGTTGAAGTGAAAAGCTTGAATGACTGGCTGTAAAAATCACTACCCAGAAATTCGCAAAGCTGATCAGGCTCTTTCCTCTGTTATGAACATGACAGAGAGCAGGGGAAAGAAAGGGAGAGAAATACACAGAAACGTTCTTTCTGAATTAATAGACTTCAGTTTTTCTTATGCTGGTTGGTCAGACGATGCTGCAGAAACAAATAACATCAAGAACCTGAAGAACAATTGTTGCAGAATGAATGAAAAGACCACAAAGTGAAAAGACCTCCATAATGTTTCAGTAGAGTCACAGTAAGAAATCTTATTAAGAAATGCTTTTAGCAAACTTTGGTCCCCTGCTGTTGTTGGACTACAATTCCCATCATCCCTAGCCAGCAGGACCTCATCTTGTATTTAGAAGTGTGTATGTGTGTTGTAGTGTCTCTTTGTGTGTTATCTTGCCCCATATTGCACAATTCTCTCTCTCACAAAAATGGAATTTATGTAATCACACTCTCCTTCATATTGTTCATTGCTTGAATAGCAAGAAAGACAAAAACCTCCCCTAGATGGGTTTCTCAGAAAAAAATGGTCATGAGATCTTATCTAACCTTTTGCTCACCTTTTGCTGAGAGCCAGTGTGGTGTAGTGGTGAAGAGCGGTAGTCTCGTAATCTGGGGAACCGGGTTCACATCTTCGCTCCTCCGGATGCAGCTGCTGGGTGGCCTTGGGCCAGTCACACTTCTCTGAAGTCTCTCAGCCCCACTCACCTCACAGAGTGTTTGTTGTGGGGGAGGAAGGGAAAGGAGATTGTTAGCCGCTTTGAGACTCCTTAAAGGGAGTGAAAGACGGGATATGAAATCCAAACTCCTCTTCTTCTTCTTCTTTAGGAAGCAATAAGCTCCTTCTATATTTATGAAATTTCACACTTCCTGCCCCCACATACATGCATACACATATGCACATACACACCAACTGGCCTCTTGCACCTTGTTAAATACTTCCAGTGCAGTATTCCCATCCTTAGCTTGCTTAGATGCTTTCCCTCATAGAATCTGGCCTACAAGCATCCTGTTGCTGACAGCTTTATGTTCTGAGAAGTTGGAATGTTTCTGAATAATCTAAGATGCCAATCGTATCCAGGAGTTTGACCATGATTTCTTTAGGCTGCAGTCCTATCCTCACATACCTGGGAATAAGCCACCTGCCTGAATTCAATGGGACTTGCACCTGAGTAAGGTTGTATTGTTAGTATTATTATTATTCACATCCAAACTGGTCATGTAGAAAAAGAAATGCAAATTAACTGAAGAAACATAAAGAAGTAGAACATTAATTCTGGAAATTAATTCTCAAAGATTCATTTCTAGAAATTAATTCTCAAAAATGAACTTTCACACATTAATCTTAGGCAATCGCATAGATAAACAAGGTGTCTGAAGTAGTGCAACATAAGGCACGGTGACTCATGGAAGAATAAAGAAACGAAATGGTGCAAGTTTTCTCATCCACACCATGGACTGTGCCAATCCTGAATGTATTGAATTTGTGACCATTATGCTCATTCACCTTCAGTAGCAGTGAAGCTCTGCTGGATGAAGTACAATTGCCTCTGGTCTATTTTTGGGGAACTCTGCAACATGTTTAAGTATTTCCCTCCTCCTCCAGACGACTGGGACAAGCCTAACTGCCTGATATGTGATGCTAATAACATTGTATCATAGATAAGAAACCATCTCTTAATAACTCACCTCACAGAAGATGCTGTCAGTGAATGCCATGCTATGGGTTGCTCTACACATATTTTAGGAGTTCCTCCCATCTATTTGCTCTGCTTGTTTGATTATCAGTGACTTGCTACCTTGAAAACTGGATTCAACATAATGCAATTCCACATATTTATTCAATATTTTTTGTTTCGATCCTTTGCATCCCTCTTCCCCCTGAAGTGGTAGAAAGCACTGTTGATTATTGTGCTTATCAATGTGCTAGGCTCAGCTCCTCAGACACGATTCAATTTCTTTACTTGTTTTGAGGCATAAGTATATGTAGGAATCCGTGAGCTGCATGAAAAGCAAAACCCACTCAGCCTCCAGTTAAAGAATGCAGCCTTCAGAACCCACAAGAGCCCTCACTAGAAACAGCAATATTTACAAGTTGTTGCCCTTGGCTGGACCTTATACTCAGAGGCACTGAGGAGCCCCTTACTGTCTGTGTTGTTTTTCTTTTTAAAATTTTTCAGTGTGGCTGTTTGCAGAACTTCAAATGCTTCGAGCCTGCTTAATCTTTCAACGACAAGCTCACCATGTTTTTGAGAATCGACATGGTACAGCCGTAGCTTGCGTCTTCCACCTCTAACTTATCTTTGTGCAGCTGTGGATTGCTTTTCTAAACCTCATAATCTTGTTCTTGTTTTCATTCTTGGTCTATTTCCCATGCACTATAAGTCCTCTGCCAGTGGTGTGTGTGGAATTCTTCTCAAAGCAAACAACTGCATTATAAACCTCACTCTTCTGTATATCTCTACTTGGGGCTAATATTGATATCAAAGTAATCAAGCCTTTGGGGGGGGGGTTGGGGGGAATCTATTTTCCCACAGGAATGTTACAAATAATTCAGTGACTCAATCAACATGACAGATGGATTTACAAATAGCTTGAAAATGAGTATCTAAGCCCAATTGTATTCTCTGCCTTGGTGAGGGGAATAAAGATAAGCTCAAGGAGTCTGGCTTGTACAAGAACAACCAAGGTCTAACATTCTTCTGGGATACTGTAGCCTGAAAGCCAATGAAATAAATATCAGTTATCTACAGAAGGCAGATATTGGGGCTTTGGACGCTTTCAAAAATAGTACAAAATGCTAGGGGTTGTACATTGCTAAGTGTGAATCCCAAATTACAAGGTAAATGGAGGCGATCCATGGAAGGTTCTTACATTTTCAAGTTGGATTGCACCATTAATAAGGTATCTTGAGTTGAACCAGTGACTTATTAAGATTCTGAGTGATTCTGTGGTCTTGGCTATTCTCCCCAACCCCCCCCCAAAAAAACCCCAATAGCTGCTGCCTCCCACCCTGCAAGGATTAAAACCTAGATGATTGGGATATGTCTTGGTATGGGGGTAAGGGATGAGAGGTGGTGGGATACCATTCATGTTGATCCAAAACCTAAATGATATGGGACTAATCTACACTCGTGAGCTATAACATTTTAAATGAGTTATAAAAATGTCACATCAGAGGGCACTGTAGAGAAGAGGAGGAGGAGGAGGAGGAGGAGTTTGGACTTGATATTTCGCCTTTCACTCCCCTTAAGGAGTCTCAAAGTGGCTAACAATCTCCTTTCCCTTCCTCCCCCACAACAAACACTCTGTGAGGTGAGAGAGGCTGAGAGACTTCAGAGAAGTGTTACTAGCTCAAGGTCACCCAGTGGCTGCATGTGGAGGAGCGGGGAAGCAAACCCGGTTCACCAGATTACGAGTCTACCGCTCTTAACCACTACACCTCACGATCTGACTCCAAAGGGAAATTGCATTGGGAACTATTTTTTTTATAGCTTTTTCTAATAGCGTTTTCCAGATCAGTGTAGATTCAGCCATGATTGGGAGTTAGATGAGAACTTCACCTCAGAAATACCAGTTCCCGTTGCCTCAGAAATACCAGTTGCCTCAGAAATACCAGTTGTCATCTATTGATCAATGACATCCGGGTGGACCATTGTTGCTATTACTGCCCAGATGACTGGCAAAGAATGCTGCCAGTATTTTAATTCCAAAGAAATTGGCATTTCTTTAAACAGTTAACATGGTCTTTACCAGGCTTAAGGATAGCAGAAAGATGAGCACCATACATTGAACTTAACAAGGGTCATAATTCCAAGGTCTCTTTATAAGCCTCGGGAAGTATAGGGACCAATCAATCAAAATATGCTTGATTCAATTCAGCAGGAAAACTGCTGGAGCTTTCCCATCCTTTTTATTATCAATAGCATCTTATTTTTTTCTACCTCTAATGGCTTTGTGAGAATTTCCTTCTGTTGCATATCTAGCTGTAGGAGAACCAACTGTGAGGTGGGGCGAGGGAATAAATTCTCAACCCCTAGGATTCTTACCTTTCCTGTATAATTTAGAATAGTACTTTGAAACTCTAAATGTATTTCTTTCGGGTTCTATATACCATACTGTGTTCACCATTAATCAGTGGAATAAAATTCTGAGTTCTTTTTTACACAGTCTCGCTCCACTTTCCCATTGCTCTGAGGCACACATGCCAATGCAGATTCTGCTCAAATAGAATGTAGATTATTCAGTTCATATTTAGCACCTTGCAACATTCAGTGTAGAGCTCCAAGGAAAGGGATGCCACAGACTGACTTTAATGTTTTCTCCAAATTTTCCTCCTGCAACATTCTTATGAAAAACATATGCTATAATCCTACCTTGTATGTAAGCCTTGTATGCTTCTATTTCAGTTGCCCAAGATGTGTCCTCCTTGTTTTAAAAATATCCCCAAAGTTGTGTTATAAGTTTTCAACATTCAAAAGTGTAAAGAAAATTAATTACCATAAGCCAAAGGCTTCCACCTTATTAGATAGCTGCATAGCAAGAGAGACTGGTGCATGATCTGAAAGAGCAATTGTGTCAATTTGATGTGTTGTAACGGACAGTAATAAAATAGAAGAAAGCCACACATAATCTGATCAAAAACAATTTTGATGTACTAATGGAAAAATATATAATCACACTCTCTACAATGTAATATTCTCCAAGCATTAGCCAATCCACATCCAGACATTTATGCCTTCAATGCTGACCTCATTGAAGAATGAGTTTTATAAAGGGGAGTATCCCAGGTTTAATTTAATGTCTCTCACATGCCCCTTCCTCTCTGGATCCATCCCACTGCTGCAATCATCAAGGGAAAATAATATTTTCTTCCACAGTCTCTATGAGCTTCTGCATGCAAGATGAATTTCACATGGAATTAGCTCAAACTGAAGGAGTTATGCAAATCTGAACAATGAAAGTAGCTTCTTTGTAAGAAATTTAATCTTGTGTGAAGCAGCCTTCAATTATTTCTGTAACTGCACACTTTTCAGGCTGTAAACCTACACCCACATACTTGGGAGTAAGCTTCCTTGAACTTAGTTTATTTGTTTGCAGTTTACTTGGGATTTACTTCTGAGTAGCAATTCATAGGGTTGCATTTTAAAAGACCTTGAGTGTGAAGTACCATCCATTCAGACTGGAATTATTCCAATTATCATATTCAGCCTTTGGATTTTATTATACATTAGTCAATAAAATTAAAGAGCCAGCTCTTATCGGGTGACATTTTCATGTGCAAATCTATCTACAGATGGGTCTAATCACATCTCAACCTTCTCTCTGTGGAAATGATCTGCTCTTGCTCGTTAAGTCTGCACCATTCACAGGCCCTGTTTCTAATATCTCAGTTAATTTTGTGGCTGTTACTTGGTGACCTCTGCCTAATATTTTTTCATTCTCTTCAGAACACTGCTGCGAGGCAGCACATCACTTTCTCACCAGACAAACAAGAGTGTTGTTTGTTTGTTATATAGAGCATGTAGCTAACATCTTCTAAGCTTTACAGTAATATTTTAAAATGGCAGTTCCTGTCCACAGACTTATATAGTCACAATCAGGGAAAGCCTGTTCTATTTTACCACATGAGGCAAAGCAGGGATGTGTTACCCGCTGCCATGCCATGTTCCATTACCACCGCTGCTGCTCCTGGAAAGCCCCCCTGTTGCTGAACTCAGTGAGAGCTGGAGTGTTCCACAAGTGTTGCCACTCACCTTCTCTGCCCCAGGGTGGGGAAGACAAGTGGCAATGCCACACACTGGAATTGAATTGATTGAAATACTTTATTGTCACTTGTACAACTTGTATACAGTGAGATTACATGAGCACCCCCCACTCAGCTCTCTTAGTCTTAATTCCTCTCATTTACCGATGCACACCCACCAAAACTGAAAGTCAGTTGCCATGTTGTTATCTTTTCATTCAACAGCATAACATACCACAGATAGAAGCTGTTCTTGACCCTATTGGTGTGACAATCATGCTTCTATATCTACTGCCGGAGGGCAGGAGATCAAGAAAGTGCCGGCCAGGGTGTGAATCATTCCTAAGAATTTTGCTCACTCTCCTGAGGCAATGTTCTTCCACGATGTCATCCAGCGGATTCACGGGAAAGCCCATAATATCTTGTGCTGTATTCACCACCCTCTGTAGGCACTTCCTATCAGTTGATGTCAAACCAGCGTACCACACCGTGATGCAGTATGAAAATATGAATGCCTCCCAATGGCGAAATGAGGCGGGGGGTGGGGTTGATCTGGCAGAAGCAGAAGACGTGGGGCTGTACTGTGGTTATTAATATTGTGCATTTGGAAGCAAGAGGATGCATACAAACGGACGCTTCCTGAAAGAAAAATGGTCCAGTCCAAAAATATGGTTCAAAAGCTTTACTAACACAACTTGCTCCAAAACAGGCTTACAGCAATTATGTTACATCCAGATAGTTGCATAAAATCATGCGCTGATCCTAGCATCAGCTGGGCATCTTATAAATGTTAATTTCTTCTAAGCAGAGCTGAGAACATAGCATTGCCCCTCCTGCAAACAAACAACCTGGAGGTTGTTTCCTCCTGGAGAGAGTCATTAGCACCTCACACTCTTCAGGTGGCCCGAGAGAACAAAGACTAACTCACAGAAAATGGATATCCACAAATTAACATATGCATATCCATCTCTTTCATGTGACCTGAGTTAAACACCTCATGTCAGAGTAGCAGAGTAGCAGAGATACAGCCTCAGTTAATCGTTTGATTGTTAGGAACTCTGCTGCTCCTGCATAGATTCAATTCAATTTTACACTGCTGTGTCTTCAGCAGTTATTTTCCAATGAAACAACTATACTTAACAGGCAGGTGGGGCACTGCCTCTTGCACTTCTGCCTGATACAGGTACTTCACTTCACTGGTGGGCCAGCCCTGGTCACAGTGTGGGAGCCATTTGGGCAGCCATCTTCTCTGCCAGGTCTTTTCAGTAGTGGTCACCATTTCTGGAATCTTCTCACTAGGGAGGCATGCTTGGTGCTGTCTTTATCTATTTGGTGGAGATGAATCAGCGTATAGGGATGAGGTTCAAAAAGTCTCGACATGGTGCCTAGAGAACAACTTGCACCTAAATATCAGTAAGACAAAGGGTATTGGACATTCAGAGGAAGAGAGGGGAACTAGCCCCATTGTATATCAGGGAGGGCTGTGTGGAGAGAGTCTCTTCCTTCAAATTCCTGGGAGTTTACCTTAGTGAAGACTTCACTTGGAAAATCAATACAACCCAGGTGGTTAGGAAGGCCCAACAGAGACTCCATTTCATTAGGGTCTTGCGTAAGAACAATGTCAAACAAAAATTATCTTCACTTTCTACCGGTCCACAATAGAAAGGGTCCTTTCATACTGTATTACAGTGTGGTATGCTGGTTTGACAACCACGGACAGGAAGTCCCTACAGAGGGTGGTGAATACAGCACGTGACTCAGGCTATCCCCTGAGTTTTCTAGATGACATCGCAGGAGACCGCTGCCTCAGGAGAGTGAGGAAAATTCTCAGGGACGACTCACACCCCAGCCAGCACCTCTTTAATCCCCTACCTTCGGGCAGGAGATACAGAAGTATAGCCAGCCGCACCAACAGGTTAAAGAACAGTTTTTAATCTGTGGGCTGTTGGGCTGCTGAATGGAAAAAAATAGTGGTGCAATTGACTTCCAACAAGCACACAGAGTGCGAATAAGACTAAGTGTATGGGACGGGGGGCTCATTTAATTTCACTGCACACAGGTGGTGTAGGTTTATTTATTTAATAATAATAATAATAATAATTTTAGGCACCAGGTTATGACTCTTCTTTTTACCTGGGCTTTTGGTCCATAATTTTGGTCCGTAATTTGAAGGGTGGCATTGTGGCCTCTTTTAGTGTGGTAGGATCAGTAAGTCCCAATCCGTTTCCTTTGTTTTGCTGTGTTTTAACAATTTTCCAACTCAGAGAAGGCATTCTCCTCACTAATCATCCCATTCGTGGGACAGAAGCACAGAAAGTTGACAGCACCTCTTACTGCAACATTCAGCCAGTTAGGAATTTGAATGGAGAATGGTGATAATTCAACAGCAATATTTGAAATTCTGGTCAGTCTGTTGTGTATTAACTAGTGTACTAACATGGGAATAGCATATAAAGAAAAGCAACCTGGAAAATCCTGCCCTCACAAAAATGGCATATTGTTAATAAGTGTCCCAACTATATGATGCTGCTGCTAAAATCAAGTTATGCATCATTATGTGTCATGACATAGAAGAAACTCTTTTATTTATATTAACAAAGACTCTCCCATTTATTCCCACTGAATCTTACAACTGTAGAAAGAAATAATATGCATTCAAACATTTCCCCAGCGCTTCATTACTGTTTCTCCCAAACCACTGCAGAATACATCAATTGGGCACCAGTCTGCCTTTAATTTTTAAAAGGATTCAGGCCCTGCATTTATGAATGAATAAATCCCACTGAAATCTATGGAACATAATCATGAGTAAATGCATTTAGGGTAGCAACTGGGATGTCAAAGAGCAGATTATCTCTGTTAGAGGCTTACTGACTGCTTGGGCTTCTTACACATCAGGTTATAGAAAAGGCAGCTGTACTGAGAATTCCTTTTTGAATTAAACAAGTGATGTCCTACAAGAGAATGTGGGGTGTGTGCATGTGCGTGTCTGCGTGCGTGTGCAGTGTTTCTGACCACTTACTGCTTCTCTACCTACTGTTTCTCAGCTTGGAGCCTTAGATGGCGCGGCTCATGCCAGCTGTCTGTCAGCTCAAGTCCACACCTTGAGAGTTCACCCTTTTCAGGCAGGGGGCTGCTCACAGTGGAAAGATTTCCCTGACTGAAGAGGACATCTATTTGTGCATATTCTCCCTCCCCACTCCTTTCTTTTATGTGACACATATGGCCCATTGTTTTTACACTGGGGGGCGGGGGGGCTCTGCCTCTTGGCCCCTCTGCTCTTCAGCCTCCTCTTCTGCCTCTGATTCTGGACACAGGCTCTTCCTGCCCATGAAACCCTGTTGCTTCTTCAGCTTCTGGCACCTTCTCCTCTCAGTCTGCCACCTCTCTTTCCTCTGACCATTCATTGTCATTCCACCAATCTACTGGCTCTGAACCTTCTTCCCTTGGGGGTTCCCTTGGGTTTTTTCCAGCTGGTGCCTCCCACCCTCCTCTGCATCCAGCCATCCTGCCTGAGGTTGAGTGGGCAGGACAGTGTAGACAGACCAGGCATCCCCAACCTGCAGCCTTCCAGATGTTTTGGCCTACAACTCCCATGGTCCCTAGCTAACAGGACCAGTGGTCAGGGATGGTGGAAATTGTAGTCCAAACCATCTGGAGGGCCGAAGGTTGGGGGTGCCTGGTGTAGATCTTACTATAGTACAGTGGTACCTCGTGTTGCATAACCTCCAGGTTACAGAAACTTCGGGTTACGGCCGCAGGAAACCCGAAAGTGTATACTTCCAGGTTTCGACGCTCGCGCATGCACAGAGGCTCTCTGCGCGCCATGCGTGTGCACAGAAGCAGTGCCTTTAGTTGCGGATTTTTTGGAGCGCACAAGGCACCCTGAAATGAATTAAATCCGTAACCAGAGGTACCACTGTATACTCAGTTGCCATATTTGGGGCCAGGAAGGATTTTTTTCCTGCAGACAAATTGACTGTTCTGCAGGTTTTTGCCCACCTCATATCAAACGTCACAACTTTGGGGATTAAGGCACAAGGTTGTATCCTTAGCTGATCAGGTACCCTGGTAAAGGAATCTAGGAAGGACTGTCTCTGTTCAGGAGCCCACACAGGGGCCAAGGGGCTACTGCACTCTTCCCAGTGTCAGCCTTGGTGGGTTTGTAGCACCTGTCAAGGTGGGTTTGTAGCACCAAGTCAAGGGGTCACTCCTAGTCAGGGTTGATCCACACCTACTTATCAACCAACAGTCAGGGTGCATGATACTGGATATATACACAATGCTTGGCCACAGCCTTCTTCCATCTGTAATCAATAAAGATTGTGGCATATTTCAACTCAACACCAATGTCCTGTATCTTATTCCATGCTAGGACTCTGCACTGAGCAGCAGGCACCATGCGCCTGGGTATGCAATGAAACTAACATTCTCTTTTTATACACTTTACATTGGAAAGAAGAAGTACAACTCAATACATTTTTCAACTCCTGGCAACTGACCAATCAAGTTCAAAAGAATCCATTTATCAACTTTCTGGATAGGTTTACAAGTAGGAAACTCCTGGAAATTCCTTGAAGTCATTGTAACTAAGTTCCCTTTGTCATCATTACTTGCTTTTAATTTGAGCCATTCTACTATAACTTTCTTGCTAGGCAGTATATCATTATTCCAGGCAATTAGTTACAACACCTGGTAAAAGCTGTTCTGTCTTTAAGATTGATTCCTTTCCTAGTTTCCCCCCAGTAAGGTTCAGGTTTTTCTGGCAAACAGCTCGATGACAACGCTATCTCTTCTTTTCATTACACCCCAGGAAAGTATTAATTTGGTTCCTGAGACCTGTGATGGACTGGGTGTGGGTTATCAATGGACACTTACTCTTGTTAAAAAAAGAAATACTCTTGTGGTATGACTGATGGCGTGTGACTAGGGATACAGCCTGTTTGGAATAGAAGTGCATTTCCCTTAAAGAATCAGGTTTGCATTTTTGGTAGGCTCCTGGATCCAGCTTTGCTCCTGGGTGGTCAAGTGATGGTTGTGAGCAAGAGCAAGAAGTGTTCACAAACTTCATCTAGTGGGAAATGGAGCACATAGGATCTTGGTGAGGCTGTATAGTTAAAGCACCATCTTCTTCCACATGATCCACACAGGGCATTAGGGAAGGCCCTACACAACATTTCATCATTAGCAGAGATGTGACTGGGTCAGTACATAAAAGAGGGTCTTCCATCAAGCTGTGGAACTCTCTGCCCTCTAAGATATTTCTGGTCTAATCTGTGATGGCATTTAAATGCCCAGTAAAGTCTGTGTTAAGTTTCTTATGCCCTAGTTTTAAACATGTGTTTTGTCTGCTTTATCTGTTCAGGTAGGAAAGACTGCAGGGCAAACCACAATTTAATGACCCCTGGGGGCGGGCCCAAGCATCCCCATTGGCTGGTTGGGCTTGCTGCTAGGCGAACGCCCATCCAAGGGCTGCTGGCATTAACCAAAAGCTGGCAGCTGGGCAATCCAACCTGCCATTTGTCAGATCACTTGTGGGTCTGGGGCCTGGCCACAACACTACCCACCAATGAGGGTGAGCTGAATTCAGGTGCTTTTAAAAATTTATATCCTAGGTGTTTTGGTTTTTTTCCATTGTTGTGAGCTGCCTTGGACATCACAGTAATGGGACAAAAAGGCAGAATATAAGTAAGAGAGAGAGAGAGAGAGAGAGAGAGAGAGAGAGAGATGTATTAGGTTAACATCATGCAGGAACATTGCCAAGGCAACAGAGGTGAGGAGGATAATTTGCCATTTGAAATACTTAAATGAAGAATATTCTTCTTGTGTGTGTGAAGACCCCCTCCCTCTTTGACTGCAAGAGCAGAAAACATGTGGTCCCAGTTGCTGAAAACCTGCCCAATTGCTCACATTTCTGTGTACATGAAAACAAGTGAGGAAATGAAGTGGCAATCTCTACCTTGAAAAAGTTTAAAAATACACAACCGTTTCCTTGCTAAATAATTACATTAAATACATCTAAACTACATGTTGCCGAGTAGTAATCAATCTGAAGCCTACCCAAAAGAGGCCACAGAAGAAATTGCTTTCAGCCTCTTTGTTTACACAGTTGAGATTAAATTGACAAATGTTACTGTTATTATGAATGATGGCTGGAACTTCCTGTGATTGCTAGATAAAACAAGAAGCCCAGGATTATTGCTGCGATTACCTGGGAAACAGAAAAAACATACTCTAATCAGGCTTGCAGTTTGCACAGTCTGACTGATCTCTCCCCTCTTCTCTCTAATGTTCAAATCCCACTTTTAGAATTTTTAATTGACTGACTTTGTCATTTGAGAGTTATACACTGTAATAAATAATCAGAACATTATGTGAAAATGGTTTGTGGGTGAAATACGATAATTGAGACCACTGTTCCTGTCACAAATAACCAATGGTGATGATTTCCAAGCCATTGATTCTGAGCTACTTTTGCAGAAGTCAACGGGCCATTGAGAACATTAATCATTCAACCTAGACCCACTTTCATTTGTGGAGCCATTTCTTTTTACCCTACATTTGCATGTTGGTGCTGCTGCTGTTGCAACCCACATTAGATCAAATCATGACATGACAGAGGGTCTTAACCAGGCATAGGCAACCTTCAGCCCTCCAGATGTTTTGGCCTACAACTCCCATGATCCCTAGCTAACTGGACCAGTGCTCAGGGATGATGGGAATTGTAATCCAAAATATCTGGAGAGCCGAAGGTTGCCTATGCCTGGTCTTAACCCACCAGCTGAAAACAAATGACATATAAAATAGTTGTGTTGGGTGCAGTGTGCTCTGCAGGGAGAGCACTGTTCAGCACTTAGTTGCACATGATCACATCACAGTAGCACACAGGTGACTCTAGATGATCAATGAATAATTCCCAAAACAGCTAGGAATGACCTTCTGGATTCATAGATGGATTGTATAAGAATGGTCTGCTTATTTGCTTCTCTGTGGACATACAATTTGGCTGCCCACTTTTAGAATCTGATGAGGAGGCCACATGGATCTTTCATTTGATCCAGTATGGCAATTGCTATGTTCTTGGCTAATGACTTGCTAAAGACCACATAAACATAGGAAGAAGCAATGTTAGGGCTGCCATACGTCATTACCAGGATTTCAAAGGCAGAATTGACGTCCTGGGGAAATTTCTGAAATGTGGCACTTTGTCCTGGATCTTAGGCAAGTCAATTGAAAAATTGCATTTTGGGGGCCTTTTTGTAAAAATAAAGCTCAACAACTTTCCAGTTTGTCTAAAAAAAATGGGGGGATTTCCTAAAAAAATAAACTCAACAATTTTTGGAATCTTCCTAAAAAAACTTCAACTTTTGGGGTGTCCTGGTTTTTACTTTTTGAAATATGGCAACCCTACGCAATGTGAAGTTGCAGGCATCCGCATAACATTAGGATGGTGATATGTGCTGATGCAACTATGTCTGCCCTTAGATGACAGTGAGTTTTCTCCCGATTTCAAAACTGCGTCATTTAAGAAACTTTCAAAAATCATTTCTCTGTCTGTTCTTGGCAGATTTCTACATTACAGAGTGAGACTGCACTTTGCAAGGATTTAAATAATGCTGTGGAGAAATATGGCTAGATCAGAAGGGAAGTTATATAGACACCTTTGGGGACCGTAAACAGCAATGCCAATACAGATAAAGGCATCACTTAAAAGCTTTTTAAATTGCACTCTATGTACCCGTCTCATCGCATGGGGAATACCAGCTACTTACAATTCCTATCTCCTTCCACTTCCATAATTTATCTAGCTCAAAGAAGCAATAATCAATTATCTAGTACATAGGCATAACCCAGGTCCCCTAAAAGAGCTGTCCTGGCACATTCCAGTGGTATGGAAGTGTATTAATGTAGATAAGAGAGCACAGGTTGTGAGCATTTGATGAGGTTTGTGAACATTTCCTATCATGTTGTAAAATATAATCAACTGATAAAGATGTACCTTACCATGTAAGCCATTGTCAGAGACTGTCAGCAAATGTAAGCCAAATGTTAAGCTCTTCTTTTAAATCTTCTCAGATACTCTTTTGTGCCCATGCATTCACCAGAGTATAATGTTGGCTGAGCAGCTGTGGAAGTTGTAGTCTTTGCATGTCTATTTAAAAAGAGAATTGTTGTCAAGAAAAACAAAAGCGGAAGAGCGATAGCTCAGTGGTAGAGAACATGAGTTTAATGGAAGTAGTCCCAAACTCAACCCCTGGCATTCCCAGTTAGGGCTGGAAAAGGCTTGTGTTTGAAACTTTGGAGAGTTGTTGCCAGTCTAAACTATGCTGATCTAGATAGATCAATATGGCAGCTTCCAATCTTCTATTTATGCTGGGATACAGCTTCAGTACCATCTCAATCCATTCTAAGGGTTCGGACACACTTCTGCTACTCCCATGCCTAGAATGCATGGGTCTGAGCGGTTTTCTGTTTGCCCCACCACTTTTCCCTCAAAGTGGTGCAGAATCGGAGCAAGCACCAGTCCACGGAAAACCCCAATGACGTTTGCTCCGATTCAGTGGTAAAGATTGGGTTTCCACAGGGGAAAGTTGCATGTCAAGCAGAAGTCTGAACAAGCCCTCAGTCTTTGTCTGTCTTGTCCTCCTGAAGGGTGAAAGGTATATCTAGTAAAGTAGAGGAGGAGGGAAGTGTTACGGAAAAGAAGCAATGCAACCACGAGCTGCTGCTAGCTTGGAAGCAATACATAATGGGAATGTTGGATATTGTTCCGTGGGAAACAAAGGGGCAGTCTTTTCACAGTGCAAAGCACCGGAATTAGCTCACAGTGTAATATGAGCTGTACAGGAAGTATGGGAGGAGTTTGTCTCTCTGCTGTTGAAGTTTGAAGAGAGCAGACGTGTTTCTCTGTAACGCTGCAAAGACAGAAATAAAGGCATGTAAATACGTTTCTGTCTATCTCTTTCCCCTGCCCCTGGGGGCAGGGAAGAGTGGTGTGTTCTCCTTGTGCATGAGGAGGATAGCCGATCGCAACCTTGCCTGGGTCTTGCTGGGAATGCAGACAGGGAGGTCAACTGGTGATTTAAGCCGGGTGCCTGGAGAGTGGACAGTTTCTACTGAAGGCAGGCTTGAATCCCGACAGGAAGTTCAGGTTGAGGAACTTATAGCATTTAACTGTAGAGAGCCCTTCAAATGCCACTTCCTCCCCCTCCGCAAAAAAATAAAAAATAAAAGGGTAGTGAGTCACAGCAGCAGCTACTCTCAGGCTAGGTGACAGGTAAGGCAAAGCTAGACAGACTAGAAGAAGATGTCCAAGTTTAAGAAGTCCATGATCAGGGCAAGGAGTTTAGAACTTCAGGGAAGCAGTGGAATTATCAATGGGTTGAAACCCCCATGTGCCAATCTTTTAAGGATGGGGCAGGTTGAGATTACTCGTGAGCCTATTGAGTGTGCAAACACCCACAGCGGTGGGGATGATGTGTTTCTTCCCAGTGATAGGAGCACCACCAGGTTTTAGATGACCAGGTTCTGCCCTGCCCTTCTGACTCTGCTACCTCTACCCCAGTGGTTTGCTGGTGCTCAACCTGGGGAGATGGGAGGTTGACAAAGGCAGATCTGGGGGAACACATCTGGTTTGGTAGCACAAAGCTTCAGGGGTGCAGCAGCAAGCGCCACAACTATGACATTGAAGGAAGAGGTGGGGGCACCTGATTTTGGCATTGCATTGGGTGCAACTGAAATTTTAGATACCAATCTGAAGGTAGAAGCCCAGCTTCCTCATCTGGGGCAGCCAGCTATATCCTAGATGGGAGAAGTGTCTGTCTCTTTCTGGGTCATAAATTGGTTTTCTTGATCAAATCTATACTGGGGGGGGGGTTATTTACATCTCTTTTTGGGTACAAAGCTTATACCAAGAACAAACCTAGTTGGTCTCTAAGGTGCTACTGGACAATTATTTTATTTAATATATATATATTGACTGTGTCAGACCAGCACAGCTACCTACCTAAATCTGGGTACAAAGAAGTGAACTATACATACCATCAGTGTGGTACAGTATGGGTGTTACTAAATTCATATCTAAAAGCAAGATGTGAACCACATACAAATATTTTACTACCTAGTGAGTCTGGTGGTTGGGCGGCCTGTGGACTTCCCTGTGTTGGCACAAAAATGGCAAGAAATTCATTATACACATCTGTTACTATTAACTGTCAAACCTTCCCAGCAAAAACTGGATTTCTATAAAGCTTTCCAATTTGTTTTCTTTTGCATGACAGAAAAGAATATAAATTGGTTCTCCTTCAGTTTCTATTTTTTGAAGAAATCAAATGGCTCACACGTTCATCTTAAGCAATGCTGACAGAAAGCTGGAGAGCCTCAACCACAGATATACATTCTCATTATCCTGACCACATCCTGTACAACCACTTTCTTTTGGATTACCCTAACTAGTCACTGGGAATGATAACTTGTTGCATCTTGTTGATTTGAACAAGTAAAATAATATGTTAATTCATGGCTTTTCTTATAACATGTGTTTCAGAATTATTGCAATGGTTGCCTAGAAAATGTGCAACATGATAATTAACATGGGTATTAGAATTTTTAAAAAATATATTAAACAAACCCTACATTCTTTTCATTAAGCATGTAATCAATATGATATAAGAAATATATGAGGTTTTCCTCATGTTATGTTACTAGATGAATAGAAGAATGGAAGAAAGGAGTTACTATCCATCAGTAAGGTTAGAAGAGTGGAACAGAGCAGAACACTTCTTCCCCATTTGCCAGGATTAAGCTGCAGCTTCAGCCAATATAGCACAAACAATATTTAATACTTCTGAATATAAACATGACATTCAGAATTATGCTGCCATAGAATGTCTATCAATATTTTCTATGAGGAAACAGAATGGGGCAAAGTCCTCTCTGCTCATCTTCTTCTGACCACTGAAAAAGTTTCGTTTATTGTCTTGCCAGAAAGGCAAAACTCCATCTGAGGACTGTGTTTTATCCGCCATGATCGCCTCTTTTCATTTTGTTTGATTCCCCCCCCCTCTAATATGGCTTAAAATTAACAAGCTACCTTGAATAAAACAGAAATACTAGACACTATGGATGGGGGAGAAATTCACAAACAAAGACTGCTTTTAGCCTTTTAGTTTTAAGTAATTCAGGATGCTTTAAGGCAGACTGGATTTCCCCGGTATCTCCCCCCACTCTTAAAATACCGGTAACAATCACACACAAAATAGTCTTGTAAAACGTAAAAATAACATTTTACTCACTCAGTAAACTTGTTGAAGAATAACAAAAATAGCAGCTTTGTTCAGGCAGGCTTAAAATGGTAATTATGTTACAAAAACATTAGTAAGTTTAGCTTAAAATGGTGGTCAGACATGCAGATGTTACATTGTTGGCAGAGTGGAAAGAGATGGAAAGAACGGGAGAGGGTGTGCCCAGGCAAATTGGAGAATATATAGCTATGCCCACTCCCAGCCCCCATCAGGGCATAGTGGGAGTGTCTTTCACAGAGTTCTCTCTAGCAAGTTTAGAGGAAAACTTTGTGATCTTCGGCTCCTATCATGTGCCTATCTAGCAAAACATGAATTGTTGGTTTGGTTGCATTTTAAATACCCCATATTCCTAGGCATTGGTTTGGAACGTGATTATTTTTTTAAAAATTCTTTCTTTTTAATCTTCTGTTATTTTAATTAACAGTTGATTTTGAGTGTATTTTAGCAATTGGCTTTTGAGTTTCTTTCATTTGCAACCTTGAGCAAAATAATGATTTAGAAAGGTGGTTCAAAATAAATAAATAAAACACAGCACACATCAACTAGCAAAACAATCCTACGGCAGCGTTATTTTTGGAAATATTCCCTCTATCAGGGAAAAAAGAAAACAATTCACACTGAAGGACTAGTGCATGAATGCCAAAACAAAACAAACCCACTCATTATGAATAAGATTTCCATGCATTTCACACACTTGAGGCTTCCTTATATAAACCACCCTGATAGGTGCTATTCATGAGCGGAATCAATTTTTAAAGCAGAGAGGAATTTATCATATGCAGAAATAACAAAACTTAAAAGGCCAAATTACATTATGAGCACAGGTCCTGAGAACATTGGAGAAAGCTGGAAAATCCTGTTCATTGGCGGATTGTCTATGACAATTTTCAGCTTAAGAATACACAGATACTTTGTTGTGAGGTTTGGCACACAAAGTTACCAGTCCTAATAAAAACTGCCTACTACAAGAAAAGGGACGCGGGTGGCGCTGTGGGTAAAACCTCAGTGCCTAGGACTTGCCAATCACATGGTCGGCGGTTCGAATCCCCGTGGCAGGGTGAGCTCCCGTCTTTCGGTCCCAGCTCCTGCCCACCTAGCAGTTCGAAAGCACCCCTAAATGCAAGTAGATAAATAGGTACCACTTTATAGCGGGAAGGTAAATGGTGTTTCCGTGTGCTGCGCTGGTGCTGACTCACCAGAGCAGCTTCGTCACGCTGGCCACGTGACCTGGAAGTGTCTCCGGACAGCGCTGGCCCCCAGCCTCTTAAGTGAGATGGGTGCACAACCCCAGAGTTGGACACGACTGGCCCGTACTGGCAGGGGTACCTTTACTACAAGAAAAATAATAGACTGGACCATTAAAGGTAAAGGTAAAGGGACCCCTGACCATTAGGTCCAGTTGTAACCGACTCTGGGGTTGCGGCGCTCATCTCGCTTTATTGGCCGAGGGAGCCGGCGTACAGCTTCCAGGTCATGTGGCCAGCATGACTAAGCCGCTTCTGGCGAACCAGAGCAGCACACGGAAACGCCATTTACTATCCCGCCAGAGCGGTGCCTATTTATCTACTTGCACTTTGATGTGCTTTCGAACTGCTAGGTTGGCAGGAGCAGGGACCGGGCAATGGGAGCTCACCCCGTCACGGGGATTCGAACCGCCGACCTTCCGATCGGCAAGTCCTAGGTTCTGTAGTTTAACCCACAGCGCCACCCATGTCCCATTAGGCATTGCCAAAACTCTATGCCAGATACGATTCAATAACACAAAGTATGTACAAATGTTTTGCTGAGGATATATTCTTTTTGACTAGTGTACCAAGCTTCTATAGATGGGTTGGGAAAGAGAACAGAAAGGAAGGATGTATCATTTATTTACATAGCAAACTATGGCACCCACTATCCCAATATACGGTGATGGCCATATGGAATGGAATATCCGGCAGGAGGGCTCCCCCTTGAAAATACCAATTATCAATTCAAGTGCCAATCTACATTGGCTTTATAGCCGAAGAGGAGCTGCTGAGAAGGAAATGCACAACAGCATGCTCAGGGGGAGCCCAAGACATGCGAAACAGGTAGAATAAAACTTGATGAATGAGTCTCAGAATACAGTGGTACCTCGGGTTACATACGCTTCAGGTTACATACGCTTCAGGTTACAGACTCCGCTAACCCAGAAATATTACCTCAGGTTAAGAACTTTGCTTCAGGATTAGAACAGAAATCACACAGTAGCGGCAGCAGGAGGCCCCATTAGCTAAAGTGGTGCTTCAGGTTAAGAACAGTTTCAGGTTAAGAACAGGCGTCCAGAACGAATTAAGTTCTTAACCCGAGGTACCACAATGAGAACAGGGGGTGCCCTGTAGCCACAGAATGCAGAGAGAACAGAGTTTCTATTGGTTGGTGGGGTAATGGAAAACTGAGATGAAGGGGGAATGGAATGGAACAGAGTAGTGTGATAGAATACATGATTGGATGGATACTGATCAGGAATACTGCAACATTTTATTACAGTTCACACTTGTTTTGAGCTGCAGGTCATAGAATTATAGAACTGTAGAGTTGGAAAGGACCCCGAGGATCATCTCGATCCTCCAACTCCCTTCAGTGCAGGAATGTGCAGCTCTCCCATATGGGGATCAAATCTGCAACCCAGGCGTTATCAGCACCATGCTCTAAGCAACTGAGCTATCCAGCTGCATGTGAATGGTTGTCTTGTACTAGAATATTGTGTACAGTGGCCTCAATATTCTGTTGTGTGCTCCTATAGCTGGCATCGCTCCAGTGATGAGTTCAGCCTAAATAAAGTCCACTGCTTTTTATAGCCATCAAACTGGTAGCTTTTACAAAAATTAAAGTGCTTCTTTGGAAGTGTGTGTGTGTGTGTGTGTGTGTGTGTGTGTGTGTGTGTGTGTTTAAAAAACCACTATTGCAAGCAATTGGTAAGGAGTGCAGATAAAATTTGCATGCTAAAAAAAGCTTTTAGCAAGGTATCTTGTATGAAGAAAATTAGCCATATTCCCATAGCAATCTCAGATCCCTGATCATAAGATGGAAAGTCACACTCTTCCATGCTAATCTGCAGTCACACAAGGCCTGTATTTGGTTGTTCTCGCCTTATCGGAAAGCCCAAATGCATAACATCAAGTTTATTTGCTTGCACGCAGCATCTGGCTTATGCCCTGAGAACTCCACTTTCTAAACACTTGTCTTAGAAGTAGCATTTCATTGTTAATTAAACTGATTCAACACAACCGTTAGGTATAAACACTTTATAAACTCTTAGCAGCAAGCGTGTCAAAACAGTGTCTCAGACAATTAACTGAGCCATGCTGGCCCATACACCCTTCACAAAAGACCTCTCTTAATATGATAGTCAAATAGCATTTGAAACCCACATAGGAATCTCAAGTAATGGATCGCTTTATAGCCTAATTAGTCCATTTCAGTTTCACAACATTTTATGGCAATTTCTCTGTTGCCTAAGCAACAGGTTTTCTCATGTCCTGTAGAAACAGGAGAGAGCAAAGCTTTTGTCTCTCTCGTATTTCTTTTGTTCAGCATATTATTCATTTGAGCAACTACATTGTAGATATTTCATCAGCCTTGAAAAGTGTAATCCCCAATATGTATCTGAGAGAGCATGGCCACATTTGTCTATTTCTCTGGCTATGCGTTGTTTTAACTGAAGGTTTTATATTTCATGTCAGTGTATCCATTTTTTCTATATAAAATTAAAATCACCCTTAAGAAAAGTAAAAGATATCATAAAATGTAAATAGAAAAAGGGAACAACATAGAATGTTAATCCAGAATCAGAACCAGTGAAATCGGTGAAGGTCCTGTGTGAGTGCCTTTTGGCAGTTGGAAGATGGTTGGCAGCTAATGGATTGAGGTGGAATCCTGACAAGACAGAAGTACTGTTTTGGGGGACAGGGGGTGGGCTGGTGTGGGGGACTCCCTGGTCCTGAATGGGGTAACTGTGCCCCTGAAGGACCAGGTGTGCAGCCTGGGAGTTATTCTGGACTCACAGCTGTCCATGGAGGCACAGGTCAATTCTGTGTCCAGGGCAGCTGTTTATCAGCTCTATCTGGTACGCAGGCTGAGACCCTACCTGCCCATGGACTGTCTCGCCAGAGTGGTGCATGCTCTAGTTATCTCTCACTTGGACTACTGCAACGTGTTCTACATGGAGCTACCTTTGAAGGTGACCTGGAAACTACCACTAATCCAGAATGCGGCAGCTAAACTGATGACTGGGAGAGGCTACCGAGACCACATAACACCAGTCTTCAAAGACCTACATTGGCTCCCAGTATGTTTCCGAGCACAATTCAAAGTGTTGGTGCTGACCTTTAAAGCCCTAAGCGGCCTCGGCCCAGTATACCTGAAGGAACGTCTCCACTCCCATCGTTCAACCTGGACACTGAGGTCCAGCTCCGAGGGCCTTCTGGCGGTTCCCTCACTGTGAGAAGTGAAGTTACAGGGAACCTTGCGGAGGGCCTTTTCGGTAGTGGCACCCGCCCTGTGGAATGCCCTCCCATCAGATGTCAAAGAAATAAACAACTATCTGACATTTAGAAGACATCTGAAGACAGCCCTGTTTAGGGAAGTTTTTAATGACTGATGTTTTAATGTATTTTTAATCTTTTGTTGGAAGGTGCCAAGAGTGGATGGGGAAACCCAACCAGATGGGCGGGGTAGAAATAATTATTATTTGTGAATCCTTTTGATGAAAGCTGACTCTGCCATGTGCTATCTTTTTGCTATGAGAGTGAAAACAAGTTCATCCTAACGGTGAATGGGGAAGTACAAATGTATGCAAGGGGCCTTAGGGGATGGCTGCAAATCCCATGAATACTCATTGGGAGTCAGTGCAGTATAGTGATTAGAATGTTGGACTAGGACTGGGGAGAACAGAGTTCAAATCCCCACTCAGCTATGAAGCTCAGGGGCTGACCTTGGATCAGACACTCTCTCCTAACCTAACCTGCCAACAGGATTGTTGTGAGAATAAAACGGGGAGGTGGAGAACCCTTGGGGGGTATGTATGTAATAATAAATAAATGAATGAATGTAACAGAGCACCCATGGTGTGGAAAAAAGAAAAGAAATGTAGTTTTAGGAAGAGGGAATTTGAATCAGAGGAGTGGTGCGGGATACTTAACCTTTACCCTGCTCATGGCTTCATTTTCAAACTGAATCCTATGAAGCTGGGATGGGGAAGAAAAACATACAATTCTGGCAGTATCTATTTCAATCTCATCTTCATTAACTGTTTGAAACAGTTTGGGGAGCCCTCTTGTGCTCAGGTTCTCTTTGTGAGCTTTCCGTCACTGTGAGAAGGGGATACTGGGCATGATGGGCTTTTGGGTTGATCCTTCATATGCTGTGATAAAGGACTGAGTTCTCTGGAAGTCTAACATTTCGAAAACAAAAAAATTCCTTCCAGTAGCACCTTAAAGACCAACTAAGTTAGTTCTTGGTATGAGCTTTCGTGTGCATGCACACTTCTTCAGATACACTTCTTCAGTGTGTATCTGAAGAAGTGTGCATGCACACGAAAGCTCATACCAAGAACTAACTTAGTTGGTCTTTAAGGTGCTACTGGAAGGAATTTTTTTATTTTGACTATGGCAGACCAACACGACTACCTATCTGCATTTTGAAAACAGAACCTACATTTGGAGCCCAATCAATCTCACACTCTTCCCGTCCATTTTTTAAGGCTTAAATTGGTTGTCCTTAGATTGCATGATGGGTAGCAGAACTTGCCTCATTAAATAGTGAGTACCTTAGCATTAAGAAGCATTTATCACGCGATAAAGTTAAGAACGCGTTCACTTTTCATGTCAATACAACGCACACATTGAATTCCTACCTGCAGCCATGTGGTTCAATTAAATACGCAGAGTGTTAAAAAACTGTCTGAAGGAAACCAAACGACAACATTGTACCAAGCTGATCTCAAAGGCAAATTGGACACCGATGGTACTTTGTGTTAGCTGACCAAGCACTTCACAACAAATCTGTCATTTATTGACTTCTTCTTTATCCTAGATTTATGAACCCCCAACTTTACTTCATGAATCACTTAGAAGAAACTGGCAAAAAACAGAGAAAGAGCATGAGATAATTTTAGTAAAAAGTGATGCATTTCCCTGCCAGCTTTTTCTCTTTCAGTTGGCTGTGCACATTATGCTGCAGGGAGTGTTCTGCTTGCTTACAAGAAATAATCGTCCATCAGTAAAAGATGATTTAAAAATATGTAGTGTTACATTTTGTATTCTGACTGTGTTGTCCTGCAGCTTTCATTTGCTTTTTTGCCTTGAGAAGGCTGATGCAGCCTTCATAATTGGGATGACGTTTTCTTCACTGGTCTGCTTCTTGTTCAGAGAACGAGAGGGGTTTTTATATTAAAAAGACAAAAGAAATTACAGTCACACCTTTGCAGGAAAAAAATGTTAAGGTGTATAATTTTGATGTAGACATCTGACACATTGTCAAAAGAGGGGGGGGGATGCATCACACAGAAAAAGAGGACACAGCTCTGCATATAGTCTACATAAGCTGATGCATATGTATAGACAGCAATTTATAAATAATGGGTGATGTCCAACTAATTCACACTTAGGGATGGGCAAATACAGTGGTACCTCGGGTTACATATGCTTCAGGTTACATACGCTTCAGGTTACAGACTCCGCTAACCCAGAAATATTACCTCGGGTTAAGAACTTTGCTTCAGGATGAGAACAGAAATCGTGCTCTGGCAGTGTGGCGGCAGCAGGAGGCCCCATTAGCTAAAGTGGTGCTTCAGGTTAAGAACAGTTTCAGGTTAAGAACAGACCTCCGGAATGAATTAAGTACTTAACATGAGGTACCACTGTATGTCGATTTCAGTTTCTTCCCATTTCTCATTTTCCCAGTCTTAAATTCAGTTACAGATAGGTAGCCGTGTTGGTCTGCCATAGTCAAAATAAAAAAATTCCTTCCAGTAGCACCTTAAAGACCAACTAAGTTAGTTCTTGGTATGAGCTTTCGTGTGCATGCACACTTCTTCAGATACTGGTCTTTAAGGTGCTACTGGAATGATTTTTTTTATTTTAAATTCAGTTCACATTTTACTGTGATTTTTCCCTAATGTACATGTTTTCCCACAGCAATTTCCCCCAATGTAACCATTTGTGTACGTTATTTCCACTAATGACATACAATTTATGCATATCTTACTGTAGCATAGGCGCATTTGTGCACATTGTTTAGCTGGAGAACGGCACTGCAAAATGTGAAGAAGTGTGAATTTTGAAGCAGGGCTGTGCTTTGATTCACATATTGCTTTGGAAAGTGTGAGTTAGATAGGTTCAAACTTAAAATGAAAACATAATCATACTTTCTCTCCCCTTCCTCTGCCACATGCCCATGCATACCCAGAGCAGACCCACTGAAACCACTGGATCTTCCCGGTCCTCTCTCTTAAACTGAATTTAAGATTGGAAAAATCAGAATAATAATTTGACAGATTTGTCCGCACCTACACCAGACCAGCACTACTTGTCCCCAGCGAATGCAGCAGCTGCAAGATCCAATGAGGCATCACATCAAACTCCAAGTTTAGCTTGCTTTCTTTGGCTTCGCCTGGAACCAATGATGATACCTCTCCTCCCACCTCAAAACACTCACACATCCCCAGGGCCATTGCAGATTCAATCAGCAGTCAACTGGGGAAAGTGCCATCTGGAAGCACCCAAAGGATGTTCCCCAGCTTACTATCATTTTCCAAGCTCTGGCAGTTTGCTTGGAAGGTAACAGTTAAAAAGAAATAGAAATGCAATGCTCTCATTCACAAAGAGGGTTGTTGTGACGTTCTAAAGCTGGTGTACAAAGCCCCTTGATGGGTTCCAGAATAATTTCAGATAGTCAATGCCATCATCCTAAAAAGGAAACCTAAGAAATTGTAGCTGAGAGAAGCAGCTAATGCAAACTCAAAGGGCAAAGCTCTTTTAGTGTTTGCTTTGTTTTAAGCACCTTTCTGTTGACATACCACTTTCTCCTTAAATGCTTTATGATCTTTTGGTGAACCATCTAGAGGACGTATTGTTTTGGATTCTGTCCCTCAGAATCCTTTGAAGGATTAATAAATAATCTCTCTCCCAGTGTTGGAAGCACTGACCTGATGGAAAGAAGGGGGTAAAATTGATTCAGTTTACAGTTTAACGCAAAGCTACCTAGCCTTTGAAATTTGCACTTCCGTGAATTTTGTAACGCAGTTCTCCAGTCAAATAATGTGTACCGTTATTTGTATATATTTAGTGGAAAGTGTACACAACACTGAATTATCACCACCACCATCATCATTAGAATTTATATATTGTCCCAGGATAAATGTATTGATGAAAATAACATTAAAATAACATTAAAAGTGCATTATTAAGGACAATTACTTGAAAAAATGTGTCAGTGAGAAGAAATGTGCACTACAACACTGGTTTCAAAACTGTTCAGAACTCAAGACTGGAGAAATTGAGGAATTAAAAAGGTAGTCCTGCCCTCTCCAAGCTCTTTTTAAACTTAAAAAAAACAACTCAGAGGGGGGAGTTCTGATTATGGATCATCAGCTATATTGTGTAGTTTATTCCTTTGACCCTATATTTCACAGTGATACCTCAGTCTTCAAGCCACCTCTCTCACTGCAGTGCATTTTACAATTTTCATGAATCCCTTCAAAAGAGGCGTGCAGTCGGCAGGGATGGGATTTTGAACCTGAAGCAGAGACTAATGTATTGAATGTGGCAAACAATTTACAAATCTCATATCTAAATCTACAAGGGAGTTATCCCATGGCAGTAGGTCATGTATTTCTCTTATTTATTTACACAAGTATTTCTATACTGCCTATCACAATCTCTCTCAAGGCAGTGTACATGTTAAAAGAATAAAACAGTAGAATCACAGTAATATAGATAAAATGCAGCTCATAACCCACACACACACACACACACAGAGAGAGAGAGAGAGAGAGAGAGAGAGGTGCCAGTACTGTGTGCTCTTGAGTACCCCCACAAAAAGCACTGTCTCTCTCTGTGTGTCTTTCTTGTTGCATTGTTTATAAACAAACAGAATGCTGAACAGACTCATTAACCCAAAGCACTCGCTTCACTAGAACAATAATCTGAAACAAAGTTTAATAAGATTCCACATACTCTTGCTAATGACACGAAACTAGGCAATATATTTTGAAATATCTGCTTGTGAGGAAATTCTCTTTTTTATTTATTATTAAAAAAATTAAACTCTCCTCTTAACCTTTTCCACTCTCCCATTTGCACTCTCAGCTTGCACATTATCGGCAATATTCCTCAAGTTCTCTGGGAAACAAATGGCAGGCTCAGCAGGAAACAAGATAAAATAATCTTCCTTCTAGACCAGTAGGAGGCCCAAATACTTACTGCTGTTCATACATTAGGTTCATAATTCACTGTCATGGCAGAAATCTAATCTTTCACTCTTGGGAACATCTCAAATGTTCCTCTTCAAGGAAAGAGGTGCAACACGTAGGTCATGGAATCAAAAGAATGTTAATGACTAAGGACTTCTCTCTTCATTTTCAAGGCACAGCCACTACCGTGCCTAGATACCACTATGTTATGAGGTATTTTGTTAAGGGAAATCAGGAGGGATTTGTTTGGAAAACAATCACATTTTCGAGTGGTTCATTATCAAATTGTACTCAGTCTATCATGGCCCAGTTTTATTCCAAGTGTGTATAGTTTTTTAGCACATTCATTGGGAGTATCTCTCAACAGGAATGCAAAGAGGTGTGAGAACTCTGGGAAAGGCAAACATCTTCTTTCTCGCTGAGTCTCTAACCTAATCAATGCACCCAAGGCATGTTCACTAATTTTGCCACCTCAAAGCCCTAACAGAGGACTCCATGTCTGAAATACTAGGAAACCTCCTGATAAATGTATCAGAGGTACTTAGTCAAGCATCAGCACCCATTAGGTTTCATTGTTAGGAACCCCCACCCAAAAGATGCATGTGCACAGATTCACCAAAGACATCTTAAGCAACTCTGATGATCTGCTGCCAAGGACAAAACGTTTTCCCCTCTGCTTGGGAGGGGAAATATTTGTGCTCCTATTTTCCCCTACTAGTCTCTTCTTCTCTCTAATCTTCAAGCAAGTTAGCTATGCTATATACAGTATAGCCAAGTGTAACCTCTCCTCTTACTCCTTTCTTTCACCCTTTTAGGGTCTCCAAATGATCATTCCAGAGCTATGAAACTCTTCTCCATTTTTCGTTCTCCCCACTGTTTTAACAAAATAACTGCTGCTCCTATCATCATCATCGTCGTCGTGGTTTCCCCAGCCACTCTTGGTCACTTCCAACCAAATATTAAAAACACAATACAGCATGAAACATTAAAAACTTCCCTAAACAGGGCCGCCTTCAGATGTCTTTTAAAAGATTGTTGCTTATTGCCTTGATATCTGCTGGGAGGGCATTCCACGGGGCAGGCGCCACTACCGAGAAGGCCCTCTGCCTGAATTCATCATTGCTTTGGTATTAAACTGCTTGCTTGCTTGCAAATACTTTATTAAAGGCATATAATCAAGACAATATTTGAACTTCAGGAAATTATAGAAGATTTAAAGAGTCATATAAAAATTTTAAAGGGCAAGAGTCAGCTAATGAACCCCTTCTGCTTGTGCAAAGTGTTCCCCCCGCCCCATGCTCACGAAATTGGCTTGAAAGGTCAGGAAAACACCCCAGAACAGCAGAGGGGATCATTCTGATGGACGAGCTGATATGCTCGTGCAGATGAAATGTTTGCAATAATGTGATGTGGGGTTTGTTTTGTTTAATAATGTGATGATGAATTCCACCCAAAATGCTGACTAGGCCTGTGCACCTGAACTGAATCAAGCTAATTCAGGTAGTTCTGGGCTTCAGCTGTATAAGGTTGAGATAGCCGTGGATCATCACATATTCTGTCATATCGGCCAGGGCGTACCCATGCGCCCCCCCAGAAAAAGCACTAAATAATAATAATAACAATAATAATAATAATAATAATAATAATATGCCACCCATCTGACTTGGTTGCCCTAGCTACTCTGGGCAGCTCCCAACAAAATATTAAAACCACAATAAAGATGAGGCCTAGCATGCATTCCTAGTAGAAATAAGCCCTCTTAATCTCACTGGGACTTCATTTCTTTTTCTTTTTTTCATATAGATTTTTATTGTTTTCTTCATATAATCCCTTTTCCAACAATCTTTATTATCACAATATAATCCTTTTGACTCTGCCAAGTCTTGACTTCCCTTCCTCCCATAACATACTTATTGTGTATATTATTATCATAACTTTACTATTTTACATTGAAGGTATTATTCCAGTCCTGCTAGTGTCTTTAAACTTTTGTGGTTCTCCTTTAAATATTCAATAAATTTACTCCAGTTGTTATTGTATCTCTGGTCCTCTTGGTCCCGATCCTCTCTGTCAATTTGGCAAGTTCCGCAAAATCTGGCATCTTCACCTGCCACTCCTGGATGGTTGGTAAACCTTGTGTTTTCCATTTTTGGGCCAGTAGAGTTCTCTTGGTGGCTGTGGCATACATAAACAAATTATGATCTTTTATTTTGATCTCTCTTCCCACTAGACCTAGCAGAAATGCCTCTGGTCTTTTGGGAAAAGTGTACTTGAATATCTTTTTAAGTTCATTATACAGTGGTGCCTCGCAAGACGAAATTAATCCGTTCCGCGAGTCTCTTTGTCTAGTGGTTTTTTTGTCTTGCGAAGCAACCCTATTAGCGGCTTAGCGGATTAGCGCTATTAGCGGTTTAGCGGCTATTAAAGGCTTAGCGGCTATTAAAGGCTTAGCGGATTAGCGGCTAAAAGGCTATTAGCGGCTTAGTGGCTTAGAAAAAGGGGGGAGCGAAAAAAATCGGAACACTTGCAAGACGTTTTCATCTTGCGAAGCAAGCCCATAGGGAAAATCATCTTGCGAAGCAGCTCAAAAACGGAAAACCCTTTTGTCTAGCGGGTTTTCCGTCTTGCGAGGCATTCATCTTGCGGGGCACCACTGTAGATTAATTCCACTGGGACTTCCTTTCAAGTTAGCAGGCACAATAGTGGATGGTAGGGCAACCCTGTTTACCTGGCGTCCTGACACTGTGTATTGCTGCCGGTTCACAAGAGGGAGAGGGCAGCAGCAATTGGTGGGGCAGGCAGGGTAGCATGGCTGAGCTGGTTTCCCAACATCATGTGTCATTGCTGGTTACCAAGACAGGAAGGGGCAAGATAGCAGGGAGCCCCCAAAGGCCCTAGAATGCTGAAATAAAGCTGTGTAACATAGAAATGTATGTCCTAAGCAGAATCTGCTGGATAATGTGCTTGAAGGGTGCATCCAAGGTGAATTGCAACTGTGAAAATGAAAATGTCGTGTAAGAAAATGCTGTGCATTTGTGATGTATACATTTTAAAATTTGTTTTAAACTTTTCATTGGCCCTTGCCCAGAGATCTGTTGTTAGACTGTGATGGACAGTGGAGGCAGACTAGAGTCTGGTGATGCAGTTCCTCTGAAACTCCACCAGAGTGCTGTAGCCTCTCTCTGATTGGCTACAGAGTCAGCTAGCCACAGAGAGGGGAGGCACAGCACTTGGGCGGGGGAGAATAAAAGGAGCAATTTCTGAGGGAGAGAGTTAGATAGGGCTGGATTTGAGAAGAGGGATATGATATGATTTGATCTGAGATGTTAGGCAGGTTTCAGGTTGGGAGATAGAGAGTGAGATAGGGAGAACTGGTTCTGAGTTAAGTTAAACATACACACTATCCATAGTGAGAGGACAGAGCCTCGCAGCTTGGATAGGGAGACCGGGTTGAGGGTCTGGGAAAGGTATGCAGACAGGAGTGTCCTGGGAGGGCTGTGACTGAACCAGGAAAGGTGGATCTTGTGGGAATACAGGCTACCTGGGTCTCAGTATAGCCAGGAAGAAAGAGTTCTTGTCAAACCAGTGACAAGGGGGGTGATCTCTTGGGTCTGTTATACCATTTAGAATACCTCAGGTGTGGGATGCTTAAGGGAGTGGGCAACTGAGGAGAAGCACCCCTCCTCACTCACAGCATGAACCAAAGAATTAAGCTGTGAAGGAAGCGGTAGAGTGTTGAAAGTATTTAATTGTAATATTGAAGTGACAGAAAGTGAGTCAAGCATTTTACCCTCTATTCTGGAAACCTGAATATTTACCACCTGAAGTGTAACACCTGATTTTTAGTAACTGAAGTTTAAGAAGAATTGTGCCTATAGTATTGTGTTTAAGCCTGGGACATCTTGTAGTTAGTTAAAGTAAATAACTTAACTTCTACCTGAATGTGTGCATTTCCTGGCCCACTTTGTTTCACAAACTTCTTGTTGTTTAATAAAACTTTGTTTGCTTGTTTGTTTGATCAACTCCTGCCTGAGACTCTAAATCATTAAGTTTTCCCTCACCCAAGTCCCCCATTAGATAATCCATGGTAAATTGTAGAAATTTGTGTAATTGGTATACCGTGAGGTGGGTGCACTATATTTAATTGGGGGCAGTTAGCATTGGTGGTATTAAGTGGCGGATCCACTACATAGACAAATAAATAACCTGTATTGAACTGACTCTTCTTTTACCTTAATATCCCAGGATGGCTGCTAGTATTTTATCAAATTTAATTTGATTTAATTAATTTTATAATGAATGTTTTAGAATATTGAACTATTTTGATCGTTGTTAGCCGCCCTGAGCCCAGCTTCGGCTGGGGAGGGCGGGATATAAATAAAATTTATTATTATTATGCTCACGCTTGCTTGTCAATATAAAATGTACCCTACTTTAAGACTTCCCAGAAGCTCAAGAGTTCACGGTGCTAAAAAGTCTTTTTCACACCATGGTTAATTCAGTCCAACTCACTATAATATAGTGTCTCTAAAGCTGGGCGGATGAAGAACTAGTCTCATTAATGAACATTCTTTATTCCCCCTACCCTAAAGAAGACATGCTCTAATTAACTACCTTGTCTTAAGCTATTCTCAAGGCATTGTAGTTACCCAGACAGTCTGACTGGAAATTAAATAGGGTGACATCGTAGTAAAATGGCAACTGCATCAGTTATTCTTTGCACTGAACAGGACCTGAATACAGAGCGAGTGGTTTAATGGTTTGAATCCTATCAAATTCTCTGCAAAGCAGCACAGATCCTTTCTTTCTGGATCAGCAACTGCCCTATATTGAAGTCTGCTTGCATGTATCAGCTTGAAGATTCAAAGGGTCTTGGAAACCAGGGCTGTGCCAAAAGTTAAATTGCTTAATCTGTTTTGTGTTCTTTTTTTTTTGTGACTGTGAAAGAGTGCCTCCCATTTTCAATGATTTTTCACATTTGTTACAAGCAAACACAGATGCACCCCAGGCCATTTGTCTCACTGCTATTTCCCGCTTCATTTGTCTATGCAGTCTTCAGCTTCATTTGTCCACCATGCAATTTACATACATACATGCATCATTTTATTTACATAGTTCAAACCATGCTCAAGGTGGCTTACAACATGAAAAATACGTAATTGCAGCATAACAAAAGTAGCTGTAAACAATAAATAAAATGTAATAAATACACAACCAAATTGAACAATTTCCACATAAATCATATCTAAAATAGAGATACAAAAATTAATATCAATAGCAGTAACAACCCCCCACAACAACAAACAATACCTCAATACCCCTGTTTAATCCTATTGCCTGTGGTGACCAATGTGGATTTCTCAAGGAGGTCATTGTGTCATGGGTGCTCATCCCAAAGCTGGAAATCTGTATGTTCATACAAGGCCGAACCCCAGAAACAATCACAGCTCTTAATTATTTCTAGGCCATGGGACCTTAGAAACATTATTATTTCAGTCTAGTTTCTACTCGCTTTAGTTTGACTCAGCTATAGTCTGCCAATCGTTAGAAGTAAACTAATGGGCTGACTACATGTTACACATAAAATTGTAAGACGTAACCTTGAATTAGTTATGCATTTAGTTATTTATCATGACTTACTGAAAAGCTACTGCAGGAGAGGGTGGTTTGGAGTGCAGAAGCAGCAGAGGAGTGAAGGTGTGCACAGTCCTTTCCTCACCACTATATCTCTACTGCAAATTCTTCCCTAGTGATTTTACCCTCATCAAGCATGCCTTCCCTCAGTGGCAAGGAGTAATTTAGAGTAATTTGGAGATGTGGTAGATGGTTTGAGCACATCCTCTATTGCTTGTTATTTCTCTACTCCAAGTTTCCCCTTTTCAAAGTGTTATCTGGGAACATCTCCTTGTATAATTTAAAGGGATTAAAGAGAGTTACTTATGGACATCTGGGTCCAGCAAATGGTTTAACACAATTTCTTCTCAAAGTTGCTCTCTGAAGCTCACGGCGTTCATATTGCATTGTTATCCTAATACTATACCAGCAACTGATTTTACACAGCACATGATAAAACAATGTATCAGTCTAAATTGTAATTAAATGGCTCGTTGAATGTTATTGTGTTACAAGAAATCGAAAACCTTAGAAATCTTTTGAGTACAAGCTATGGTTTGGTTGTATTTAAGCCGCAGATTTTTAATCCGTTCCTGTATGAGTAATGAGACTTCACATGGAAACACTCAAATACTTCAGAAATCATCATCTTCCAAGGACATGTGGAAGAGAGGCGAGCAGGCCACACACATGGACCCTAAACAACCCCATTTGGGGTTCTTGTATTGCGTAGAAGGTCTGAAAGGGAAACCTATGCTAGTTTGAAGAAATGTGGATAGATAATGCTTTAATAATTACCTTCCACCTCTGGAGGCTTTTAAAAAAAATAGTGGGTTAACGTGAAGCAGGAAATGAACTATCCAGGCAATGAAGCTCTTCCCCTAGATCCTTTTTTAAATGTATGTCTCATCATCTGTTCTTTTCCCCCAGTTACTCCATTCCATTATCCCTCTGGCTGTTTTCATTCCCCACCCCACCCCCACCCCCAGTCAGCATTATGTGGGCACTGGGCATGTTTGATCATTATTGGGCTGTGTTTATGGGGGGGTACCTCCTAACTCCCCCCAAAACTTTTTTTTACTTCTGCAAACATCAAGATTAGCCCAAGCTTCCTGAAACCTCTCTTATGTGTAGCTGTTGTTCTTTTGTCTGCATGTTACATAGGACTAGTGCAGCCGTCTCCCCCAAAATGGAGGCCTTTCGCTGCATCAAAATGAAACCTCAAATCCTAAAAGTCCTAGAAAATATAGGACTTATTCATTACATTGAACAAGGATAAAATTCAATCAGTAAAGCCATTTAGGAAAACTGAACTAGGTAGATATAGTGCTGATTTAAGAGGTGGCAATGGAGAACCGATGTAATATAGCAGCTAAGTCTCCATTTCAAATCTCACCTCAAGAAATTAAACTACTTACTAGGTGGCCTTTGGCACACTCCTGTTCTCTTATTCTTAGCTCATTTGCAACATGCTAATAGTATGTCCTACCTTTCAGGACTGCGAGACTATGATAATATTCGTGAAGCTCTGGAATATTTGATATATGCATTATATAAATACTAAATCGTCTACTGAAGAAAAGGGCAATTGCTCTCATAATGGCAGGCACTAATCTAGTCATAGCAGTCTGCTTTCCTCTACTTTCTGTGAAATGTTTCTGTGCACTGTGAATGATTAAGTTACAGTACTAAATGTAAAAAGCATGATATGGTACTCTAGCTTTTGCAATCTATGTATCCCTACCGACAATTTCATTTGATGCAGATATTTCAATTTATTTTTACTGCCAATGCGATTTGAAACTGTACTACTGAAATACATTAGTAGGAGGCCAGCTAGAGAGGCAATTGGACCATTGGATAACAAGGAAGTCAAATATGTCAACTGGTGTTCTAGGCCTAATAGACACAATAAAAACCCACAAATTGCTGAGTCCAGCTGGCATCCACCAGAGAGTTCTTTGAGAACTCAAATGTGGAATTGCTCATTCTCTAACAAAAAATGTATAATTTGCCCTTAAGATCCACCTCCATACGTGAGAAATGGAAAATGGCCACTGTAACACCATTTTAAAAGGGGGGGATCTGGGGAGGGGGTCTTGGAACTTACAGGCCAATTAACTTAATTAGCTTCTTGCCTGTCCCAGAAAAACTAGTGAAAAGCATAGTTAAAGATGAAATAATCAAGCATATAGAAGAACAAGCTTTGTTGAAGCAGAACCAGCATGGCTTCTGCATGAACCTATTAGACAATTCTTTGATAGTGTCAACAAGCATATTGTGACAGGCCACCCCAATCTCTACCAAGCAGTAGCAAGACTCCAGGAGGCTTGGCACTTAACCAGAGTTTATGTTCCTTTTGAATGAGGCACTGTGGGGACTAGTATGGTTTATTCTACACATATTTACCACTGAGTATTGATGGAGGGAGTGCAGAACATTACACCACAAGAGACTCTCTTGTTGCTTCTCTCATAGTTTCAGAAAGCTTGGTGCAGCTGGCAACACATGGAGTTATTCCCTCCCCCCCCCACTTCCTCCAGCCCTCTGTTTTTTAAAAGGATGCATTTTTTCCTGTGTGACATCACACCCTCTGTTACCCTGGCAACCTCCCCCTCAAAGCTTCCATCATCAAATCTTAAACCTGAAGTTGTCTCTGCTCACCATCCCCTCATGGGAGAAGGAGTTCATGCTCCTCTGCTGCCCATTAATTTCCTTTGATGGTTCTTCTCCCCAGCCAATTCCTGGCCAGAAAGCTGATTCAGCCTTCATTTTTTACACTGCTAAGCTGTCTCACACCTGGTTGAAAACTTCAAGCATTTAGCTATCTCCTCCATTTACTAACTCTACAGCAGCCATATTTGATCCCTTAATATATCAAATTCTTCCTCCCCATCAGCTGATGTTGTTTGCTTTAAAAACAAAAAACAAACCCTGTGTGGTGATTACAAACCCTGTGTGGTGATTAACGCCATATTTCCTTCAGCCCCAATAAACAAAGCTGGCACAGTTGATGATGATGCCATGAATATAGGGCCACATTCTAATGCTTTGTTGAGCAATTTTATGAAAAATCCATGGACAACTGATAGGGTTTGAGTCCCAATTTTTAAAATTGCCTCATATCAATTATGGATGCTTTAACAGTCCTCAAGGTTATCTTTTAGCTGTAAAATGAAAAGCAATGTAGCAAAGAGCACAGTTAGACATTGTACCTTTGGCAAGTTGGAAACAAATGGTTTTTTGAAGCATGGACAGCTGCTTAGCCCATCTGTGCCTAGCCTCTATTAATTGGATTTTATGTCAAAACAACTTTTTAGTAAATTGCCTTAAAAAATATAATTGTAGCAGTTGCTGCTTCTGTGACAGGTAATGCTATCGAGCAACATGTTTTAGTTGCTTTACATATTGACCGCATGGCAGCCTCCTCCATATTGGCTCTCTGTTCACACAACTTCAGTCAGAAATGCTAAGACAAATTTAGACACTAAAATAATATAATAAGTGTTAAAATATATCAACATTTGTGATTTTCAATCTGTTTCAGTAATTTTTTTGATGTGAAAAACCATCAAAGTTCCTTTGCTACCAGCATAACTGTACTGGTGTACACCAGCTTAAAATGGTTGTATTTATCGACTGAAATTATGAGCAGTGAATTGGAAAGAAATGGAAAATGCTAAGGAAAGAAATGGATTGCTACTTACAGACTGGGGGGTGGGGAGAGGTAAATCTACTTCATGATCGTTTGCCCAAGTAAGAATGGAAGGAGTTGATGAATACATAAACTCATAGAGCAAATAAATACATCTACTGTATGCTTTTGCACTTTTATTTCCTCCCTAGCTTTAAAATTCAAAGGGGGAGGGGAAATCTAACCTCTGGTACATAATAGCAAACATTTTGTCTCATGAATATTTGAATGCTATTAATAACATGAATGATTTATGCTTCCTGTATTTAATCAATTAATAAAACATTGAAACAGAAAGAACTAAAGATTCACTTAGTCAAGTCATCTGAGGAGACAGAGAGGTCAGAGAGGGCCTTGAAAGAGGGATTCTACTCAAATACCTCCAGAGGCTTACAGACAGCTTCAAAAATATACACTCCTGTATTTTGTACCATCCAATCAAGAACCTCGTACGCCTTGGAAGCCTGTTAGGAATTAAGGAGTGTAGGTTCAACCAAAGCACAGTTGTTTCCTCAGTTCCTCTTTGGGGAATCAAGAGCTGATTGTGCAGATTTGGTGCCATGTTTGCCGCCTTCTCAAGCCATCTTGAATAAAAAAGCCATGTTAAGAAAAAAATGGTCATCAATGAAAGTCAAAGCCCATGACTCTGGGGAGTGTTTTTGTTCAGATATGTGTTTGAACAATGGTCGGGGGGGGGGCATGGTCATCAATTATTCTGGTTTTTTTATGGGATTAATTTCCATTTTTGAGGCCTCAGGATGTGCATATGATGCTGTCATGGTACAGCCTACTACTGTACTTGCCCTCTTGATTCCTGTCCATCATGATTGATTAAAGGTAGCTATTCAGGGTTGACCAGACTCAGACTAGAAACCTTGTACAGCTCCTCAGTTGATAACACTCTAGCCTCCAATTCCGCCCTGGTTCCTATTGGAATACGGGGTCATGTAGAGACATTGTAGGTCTTGTGGTGCTTTTGTTTTCTAGATTTGGTGAATTCAGTCAATGGTGTGGTAGTTGTTGTTGTTTAGTCGTTTAGTCGTGTCCGACTCTTCATGACCCCATGGACCAGAGCACGCCAGGCACTCCTGTCTTCCACTGCCTCCTGCAGTTTGGTCAAATTCATGCTGGTAACTTCGAGAAAGCTGTCCAACCATCAGTGTGGTAGTAGCCAGAGTTTAAATATACAGAAACCCAAGACTAACTTGTTCCATCCACTTGGCCAAAGTCACTCTTAATTATGTGAGATAGTCAAGTTTCTAGAGAGCTGCACCAAAGAGCTTAAACATTTTGGCAACGTGTCATAGTGTTCAAGTGAAATGCATTCATAGCAACAATTAGTAGTGAGAGATATTTTGGCTCTGGAAAATCCTTTAAATACACATTGAAACTTAATTGGAATACTTAAAATGGAAACTTAATAACCTATTATAAAAAGGGGACAATTAAAATTTTCTCACTTTTTTGAACCAATTAGTCCAACAGTAATTGAAAATAGTCACAGAAAAGTTTTATGAAAATCTAGTGATCATTTTTAGCACAAGTATTACCTCCTTTTTCAAAATCATTTCAAAATGATGAAAAACTATTTTTGGTTTATACCTGAAACAGTTAACTCTAAATGAATTTGCTTGCATAAGATGATACCAGGCCAAGAATCTGTCTTTTATATAGAACAACCCTTCTTTTGTCTCACAAATATGTTTAAGGATATTTTTGTGATGCTTTTGTTAAAGCATATAAAACTGCTAATGCTCTAAGACAAATCAGCTTAGAACAGAGCAGTGGAAACCATTTTAGAACTGCTTTTACTCAAATGTACAGTGGTACCTCGGGTTAAGAACTTAATTCATTCTGGAGATCCGTTCTTAACCTGAAACTGTCCTTAACCTGAGGTACCACTTTTGCTAATGGAGCCTCCCGCTGCAGCCGCCGCCCAATTTCTGTTCTCATCCTGAAGCAAAGTTCTTAACGTGAGATAAGAAGAAGAAGAAGAAGAAGAAGAAGAAGAAGAAGAAGAAGAAGAAGAAGAAGAAGATATTATTATTTCTACCCCGCTCATATGGCTGGGTTTCCCCAGCCACTCTGGGCGGCTTCCAACAAAACACTAAAATACAATAACCTATTAAACATTAAAAGCTTCCCTAAACAGGGCAGCCTTTAGATGTCTTCTAAAAGTTTGGTAGACATTTTTCTCTTTGACATCTGATGGGAGGGCATTCCACAGGGCAGGCGCCACCAGCAAGAAGGCCCTCTGCCGGGTTCCCTGTAACTTGGCTTCTCGCAGTGAGGGAACCGCCAGAAGGCCCTCAGCACTGGACCTCAGTGTCCAGGCAGAACGATGGAGGTAGAGACGCTCCTTCAAGTATACTGGACCAAGGCCGTTTAGGGCTTTAAAGGTCAGCACCAACACTTTGAATTGTGCTTGGAAACATACTGGGAGCCAGTGTAGGTCTTTCAAGACCATTGTTATATGGTCTTGGCAGCCACTCCCAATCACCAGTCTAGCTGCCGCATTCTGGATTAGTTGTAGTTTCCGGGTCACCTTCAAAGGTAGCCCCACATAGAGCGCATTGCAGTAGTCCAAGCGAGAGATAACCAGAGCATGCACCACTCTGGTGAGACAGTCCACGGGCAGGTAGGGTCTCAGCCTGCGTACCAGATGGAGCTGATTAACAGCTGGCCTGGACACAGACTTGACCTGTGCCTCCATGGACAACTGTGAGTCCAAAATGACTCCCAGACAGCACACCTGGTCCTTCAGGGGCACAGTTACCCCATTCAGGACCAGGGAGTCCTCCACACCTGCCCGCCTCCTGTCCCCCAAAAACAGTACTTCTGTCTTGTCAGGATTCAACCTCAATCAGTTATCTGCCATCCACCCTCCAACCGCCTCCAGACACTCACACAGGACCTTCACCGCTTTCACTGGTTCTGATTTGAAAGAGAGGTAGAGCTGGGTACATTCCGCATACTGATGAACACCCAGTCCAAACCCCCTGATGATCTCTCCCAGCGGCTGCATGTAGATGTTGAAAAGCATGGGGGAGAGGACAGAAACCTGAGGCACCACACAAGTGAGAGCCCAGGGGTCTGAACACTCATCCCCCCACCACCACTTTCTGAACACGGCCCAGGAGGAAGGAGCGGAACCACTGTATATCAATGCCCCCAGCTCCTAGCCCGTCTAGACGGTCCAGAAGGATGTTATGGTCAATGGTGTCAAAAGCCGCTGAGAGATCCAGCAGAACTAGGAACCAGCTCTCACCTTTGTCCCTAGCCCGCTGGAGATCATCGACCAGTGCAACCAAGGCAGTTTCAGTCCCATGATGAGGCTTGAATCTAGTATCCCTCCGGTCAGGACCAGACCCGGAGGCAGGGATAGTCCTCAGACAACGACTAAACCTGCCTCCTCTGTAATGACATGGTCTGGTCTTAGTGTAACTCCTCCTCCTACCCGTGATCACTGAGATCGGTTGTCCCAGTACATCCCACCTCCCACCCCCCGTGGAACATGCCCCAGCCATGTTCCCTTAAGAACAAAACAAAACATTTTTTTTAAAAAAAAACACACAATAAAACAATACAAACAAAAAATGTAAAAATTACAAATACATCAAAATCAAACAAATTCCCAAGCCCAACCAAACATCCATCCCACCCCACCCCCACCCACATACAAAAAATTCAAAAGGGAAAAAGAAAATTTTAAAACATTTTAAAAAGAACTCTGCGCCTCTCCGAGTCCTCCTAGACAGCAGCAGCAGTAGCAGCAACCGTCCTTATGAGGCTTCAGGCCCCGCCCTGGGCCAGGTGGTCAGTGGCAGGAGCAGGGCCCTTAGGCACACAAAGGGGAATCTTAGGCACTCACAGAGGAGATACTATTTCTGGGTTAGTGGAGTCTGTAACCTGAAGCATCTGTAACCCGAGGCACCACTGGATTGCTTACCAGAAATATAATAAACAAATTAGACAATTAAAACTAATTCACTCATCAGTAGGCTTGCCAAATGATCACAAAATACTTAACCAGGCCTGTTACAGCTGCTTGGTATACGCATGAATTCCTCCTCCCTGCTTAGCACAGCACTCTATCTGGAAAGAGCAGGGCAAAGGGTACGTGTGGATAAGCCCCAAGTCTCCATGCACCTCCCTGTTTCACAGAAACACCGTCTGAAATCACAGAATTGTAGAGTTGGACCCGACCCCAAGGATCATCTAGTCCAGCCCCCTGCAATGCAAGAATCTTTTGCCCAGTGTGGGGCTTGAACCCACGACCCTGAGATCAAGAGTCTCATGCTCTGCCAACTGAGCTATCCCAGGCATAGGCAGCCTTGGAAACTGGAGGTCCTAAAAAGAGCATCAGAGGCACTCTGTATCTTGGTGGGTTGGGGGCCGCCTGCAGTATTACATGGTTTGGGAGATTTGCGGTGTGCATAAAATCTGCAAGGAGGAGCTTCTGTTCTCTCTGTGCTTGAAGCAAGGAGGGCAACACCAAAGCCCAAACTATGTAAGCATATTAGTACCCAAATTTCCCAAACAGGTTGGAAGTTAATTATGTGACCCCTGATGTTTAATATATCTTTCTAGACTAAAAGTTATGCTACATAAATTATGTGTAAGATTATGTTTATTGAGATAAGCACTGGGTATGAAAACACTGCATTTTTACTGTGGGTTAAGATAAATTATGTTAGCTGCTAGCATGCGGTTTCGGAAGATTTATAGCTGCATCAGTTTTCTATTTACAGCTGAGTATAATGCAACTGCTTTCGGTATGCTTACTCATTCTACATATTCAAATACAAATTGCATTACAAAATCAAATAAGCAGGAATATTCCTCTCAGCGCTGTGATGCTAGTTGACGAAATCAATTCAGGCAATGCGGTCGCCATATTAAGGTTACCTTGTGCTCTCTGCTAGGGATGGGGAGAAAATTGGCTTGGTTTGCATTTTAACACAAACATAATTAATTGACACTCTCCCAAACAATACACTACCTTTCAAAATTCACGTTTGAATTTTGCAATGCAATTCTCCAGGCAAAAAAGAAAAAAGAAAAAGAAGTGTGCAGAAAACATATATATTACAGGTAAGTGCACTTTAAAATGCATATATCTGTGAAGGCAAGCTATAGAGAGATGTTTTAAATTTGTGCAGGGGGTGGGGGGTGGGGGTCCAGGAAAAATCCCAGAGCAGCTTGTAGGGGAGAGGGAAGATCTTTCCATCTGGCAAGCCTGACAGGATTATCGTCTTCGTGTGCTGCTGAGTTCCTCCCTGTAGTGGCCTGGGACTCGGGCTCGGATTCAGAACCAGAGGAGTCTCAGTCTGCACCAGATCCTTTGCCTCAGGCATCAGCTGAACCAAGTCTGGGGCCTGATCCTGAAGAGTCCCAGTCTGCACAGGTTCCCCTGCAACAAACACCAGCTGGGCTGAGTCAGGGACCTGAGCCTGCCCTGGCTCTACATGCGGGGATTACCTCGTTGCCTTCAGCTGGGCCATCACTTACAGCTGCTCCACTACCGGTTGGGTCAGGGGAGGCTGAGGCGGCCCCTGGGTCTAGTAACCCACAACATCTCCCGAGCTGCAGAGACTAAGGTCTGAGAGAAGGAGAGACCTGAGTACTCGCAGGAGGAGTGCTCACCTTTGGGTGAAACAGGGAGGTGAGTCACCGGGGGATCAGGACCAGCCGTTACCCTGACAAAGATAAAAGGATGTTGGACCTCGCCTCAGGTTGTGGGAGCAACATTGCTGTATGCTAGATCCTGCCTGAGATCCTGTACCTGTCCTTGCCTGGTGTCCTGCCTCATGTCCTGCCTTGGCTCTGTTGGACTGACTCCTAGTGGAACCTTCAGATTCTGGACAGGTCCTGGACCACATTTCACGGGTTACCCCCAGGCCCAGCACACTCCCATAGGCTCACACAGGCTAGCCCTGCCCACAACTAACACTACATGTTGTCATGCTCCCCCCAATGTCCACACATTGAATATTGGAAGCAGTTATATGTATGCACAGTTTATATGAGCAGAGCTCTGCCATATGAGGAGGACCCTGCACAACTGGGATCCTTCCTGCATGGAGACGCTACACCCACTGCATAAAACTCCTTCCAGTGTCTACTGAACACAGAGTTGTCAGGGAGCTCGGTGGCAGTTACTTGTCTCGGTGGCAGTGGTAGACACCAGTGGAACATGTGGCCCTGAAGACCCCTCCATGTGTTCTTTTAGTGCATGGAGGGTTTCATGGGAGCAGTTACCAAAACAGAAATTGTGGGTATTCCCAGCTACATAAATGTGGCTTCCTCTTTTCCTTTCATTTTACTGCACACTGCGCATCACAGAGATGAAATGAAGTAGAACATATATGCAAAGTAATGTTTTAAGGTGAAGTACTTGCACTATTTCTACAAATTCTGGGAACCTTAGATTAAGGGTAATAACACGCCATGGAAAAAGCAAATAAGTTTCAAGGCACTTGTAAATATGAACCCAAGTAAAGGGAGAGGGTGATGGATTACAATCCTATACCCACTTAGCTGGTTAGACTTACTGATGAGTAGACAAGCACTCTTAATATCACAAACTCCATGCTATAACATATATACACACACCCCAAATTGAGAACTGGAAAGTTAATGTTGTAGAATACGATCCTTGAATTCATGTTTGTTGTTAAAATGAGGGCATTGGCATTGAAGAAAGATGCAAATAGCTCCACCCACCCACCCAGATGAAGTAATATAGCTTCTTGTTGTCTCATATTGCTCACTATAGTTGTGATCCATGTACTGTAGAATAATCTAACATCTATGATTCTTCACCTACCATATGTAAGTAGCTTGTGGCTTCAAACCATAACATTTTGTAGTATAGTATTTGAAAAAATAATTTTCAGATTCTGGCTGCACACAAAGTACATTGCAATTATTGTGTGCTACATTCCTGATTATCATGTTACTTTTTCAGCCTGACCAGAAACATCTGTCTTTTTAATGCTCTGTCAGTTTGAATTAATCCTGATCTCTAATTTAACTGTTACACAAGTACCAATAACAACGTTGGGAGGTAGACTTAGATGGAAAAGAAGAGGATCAATATTCCTTTGTGTATGACTTGAAATGTGTGTTAATGTGACAATAAGACCTCAGATTTATGTGCCTAACAAGCTCTATAAAGATTGATATATGGAGTTGTCCTATACAGAGTGGTTGATCTATGGAGAATCAAAATGGGGCTATAAATCACTGAACAACTATTGACAGGATGCCTACAACATTTTACAAATGAAAATAGGCTTACTTAGCCACTTCTTATGTTACTTAGAAACATACAGGTGTACTCTCTGGAGCCTAGTTCCATCCAGAGATATGCAAAAATATGATGCTGGATGTGCCCAGTTCTAGGAGAATGAGCTTTGCCAAGCTATGCCAAGAAGGCATGCCAATGGTTTATGAGTGTTTTTTATTTGAGCAAAACAAATGGCAAGTATACAAAAGCAAGAACTTCAAATATATATATATTTCATTTTAAACAAGAGATTATGAACGATGGTTGCATGAGAATGAAAGAACAAAGACCATGTGGACACAAGAAGAGTCCTGTTGAATGAGACTGAAAGACCAAAGCCTTCCAGTGTTTTGAAAGAGGGGAGACAACTTATCTATATTGATCTACTCTACACTATGCTCATTTTATATCTCCAGTCCCTTGATCACTTTGGTTCACCTTTTTCTGTATCTTTTCCAGCTCAACAAGTTTCTCAAACAGCATTGTTTTAATAGCAGGTTGTCTGATGCCAGGAAAATTGCAAAATTCAGGCAAATGCATATCAAACTAACTATCAGAGATCGCAAAATAGTTTGATTTATGTATTTCATGATGCCATCTCACTTTGTTCATTTTTCACAAATTGTTGAGCCCATCCTGTTTCATGGCTCATTCTCCCTTGTGATTTTGGTGCTATTTCTTAAGATTCCATAACTGTTTTTGAAAACTTTGATGTATGTTTGGAATATGAATTCCAGCCATGAAACAGATAATGTGTAACATAATTTTACATAATTTTATTACAGACATCTGTATGCAGAAAGATTACTAGCATAAAGTGCAGCTAATGTAGCAGGATGGATTATTATGGAAATGGTTTTTTAAAAAAACATTTTGAAAATAACATTGTCCCGGGCATCATAATCCCACAAATGCCTGCAGAATTTCACTCAATGTCCACTCACTTCAGTGAAGGCATGAAAACAGTGAATTACGTATTTTGTAAGCAATTGAGAAATTTGAATCTTGTTCAAATCCCTACGCATGAGTGCCGTCATGTTCTTAGCTGTCAGACAGTCACCCCACCCCCCACCCCTTGATATATATAAAATTCCTGATCCATTAACATCCCATGACATCACAACATACCAGCTATTCAGGGGCAGGGGCTTCATCACCACATATGCAATTCAATATAGATACTGCAACCCCACAATGAATGTGCCTGTTTGCGAATTCTGAAGTGGGTGGGAAAGAGTTTTTCGTAAATATTAACTGACTTACAATTTTCTAAACTTAGGTTGCCACTCATGAAAATAAGAGATAGCATGGATGCACAAAAGAGGGTGCTATACAAGGGTTCATGTCTTGTCAGGAATGAGCCAGCTCCCAGGGAAGGGTTGCAGCCAACTGAAGAAAGCAGCCAGGAACAGAGAGGGTTAACTGCCATGCAGGATGAGCATCGGCTAGTGCCAGTGGCGTAGCGTGGGTTCTCAGCACCCGGGGCAAGGCAAGTAATTTGCGCCACCTAACCCGTGGATTTTAGCACTCGAGTCTCTTCCGCGCGCCCCCAGATGTTGCGCCAGGTGCAGCAGGCCCCCCTGCACCCCCCACGCTATGGCACTGCTCCCACCACAAGTCTTCAGGACAGCCTTCCGAAGGCTGGCACGGGGATAAGGTCTCTCCGCCCCACCGCCAGGCTTCGGAGCAGCCTTCCGAAGGCTGGCGGCGGGAGGAGGTCTCTCCGCCCCACCGCCAGCCTTCGGAGGAGGTCCGAGGACAGTGGGGTTCCTGCTTCCTCGAGGAGGGCCGGCCAAACGCGCCCCCTAAATGTTGCGCCCGGTGCGGCCGGCACCCCTGGCACCCCCCACGCTACGCCACTGGCTAGTGCCAACTCCCCCGCCCCTTGGAATGCCAGTTGATAAGGGAATGGCTGAGAGCAGTCAAAGCTCGCCAGAAGCACAAACAGGCGGGAAAGAGTTAAGAAACAGTCTCTCAGAGAATGGGGAAGGGGCGGGAGCTGACCCACTCAGTCTGAAGTCTTGGTGAATGGGAGGGCTGCAAGATGGGAAGCAAAACAAAAGAAGTATGAAGCGAAAGTTCAGTTGCTTCTCGTCACGCCAGAAGCAGTCTTCAGAAGGGTCATCTTGATTGATGATGGTGGAGGCTGTGTTAGAGCCATCCAGAGCTATCTGTTTGTTTTGACAATAAAACATCCTTTTCATTAACTACGCTCACTGGACTCCTGGCATGTCTGTAGTTGTAGAGAGAGAAAGAGAAAGAGCAGAGGAGTGTGAGCTATGCAGTGGAGAATGTAAAAGAAGGTGGACTGACAGAAGGTGATGCCCAGCAAAACTTGTGTTGCAGGAAGATGAAATAAATTGTACTTTAGGGTGCAGAGGGGAAGGAAGGGGAACAATGGAGAGAGAAATGTAGCAGGGGCTGGTCCTGTTCCAGTCAGTCAGCCATAGTCTCTTCCTCGGTACTCTATTCCATTTCTTTCTCCCAACAATTAAGGATTTTATTTTATTTTTTCGTCCTTGCAAACCTTGAGGCTTTCCATAGCCTACTGATGTTTCACTGTTGCGTGCAGCTGGTGCCATTTTGGCCATATAAAATGCCTGAACATTGGAAAGAGAGGGAATTCTACATTTAAATGAAAGTTAAAACTGTATCAAAAAACACTTTCCCACCCCTACCATAATGATGTATCCTTTTTGAATTAATAGAAATATAAAAGCGGCTGCCAAATTGATCGAGTTGTACACCCTTGGTTTAGGCAGTAGGATCACCTGTAAAGCTTAATGAAAAATGATTTATCCAATTTGATAACTAGAATTGGAAATCCATTCCCCCCCCAACCCCCTGCTCATTACAAACCCTTCACGTTCAAATCAAATGCTTGAGAATATTTACAGGCTTCAGCTTTGTGAAATTAGACCTGTTTGATTTTTAATGAAGTCCCAGTTCAATTAGTGAAAGTTTGCTCTTTGTTAGTTTGATTTGTTCACCACCTCATTAAGCAGTTAAACAAGGTGATAAATAAGTTTTACTTTCCTACAAATCATCTATTGCAACATTCAATTAACAAGTTTAGTTCTGTTCGGCCTGATCCATCAAAAGTACATTTACATCCCATTGATTTTAATGACAGACGCAGCCAAGGGTATGTTCAACTCTCTTATCAAAATAATTGGATTTTATAGCGCTTAACTCACAGGTAACTAACTCCTTTGTGGCAAATAAGAAGTGCAATTCTACATCTATCTACGCAGAAGTAAGTCCCGCTGAGTTTGCTGGAGCTCTTTACTGGGCAAGTGTACATAGGAGGATTGCAGACCCAGATGATTTCCCATGCCAACATTGATGGGTTACTTCAGTCTCTTTCAGACCTTTTCCATGCATGGAGGAAGGTGGCAGGAATCACTGCTGGCCTCACCCTGGACCCCACTGTGTCCCACTGGTCCTGCCTTCAAATTTCCACACATAAAACCGAAGGTCTGAAAACAGATGCCTACATAGATATGGCTGTATATGCTGAGTTGCCTTTAGGGTAGAAGCTGCTGGTTTGCAATGTAGCCCAAGCAGTAATGTGTCCAAATAAGCCACAGGTACTTAAAGGCTGTAAGCTTCAAGTCTCCCTTTCATGGCTTATAGGTCTCAGAGGGACCTATGAAAAAGAGAATCCACCCCTTGATATGAAGGATGATAAAGGAATTGCTGGAGAGTGGTGGGCTGGATTACGTAGCCTCCCCCTGAGGAGCAGAACGTATTTGGTCTGATGGACCTGCCGTAGGTTCTTGGGCTGTGTTCAGAAGAATGGGCAGATGCATGGAGATTGGGGTGGGCCCTGCCACTACTATAGAGACAGTCCCCCCGTGTATGAGGGAGTTATGTTCCAAAGCATTCTGTGTGCCGGTGAAATCACATACAGTAATACTTCTGCGAACATCTGCCTTGTCTAGCATCCATTCCGGTGAATGTCCACGGCAAACTTGGAAGTACTAGAATGGGTTACTTCCGGGTTTGCCGCTAGCGCATGCACAGAAGCAAACCGCTCCGCACATGTGCACAGACACAGCACTTTGCCCTGCGTCCTTTTCGGCTAGTGGCCGGGGCTCCAGAACAGATCTGGCCGCAAAACGAGGTACGGCTGTAATTGAAACCCATTGAAAAAGCCTGCAAACACCCCGTCCTGTCCCTGCTCCACCCGTCCCACCCTTTTAGTTATGTTTCAGTGACATCTTTATGACGTTTCCTGGTCACTTCCGGGTTTGCTGTGCTGCGCGTATACACGCTCATGCCCATATTGAACATGCATAAATGGGGGGCTGCCTGTACTGCTGCCCCTCCTCCTTCTGTTTGGTCATGTGACAAGGGCTATCACAGGATCCTGTAAATTATTTCTGCCTTGTAAACAATTAGCATTTGCTACAGAATCCACCTCTGCGGCTGTCAATTTTCTGCAGAAGAGCATTTCCAAAATATGTTACCTTCCACTTCAGCGTTGCCAAAGCCACATATAGAACAGGGAGCAGCTGAAAGTCAGTGAGCCTTAAGGATATGGTTTGCCTGTGCTTGCTGGAATATAGGGCACTTTACTGCAGCTCCAGTTCTCTTTGCTTCCAGGAAGCAGGAGTTGGCTTTAGCTTGCCAATGTTCTCTTGTAGATTTCACAACCCCCCCTAAAGGCATCATGGTAGCTCATGAGACAAAACAGAAGCTGTTTCTATTTTTAGGATTGTCGGATAACCGTTGTGGGTCAATTCCGATAGCTCAACTGAAAAGGGCGGTGGTGGGGGGGGGATTACAAAAGTCCCTGAGGGCAACTGAGTTTGGCTGGGGTGGATAATCCGTGTTAGCTCAAATGTTTATATTGTCTTGTGCACCGCTTCAGCATGAGTAAGAAAAAGGGCTTTGCTTGCACATTTGAAAAGCGTTTCTTTGGTTAGAGCAGAGCCCATTGTATATTGCATTGCATGGTGTCATCAGGTACAGAACAGGTCACAGACGCATTTGGCAATGGCAACGGTGTCTTTTCAAAATAAAGCAGAGGCAGGTAGTGTAATTTTAAAAAACCCTTTTGTATATACTTTCCTTCATATAAAATGACACCTTTTGCGCCATGCCGGGTGTAGGTGGATGGTTAGATTGGGTGGACGTACCCCTACTTCCAGCCCTGCTGGTCTCCACCAGAGTGCTGCTGGCGTCCCTCTGTCAGCACAGAGCTCCTTGTTCTGCCTGAACAGGTGAGCAAGCAGAAGTACATACCTGCCAAGTGCCCCAGAAAAAATGGGATGCCCCTCTTTTTTGCATGAGATTTCAGCAGCCATTTAGGGTGTTGTGATCTCGTGCGTTCTTGCACTGTGCTCTCCACCCCCAAAAAAGTGTCTTTTTCAGGCCCACAAACTTGTGTGGCACCCAAAAACATGTGCTTAGGGGCACCAGGCAAGATCTTGCCCTCCAAAAAAGCACTTTCTTTGGGGTGAGAGCAAGGCATTGATCACATGACTGCCTGGGAGCACAACCCAGATTTGGCTCTTTAAAAGTTGGACAGTACGGAATGTAGTGTACAATACTGTGATGTAGTGGTTAAGAGCAGTGGACTCATAATCTGGTGAACCAGGTTGGATTCCCTGCTCCTCCACATCCAGCTACTGGGTGACCTTGGGCTAGTCACACTTCTCTGAAGTCTCTCAGCCTCACTCACCTCACAGAGTGTTTGTTGTGGGAGAGGAAGGAGAAAGAGATTGTTAGCCGCTTTGAGACTCCTTAGGGTAGTGATAAAGTGGGATATCAAATCCAAACTCTTCTACCACCTGCAGGATCACTGTCAACCTGTGGCAAGTCTTAAAATCAGGTGTTCTGGGCAGGGAGGATATGTGCTATCTAGGATCCGCTGGACTCTAAGTCAGCCCGACAGCCATCACCTGATGGAATCAGGTCTGATCCAGACATGATCACTTTGCCAGCCATAGGCTGGTGCAACTATAGACCTGCTCTGCTGCCTTCTGCTTCAGACTGTGGATTTGGGAGGGGATCTGCTACTCCCTCAAGCTCCACCACTGCCCGGCTGGGGTTTGAATTGTTCTGTCTGTGTAGAGTAAATGAAGATACATATGAGAAAGCTGGGTATACTCAGCAGATCGGAGCAAGTTAAATGAATATGGATAGAGCCTTTCCCCCCCTGCTTGGTCTCACCTTAAATCTGCATCTGTTATCATTTACTGAATTTCCATCCCTCCTTTCCTCCCAATGGAGCCCAAAGTGGTAAAGTAAAATAAATACATCCATTAAAAAGTTCTCAAAACAGTCAGAATATCGACAAACACGTAAAACAGTTACATACCCTCACAACTAATAATATCAAGGTTGCGAGGGAAAGTATTTTTCAGCCATCAGATGCCCGGGTAAGCAGGGTATCTCATCTTTCAAGTGCCCTTGAAAGATGAGATATAGTGAATGACCACAAGAGAAAGAGAGTTCTCCACAGTGGCCCTTGAGCTTTTGAATGCCCACTCCAGAGATGTTTGCTTCACACCAAATAACTTTTTGGGAGGATAAGACTGTCATTGACTACACATCATCATGGTTGTGAAGTACTTCCAAGATCAGAGAATACAGTTGTACCTCGGGTTACATACGCTTCAGGTTACATACGCTTCAGTTTACAGACTCCGCTAACCCAGAAATAGTGCTTCACTTTAAGAACTTTGCCTCAGGATGAGAACAGAAATTGTGCTCCAGCGGCACGGCAGCAGCAGGAGGCCCCATTAGCTAAAGTGGTGCTTCAGGTTAAGAACAGTTTCAGGTTAAGTACGGACCTCTGGAACGAATTAAGTACTTAACCTGAGGTACCACTGTACCAGTGACGGGGGAACATGACTGGGGAGAAAGTGCTGTTGGAGTCATGTCCTGCTTGAAGACTCCTCAGAGGCTTCTGATTGGCTACTGTGGGAGCAGGATGCTGAACTAGATAAGCCTTCTTATATTCAGATACTTTTGAAATGCTATTTATTCCTCTTAACTATGCTGTATCTTCATGTGATCTTAACTCCATGGACATTTTTAATTGGTGCTCAATGTGAGTTTTAAACTTTGCCTTGTTTTAAAAGGTTAGAGCTGCTGCCATACATAAATTTGTTTATGTGGAAAGCTGCAGGTTTTTTCTTTTATACTGTTTTTTATCTATTTTTTATCATTACCCAGCGTATGATTGTTGTGATGTGACCGATAGGTAAATTTGTACACGCTGACATTTTAGAACACTCTTCAAGCTTAGGCTCATGAAGTTAGGCTTCTTTGAGCTTAGATGATGTTTTCCAGATACCTGCTCTCTTGACGGGTCCCGTAATTTAATGAAGCCGGGTTGTTTTGTTTTTTAAAGGCCACAGTTATCACTTGATTCTGCCTTACAAGCAGTGAGTGTTTCATACAGAATTCGTCTCTACAGCTCTGACAGTAGGGCTGCATGAACCTGTTCTTTCAAGAACACAGTTGAGAACACAATGCCTTTGGGTCTCAGAAGCCCCAGGCATGATTCCCTTCATCATTCTAGATGGAATCACATTCTTTGTGTTTCTATCTTGTTCTTGCAAAACTGTCCTGGAAGCTCTTCTGAAGGGAGATGTAGAAATCTTTTAAATAATAAATCAAACAAATATCTCTCACGATCCACTCCACTTTCAGTGGTTGTCATCTTTATTTTCATTTTTCCCTCTTCTGATTGCCAGTATTTTCTTTCCATTCTGTAATGTATGGTGGCATAATGGTTTGGGGGTTGAGGGTAGAGAGGCATGTTTGTTTTCTGTTTTGTGGTGCTTTCTTTGAGTGCTTTTAACTCTCCAGCAACAAACCATCTTCATCTACTGACTGACAGTCATGTGGCAAGCTGTGCAACCAAAACAGCAGGTCTCGGATGGGTCAGAGCAAGACACAGTTGTGTGGCTAAAATGGATTTCTATTTGCTGTTATTTTTGATGGCATCGCCACATGCCCGGGGAGGCTAGCTCTCCTTAATATTTCATGCTCACGCTGGCATTAATTTGACAGTGTTTCACTTTGGGGTGACTTTAGCAGAAGTGTTTATTAACTCCTTTATTACTGGCTTGGGGGGCAGTGAGGTGGGGAGATTGCTTATTACCACAGAAGCTATTTCATCATGTCGGTTACATGTGTATATGCAAAAGGTTACACTGAAAGAAAGAAAGGAAATGGACTGGAAAAGGCATGACCAGTCATCAATTTTGAGATGGTAATTCTCCAAGAACAGAATGACAGCTGAGTGGAAATGTACAAATTATTCCTCCAGAGGATTAAATGGTAAATTTGGTGCTAAATTATCCCAATTAAAAATTCCCATTTCATTCATGGGGGGGGGGATAAGTGCTCAAGATACAATCAATTGCAGTTACAATTACTTTTGCATTTCAGAATGATGTTTGACTGTTAGGGTGGATATTGGCTGTTGGACAGGAACAGGTGTGAGACCAGGGATAATGTGGGCTGCTTCTGAAAGGATTCTTCCATTTGAAGCAAGAAGCATTTAATGTGATGAGAATGACAGTTGGGAAGCAGTAGCCAAGTAGGTAACAGAAAAACCACCAAAGAATGAGTGCTCGGATCTTCATGCCCTGATTTGTGAGCAGTCCAGGTGAACAGACAAGGGTAGGTATGGACAAAAACAGGAAACTGGTATTTAAAATTACAGTGAACCCCTAGCCAAGATGTTAAAGACTTGGAGGAAAAGCTAACAAAATATAGGGTGGGGAGAATGTGTTTGTCCCGTGTTCCCAGATCAGAATGGTAAGTACCCCTTATTCTCTTCAAATGGAGGAAACCACAGCCAACTCAAACCTTCTCGGATTTATCAATGTATCTTTCACATCAAAATATCAACAAAGGGACAGATTTGCGTTCATGCTGACATAATGTTTGGACTTACCGAGAATTTACTCAGTCTGCAATTTGGGAGAAAAACCTTCTAAATCCTTCTTTCTTTCCTTTAATTCAGCAGCCTCTACTTTTCTTCTTGAGGCTTGACCTTGGATCATTGCACACAATGGAAATGCAATGATCTCAAATGGAAGTCACTTGCTTGCTTCCTCCCCACATTTGTATGTGAATTGGCACAACACTTGGCACACTGAATGTGATTACTGTGATCAGTGCCTGATTGGCAGGCAAACAGTCGCTTCCACACAGTGCAATACATTAATAAATTCAGCAAGGGAATAAACACCTTTATAGGATTCCTTCCCAGACAGACTTTTATAGGGTATAAAACAATTAGAATAGCATCACAGCAATCATGCAGAATAAAACCGAACATTCTTGTTGAAGACTAACCAGGGCATGAGAGACAGAGAGAGAAGCATTCCATTATAGTTAATTCAGCGTCTATTCATAGACCCATTCATTGTGTTTTCTAAAAATATAACTTGATGTTTGTTGATAAAGCAGCTTGATTCCCCCACAGATGGTGGAATTGAAGCTACCAGAGCAGATGAGAAATTGAACAAACGTAGGTCTTTATTTGAAGAAGAGAACACACACAAACGTTTGCTGCTTATCTGTTTCCTCAAACCACACTTCTATCTCTCGACTGAACATATTCCCAAACGTCATTTTTATGAACGAAGGAAATTAAAATCATTCAAAATGTTATTGAAATATGGAGATTACTAGCATACCATGAAACCGATGCAAAGTGGTTTTAAATTTTAACAAAACATATTTCTTTTAAAAAAATAATCAGGATTGAGATAGCAATGTTTGAACACTTGTAAGAAAATGATTAAGGTTTTGCCTAGCATGGTGAATCTGTAGGAGGCAGATGAGGAAAAGGGAGGGCAAAAGCAATGGAAATAATTAATTATTACATTTATATCCTACCTATCATTTATTTATGTAAGATATTTTTAGACTGCCTTTTAGGACCAAGCTCTCACAAGATAATTTCCCAACATATGAGAACATAAAATGTCTACTCAAAACATATAAAATAGTAATGTTGGGACCATACACTGACCAGCATCGGCATTCCAGTGTTTGAGATGCAAGGGAATGAACCTGGAACTTTCTTTATGCAAGGCAGATGCTCTGCTATTGAGCTACAGCCCTTCCCCGATCTTGTGGCTCTAATGAGGGCACTTATAATGATGTGCCTCTTTTTGTTCCTTCTCTATAAAGGCTGGTATGAAGGACCAGAATTCTTGGACATCTGCCTTGGACATCCCCATCATACAGTAAAGATCCAGCAACAACACTTGATATGATGCCACTCCCTCAGGTAAACATAAGAATGCCCTACTTATGGGGGAGAAGACAATTACAGGGCAATGGAAACGTATTTGAGATACATAAAATAGGATGGGCCCAGCTCTATCAATTCTAGAAAGCTCTATTTCTCCATGGAGTTTGGATCATTTTACCTGTTTTGTATGCTATTGTTGTTGCTATTATTATTATTATTCATATCCAGCTCTTCCAATCACAGTATCAAGGTGGCATAAAATAAAATAGCAGCTTTTCTCTTAGTCTACAGCTCTGGCTGTGGTGGCTTTTCTTCCTCATAAACTGAGGTACAGTGGTACCTCTGGTTACGAACTTCATTCGTTCTGGAAGTCCGTTCTTAACCTGAAATCGCTTTTAACCTGAGGTACCACTTTAGCTAATGGGGCATCCCGCTGCTGCTGAGCCACCACCGCACAATTTCTGTTCTCATCCTGAGGTAAAGTTCTTAACCTGAGGTACTACTTCCGGCTTAGCAGAGTCTGTAACCTGAAGTGTTTGTAACCCAAGGTGTTTGTAACCCAAGATACCACCGTACTCTCAAATTTTATTCTAAATGATGAAGCATACCATACTTCAATTTTTAAAACCAAAACAGGGAGCATAATACCTAAAAAGAGAAAATGCTACCAATTTTTCTGTCTTTTTCCTCTGCAGGTTTTTTTCCTCACTTCCCCTTCTCCTCTCAGCATTTTTAAAATTGCAAAAAAGTTTCGTGTAATATGTCATGATGTTATAATTTAATTTTATGCAGTCTTAGGCCAAAGACTTGTTTTGAAAGGATATATATGACACACAAACACTGCAACTGGTCAGTTATGAGTTGCTGATTTGCCAGCGCAATGGGTTCTGCCTCTTGCACTAGCGTTCAGTGTGCTATTGTGGGTCTTAAATGTAGACTTTCCTAAAGGGGGGCCAGCACTTCCCACACAACATGCTCTATGCCTCATGTTGCCCAGGCAACATGATTCTAAAGTGAAAGAGCTTCCCCACCAGAAAGTTGTAGATCTTAGGAAGAACTCCAAAATATACATTCCAGGGAGGGAAGTGAAGAGCAAGCATGTCTTACAACAAAATAACAATTCACTTCAATGTGTGTACAGAAATTTATTCAGCCCAGGTTTCCCAGAGGCTTTAGCAGGCCAGAATCCTCCAGATGAAATCAGTAGCAGTCCCTCTCTGGGTGTCAATGTCAATGCTGATCCAGGAATGGTAGGTGCCATCAGAATTGGCAGCGGCATCCCTGCAGAAGGTGAGGTGCTCCATGACCTTCCCTGTCTTCCTCCAGGTGGTGTCATTCTCTTTGGGGTAGAAGCTGTGGGCCTGGCAAAAAAGGAATTCCTGGCCCTCCTGAAGTGCCTACTATGTCACCCTCCCCACTGAGGGCTCTGCCCCTGAGTAGAACTTCCTTCCCATTGTCCAGGTATCTCAATGCAAATCTCTTTCAGGAAAGCCTTCCTCACCTAGTTCTCAGCCAACTGAGCATGAAGCTTCCTCTTGCTCACTTGGGTCTCCATCCGGTCTGCTGGGACGGCCTCCTTGCCAAAGCTGATGTGGTCCTCCCATAATACCCATACTTCCAAAACCCCTCTTTGCCCAGCTTACAGCTGTACATGTGCCTAACAGTGTGATACTCCTTGCTCTCGTAACCAATCCTTGCCCTCTCCAGGTCCACTTTGAGCAATTGCTCCCAACCATGCTTGATGTGGGACTCACTGTCCCAGTACTGGGCACAATCCTACACCGTCCCCCCCCCCACCAGGGCACTACAGGCACTGACTTCTTTGCAGCACTGTGAGCAGCAGGTTGGCTGTTGGTACAATCCACAGCAGTGAACTGGGGCCACCCTCAGATAGGCTCTGACACCCTAGTGTAAAAATTGCACATGGAGTAGAAGGAACAGCCAGCATAGTTCTGCACCAGCTACTCACAGGATCACCCATGGAGAGCCTCCACTTGGACAAAATGGGATATCTTACTCTCCAGTAATGTTGCTGTCATACAAGCTTGGATCCAATATTAACTATCAAATTGAGTAATGTTCTGCAGGAAATGGACAGAAAGGTCTGGGAAAGTTCCTCACACTCAGGCTATTGTATTGTTCCTGGTGCTAGACCGGGTGGGAGAAGGAAGAGAATCTAACCCTAACTGGCTAAGTATAAAGCCCTTGGAAGGGGATGTGGGTGGCGCTCTGGTCTAAACCACTGAGCCTCTTGGGCTTGCTGATCAGAAGGTCAGCAGTTCAAATCCCCGCAATGGGGTGAGCTCCCACTGCTTTGTTCCAGCTCCTGTCAACCTAGCAGTTTGAAAGTACGCCAGTGCAAGTAGATAAATACCGTATTTTTTGCTCTATAAGACTCACTTTTTCCCTCCTAAAAAGTAAGGGGAAATGTGTGTGCGTCTTATGGAGGGTTGCGCAGCAGGCTGCCCAGCTATCCCAGAAGCCAGAACAGCAAGAGGGATTGCTGCTTTCGCTGCGCAGCGATCCTTCTTGTTGTTCTGGCTTCTGAGATTCAGAATATTTTTTTTCTTGTTTTCCTCCTCCAAAACCCAGGTGCGTCTTGTGGTCTGGTGTGTCTTATAGAGCGAAAAATATGGTAGGTGCCACTGCAGCAGGAAGGCAAACGGCATTTCTGTGCGCTCTGGTTTCTGTCACGGTGTTCCTTCGCACCAGAAGCGGTTTAGTCGTGGTGGCCAAATGACCCAGAAAGCTGTCTGTGGACAAATGCCAGCTCTCTCAGCCTGAAAGCAAGAGGAGTACCATAACCCCATAGTCGCCTTTGAGAGGACTTAACTGTCCTTTACCTTTTTAAAGCCCTTGGAGGCCAAGGGAAAGAGCAGGAGAGAGTTAGCTTGCTTTCATCTACTCTAGGTGTGTTCATAGATTTCATGCAATCTCTGAACCCTCTTTTTCTAGTCTATAGATTATAGAGCAGTCCAGTGTTTATGTAACTCCCTGGCTTCCTACATAAAAGTTTTGCCTCACTTTGCAAGCAGTTAGTTCCTAACTCAGAGATTTCACTGGATCACGAGAGTCAGAGTTTAATTCCCCACCATTGACCATTCCTTTTAAAAAGTACTATAGCACTGGCTGTTAACAACATAACACCTAGTCTGTCTTTGGATTCCAGAGGAAATGGTGATCAGAATTATCCACATTTCCCTTGAGTGAAGTGGATTTAATTTCACGGGAAGGAAATGAAGTGAACCTTATTTAATACTTTATTCTCTGATCAGAATGCTGCTGGCTCTTGTCTTGCATTCACCAAGATTGAAAGTGTTGCACCCAATACTGAAATAAACTCAATGGATTTGATCATTGCAGGGACTATGCAAGAGTAAAATGACAGCAGAACAGATGGCTGGGACTGTGAAGACCATTTGAAAAGAAGGCCTTGTGAAAGGAGGTTGGTTAAAACTGATGTGGCACATATAGAATCGCTTGATCAAATAACACAAATTACGCTCTCTTTTTAAAGGATGGGGGTCAATTTTCAGCCCACACTTCAATCTGATTCCTGATATGACTTTGATTGAAATTCATTTCTCTCTTTGATTACGGTATTTTTCTCTCTTGCTACCCACAACCAAAATTATACTTACCCACCACCTACATATGCAACTGTTGAGGTTTTTATCTAGGTCCACACCACCAAATAAACTGGCACTTAGAGATATAGCATAGGAAGGAAAACATTGGCTGGGGAAATATTTCCAAGCAGTGCCATATGTCAGCTTTGAGCTTGAGAAGTAAATGTTTGTTTGCTTGCTTGTTTAGGATTTTGAGCTATTGAAATGGGTGGGGTGGGGAGGGGCAGGATCCTTGAGTACTGAAATGCATTTTTAAATTCCTAGAGAAGTCACCATAATTCCCTGATTCAGGATATGAACCCATCCAATGTGCTAGGAAGTATTAGGAATAGAGCATCTTTTCTCCTACCCAAAGTTATTCCCTTGCGAAATTAGACTGGGTACATGTGTAGACAGAGATCAGGCTGACTAAGCAGCTCAGACAATTCTTTTGCATATAATGATTTTCCCTATTTGCTGTTGTTGTTTATATTTTTTTTCAAAGCTGTACAATAGCCCCCAAAGCTGCCTGCATCCTCTCCGCCTCCACTGTCTACTGTTGTCCCCTCTTCAAGATTTCTAGCTCTTGGAGGCACTTTTCTTTTCCCATTTAAAAAAAAAAATCAGAAAAAAGAATTACACAACCACTTATAATGAGTAGTTTGGCCCTTTCTTCCAAATAAAGAGACTTCCTACAGCATATACTTAACTTTCCAACTGAAGCAAATGAGACTTCAAAGTGCTGGTACTTGGGTGGAATAGTTCCCAGTGTGCATTGTGCCAGATTTATCATTACAACCATTAAGGCACTTGAAGTACTTGCCAGCTGCTTTCTAACTTGATTTGCTGCTACACATGAGAGTGTGACAGAGAATAAACTTTTTCTTAGACCATTTATTAAGTTTCCTGGTCTAATAGTCCCGGTCAGTGAAGCCTTTCACCCAATCCATGCGCATTTGCTGGGAAAGTATCCCCATCTGTTTCAGCAGAAATTCCCATCACCAACACACCCAATAACATCCTTATATATTTTGCAAAGCGTGTTCACATCAAAAGAGAGCACGTGTTGCGGTTGGGGCCGAACAAAACCCCATGTTAGTGACCAGGCCATAGATGGCTAGAGGCCTGGGAGCAGATTGGAGGATGTTGTTACTGGGGCAATTTGGATGTTGCCAATTTAGGGGTGGGAATCAATGGCTTTATAAGCAGGGTCCACAGCTTTCTCTTTCTCTTTTGCTGTGGACACCGGATCTATCTCTAGCACCGGAGCGAATCAGCAAAAGATTTTGGGTCGTATAACCAATTTTTACCTCTTTTCTCTTTCCTTTCCCCCTTTTGACTTATCTTAAGCTACCCCAGGGTAATTAATTTTATTCCCCCCTTCTCTTTATACTCTCTTACCTTTTCCTTGTGGCCCTTGGGACACCGGTGGGGGGGGTGCGGGACCTCCCGGTCCCGGCCAGCTTACGGCCCGCTCTCAGCCGAGCCATTGGTGGACGGGGGGTGTGTGAGTTGCCCCGAGTCTCCCTGCCGGGTTCGGCCCGGTTAGTGTCGGGCCTCCCTTAACCGTGGGAGGCTCCCGGCCCTGATCTAGCCTCCCTGCCGCTCCTCGGGCCCGCTCCGGCCTACGCCTGTTTTTTGGGCCCGGCTGGGCCTGCTGCTCCGTGCCGCTTCTTTTCGGCGGCGCGGGGTCTCCCGCGGCCTGCTGCGGCCTGGTCAGGGCCTGTAGGCCTCGGCCGCCTCTCCAGGCCTTGGGGCCTGCGGGCGCCGGCCGGTCGTAGCCCCGATCCGCGGGCTGCCGCTTCCCGGGCCCGCTCCGGCCTACGGCTGTTTTTGGGCCCGGCTGGGCCTGCTGCTCCGCGCCGCTTCTTCTCGGCGGCGCGGGGTCTCCCGCGGCCCGCTGCGGCCTGGTCGGGGCCTGTAGGCCTCGGCCGCCTCCCGGCCTTGGGGCCTGCGGGCGCCGGCTGGTCGCGGCCCCGATCCGCGGGCTGCCGCTTCCCGGGCCCGCTCCGGCTGTTGCCGCTGCGCGGGCCGCGTCTGGCGGCGGCTCCTGGGGGCTTGCGTTGCGGCCGTTTCGGCCCGGCTGCGGCTGGTCGGCCGCCCCGTCGCCCCCCGTCTTACCTTCGGGCCCGGCTGGGCCTGCTGCTCCGCGCCGCTTCCTCTCGGTGGCGCGGGGATCGGCGGCCCGCTGCGGCCTGGTTCGGGCTGGTTGAGGCCTCGGCTGCCGTTTGGCTCCGGGCTGCCGCTTAGCCCTGGGGAGTCGGTGCACCCCCCCATCCAGCATAAGCGGTTTGGGGGTGCACAGGGGGTAGTGGAGGCCTTGGGGGGGGCTCAGAGTGGCCTGAGCCCTGGTTGCCGGCCTCCGGTGTCGCTGGTGGGCTAGAGGTCCTCCATTTCGGGGGGATAAAATCCTCTTGCCTTCTTCCTTGTGCTTCCTTCCTGGGCAGTGGCCTCTGGTGGCCAGACTTGGTAATTACAGGGTCTGCCTGTAATTCAGGAATTTACTCGGCAGTGGCCTCTAGTGGCTGTCTCGGTATTGCAGGGTGCTTTTTTCCCTGCTGTTAGAGTTCCTTTTAATACCTGTGCTTATAACTGGTTGCATAGGCCTCCTGTCACGCCGGCGGTGTTGGGTTATTCCCGAACCTGCTGATTCTCCCTAATTTTATTGATTATTCGTTATTTTATTTTTCATTAATTTTATTATTTATTAATTTTATTTTTATTTTATTACTTTTACAATTGTCGAATTTTGATTAATTAATTATTTTGGTCCGGAATTTAACCCCTTCCTTTTATCGATTTTCTATTTAAGTTCTTAGCAGGAATGGCGCCAAAGAAGGCAGCGAGGAAGGCTGGTCCTGCTATTACTCCAAAGCGGCCCATAAAAGGCCCATCGCAGGCTCTGCGTTCCCCGCAACCTGCCCAGTCTCTACAACGCATCCGGTCCATGGTCAACAGCCTGGCGGGTGACCCAGTGGCCTTGGCAAGGGTGGAGTCCGAGATGGATGGTTTGCTCCGCCGCTCTTCTACCCCGTCGTCATCCTCTGCAATATTGAGTCCTGCTTTAGGCGCCTCGTCCCCGGTGGCGTCATCTAGCGAAGATGAGGGAGGAACATCGTTAGCCGGGGGGTTGCCGCTTGATAGTCAAACACCACGCACCCCGGTTTTACCTGCGTCGCAGGTTACTGGGGCAAGGGGTCGTGGCCGTACCAGGGTTGGGGCCAGTAGGAGGGCAACAGCACGGGACCGCATGGGGGGTTCGCGGTCCTCGGTGGCAGGGATTCAGGCGCCGAGTCATTCACATTCAATTTCTTGTCAGTCGATCCCAGGTACGGTGCAGCAGGCTGATTTATCGGAATCTTCAGTGGAGGATAGCCTTCCCCTACCTCCAAGGTCATCTTCTGGAGGGCTCCGCCGCCGCAAGAGAAGCTCCAAGAGGCGCGCCAAGAAGAGACGTAGAGACACCTCGTCTTCTTCTTCAGGTACCTCCTCACAGAGTTCGAGTAGTGACGAGGAAGCGTCGCTTAAGCTCTACTGGGGGTTTGGGGAGACCTCTGGGCTCCCAAAATGGGTGTGGGAGCGGAGGGCCAACTCCCATAGGGCCAAGTATGGGGCGGTTCAGGATTGTCTTGATGGGGCATTGGTGCCTGACGTAAAAGTCTCCACCAATTCGGCCAGGGACATCATCCCCGGGGCCCACCTGTCTGCCAAATTGCGGTCCAGGATCCTGGATGGCCGCTATGTTGATATTTTCTGCCTCGCCCCCCCGCTCGAAGGTCAGGAGCCCTTAGACAAGGGTCTGCAGGTATCTAAGAAGCGGTCGGTCTTGTCAAAAGCAGATAGGACTTTTGAAAGGTGGTTAGACAGCTTCCAGGTTTTTGCTGGAGTTGTGTCCGCAGCTTATCCCAGGAGATCCCTGCATCTGTGGGTTTACCTGTCCATTGTCCGTTCGGCCTTTACGATGGCCGGGGAGACTGCTGCGCTGGCCTACGACCAGAACTTCAGACGTAGGGCAGCCAAGATCCCCACAGCCCGCTGGGATCGGAAAGATTTGGATGTCTGGACCACTTATGTGGCCCCCCGTATTGACAAGAAATTGCCCGACCCGCAGAAGCTCAGGCCCGCCCCGGCTAGGTCGGGCCGCAAGCTGTTCTGCTGGGATTTTAATAAGGGTGCTTGCTCGAGGCAGCCTTGCAAATTCGCGCATGTGTGCGACAGGTGCTCTGGGAACCATCCAGCATCCACGTGCGCAGGGGGTCGCCGGCCCTTTCGAAAAGGGGGGGCTCTCAGCAGCCTCCAAAAACAGCTGCCCAGGCCCCTGCTGCCGGAGCAGGAAAGTAGTATCTTATCCTCCTTAGCTTACACCCCGGTAAGGTTACAACCGTTGCTATTATTGTTAGAATCCTACCCTGACACCAAATCGGCGTCCTATTTGCGCGAGGGCTTTTCCGCAGGTTTCAGAATCCCGATAGTTTCCACCCCAGTAGCCAGGAACCCAGCAAATCAGAAATCGATCAGGGACATGCCAGAAGTAGCACGCAGGAAAATCGAAAAAGAATTGGCTTTACGTCGCATGGCCGGTCCTTTTGCCGCCCCTCCTTTTCCCAATTTCCACATTTCACCTTTGGGTATAGTTCCCAAAAAAGCTCCGGGAGAATTCCGCCTAATTCATAACCTCTCTCATCCTACAGGCACGTCAGTAAATGACGTGATTCCCCCGGAGCTCTGTTCCGTAAAATATGCCTCTCTTGATCATGCGATCAAGATGATTCGGAAATTTGGGACGGGCGCTTTACTGGCAAAATGCGACATCGAATCGGCCTTTCGGCTACTTCCAATTCATCCCAACGATTTTTGGTTGCTGGGATTTCAGTTCGAAGGAGGATTCTATTTTGATAAGGCTATGCCCATGGGCTGTTCGGTTGCCTGTGCGGCTTTTGAGTGTTTCAGTTCATTTTTAGAGTGGGCCTTGCGTGAGAAGACCGGACTGGGCAGTGTCACGCATTATCTTGATGATTTTTTGGTCGCCTCGGCAGGTAATACAGGGGACTGCGTGGCGTTATTGCAGGCCTTTGCTTCCTTGACGGAAGATTTGGGCGTCCCTTTAGCGGCTGGAAAGACTGAGGGTCCTTCTACACAGTTGACTTATTTGGGTATCTTGTTAGATACTGTGGCCCAAACTTCTAGCTTACCACCTGAGAAGATAATCAACTTGAAAAAGGTTATTAAGGACCTGCTGCCCTTAAAAAAGGTTACCTTGCGGCAGCTTCAGTCGTTGCTGGGCCATCTAAATTTTGCGTGTAGGGTGGTCTCCCCCGGACGACCATTTTGCTCCCGATTAGCCAAACTTACCTCGGGGTTACGAGCCCCGCATCACAAGGTACGCCTTCCTAGTCAGGTACGGGCTGACCTTGATATTTGGTTGGAGTTTCTGGAGGACTTCAACGGGGTGTCCTTGTGGCAGGACACTTTGAACCTGCACAACGACTTCCAGGTACATTCTGACGCTGCCGGGTCTTTGGGGTTTGGCTTGTATTGGGACGGTAGGTGGTGTGCTGAGCGCTGGCCGCCCGCTTGGCAGGGGCAGGCTATTACGAGGGACCTAACGTTTCTCGAGTTTTTTCCCATTGTAGTGGCAGTGCACTTGTGGGTCGAGCATTTCAGGGATCATCGTGTTTGTTTCTGGACTGATAACCAGGCGGTGGTGAATGTACTGGCCAAGCAGTCTTCACGCTCCCCTAGGGTATCGGCCCTCCTACGGGCCTTCGTGCTGCATTGCTTGCGTTTTAATATTGTGTTTTCTGCTCGTTTTGTCCCAGGAATTTCTAACGAAATTGCTGATGCTCTGTCCCGTTTTCAGATGCAGCGATTCAGGTCCCTGGTGCCAGTGGCTCGAGACCGTCCGGAAATTTTCCCGGATCATCTCTGGAACCTTGGCAGAACTTAGTTTTACAGGGAGTAGCTGCATCTGTCGCACCCTCTACCTTGAGGTCCTATGAGAAGGCCTGGGCTGACTTCTTATTATTTAATGGGCAATCTACTGGGGAAGTTACCACCTCCCATTCCACCTCTCAGGTGCTCCGGTATCTGGCGCATTTGTTCCAGATGCGTCGGGCGGCTAGGACCCTTCGTCTGCACTCAGCAGCAATTTCCTTTTTTAATAAGGCTTATTTTAACAAAGACCCATGTCAGAAGTTTGTGGTCCGTAGGGCCTTGGAGGGTTGGGGGCGTCTTGCTCCTTCCAGGCCCATTCCCAGACGCCCCATTACATTTGAATTGCTGGCGAAAATGCGCTCCAAACTGCGGAGCATCTGTTGGTCCAAATTCGAGGCTCGGCTATTTTCAGCAGCCTTTTCATTAGCCTTCTTTGGGGCCCTAAGAGTCGGTGAGGTGGTGCTTGAGCCTAAGCAGGACGGAGGCTCAAGGGGTTTGCTGATACAGGACGTTAGTGTGTCGGCGCGTGACCTGCAGGTTAACGTCAGGAATTCAAAGACAGACCAATTAGGCAGGGGCGCCTTTATTACGCTCCCTGCAACTGGTGGAAGTGGCCCTTGCCCAGTGAAAGACCTTACCAAGTACCTAGCCTTGCGTCCCGGCGGTGAAGCCCCCCTTTTTGTTCACGAAAATGGCCGCCCGCTGGCGAGACACCAGTTTGCCAGTGTGTTGCGAAAAGCGGTTGCGGCCTGCGGCCTCCCGGCTCAGGAGTTTGCCCCTCACTCCTTGAGGATTGGAGCTGCCACAACCGCTGCCCACTGGGATTTGTCGGTAAAAAGGATTAAGGACCTGGGCCGATGGAGATCGGACGCATTCAAGGTCTATGTGCGAAAATGATTTGTTGTTATACTTACATGTGTGTGTTTTAACCCTAGGTCAGGCTGCTATCCATATCTGGGTAGTAGGGCACAGTATTGTGCACTGGGCTGCGGACAGAGCTCGCCAGTCCGGACTGGGTGAAGGCCTGGGATTCCCGCAGCACGTACGTGTGTCTTGGATCTCCAGAAGGGGGATGCTGTGGAGAGAATTTTTGCCTCTCATGCGAAGGTGTGTCCTCCAGTTCGGCCCTCCTTTGGCGATCGTGGTGCAGCTCGGGGAGAACGATATGGTTTCTTCTTCCTGCTACGGGCTGCGTGCGGCCATTTTACAGGACCTGGGGGAGCTGGCGGCACTGGTGCCGACTTCCAAGTTAATTTGGTCACAGCTTCTTCAACGCCGCATTTGGCGTGGTAGCCCTTGCCCTGCTGCCACCGAACGCGCAAGGAAGTGGATTAATTCCGCAGCAAGTAAGCTGGTGGTGAATCTGGGTGGGTTTGTTATCCCTCACCCTCTTATCTCATTCAAGGCGATTGAATTTTATAGGGATGACGGGGTTCATCTCTCGCCAGTGGGGAATGATGCGTGGTTGGATGCTCTGGCGTCCAGGTTGAGGGTGTGGCTTGATTTGTGAGTGGTTGGCGGCGAGCGTAAGGGCTCGAATGGCGGTTAGGCATTGGTTTAAAATTGGTTGGTGGAGGGGTATGGATTGGCTGTGCCTGCCCCTCCAATGCTGCTGCAGACGGGTATTCCGTTAAAGGAATTCTGAAGCTTACCATCCCCTTCGTCCAAACCCTTGGAGCAGGGTGCGGGCCGCGTAAGCTTCAAGGAGCAAGCGCGGAGTAGCTGAGGGCCTGTGACGCAGCTCCAGCTGACTCTGTCCCTTGTTCCTCCGGGACTGACTAGGGAGTCAGTGCTGTCCCCCATGGCGGGGGGTGACAGATAGTCATAACCAATGCCTAAGCAACCACTCTCAATTTGTATTCAAATAAAGTTGTGGCCAAAATTATGCCAAAAACCTTAAACAAAAATTATGTGTGATGTGTGAGTTATTGGGAAGGGGGGTTTTGGTGGACCTCAACACGCAAAGCGTGTTCACATCAAAAGAGAGCACGTGTTGCGGATGGGGCCGAACAAAACCCCATGTTAGTGACCAGGCCATAGATGGCTAGAGGCCTGGGAGCAGATTGGAGGATGTTGTTACTGGGGCAATTTGGATGTTGCCAATTTAGGGGTGGGATCAATGGCTTTATAAGCAGGGTCCACAGCTTTCTCTTTCTCTTTTGCTGTGGACACCGGATCTCCCGCCCGCCCTCCCTTGCTTGGGCTTGCGCCTTGACCTTGCTCTGCCTGTCATGGGGTCGTTCGCCTTGGTGCGGGGGCCCAGTAGGAATTTTTCCAATTGGCTGATTAGTGCGTGCCTTTTGGGTTTTGCCTACTGCTTAGCAAATCGTCACAACTTGTAAGGTTAGCGGTTAGGCATTGGTTTAAAATTGGTTGGTGGAGGGGTATGGATTGGCTGTGCCTGCCCCCCCAATGCTGCTGCAGACGGGTATTCCGTTAAAGGAATTCTGAAGCTTACCATCCCCTTCGTCCAAACCCTTGGAGCAGGGTGCGGGCCGCGTAAGCTTCAAGGAGCAAGCGCGGAGTAGCTGAGGGCCTGTGACGCAGCTCCAGCTGACTCTGTCCCTTGTTCCTCCGGGACTGACTAGGGAGTCAGTGCTGTCCCCCATGGCGGGGGGTGACAGATAGTCATAACCAATGCCTAAGCAACCACTCTCAATTTGTATTCAAATAAAGTTGTGGCCAAAATTATGCCAAAAACCTTAAACAAAAATTATGTGTGATGTGTGAGTTATTGGGAAGGGGGGTTTTGGTGGACCTCAACACGCAACAGAATACATAGGAAGATGCTGAGCAGCAAACTAGACATTACAGTGACAGGCTCCATGTAAAGGATGTAAAGAATGTAAAGGTAAAGGTAAAGGTACCCCTGCCCATACGGGCCAGTCTTGACAGACTCTAGGGTTGTGCGCTCATCTCACTCTAGAGGCCGGGAGCCAGCACTGTCCGCAGACACTTCCGGGTCACGTCGCCAGCGTGACGAAGCTGCTCCGGCGAACCGGCACCAGAGCAGCACACGGAAACGCCGTTTACCTTCCCGCTATAAAGTGGTACCTATTTATCTACTTGCACTTAAGGGTGCTTTTGAACTGCTAGGTGGGCAGGAGATGGGACCGAACGACGGGAGCGCACCCCGCCACGGGGATTCAAACCGCCGACCATGCAATCGGCAAGTCCTAGGCGCTGAGATTTTACCCACAGCGCCACCCACGTCCCATGTGTCAGAATGTAGGTTGTGCCTATTTCTTATAAGATCAAATATAATTGAAAGCACAGCATGGGCAGGTGGACAGTAAGTTATTTACCAGTAACCATATTTAAAAGTGGAGCCCCGCAAATGAAACAAAATGCCATGCATATTCATCGCTTTCTTATTTTGAATATTTTTTATTATGCCACTCCAATCCCAAGTGAATTCAGAATTCTATTTGTGATCATCTTTAGGAAAATTGGAAACTACTTGGTTAAAGATGGGCCAAAGAATGTTTCCAATCCAAACTTTAAAGTCCCTAAATTCTATATAATGAGGACAGGCAAAGCCACATAGAGCTGACACTTTTTACGAGATTACTGGGAAGAAAATGGAGGAAGGTAGACAAGGGCATTCTATTTTAGGTGAATAGTTCAAGTTTCATTGAAGGAGATATAAGGAGAACCAAAACGTCTGCTTTCTGTGCTGTTTCCCCACAACAAGCCTTTAGCAGACATAGCAAGTATTTGACTCAAGCACTGAGTCACCATTTTGAAGTGGATAGTAACCACAATAGGGTTAAGACCCACAGGTAGGAGGGCTCGTATTTCCTCACTTGTATTCAGTGTGTGGTTCACCTGACTCATGCCGGTTTTTGTGAGGGAGATTTGCTTGCATAACGCCAGAGTGACACAGGGCCCGTGGTGTCCCCTTTGTGTGTAAATAAGGGTCTTTAGTTTCCAACACTGTTGGTCTGCTGCGTTTCACAAGGTATACATTTTCTTTTAGAAAGAAAGAAAGAAGGCCCTTAGCATTATTCCAACTCCCCCCCCCTTCTAGCAATCTCCTATTTCTTCTTAATGTCTTCACATGTACATTTAGACAATGCTAGGAAAAGTAAAAATAACCTTCAGGCAGCCTCTGCAGTTTAGGGGTTAGGTGGGTTGTGTAAATAGTTTTCTGAGCTACTGAGCATTCCCTTTGAACTTCCAGGCTAGTAAGTACCTGGTAGAACATGTGTCTGGAATGTCAATGATGGTTTCTACTGCAAACAAGCAAACCTCAAACCACAGAAAATATAACACTGTGCCCCAGGAGTGGGCTTTAATCCGAAGCTTTAAAAACGTCAAGGTTCTCCTGAAGCAGATGACTTGAATAACTATGGGTGTATTGATAATCATCAAATGAATCAATAATTCAAATTCATGTTTGATGTTCCCAGAAAAATTGGGTTTTGTAGTTTCAAGCGAATGATACAACATGGGTTTGGGGGTTTTTTTGAGGGGGGATCCCCTCAAGTATTGAAAATATTTACAGAAGTTTTAAGTACCACTGAATTCAGTAGGAAAAAGTGAAATGGCTGCTTAATTATGCCACTGAAATTAATTGCACCGAAAAAGGGGCTTAGCTTTAACTGAACCTTGCTCTCTGTATAATTTGCCTTCAAATTCATTGTGCACTTTGGCTGCGCTCTGAAGAAGATTCAGAGCAGGAGTATTGTAGTTAACCTATCTGTTTAATCCTTTAAATCTAATTTGGCTTTCTCCTACTGCTCAGGGATTGAACTCAGGTTAAAGTGATGAAAGCTAATAGACGCTGCTGTTATAACTTATCACACACGAGAGCTATAATGTCTAAATTATCAGCCTCTTTTCTCCACATCAAAATGCCAAGGGGTCATATTTCTGCTTCACATTGCCCTGTTGTCCGTACTGCTAGAAGTCAAAAGTTTGTTAATTATGTCACCCTTGCTCAGAGGCTATCTATCTGTCCTGTAAATCACCTCTGGACTTAAAAGTTCCCAAATTACTGGTCCATGCAATGAAAAAGCCCATAATACTGATTCTGCTCTGTGCCATGATAGCTAGTATAAGGAACTACAACAGCCACCCCACCCAAATAGCTCATCAGTAAAAAAATAATAATAATTGAAAATGGCAAATGGTGCTCATGATAAGCAAGTCAGGTGACCTGTTCACCACAAGCAGCAAGCTCTTGCAAGGAGGTAGGGAAAGACATTCCCTGTAACCTGGGCAATGTGTACAGAGTAGACTATCCTATACCTAACTGTTATCACTCCAAGGGCTCTAAGTAACAAGTTCTAGAGCTCTACAGGAACTTTATTTCTGAAGTTTTGATCTGGCAACATTAATTCAAACCCAACTATCAATTATGCTGTGCCTGGGTGTTACCTGCAGCCCGGGCCCGGGCTTGCAATTAATAAGGCTCTTATTATGGAACATAATGGCTTTGATGTCTTGAGCATGAGTGGTGAACATAGTAGGGAGTGTGTTCAGCCTGTTGGAGCTTATTGGCTAATTGCCTATGGTCCCTTTGAAAAATTCCATGTCTAAAAACAAGTCAGCAGTGGTTTTGATCACAGTGCTATGACAGTATGCTTTGTGATGTTATAATTAACCACATTGCATCCCAATCTCTTTAATTCATAACTATAGCTCCCCCCCTTTTTTTCTCCCTCCCAGCATGCTAATTGGATCACTCTGATATAAAAGAACCACAGTTACTTCAAGAGACTTCTTTTCATTTTAAGGTTGCAATTCCATTCAGAGTTAGGCATCCTTATACCCATTGATTTCAATAGGTTCAGGCATGCCCAACTGTGCATGTCTGTTTGCAGTACTGTGAGATGTAATTCTAGTTCTTTAATTCAGTACTAAAAATCCAATTAATTTCAATGGTATGGGATTAAAACCATGAAACAACCCCCAGTCCAGAAGCATTTCCATGAAGCAATGGTCTCTGTGTTGCTGTAGACAAGGATCTACTTGTTGGATATATGGTTATACCCAGAATGATTAAGATGCTGGAACAAGGACCTTATGAGGAAAGGTTACTAAGGAAATTAAAATCAACAAATGGTGCCCAGTTAGCTTTCCAACAGCTTGATGATTTTTAGCCTGGAGCAACAATGAGCTGAGCTTTTTCATTTGTGGCACTAGTGTTGTAGAGTCCTTTCCATTCTGAACTACAACCGGCCACAACAGTACTATTGGTATTCTGCTGACTCTCGAATGCACACCTGTTTCAGCAGGCATTCCCCTTCTCTACGGACCAGAATCTCCCATTTTGAGTGCTCTGTTTTAATTGTTGTGCAGTCATAATGGGATTGTTTCACTGCACATTTTAATCATGCGTGTCAGTTTCAATGTTTTGATGGAACTGTTTTATTGCACATTTTAATTATCTTTTTTGTATATATATTTATTAAATTTCTGTTTTACGATTTAAAGTACTCATTCTTACATCCTTAAGATATCAATGACTTCCCTTCTTCTCTTTCTATGGTACATTTTACGTATCATAAATCCCTGCTTATTTTACAAAAATGATACCATTCAGTATTCCATTATTGCATCTATCAAAACTTATTTACACTGTTGAATTTATCTTAATGCTTCCAGCGTTTTCATCATATTATAATTATCTGGGCTGGATTAAAGTCCAATCAGCAGAAACAATGTGTAAGAAGGCTTTCCCTCCTCTCTTCCCCTGCACCTCCTAAATTTGGCTCCGGGGGTGTTGGCTGAACCACCAGAACAACACTGGGGTAGAGGGGCATTGTTCTGCCTAGCAAGCCAAAATGCTTGCCCTGGTGGAATGATCATCCCCTGTGTATTTCTATATTTTTGTGATTGGTCTTACACCTGGAAACTACTTAGAACCAATTTTGGCAATTATGCTATATATATAAATTAATAATATTAAACACTGAAGTATTCCTAAGTTTAAACAAAAAGGGGCATGATAGAGGTTTATAAAATTCTGCATGATGTGGAGGACCAGGAAAGCAAGATGTTTTTTTCTCCTTTTCTCATAGCACTAGAACTTGAGGCCATCCAATAAAAGCTGAATGGTAGGAAATTTAGGACAGACAAGATAAAGTACTTCATCATACAGTGCATAGTTAAACTATAGAATTAACTACCACAATGTGCCTTGATAGCCACCAACTTGGATGACTTTAAAAACAGATTAGACAAATTAATGGAAGATAAGGCTGTTAACACTTACTACTTAGGATTTCTATGCTGCCTAGAGATGTGGAGGCCCAGAAAAAAATCAGAATAAACTCCTCCCCCCCCCCAGTGGCATAGTGTGGGTTGTCAACACCCGGGGCAAGGCAAGTAATTTGCGCCCCCTAACCCGTGGATTTGCGCCCCCTAACTCTAACCCCCAGATGTTACGCCCGGTGCGGCCGGCCCCCCCTGCACCCCCCACGCTACGCTACTGCTTCCCCCCCATTTTTACTAACCTTGTGGTTTTTCCTGCGGGGGAAATGAAAAATGAAAAATTTTATTTTAGAACAATGAGCAAAATGTTTAAGACGAGGTGTTGATATATTCCTAGGGGCCAAGGTTCTTTGCCCCCCGCAGTAAAATATTTGTGGGAGCCGGGCCCCACCAAGTTGATGGGCATTGCCATTCAAATGGTGTGCATGCACCACATCATATGATAAATTATGTACTTACCTGTCCCCCACTCCCGCGCCAATGCTTTATTCAAGTTGGCACTCCTGAATACTTTTATGTTAACTATATACAGTATCAGATCATTGAAATTCCTGTACACTGAGGACAAGCAAGTCCTGAGTTGTACACTGAGATTACAGTTCTCAGATGCAAGGGCAATGCATTTCTGCCTTTCGGACGGCGCTGCCATTGCGATAAGAGAAGCAAGAAGGATTTGGTGCCTTCTTTGCTTGTGACTGCCTGCTTCTTGGCATAACTCGAGAGATCCGGAGGGTGGCAACATGAGAACGGGCCTTCTCTGCAGTGACTCCCCATCTATGGAATGCTCTCCCCAGGGAAGATCGCCTGGCGCCATCATTATGCACCTTTAGGCGCCAGGCAAAAACGTTCCTTTTTAACCAGGCCTTTGGTTGATCTTATTGACATCCAACACCCTTTCAGAATGTGGTGCTTTTTCAGGAGGGTGGGTTATTGGGTTATTACTTTTGATTTTATTTTAGGCATCATATACAGAGACCCACCTAAACAGGTTAAACCTAGAGCAGCAAGAGAACACAGAACACAAAATGGCAAATTTTCTGTATCATTGATTTGTTTTCAACAAATTTTCCTTTCTTGCTTCCCCACATCTCTCACTTTGTAACTGTGTTGCTAGCAGCGGAGATAATTTCTTGTGCTTTCAATTTCATGCATCACTACCATATACATTTTCTTCATTCTGTTTGAAATTATTACTAGACACATGCCTCTCAGGTAATTTGAAGTGATATTCCAGAATATTCCAATACATTTGACTTTCAGAATATTTTGTAGTGATTTAACATATAGGGCCAAAAATATATCTCTCTCTCTCTCTCTCTCTCTCTCTTTCCTTTTTCTTTCTTTCTTTCTTTCTTTCTTTCTTTCTTTCTTTCTTTCTTTCTTTCCAGAGGTTCTGGCTGCTTATCCAGGGTTCATGTTTGCTTTTGGAATAAGGCACAGCGGAGACTGTGGTGTCTTTAGGATATATAGTTTATTTAAACATATACAGTATACAACCTGAGTCTACAGTGGAGGGGTTCACGGCATTAACACTCAAGAGGGCCTTGCTTCCCTTATAGCCACAGCCTTGGATTCAAACAGAAATCAAACATCACTCTGTCTCTTTCACTACTTGCTTGCTGCTTTGCTTAAAGCTCGTGTCAGCGTAGCTCTCTACTCTCAACTCTGCCTTATTCCTTCTAACTACACAGAGTTGAGGGAGGGCCCCAAATTTTCCATCTGCCACAGAGCCCCTTCTTTGTTTTCTTTAATGGCCTATCTCTCAGGCTATCACTTCACCATGAGACTAGCCTCACTATTCAAAGAATTAGATGCTTGATTAAATTTAAACACTTGCTGGATCCAAAGAGAAAGATCTTGACATACAGCCTGACAGCCTAAGACACACACACCCCAAACTCATAACAAGAACAATTTTATAAGTAGGCTGAATTTTATAAACATGATCAGATCCTCTTGAGAATAGATTAATGATCTTCCTTTATTAGATACTTAGGATGAACTATGGTTCAGATCTCAGCTGAATCATTAGCTCTTTAGTATGCTGTACTGGCCTACCTTACAATACCTCATAGATTATTTTAAAAGAATTAGAAATCATACAGCATGTAGGGAAGTGCACTACAATTCCTACAAGAGGCAGAAGCATCATTGTGTTTTGCCAGTACCCTCAGCATTTTGAAGTGGTCCATAGGGTGGCTGGAGTTTGGGAAACACTGATCTCGAGCATGATGTTGATGGTTTTCACATTCAATTATCAATGACCTCTGTGTTTCCTTCTGCTTGTCCCATTTTAATGAGCCAAAATAGTTTGTCATGTGCAAAAGAAGGGGTAAAATGGGGTGTTCTTTATCTTTTGTCCATCAAAGCAGTGAAGAGTGAGAGTTAAAAAAAGGTTCTCTCTAGATTGGGCACAGGGATGATGGATGCATCTTACTGACAATAGAGAATCTATAATATCACAGTATCATTCTTTCCAATAGTTATGTTGAGCCATTTATCATTCCTTTCCATCAGGAGCAGTAGTGACTTCTGCACTGGGAAGCCAGGCGAGCAATGCCACCCCAATCTGCTCTGCCAGTCATTAACTGTCATGTGGAAGGATCTTCCTTTATTCTAACTGGATGTCTTTTGCTTGATCTTGGGTTTTGGGGAGTTCTGACAAGACTGACCCAGTTCTGTGGAACAAGGTAACCCTTTAGATATTACTATGTATATATTGTAACCACATTTATAGTCAGCTCACAGATGTATGTTCATCTGTCAATGGCTTCAGTAGTACAGTGGTACCTCGAGTTACAAATGCTTCAGGTTACAAACACTTCAGGTCACAAACTCCGCTAACCTGGAAGGGTTACCTCGGGTTGAGAACTTTGGTCCAGGATGAGAATGGAAATCGTGCGGCGGCAGCACGGTGGCAGCAGGAAGCCCCATTAGTGAAAGCACGCCTCAGATTAAGAATGGTTTCAGGTTAAGAACGGACCTCCGGAATGAATTAAGTTTGTAACCCAAGGTACCACTGTAACTGATGGCTTGTGTAATCTATTGGCCCTTCTGGCTTGCCATAGCAGGAAATGCTGTGCACTGCACAGTTTTACTTTCAGTTCTGCTTTGCAAGATGTGACTTGCTGCATAGTTTGTTCCCTCTATTAACTGTTTTATATTAAGAGTTGTTATACATCCTCCATGTGGTTTTCTCTTCATGATTTGTTTGGGTGAAACTCCCATTAAAGATCCAAAATGACAAAGCTATTTGTAGTAATGTCATCTCACAGTTTCTAGCCTTCCTTCACTATGTGGCAGTTTGCATATTCAGCTGGGTGATGAAGGCATATGCTATGGATTAACGTATGTGGCAGGTGACCCTTATTTTACCAAGTGTTGACTTTTTAGCTTAAATCCTAAATTATTCTATATATAAAGAAATTACCTACCTGAGTTTCTAGCTCTGTTTCAGCGACCACTTTGCTTTGCTGTGTGTCACAAAATGCCCTTGAGGTCAGCTGGAGCTTTGGCTGGCATTCACTGCTTGTCCTTCCTGTTGCCTTTCTGGCTTGATTACCCTTTATGCCACCTTTATGTATAGCAGATCGTACAATTCTACGCTCCATCTGGAGCCTTTGGCATTTGCCTCTGGCTTTGTTATTTCTCAATAATAAAAAGTAATTGGCTACTATTACTGGCGTGACTATGCCGTGCTTGATAACTGCCACCTTGAAATCGCTGTTTATTTTGGTGGGCCCATATGTTTTTGGGTAGATTTTGTTAGTTAGTCATCAAGGCATCTGCTTTAGCTTACACAAGTTGTTTTCCCCAAAAACAATATTGCTGAAGTTATTCAAAGTTAAACTTCAAATCCTCTTAATTGGGCTACTGTGACCTCAGCCTTGTTGTTTCATTGCCTGCCATATCTCTTCCAATTTTCTAACTACGTACTTGTCTTTCTCTGTCCCTCCCTTCATTGTTCCCCTACATGTATCCACCCGCTCCTGCATAATTGGTTAAATTCTGGATGACGAGGGGGGTCTCCAGTGAAGGAAGGGTGCTTGTCTCCAAGGTTGCCTCCATGCTGTCTCTTCTCTGCTCCTGAAATACCCCATTTTGAGGCCTACTAGCTGCAGGAACATCACCAGTGGTAGACCTGCATCAACGAAGATTTCCACAGGTATGGTGGGGGTGTCTACCTCCCTGCTGATAGAGCTCCACTCTGCAGGCAGACCAGCACTTCCACCAAATTTTAACCTGCTCCTGCCAGTACATTGGGGGGGGGGGTAAGAATTGCTTTGGCCAATGAAGCAAAATCCGGGAATTCACCCTTTGAAATTAGGCCAAGGCCCCCTTGCTTTAGTGTTATTAATGGTTCAACAATGGGGTAGAGACAGTGCTGAGGCTTGGAAACGGACATTGGAAAACCAGACATAAGGGTTTAAAAATCAGTCTGAAATTCCTCCCAGCAGCATCCAGTTCCAGAAACCAAAGTAAACGTAGTTCCTAAGGTCTCTGTATTTTACTAGTCTCATTGGGAACCATAGGAGCTATATTTCTCATGTTCCATGATGCTGTGGATGATGTGTGTTTTTTTGGGGGGGCGCACGGGGCAGCAGGGGGTAGATGCTTTCTGGCTACTAACATGTATGCCAGGGGTCAGCAAACCTTTTCAGCAGGGGGCTGGTCCACTGTCCGTCAGACATTGTGGGGGGGCGGACTATATTTTTTGGGGGGAATGAACAAATTCCTATGCCCCACAAATAACCCAGAGATGTGTTTTAAATAAAAGCACCCAATCTACTCATGTAAAAACACCAGGCAGGCCCCACAAATAACCCTGAGATGCATTTTAAATAAAAGGACATATTCTACTCATGTAAAAACACGCTGATTCCCGGACTGTCCATGGGCCGGATTTAGAAGGCGATTGGGCCAGATCCAGCCCCTGGGCCTTAGTTTGCCTACCCATGATGTATGCAATGTGAAAGAAAAGGAAATTGTTAGTAGTGGACTTGCAGATGGCAGGGAGTCTCATAAGGGGCATGTTTCATGTGTAATGAAATGAATGCTTTGCGCCTCCCATGCAGTTTGAATGGAAAACTACATTCAGCTTAATGGCATCAGAAATTAAGCTAGTTCTCCATTGTAGTCAATGTAGAAATGAAAAACAAGCTCAACAGCAACAAAAGAAAAATGAGCTAATAATGAATGGGGAACAAAACAAATGGGGCTGCCAGAAATAAAATGAAAAACGATTCAGTTCACATCTCTAATGTGGGCCTCCAGACAATGTCACTCTCCAGATGACACCAGGAGCTGAAGAAAACCAAACTTCAGAAGATTCTGAAAACACTGTTTAAGGGGAACAGGGAATAAAGAGCTACAGCGGGGTGGGGGTGTCTCTCATCACCACATTGGAGTTGCTTTGTTACTTTAAAAAAAATGCTACACGAGTATTGTTTTGAATAAACAGTGGTTTCTTATTTAATTCAATCTTGATCTTTAATCTAATCTTGATTTTATAAATATTTGGGATTCTCATACTAAAAAAACCTGAAGAATTGGCAACATGATTGCTATCACCAGCCAGGTTATCTGTAACACGAAAATACAAGACTTTGCAAGGCCTGCCAATAACTTTCTGTTATAAAAATGATGATCATAAAACAGATAACCCATAATATAAAGGTTTCTTAAGGCTTAGAAGATCCAGAAGATTTTTATACTGTGTGGTGGGATTTTATCATTTATACCATCATCATCATCATCATCATCATCATCATTTATTTCTACCCTCTTAATGTTTCTACTAACAGATGTCTTCTGATTTTGTTGACAAATTAAGACAATGGATGTGTAGCTTTGTTTGTCGTTTGTGTTATTTTTCTATGTTTACATTTGGTTTTTTGTGTTTATATTTTATGTATGAATTTAGAAAAGAAACTAAATTGGTTCTCCATTGTGGTCAGTACAGAAAAGAAACAAATGGGGGGGGGGTCAAATTCCACAGTCACAACAGAAAAAGATGATTGGAGGTGCTGAGGGAGGTGCCCCAGGGGAGGATCACCTATCACTACACTGGAATTAGCTTGTGTGTGTGTGTGTGTGTGGGATTGTGTTATTCTGATTAAACAGTGATGTCTTCTTCATGAGCCTTGTTAAAGAAAAAAATTCACGTGTGTAATTAAATGATACTAACATAACAATATTGGGTACATTAGAGCTATCCTTCAGAACATGCTGTTTGACATTAACTCTGTCAAAATTTTAAAGTGAGAAACGCAATTCATTCTGTAGTCTCTTGAGAATGTACATTATTTTGTGAGGTAATGACAGTAAATGTTTTGTTATTGTTTTTTCTTTATTTTATATTATATTTCTTATACAACCATTATTCCAGATCTATGTAAAATACTGAGAGAGAAAATTCAATGATAAATTCAGCACTATAAATATATAGTAACTGTCAGCAGCCAAGGGGAGTTAAAACTTCACAGAAACTTTGTGGGGAAAGTAACCCCATCCCCCCCCCAAATACGTTCAAATGTTTAATGGAATAAAATAGCCAGCAGTCTTCAAACATGCTGTGAACTTTGTGCATAAGACTACATGTGATCATCGTGTCTAGCAATAGAGAACTGGACTGCATAATTTATTCCTATTACTACAACAAATCACCTGGCGTTAATGTTGATGCTTTAATTTCCTCCATGGCTAAGCAGCTGCTCCTGTGCACATCTTTCATCAGGAAGGATCAGTTACATTAAAGCAACAGCTGCTGAAGATACGGAGTGGAGCACTGGGAGAAACATAAATTTAATCTTACCTGAATTTTGAGGTTTTTCCAAAATGATCCGTGCGACTGCCTCGATGGAGGGCCCTCTGGGTTGTCATCAGAACAGTAGGGTACCATACATTGGCTGCTGCAACCCAGTGGCATTTCAAAACATGATAGATTGTCAGAAACTGAATGTGGCAACATGGGGAACTGGCTGAAAGCTTACTGCTTGCTCTGCTGCCAGAGCCTTACTGGCAAAATCCTGGGAAAAGCAAGGCTAGGTCTGCTTGTACATGAGTAAACAAGGAAGCTTTGGCAGATGATGTTAATGAAACAGATAATGCAACTTCAAACATATGTGGTATCCCCGAAAGAGAGACATAATTTCAGGATGCTTATAAATATGTATTAGTAGCACAGTGTGTTTCAGCCAAAAGGCTTTCTTCGTGGGCTTTATGTACTTGCATAGATATCTGGGGGAAAATGTATCCTTCAGTACAGTGGTACATTGGTTTGCATACGTCTTGGTTTGCATACATTTTAGATTACAAACACGTCAAACCTGGAAGTGTGTGCCCCAGTTTGCAACATTTTTTTGGATTACAACCCATTTTGGGGGGATTACAATTATTTTTTTGGAGGCCCCATTGGCAAAAGCACGCCTTGGATTACAACCTGTTTTGGTTTACAAATGGACCTCTGGAACGGGTTATGGTTGTAAACCAAGGTACCACTGTAATTCAAATGCAGTGACTAAAAGGAGACATGTCATGGTGGAAGCAAAGCAGCATATATACTATATTGCAGTTGTCCTCAATTTGTGGGGTGCCCCACAGGAAGTTATGAGGCACCTCAGTCAGGGCCATCTTTACCCAGAGGTGCAAGGGGTGTGGGGCACCCAGGTGCCGAATTCTGGGGGGTGCCAAGCACCCACCGCTGAAGTCGCCTAAGCTCTTATCTACCCGTTATGAAATAATAATTTTGATCAAGCTAGAAAAACAAAATACATACATACCTAGGTACTACTGAAATGTATACCTACTGTTTCACTAAAGGACTTTCGACTTTGTGCGCTCAATGTGCACTCATTTGCTTAAGACATGCCTCGCCAGCGCTTGTCATTCTCAAAGGCAGCGCTTGTCAGACTCAACAACGGTGCTTGTCATTCTCAAATTAACTAAATTTGAGGGGTGCTGGGAAGAGCTGTGCACCCCGGCTACGCGTATGCTAAAGACGGCCCCGACCTTAGTGGGTGAGTTTGATGATTCTGCTTTCTTACCAAAGGCATAGGAAGATTGAATACCCCTTGTCAAGAAACCTTGACTGATTCTTCTTACTGGATCTATGGCAAGGATGCATCCTCACTGCCCTCACATCTCAGTATGAGCTGTGATGAAAATGAGTCAGAAAGAGCTTTCCCCTCTGCATGGCACTGGGAAGAGCTCAGGTATATCTAGGGATGGGCAAAGTGTTAAAACAGGTGGAACTGCAATTGAATACAGGGTGCTATGAATCAGGCCCACAATTATCATTTGCAATTAATTGATCATTTAAGGATAAGCACATGAGGCAAAGTTTAAGTGAATCATTCCCTGTCTATCTTATTTGTGGCAATTTAAAATCCAGATAAACACCTGCTAACTTTCTTTGCTTCTGTTTTCCTTTCCTGGAAATTTTATTTCAAAAATATGACACCCCCCCCACCATGATGCAGCTGCAGTATGAAACCTAATTTATTAAACCTGAAATTAAATTGGAGCCTCTCCTTGTCCAATGTGACATTTAGTTAATATTTTGGCCAGACTAAAATCATTTTACTCTGGTGATCTATGAAATAGTCTCACAGCAATTCTCAGTAAACATGGGAGAAAAATTCCATATGCCTGATTGAAAAATCTCCCTACGTTTCGCCACATCTAGCTCTACAGCTGTGGAGAAAGTATTTTATCACAGTCTGAATAAAACAATATAAATGGTATGAATGACATATCTCCCTGCTTTTCTTTAAATATGTCAACTCTGTAGATGTGCAGAGTGTCTTATGACAATTTGAAGAAATTGTAGAAGTTATCATCATAAATATATTTATATACAGTATTTGCCATCTGTGTGTGTATGAGAGGAAATGATAGGCTCTTCAGGTCTGACTATCTCTGAAACAGGCCAACTTGAGGTGGAAATGGGAGTGTTTGTCAGGAGCTCGTCCTACACTTGAGTAGGACCCTGGCAGAGACACATGCCTGACTGGCATGTTCCCTCCTGGTTGATCATTCAGGAGCTTCAAAAGCTGTCTACTGCTCAAACATCACAGCGACTGATGCCATCAGCCATCAGCACACTTAGGGATCTGCAGAGTGTTCACAGTTTGCATGACAGACTTCAGCGACTCAGCATTTTGGCTAATCGACTTTATTTACATATAAACACACATGGAGCACTGCAACATGGTTCCCTCTCTCTCTAGCTTCAGACAGCAAAGAGAAAAAACAAAGGACAAAAGACCCACTTCACAGAACACAGTAACACAAACATCCCATCTAGCATCGTTTTCTGTAGTAAAAAAAACAAAAATTAATTGTGCAGAAGTATGCTACCTGCAAAGACCCTGATGCTGGGAAAGATGGAGGGCACAAGGAGAAGGGGACGGCAGAAGACGAGATGTTTGGATAGTGTTCTTGAAGCTACCAGCATGAGTTTGACCAAACTGTGGGAGGCAGTGGAAGACAGAAGTGCCTGGCGTGCTCTGGTCCATGGGGTCACAAAGAGTCGGACATGACTTAACGACTAAACAACAACAACATGCTGCCTGCTAATTACTAAATAGAGAGGCATTCTGTGTAAATGTTTTGATCACTGGTGGATGGTTTAGAAATTCATTGGAAGCTGAAGGAAGCTGAAGGAAATATAACCAAAGATTTTGAAACCAGGATGTCATAGTAGCATAGAGTTGGGTCACCTAGTCCAACCTGCAACCTTGGCATTATGAGCACCATGCCCTAACCAACTGAGCTATCTGAAGGACTTACCTTCTGCTATGCAAACTTGCCTGCTTATCATCACAAGAGATCCTGCTGCATGTCACAGTAACTCCTGAAGTACATCTGGTTGGGACCAAGGAAAATGTCTTTTCAGGAGCAGCACCAAGACTTTGGAACTTATTGGGGGGTGACTCACCATTGTGAAGGTACTTTCCATATATGGTAGAGACCTTTCTTTTTAGGGATTTTTTTTTTAATTTTAGCATTTTAACTCGACTTGAAACATTTTGCTTTAATAGTGTGCTTTGAACTGCCCTTTGAACACTTCAGATTTTAATTTTTGCTTTGTCATTTTTATGTTGTTTTATCTTAATCCATCCATTGTTATTGAACTTTGATAACAAACAACAACAACAACAATTTTATTATTTATAACCCACCCATCTGGCTGGGTTTCACCAGCCACTCTGGGCAGCTCCCAGCAGAACACTAAAAATAGAAGAAAACTTCAGACATTAAAAACTTCCCTAAACAGGGCTTTCTTCAGATGCCTTTGAGGAAAAGTTGGACTAAAATATTTCATTATTTAATGGGGTTACCAGTGTAGTATTACACTGCATGACATGAATAGTTTTCCCTGCACTGTTGTGCAAGTCAACACGCATAAGCACGCTAAATAAGTACTCATGAAGTCAGCAGAGAACTGCATGGCTAACCGTTTATCTTATGCGTAAACGCTACAAATCACAGAGTTCTGAATACTGACTTATAATTTGTGATGATGTGGACATTTTGTACAAAAGCAATGTTTGACAAAATATAATTGCTTCTCATAATTTATTCACAAGTATATTTAAAACATCGTCCTCAGCTGTGGTCATGCCATTTATCCCAGAACACCATGGAAGGAAGATGGGGCTGTCCCTAAGGTGTAGCTGGTCCCATACCTACTTTGTCACCTATTAATTTAGTCCCCAGTGATCTCATCAGCGAGGGCCTTCTGCAAGTGTGCATCTGGGCACTCTGCCTTGTCACACACCCAGCAACTGATCGATGAATTACTTTTGCTAAATAACGATTGCTAAACATTATAGTGATTGCTAAATGATGATGCCCATTACGGAAGTGTCCTTTTTCTAATCTGGGAACATTTTCCCATTAATAAAACATAGTACGATGATCTAGATATTCTAAAATAAAAGCACTTCTTTTTTTTTTTGCTTTGTTTTGTATTCATAGGGTTGATACTCTGTGTGAGTTCACATTAATATAAGGTGTAATTTAATTTTGATATCTATCTTCCATCTACCACCAGTTTTTCAATCTTTTGGTCATGCTTGGGATGTGACTGACAGAAAGCTACTCTGTCATTGTATGAGTCTTTATTTTCATATTTTGTTTAATGTTTTGATCACACGCCCCATCTAAAATTTGCACTTGAAAGCTGATGTGTCTGCTGTTGTGACATAAAAATTATCATTTACTTTTACAGTTGTTGCTGCAGCTAAATTTAGGAAGACAGTTTTAGGGCATGCTGCGTGAGGAAATATGTCAAATAACTTTAGTAAGATGGTGGGGGAGGGGAATCAACTGTACAGATAATATATAGTACCTGGAGTTATGGAGATTCGATCACATAAAGAGTTACGTCAACAAGGTCATTATCAAAGGTTTAAGAAGCATTACTTAATTGCATGTTGCCAGTGCTTTTTTTTTAGGAAAAAATGGTGCTGGTACTGTGTACCATTGAGTACCCCCAGGAAAAAAGCACTGCATGTTGTAACTATTTAACTGTTCTTATTGAATTGGATCAATTCTGCTAGTTAGCCTGGTGACTTAGGCAGGGTTAACCTGGCTTCAAGAGTTCTAGGCTCTGGTAAACCTAGGCCATATCACTGCAATGAGTTATATGTAAGGTTTGAATATGGTTTAGAAACTGCAGCAGGTACAGAATGTGGTGCTAAACGGCAGGTGGCAACTGAGCAGTTTGATCATAGAGCACTAGTTGTAGCACAACTGCACTGGCCACCTATAAATGTCCAAGTCCAATTCAAAGTGTAGTTTTTGACCTATACAATCTTATATGACTCAGGACCTAATGGTACTGTACATCTCCCCCAACACGAACCTTTTGTTCATCAGCTAAGGCCTTCACATGGTATCCCCTCCTTGAGAATTTTGGAGTGGAGTGACACAAGAGAGGGCTATTTTGGTTGTTCCTTGTCTGTGGAATGCTCTCCCCAGTGAGTTCTGCCAAAATTAATATTATTCATACCTTTCCAGCACCAGAGTAAGATCTTCCTCTTTCCACAGGCACCTGATGCAATGTGATGAATTATCTCAGGATATAGTGGTAATGTTTTACAGGTTTTGGTGCTGTTTGGTATTTTTGAGGTGGTTGTTATTTTATTGTTAATTTTTAATACTTATTATATTTTAAATTTTCACATAATTTTATTTTGAATGATTGAATGCCATCTGGAATTTTTCCTGCATTGGGTGAGTAAGCAATAAATACAACAAAGTAATAACAACGTATTGACTTAAAGCGCTTTACTGTTTTCGTTCTGATAATGTTTTTTATATTTTATATGATATAAAATTCTTATTATATAAGAATATATAATATTTGCTTTTCAAACTGCACTGGCCCCCGGTAGAGTACAGGGTCAGATTTAAGGTGCTGCTTTTGACCTTTAAAGCCCTTCACGGCCTAGGACCCTCGTACCTACGGGACCGCCTCTCCTGGTATGCCCCCTAGTGGTCCCGGGCCCTAAGGAAGTTAGATTGGCTTCAACCAGAGCCAGGGCCTTTTCAGCTCTGGTTCCGATCTGGTGGAACGCTCTGCCTCATGAGACCCTCCCTCTCTTTCTTTTTTCCTTTCCTTCTCCTCCTGCGATGAGGCTACATTTTAATATTTTAATGTTTCAGTATTTTAATGTTGTATTTTAATTTTGTTTTTAAGTTGTAATCATTCAACTTGTTTTTATTATTGCTTGTAAGCCGCTCTGAGCCCGGCCTTGGCTTGGGAGGGCGGGGTATAAATAAAAAGTTGTTGTTGTTGTTGTTGTTGTTGTTGTTTTTATTATTGCTTGTAAGCCGCTCTGAGCCCGGCCTTGGCTTGGGAGGGCGGGGTATAAATAAAAAGTTGTTGTTGTTGTTGTTGTTGTTGTTGTTGTTGTTATATGAGATCTTGTAATGGAACAAATCATAGAAGCCCAGCAAAGCTCTCCCTCTACCATTCAAGGATAACCAATGCAAGTGTTCTTCAGACATTGCTGGACTCCCATCATCCATGACCACTAGCTATGCTAGCTGGGGTCTGATAGAACCAAGATAGTCACCCCTTCCCTACATGGTGGGAGGAAGGGAGTGGATGTGTTCAGCTGCTTGGCAACCAGAAGGCATTCTCGATTTTTCCATGTTGTGTCAACAGTTTCAATATTGATAAGACTTCTACCCTGATCAAACCATAGTTGCACATGCTTATGAATGTTGATGGGTGATGCAGTGAAAATGTCTATCATCTGCATTCAGACGTAGGGCATTTAGGTAGATGACATCCACATCCACTTTCTGCCACAACCATTCATTTGCAAATGACTTCATCAGGGAAGGGACCATCGACTCCTGGTGAGTGTGATGTGTTCCCTCATCTCCCTGACACACACTCCCTTAGGCACTGGGAACTGTGTACATGGAGGTTGCAAGTTGGATTTGGAGAACAATTCATCCATTCAATGCATATCCCATTGAAGAGTTCACAACTCATCTGAGGAGCCTCACAATCCATTTTTAGAAAAGGATATTCTTTTTCTAGAAGCCTTTATTTTGTAGCTGGGCATCCCTAATATCATTAAAAGCTAATCCATGTCTAAATATTGATAATGGCACATTTTACAACTTATATATTTTGGGTTGGGGAGTCCGAAACAATGAATTAGATTTGCAATGATAAATGAATATTCTCCCAAGGTGTAGTGCATCTCACACTTACGGACAAAAGGAATATAGCTGTGCTACTTCTTCCCTTTTCTTCTGGACCAGACACACATTTGGTGTGGAGCTTAATTAATCTTTCAGATTTCATTTCTCAGTTTTCATTCCTTGGATGGCACAGAACAGTGGCAAACATCAATCCTTCAGATGGCAGAAACGTATTGTTCCTCAAGAGATCCTTCATTCGTTCTTGATTTAATACTATTATCTCTTTGGTGCTAGGACAGTGATTGGTCTATTATTCTCTGTCAGGTAAGAACACTGCAGCCCAGTGGACTAAACCCAGGGCTAATTTTGTGACATAGACAGATGTCAAGTATTCCATAAGAAGGAAAGGACAATACAAGTTTGTGCGGCATCTGATGTCCCTCCCGTACCATATTCATGTGATGAAAGGAATTCAGCGTATTCCAGAGTTAGTGTTGCTGAACCCAGTGGCGTAGCATGGGTTGTCAGCACCTGGGGCAAGGCAAGTAATTTGCGACCCCTAACCCATGGATTTGCGCCCCCTAACCCTGGATTTGCGCCCCCTAACCCGTGGATTTGCGCCCCCTAACCCTAACCCCCAGATGTTGCGCCTGGTGCGGCCGGCCCCCCCTGCACCCCCCACGCTACGCCACTGGCTGAACCTGACATAGAAGCTTAAGAAGCAACCTTTTACTAATGCCATCTAGCTCAGTATTGTCTACACTGATTGTCAGCAGCTCTTCAGGATTTCAAGCAGGAACCTCTCCCAGACCTAGCTGGAGATGCCACCTCATGAATGCAAAGCATGTGTTCAACCCCTTGAGCTACGGCCCTTAAAGCATTCCAGCATTAAAAGAACAGTGTTATAGCTGTCAGCATCTAGTTCTTACATTCCCTTCCTTGTTCTTAGGTTTGAATTCTCAAATACGTCTTTCCAGTGGCTGAAACAGATGATTCGTAATAGCCATATGTTACATTTGTATATCACCTTTCTCCCAGGAAGCATTTTAGTGTTTCTAAAATCAAGTAAGCTAGGGTAGGATGAGAAGCAAGTCCTTTTTTGGATGACAACCCAGGTGGAATTGAGATGTGACAGTGGAGGCGTGGGGGGGGGGGCGAGAAGGGACTGGGACTATTCCTGCTATGCCTGTCTCAACCTGTGCACCAAGCCTACATGCGTGCAACGTGAATGTGTACAAGGTGTAGGCTCTGCCCATGCAAACTGATACTCTGGAAAAAAATGAAATTGCACAGGCAGAGCCAAAGTGCACAAAGGATGGATATTGGGGACAGGGTTGCAGTGCACAATCCTGACTCCTCCTATAATGCATTGTCACGAAGCTGCTCTTAAGTTGCTTTGAAGTCTCATCAGTTTCCCTTATGCTACCTTCAAAGTTTCTTCTTTTACTACATTTGCTCTCTTGTCCCCCTGGTATTGATTTTAGAGGGCTTCATTGACTTTCTGCACACACTGTACAGGCTGCATATGGTGAGAGTGATTTATTTTTTTTAAGCCAGTTATTTTAAATAGCCCCTGTGGATACATATTTATCATATGTCCTGTTGTGACCCTTGCGTTGTAGGAAGGAGTTATTTGCCTTCAAAATGTTTCTATTTTAAGCCTTGTTGTGTAATAGTGTTTAGCCTAGGATGATTTCTTACCAGCAGGACAGCCTGTCTTCCATAACATGGCTCCGTCATAATGTCCATGCTTTGCATGCAGAAGGTCCTAAGTTCAACTGCAATCTCTTAACGATCTCAGATAACAGGTGACCTTGGATATCTGATGCATATAAAAAGGTAAAGGGACCCCTGACCATTGGGTCCAGTCGCGACCGACTCTGGGGTTACGGTGCTCGTCTTGCTTTACTGGCCGAGGGAGCCGGCGTACAGCTTCCGTGTCATGTGGCCAGCATGACTAAGCCGCTTCTGGCGAACCAGAGCAGCGCACGGAAACGCTGTTTACCTTCCCGCTGGAGCGGTACCTATTTATCTACTTGCACTTTGACGTGCTTTTGAACTGCTAGGTGGGCAGGAGCAGGAACCGAGCAACGGGCGCTCACTCCGTGGCAGGGGTTCGAACCGCTAACCTTATGATCGGCAATTCCTAGGCTCTGTGGTTTAACCCACAGCGCCACCCGCGTCCCATCTGATATATGTAAGAGGAGATAATTCTGGGCTAGATAAACCAAAATAAAGGGAGCGTCATACGCTCAACATTAAAAGTACAGTATTTTTGAGAAGAAAAGTAGTGGTGACCAGTTACTGGTACATTTTCATAAGAATGCCAAAAAGAGCCCTATTGGGTCAAGTCAAAGGCCCAGCTAGTCTGGGTCTCAGTTCCCAGAATGCCCATGAGAACTCTCAAGCAGAACCTGGGCACAATAGCACCTTCAATGAACCCAAGGGTTGCATCCAATTATGTCTCTCGATTGATAGCAGGCTCTTTGATCCAGCAGGTGCTTCTCCAATCCAAAAAGGTGAGGGGAAGGTGATTTTTTTGGCAAAATCTCTTTCTCCTGCAGCACCCACCAACTTCACTGTTCCAACCCTCTTGAACAGAGGGGCCACATAGGGAGTGAGATATCATCAGAAGTCACTACACTTTTTACTCATGAAAACCTCCGCAGGCTTAAAGAAGCTTTATCAAGATATGGCTAGCTATGGACAAACCTGTCAGTTTTGGATTCTCTCAATATCTCATTTTCCCAATCTTCAGCTCCCCATATTTCTGCATTTGCATTTTTTTTAAGTCCTCACAAAAATTCACCAGCATTTTAGTGCACATTTTCCCTAATATTCACATATTTGTATGCAGATTTTACTATGTATTATTAGATTTATATCCCATATTTCCTCCAAGGAGTTTCTCCCTCAATTTTAGATAAATTGGAGTCTGTCCCAAATCATAGCTTTAAACTGGATTTGTTTCCAGTGGTTTAGTATGGGGCTACTGTAAGAGCACAATAGATCTAAAATTCCACCCTTTATGAATTTTTTCAAACTCATTGTATCTTGATTCTGAGTAAATAAGCTTAAGCTCATGCTGTAACTTACATGTGCATTAAACTGCTCTGTTGAAATCAAGAAGAGTGCTGAATTTTGCCAACATGGTACCCTCCAGATTTTGGGAGCCTTGGGGTCCCTTCCAACTCTATAATTCTATGATTTTATGACTACAACTCTCATCAGCCCCACCTGATGCGGACAATGATCAGGGATGATAGGAGTTGTAGTCCAGCAACATCTGGCAACATGTTGGCTACTTCTGGGTTGGATTATTACCCTAGTGATCAGTGGGGATGTATTTCTCATTACAGACAGTACAAATGGCCCAACCGTCCCATGCCAGGGACGGTGTTCATTTGAAGAGTCTTCCCGTCTGTCTAACAACGGGCTAAAGGCATTACATATAGAGGTGTATCCAAAGGCCAGTATGACCACCACCTTCAACTTGGATGGCTTTAAAAGAGGATTGGACAAATTCATGGAGAATGAGGCTATCAATGGCTACTAGCCATGATGGCTGTGTTCTACCTTCAGTGTCAGAGGCATTATGCTCCTGAATATCAGTTGCTGAGAGTTGCAGCCAGGGAGAGCTTATGGTTGGCCATTGTGGGAGCAGGTTGCTGGACAAGAGGTTCCTGATCCAGCCGGCTCTTCTTATCTTTGCATCATGGTTTAATTTACTGGGGAATACTTTTGTTTCCAGCTTGCTTTACTTCCTTTGGCCTGTTTTTCTAGCACTCTGACTGGATGGTCTGCAAACATTCAATTATACCCTGTAGCTATTTCCAGAGAAATAAACAAGGTCAGTCTCCATTGGCAGAAACTTGAAATCATACAGATTGCTTTTGGCGGTCATTATTTCCAATCAACTGTTGGAGTACGAATGAAAATTCAGCCAGAATAGAGCCAAAGACCATGAAGGTTTTTTGAATTAAGAATCAGAATGGCCATGGTATGTGAAAAGAAAAGATTCCTTCAGAATATAAAGCAAACTGTGGTGGATTTCCATTAACTCTTCTGTTTGAATTTGAATGAGTCAACAAAACTCCAAGAGTTCCAGTCTATAAAATTCCCTCATTTTTCCAGGGCCTTCTTTTCCTAGATTAATAGCATTGTCTGCTTTACTATTTACATAAAACAGCTGAGGCAAATATCATAATTCTTACAGCTAAATGAATAATTCATAAAAGGTGTTCACAGACACAAAATGCCATATTATTGCCAGCACAATTCTCAGCCAATTAATTCCCAACCAATCAATACAAATGCTGTTGTCAAACAAAGTCTGGATCCTAAGTCATTTGCCAAAACGTAACTTATGCAAATAAGTCTGATTTTTCACCTTGTAATTCTTCCGTCAATGCCAGAATTTGAAAGGCCACTAATTTGGGTTGAATCTGAGCCAGTCTCATAAGCGATGTGTCAGTCTTTTCTTGCATTTCTCAGATCTGTAAATTGAATGAACCTTTCATTTTGTATGACCGTTGGAAAAATGGGTTTCATTAACATTCACAGCATATGCTTTGCATTAGCGTGTAATCCTCTGTGCACGTTTATTCAGAACTCAGTTGAGTAGGAGTTGCTCCTATATAAATATACATTTATATAGGAGCAACTGCAGCATTCCAACCAAGCTGCATGTGAGGATGGCAAGACCCATGCCTTCAAGTGCAGGCCTGCTGCAATTCCATCTTTGGAATGGGGTGTGTTGATAGCGTGGTGATTCCAAGTTCCAAGGGTGTGCAAGGGCTGCGGGTGCTGGACCACTCCCTGCTTGATGTGCTACCAACTCAAGGACTGCCTCTCCTCATAAAAACCATCATGGACTCTGTGTTCATCATTTGAAGGCCTTCTTCATGTGCCTCCATGTGAGGTCCAGAGGGTGGCAACACTAGAACGGGCCTTTTTTTGCAGTGGCTCCCCATTTGTGAAATGTCTCCCCAGGTAGGTTCGCCTGGTGCCTTCATTATATATATTTTAGATGCTAGGCAAAATCACTCCTGTTCAACCAGGCCTTCGGCTGACTAATATTCTACAGCCTTGTAAATGTGTCTGTGGGAAGGGGGGTTATTGTTTTGCTGTTTTGTTTTGATTATTTCCTTTTTTAAAAAAGGTAAAGGTAAAGATACCCCTGACCATTAGGTCCAGTCATGACCAACTCAGGTTGCAGTGCTCATCTCGCTTTATTGGCCGAGGGAGCCGGCGTACAGCTTCCAGGTCACGTGGCCAGCATGACTAAGCCGCTTCTGGTGAACCAGAGCAGTGCACAGAAATGCCATTTACCTTCCCGCCGGAGCGGTACCTATTTATCTACTTGCACTTTGATGTGCTTTCGAACTGCTAGGTTGGCAGGAGCAGGGACCGAACAATGGGAGCTCACCCCGTTGCGGGGATTCGAACCACCGACCTTCTGATCGGCAAGTCCTAGGCTCTGTGGTTTAACCCACAGTGCCACCCGCGTCCCGTATTTTATTCTGCGAACCACTCTGAGATCTGATGATGAAAGATGGTATATTAAACTAACTAACTAACTAACTAACTAACTAACTAACTAACTCACCTCAAACTAGCTCCCCCAAAGCAGGTGATGCAGTTAGAAGGGGACATGGAGCTGCCCTCCTGGCAGCAGTAATGTTGTTGCTTACCGAGGTGGTGTGGAGGTGAAGTCAGAGCTAGAGAGAGACACTGGCAGGAGTTTTAGATTGGGGCTGTGCAGGCAGAGCCAATGTCGCCACCCACCCTGTATGCCTGTAAGGAGCAGTGATGCCATTGTCAGGAGGGTGGCTCTACATCAGTCTACTCCAGTGACAATGCTGGCTGGAAGGAAAAGAACCTCTGGGTTTGGAAAGGCCATAGCATTGGCCCTGAATGAACATGACTTTTGCAAGTCCACTTACCTTACTTTGTAGGCGGTGTTGTGGCCGGGCATCAGGACCCACAGGATCCAGCTGGGGGCAGAGATCGATGCCCTTCTCATCGCATTGCTGGCGCCAGGCAGGTCCCCACCCAGGGGCAGCCCTCACTGTCCAATTGGTGCCAGCGGGGGGCATGGCCATGGGAAATTTAAACTGTGACGCAGCCAGGAAACCGTCCTCTCAGCCCCTTTGCTGGATCTCCCACCCACTCGTCCTCTTTTTATGCTTTGCAGTGATATGACCTTGCTATGGACAAATGTCGGCTGCCATATTTTGGGGCCAGGCAGGATTTTTTTTTTCCACTTGGTAAATTGGCTCCAGCCATTTGGTTTTCACCTACCTTGTAGCAATCGTCACAACTTTGTGAGGTTAGGCATTGGTTAAGCCTTTGTTTGGATGGAGGGGAGGTTGCAGCCTCCATCTGCCCCTCCTCAGTAAGGGCACCCTGTTAAAGGGATCCAGAGGTGTGGATTCTGTCTGATGCCCGGGCATGGGCTAGGGCCATACCACTACCCCTCAGGGTGCCCCTATTTGCTGTAGGTCATAGGGCTCCCCCTATTGGTGGTTTACCCTTAGATGGACTCCCTGCAAACCAGATATAGTCTGGTTTCACCCAATACCTAAACCAAGCTGCTCACACCTGTAACCAATGAACTTGTGGCCTATCTGAACCCATAATACAAAATCCACTTGTCCCTGTGTTTGTTTATGCACTAGGGAACTGCAGGTCAGGGGGCCTTGGCACGCAAGTGCTCGACTACAAAATGAGATGAAAGCTTCATGCATGCAAAGGAGCTTCATGCACGCACTGGAGTGCATGTGGGATGCTTAGTGGGGATCTTCTTGTGATAGTGAGCATGTGACCACTTTACTAGAGACAATGAGGTTGCTCTTTTATTTCTGACATCTCTGTGTTAACATCATGATGGCACACCTCTGGAAAACTCATCTTTTGCACTTCTTGCAATACTACATACTTAATTTTCTACTGTGGGCAAGGCCATAAATCCAAGGAGGAGAGCCTGTGCGTGGGATTCATTTTACAGGAAAACTTGCTTTGGCTGGGTCATTCAAATGAAAATGTCTGTTTTCAAGGGATGTTCTTTACATGCCTTCATAAAAAAGCATTATTGCAGCATGTTTCTCAATAGGTTTACTTGGAGTTAAGAACCACAAAATAGAATGGTGCTTTCTTCCTGGTAAGAGTAGTTTTTAAAAATATTTTTATATTCAAAGCAGGATTAAAAATGTGGGCTAGGAATACTGTAGAGTTCATTTTTATCTGTGTACCCAAGTGTTTTAATGAATGCACCAGGACTCTCACAGTTTTCTCTCTGAATGTAGCTTCTTAGGTTAAAAGGGGTTACAGAGGAGCTTTTCAGAGTAACAGGGCCTGCCCTGTGATGAGAGCCTCAGAACCTAGAAAAGTGAGCAAATGCACTCACACAAAGAAGCTCCAACCATAGCTCTGTAGATCTGCACCCCCAACCATATATGAAGAGAGAAGGGTCTCCTTGATATTTTACATCTGCAAGCATCTCTGACACCATGATAAGAGATAACAGAGAATGCATTGCGTGTTGAGACCCCAAAGCCACCCCCTCATTGATGAATAAGACACAAGGATATAGATATTAGGTTAATGGTTATTGGGCAAATTTAGGCCAAACTTTATTGGTTACAAGAAGTGAGCGGTATTGGCTCAGGCATTGGAATTGACCCGACTATATCTGACTCCTGCCCATCATGCAGGGAGTCCGGTAAGGGTCAACCACCAGTAATAATAATAATAATAATTTTTATTTATACCCCGCCCTCCCCAGCCAAGGCCGGGCTCAGGGCGGCTGAGTAGGGGGAGCCCCGTCGATGCAAACCAATTCGAGCTCCCACTGGTTCCTGATGGGGTCATGGCATGGCCCTAGCCCCTCCCCGGGCTTCGGACAAGATCCACACCCCCAGATTCCTTTAACGGGATACCCTTAAGTATGGAGGGGCAGGTGATGGCCACCCCTCCCCCATCACAAGATCAACCAATGCCTAACCGCCAAACCTTACAAAGTTGTGTCAATTGCTATGAGGTAGGTGAAGTCAATTGCTATGAGGTAGGCGAAAACCAAATGGTTGGTGCCAATTTTCCAAGTGGAAAAAAATCCTACCAGGCCCCTCAATGGCAACCAACCGAGGTCCATAGCAAGGCTAATGTCAAATCCTGAAAATAGGGAGAGAGGGCAGGAGATCGAGGAAGCGAGCCAAGAGGACATTCCCAGGCTCACGCCTTGGTTTAAATGGGGCCCGGCCATGCCCCCCCCCCCAGCCAGTGGATTGGCTGGCTGGAACGAGGATGTGGCTGGGATCTCCAGGTGACGCGGGACTCTGTCCCCCACCCTCAGGAAAAGAGTGGGTGGCCATGTGGTCCACCGCAACTCCTCCCCACTGGCAAGTGGAGCGGATTCGCCAAAATGCAATATCAAGGTTCTACCTACTCTCCCGATTTCTAGAGCCAAAGAGATAGAAAGGAAATGCAAAGTCACATACATAATTTTACTGTCACAAAAATACACTGCTGAAGACAAAACTCACTTGTGAAAATATCAGTAGAAATTGATGCAAATAATGTATGAAGCCAGTCAGAAAAATATGCATGGAATAATTACTTGCAGTGAGAAGCAGTAACAACATCTTGGTAAGGTGTAAGGCCCTGAAATCTGAAATATACAAATAACATTATATTACACCATGCATATTTTGGCTAACATGTTTTGATGTGTTCTTGCATTTAATCAAACAATTTGCATTTTCTCCTTATGTTTCTGCAACAAAGTGTCAAGATTTTCTGCTGTTTCTAAAGTCATGCTATAAATTTTAGACGTTTAGATGTCTCTTTAACTCCCAGCAAAACTAGGGTAGAAATTGATTTTGGCTGCTAGGGATTATGAAACTATGAAATATTGAGCTTCAACACAGTGGCATTTTGAATATCAGAGCATGGCAGAGAGAAGCTAATTATGTTATAGAACAGCAAAGCATTGGAAATAAAATAGTTGCTACTGCCTGTTCATAACAGATATGCCAAAAAGCCAAAACAAACCCTCACATTTGAATAACTAGTGTTTGTATGTTTGTTTTAAATAGTTTTACTCATCTTTCACAGATGAATCTGGGATGGGGTACAATAAAACACCATAAAATCAAACAAACAGAGCGATATCTAATAATCCTATAAAACAAGGGCATATAATAAATGAAAACAGCAAGCCAGTACAGCAACAACAGCAACAATTAACCAGGTACCAAAACTAGTACATTAAAAATTATCTGTATGAATGTTGTTGTTGTTTAGTCGTTTAGTCGTGTCCAACTCTTCGTGACCCCATGGACCAGAGCACGCCAGACACTCCTGTCTTCCACTGCCTCCCGCAGTTTGGTCAGACTCATGTTTGTAGCTTCAAGAACACTATCCAACCATCTCGTCCTCTGTTGTCCCTTTCTCCTTGTGCCCTCCATCTTTCCCAACATCAGGGTCTTTTCCAGGGAGTCTTCTCTTCTCATGAGGTGGCCAAAGTATTGGAGCCTCAGCTTCACGATCTGTCCTTCCAGTGAGCACTCAGGGCTGAGTTCCTTCAGAGTGGATAGGTTTGGTATTCTTGCAGTCCATGGGACTCTCAAGAGTCTCCTCCAGCACCGTAATTCAAAAGCATCAATTCTTTGGCGATCAGCCTTCTTTATGGTCCAGCTCTTACTTCCATACATCACTACTGGGAAAACCATAGCTTTGACCATATGGACCTTTGTCGCCAAGGTGGTGTCTCTGCTTTTTAAGACGCTATCTAGGTTTATCATCGCTTTTCTCCCAAGAAGCAGGCGTCTTTTAATTTTGTCACTGTTGTCACCATCTGCAGTGATCGTGGAGCCCAAGAAAGTAAAATCTCTCACTCACTGCCTCCATTTCTTCCCCTTCTATTTGCCAGGAGGTGATGGGGCCAGTGGCCATGATCTTTGGTTTTTTTTATGTTGAGCTTTAGATCATATTTTACACTCTCCTCTTTCACCCTCATTATGAGGTTCTTTAATTCCTCCTCGCTTTCTGCCATCAAAGTTGTGTCATCTGCATATCCGAGTTTGTTGATATTTCTTCTGGCAACCTTAATTCCAGCTTGGGATTCATCCATTCCAGCTTTTCACATGATGTAGTCTGCATATAAGTTAAAGAAGCAGGGAGACAGCCTTGTCGTACTCCTTTCCCAATGAATGAATGAATTTGCTATGTATGAATACATAGTGGCAAAAAAAAAAAGTGCTTGGAATGAACTTGTTCATTTGAACAAAGTTCATTGAACTAAGTCAAAGATCTCTGAACTGCACCTGAAAGTAGTTTCCATAATTGTTAGGTGAACTAAATGGAAATAAAGTTCATTTGCGGAGGGGGGTGTCAAAATTTTAATGATTTCTATTTCATCTTCATGTTAATTTCCTCCGTGCCCTGAGCAAGGCCCCTGGACTCAGCTTTCATTGGGGGGTTGGGGAAGTCAATTGCAGAGAGAGAGAGAGTTAGGAAGCAAAATGTGGAGGGAAGAGTCTAAGGTTTATTGGGCAGATACAGAAGCTTAGTCATTTAATTGCTGCTGCTAAGCAATCAGAAGGAAGAAAATGAGGCATTTCCTATATCTTCCCTGCTGAAGAAATAACACTGTCTTCTAACAGGAGCAACTTGCAGCAAGAAGCAGGGTGTGGGGATGGTGCCTTGTGCCTTTAACAGCTTTGTGGCTGGCACAAACTAAACAGAGTAAGCCGTTTCTATAATGGAAATACAAATATGAGGAAAGCTTCACCGGCTGACATTCTGCCTAACATCATATTACCAGTGTGTGGTCTTTGATTTACTTTTGAACCCTATGCTGCTGAAATATGGGGGGGGGGCTGCTGCTGCTGAAGATAAACTTTAATTGAACGAGTTTGTTTTGTAAAATGGCAAACTGGAATTGGAACTAATTCTTTTTGGACAGGTTGAACTTGAAGTAATTCCTTTTCAAAAATAATTTTCCTAGCACTAGTAAAATCTAATAAGAGTCTTGGCTGTCAACCATAACTCAGAAGGGGGGGTGATCCATAAATGGGGGGCCAGCATGAAGATGGTCCTTTGCCATGTGGCATAATATGGGGGTGCCCTTTTATGGGCTTATGCAAATATTTCTCAGGCAGAAGGACCACCAGTGAGCGACAAGGGCCTTCTAAATGCCCATAGTCATTTCTACTTGAATCTTCCCCTGGGTTTAAAGCAAAATTTCTGGATTGGGCAGAGAAAGAGGGAGCTGGGATAGTGTGTGCTGTGAGCTTTTTGTAAACACTCAAATTGCAGTGATAAAACATTTCCTCACTTGAATCCCTAAAAAACCCAAGTCCTCAGGTTCCAAATCAAAAAACCCAATCCTACATCCAGCACATCACCTCATGAAATGATACTGTGAGACAGTTTACATCACAGCATCTGCCGTACATTTAACAGTTCACAAGAGCAGCCCATACTCACTCCCACAGGAAACAGAATTAAGAATGAGGCAATTGAAATGGAAACATGTTGTAAACAGCATTAACTTGCAAGGGTACTGTGCCTAAGTGGCACAGAGCCAATTTCAAGTCCCATAACAACACAACATCTGCAAATATTGAGCATAGTGTAAAATAAAAAAAATGTTGGTTTTCCTAAAAAGAGTCAAGTGAAATGACAAGATAGTCTATGCTGAGGGTTGGGGGGTTGGAGGTAAAAGGGTGCTAAGTAGTAAAAGGACTATAAATTGAAGTGTTTCATATATCACTGAGATTATGAGATTGCTTCTTGTAACCAAAAGTCCCAAAGTGATTTACAATAATACAATACAGTATTTAAAATACAGAAGCATTAAAAATAGTAAAATGTAGAAACATACTTGCTAACTAAAGTTTGTAACAGTTGCATAGGGCTCATGTGACTAGTGACAAATATATGTTTCTATAAGGTTTTGTGTGTTTATATTTTTTAAAGTTTGTGAGGATCGAGGGAAAGTGGAGTGTTACTCGGCAGAAAAAGAAAAAGGAAAAGAATGAAAAGGAATTGAATAAAGTAGTAAGCTGAACAAGATCTCAAACCATTTTAGTGATTTAAACATTGGAGCCGCAGCATGTAATTGAAATAGGAACTAGTGGTTATTACATTTCCTCTGATATTGAGGCAACTCTTAGAATAGTCTTATTTGTTAAGGCCATTGTGGACAGCTTGCATATCAAAGGCCCACTTTGAAAACCTGTTACAGACAAATCTGTCAGTCAGAATGCCTTCAATTAGCTTTAGATCTGTGTGGCTATGGATTTAATTAGAGAGCGGAGGGGATGTACCAAATTACTGTAAATCACAATGTGACGGTAATGTCCCTGTTCGGAACAACCGAGTGCAAATAATCGCTTGGCTTTCAAGCACTCTTGTCAGAGCAAGACATTTTTTTCCAGTTCATTTCCTTGGCTCTTGTAACATCACCAGTTTCATCGCTGTCGTCTTAATATTTACTCATGTTTCAACATTTGCTTATTCCCAGCCTAGCAGCAGATGATCTAAACTGGGTACCTAAATGCTCTCGAGGTTTTTAATGGCTCCCCACCACCACCAAAGACAAAGAACAAAGTATGGAGGAAATACGTGTGCAAGCAAAAGTCCCAATGTTTAGGATCAGTGCCAGTCTTCTGGAAGAGGGCAGCACTTGGCACTGGTGCCAATGATGCCCCCAACAACCCCCCCCCCAAGAGCAGGACCACCAGGGCAGAACTCAGTCCTGCCACCACTGCTTCTTGCATGGCAGACAATAACCAGGGTCCCCCACACCAGGGTCCCGCTTGGAATCAAGCTCTCTGAGCCTACAATTTACTTTTAATAGGCAATTCATGCATTTGTTAATTGTGAGAAAGATGGTGTTTCTAGTTTTTCCCTGACATAAGAGTGCACAGGCTTGCAGCTTTGTTGTATGTATCTAATGGCCATCTTGGATTTTGCTGGGAATTTTTCTTCTCCTATCAGAAGTTTCCCACACAGAGAAAAATCTTAGAGTACCTCTGTATGGGGGAAACAGTTGCAGCAAGTGTGGGATCCTGTTACAAGCTACATGCAACATGAAGTAGGCGCATGATCCCTTAACTACATGGCACAGTCATTGAACCACATTCATAGCATTCCCATTTGGTTTTTTTTTTTTAAAAAAAAGCCTTGAATTCAGGCTTTGGGCTGGATTAACCACACCCCTTCTATTCCAATATTGGAGGTCATTTAACTAGCACTAAATAAATTATGCAGCAACTTTGAGAGCCTCATTGCACCTCTTACGCAACCTGTTTCCCTGTTTGTAGTACTTCTTTAAAAGTCAGAGAGACTTTTCGTGCTGGAACAGAACAGTCCTGAACACTCTTAGTCAAAAACTGGTAATGGGACACCTTAACTCTCCGCATGTAAACTGATCATGAAGCACAGCAGAAGATGATTTACAGAAGCAATTGCTCAACACTTCAAGTGGCACTTTTTTTTTACTGTGGTTCTCAGAAAAACTAGTGCTGGTATATGGAGAGGCTGAACTGAGTTCTAAATAACACACGAGGGAAGGCAACAAATCACCAGAACAGAGCTAACAGGACAACAGCATCACTATTGCATCAACCACAATATTGTGATTAATTCAGTCCCCAACTGAACTGAAGGTCGCAAACACGGTGGCTGATATTTGAACAAAATGAGAAAACTACCTGAGGAACCCTAAGGATGACAAATAAAGGAAATAAATTCTCAGGGTGGCCTTGAGAGCTATTTAAGGGTGGACATAAGCCAGCGATGGGGAATCTCAGACACCTGGTCGTTGGGAGCTCACCAAGTCATAATCTCTTCTCAGGCCACACCCTTGCCTTATCTACTATGCATCTTCCTTAAGTGTTTTGTGCCTGGCTGGAATGTGACCTTGGGAATCTGTTAATACCTCTTGGTTGCCTGGACAGAAGATGGAGAGGATGTGTAGACACCAGCCTGCAGTACAAAGGTAAAATTCAACTCTTCCCATATTTGCCTCTGGCCTTGCCGACTGACATGTGACCCCCAGACGCTTATCACATGGGAATGTGGCCTTCAAGCAGCAAATGTAGAAAGTAAGGAAGAGGCATTTAGTCACGGCAATAGCGGTACAAGCTCAGCAGTAAGCACCAAGCTCCAGAAGTCAAGATTTCAAGGTACATAAGCAAGGCAAGGGGTTCATCACTAAATGGAATCTATGAAGATGTATCAATGGTTGACACACCCCTCTCACCCAGCATTCAAAGGTAAGATGGGATGAGCTCAATCATGGGACTCTCTAGCCCTGTGAATCTGCTGCATGTGGGTAGAGACTATCTTGGCTGTGAGTCCTGGAAGATGTGCTCCCTGCCTTGCAGGCCTTTTCCACCTGTCTGTCTCTAGCTACAATAGCTGAGGCTGCTGAACAGACCCTTGGGTTGGGGTCTTGTTTATGGTTTTTTGTTGGGGGAGGGTGTTGTTGCTATTGTTGTTATTAATCTTTTGTAGCTTTATTTTAGATCTTCTGATTTATGTGGAAATTGTGCAATTTGGTCCTGTATTTTCCCATGCTTTATTTATTGTTTTGTGATTACTTTTGTTATGTTTGTAATTGTGTGATTTTTTTTCATGTTGCAAGCCACCTTGGGCATGATTTGAACTATGGAAAGGCGGCATACAAATGAAATTATGTATGCATGTATGTTTGATCTCACCAACAATGTTGTGCTTGGTCCTGTCAACAAGGTGGTGTCTTGCCCTTCTGCCTCTGTCTCCTCTGCCAGCTCCTTTATTTCCCTCTGGCTGGTTGAAGTCCCCATCCCTGATGAGGCTCTGTGCTTTACCTAAGGGGTAGAAGAGAGAGTCTCCCTACCTGACATCTAGATTCACCAGGGAACGACCTCTTTCCTCCATCCCTGAGTGCCAGCCTTTTCAGCCTCCACATCTCCTCCTTCTTTCTGCTGTTCCTTGTCCACCAGATTCTGATGGAGCTGAGGGGCCCATGGCAATGAGTTCAAATCCTGCATATGCAGGGTCTGAAATCATGGACAGAGAGTATCCCCATTTCAGACCTTTTCCTCTAATTCATGGAAAGTGATGATGCAACAGATGAAGAGAGGCCACTGAATACAACTCTGATGTCCACCTCACATGATTCTGAGCACCTGAGTGACTGAGTGCCCAGATAGGGTTGATGCAAGAAGCTAATTCCCTTTTGAAAAGTCATGATTCAACTCCTCTCCAAATCAAAAGTTATTAAAATACCTAAATCTTGTCTGCTTGCACTTCACCTCAGAAGACTTTATGATGCTTCAAAATCTTATTTTCTAGCATATGCAGTCATTGTAGAAAAATGAGACGTCTAAGAATATATATGCTTGTATTCTCTAATGCAGTTGATCATATTTGCAACTTTTATGATGCAGGTATGTGCCTATGAGTTCCTTCCACCCTGTCATTGTACTGTCTGGCAATTCCAAATGTCCTTATTAATGTTTTTAAAAATTACTAAGTCTGGCGTATAGGGTTAAAATACGCCCTGGAAATGTGATAATGAATGTCTCTTGCTAGCCTTCATAGAGGATGTGTGTGGGGAAAGAAACTTGTAACTTGGAATATAGCACACCCTCCAACATATCACAGACTGCCAAGTAAGTCACGTGACCCATACAAGAGTACAGAGCCCCAAACCATGTGTTTTTGGGTGCTGTGCTGTCATGTGAGAGCATGACACCCCAAAACAGGATACCCCACTTTAACTGGAACAGTTGAGAGCCCCCTCTAAAAATCAGTAACAACCATTGGTCCTCCCACTTTTGCCTCTGGTCATGCCCACCATGGGCATGTGACCCTGGAGGAAATGCTGCCATTGGACCAATAAAGGTTCCCTACCCCTATTTTACAGAAGGCTGCCTGTCAGTATGACAGGCTCACGGATGCTATCAGGGCAAGAATTTAGAGCAAAAGTCTAGGGCCCTACTCATCAGGATGAGAGCCCCCTAATGCAGCAGGTCTGGGTGACCTCCTTTTGAAGGAAGCAAAGTAACACACATTTCCACCCAAGGGAGGGCTGTAAAGCCATTAAGTCCAAAATCTGAAATTGCCTGCCTGCACCACTCACAGTGTAGTGAGACTGGAAGTAAATAAGTAACAAGGGCAGGGGCTACCACCATGTTAGGTCAAAGCTGGGGTGATCTGTCCTGCGAAAAACCTAGCCCCTGCTTACAGCAGTATCAGAGTCCTCATAATAACTTGGGATGAGTGAAGAGGTGCAACCCTGTCAACACAACTTTTGACCAAATTTGCTTTTGGAATCCCACAGCATCTATAAAATTATAGTGTACTGACACTCCCAAAACCATAGTTTTATGTAGGGGAAGGGTTGTAGCTCAGGGGTGGAGCATCTGCTACGGATGCAGAAGGTGCGAGGTTCAATCTCCAATACTCTAGGTAGGTCTGAAACCCTGGAGAGCTGCTGGCAGTCAGTGTAGACAGTCCTGAGCTAGATGAACCATTGGTTTGACTCAGTATAAGGCAGATTCCTAGGCTCCTTCACTATGCAGTAATTTGATAATGTGCCTGATCACGTGAATGTATCCTCTGGAGCAGTTTTGAAAACAGACTCCTTTTTATTATTATTTCCAGCCACATAACATTGTATTTAGCAGATTTGTTCTTGCCTCAGGGGCCTGAGCACAATTCATGAACCAATTAAATTAAGGAAGGGGGGGAGAGAAACAAAGAGGGAGAGGTAAACTCAAACAGTCTAGAAACCCAAGGCAGAGAAGAGCGTTTGCCTTTGAGAACACAGCCCATTTCATTAATTCACAAGCAACAGAATATCCTCTCAAGCCAGCTTTAAAAAAATAAATATATCAGGAAGTCTCATACCTGCCAATCTTTCTCTGCCCTGTGTCATGTGCATTGTAACCTTATATCTCCACAACATTATGCATATGGGAGTCAAGACAAGTTTTAAAGTACATACAGTGACTCCTGAACTTCTACACCCTTTTGGACAAGTATATGTACAATGATTTCTGTTCAGCGCATCCCCTGTCTGCCCTTTTTTCCTGGGATCATACACTGGAACTTGCCAGACTTATCACAAACACCGTAGGGACACATGTTGCATCTGATTGCTGTTGATCCGTATGCCGAGAGAAGGAAAATTCAAGGAACTGAGATCTCTCCTGTTTTCTGCTAATCTGTGCTGTTAAGGTGTATTTGTAATGAGATTTTGCCCTCCCATTCTTCCTAAGTTGTGAGGTGCTCCAAAGTGAACTCTGGTAACATGACCAGTAGTGATACATCCCTTGCTTTTTGGCCATTTAACTCAGACATTTATGGGTGTGAAGGTGTGTTAGTGTGAACAAATATACACATGTGTCACAGAGAAATGGTAGAAGGAACAAAATGCAGCATCTGTGAGTCTCAGTGGCGTAGCGTGGGTTGTCAGCACCCGGGGCAAGGCAAGTAATTTGCACCCCCTAACCCATGGATTTGCGCCCCCTAACCCATGGATTTGTGCCCCCTAACCCATGGATTTGTGCCCCCTAACCCGTGGATTTGCGCCCCTAACCCTAACCCCCAGATGTTGCGCCCAGTGCGGCCAGCCCCCCCTGCACCCCCCATGCTACGCGACTGGTGAGTCAAGAACTGAGCCAGCTGTGAGTGTTCATGCCTATTCAAAAAGACATAGTAGACTTGTCTGTGAAGTGACTTCTGTGATCTTATCTTGTGAATGAGACCAACAAATCTCATAGATCTAGCTCCTAAGGACATGGTGGCAAGGGAGAACAATGTGTACTGAACTAAGGAAGGCACACGCCACATGGATCTCACCCTCTGGATCTTATGATGAATGCCTCCTAAATTTCTATCGCAGAGGTGAGAATGAAGACAATTTGTTTTAACTCAGGGAAGGGCTGTCCGATGTGGCAGAGATGCAACAACTGACAACCAGAACCATTCCCTTAGCTTCTCAGCATTTGGTTTTGTCATCATTAGCAATACTGAGAGTTCAACGACGGATTACATTAAATGCATAAAAAGCATTGAATGATACAGGGAAGCTCTTTTCATAAAGAAGGTTGCCCGTGGTAAACATAATACTCAGTGTAACAGTGGTGAGCAGGAGCCTGACTTGAGAGTGCAGGAAAACACCGGGTCCTTTCAACATGCTTTTCCTCTACACATGAGTAGCAGGTGGAGAGGGCTAATAACTAAGGCCAATCCTAAATTATTAAGCTGAAGCCTTTTCTAATCAAGAGCAAAAATTCCTTTTGAAGATCAAATTACCCTTTTTGGAGGCTGCAGTTACAATAGCCACAAGGCTTAAGCACTGAGGTTGTCTCAAGGAAGGGAAATTACAATTTTGAAATCTCATTAGAATAATTATCCAGCATTGCCTGCTCCTTTTGCTAGCTCCAGGCATCCATAATCCTCGGCTACTTTTGATTTTGATCTCTATGTCCTTCACTCTGTGCCCCCTCTGCCCGAAAAGGATTTGCTAAAAAGAATGAAAGTTCTTGTTGACTAATCTTCATCCAGGTATGAGTCCCTGGTGACCCTATGCAAAACATCTCTTAGGACGCACACCAAGATTTGTTTTGTAACTATGATTAAAAAGCTTACATTACGCTTCTAGCAAAAGAAACGTAAGAGCACTAAAAGGAAAAAGTTAATTGGCAGTTGGAAGGGGTCTTTCTTTTTTGCATGAATGTGGTGGGTTTTTTTTTACCACATTACGATCATGAAATGGGTTGTAAGTAATTTCTAAGCAGAGGTAGAATTGCTGAAATTCAGTCCTATTTGATATGAAGGAAATGTTATTTGCTGTATATCTTCTCTTTAGATACTGATACCACTAAAATGTACTGGTAATCTTGCTTTCAAGGATAAGCAACAAACCACAACGTATCACATCATTAGGTGTGATGAAATCCTATTACCGTATTGGCCCGAATATAAGCCGCACCTTTAAAATTGGAGGAGGAGAAAGAAAAAATGAATAAATATCTAAATATAAGCCTCTCCCTTCCCCGCTGCTCCTGGCTGCATACTGGGGGGGGGGGCATGATGCGTTGCCGGCGGCCTATCCCCTTCCTCGCTCTCTCCCTTCCCAGCCTTGGAGGAGAGGACAGGGGACTACACACAGGGTGGGCGCTGCTTCGCCATGCTCCTGGCACTGTTTGTCCCAAGCTCCTGGCTGCATACCCTAAGGACACAAATATAAGCTGCACTTTAACTTTACAGAATTTGAGGGGACAGTGTGGCTTATATTCGTGCCAATATGGTAATTTCAAAGTGTGCATAACTATGTACTGAACTATGGTGAATGAATACAGGCTGCCTAAACCATCACAAAAAGGAGATCCATGGAGAACAAATATGAACCAAGACATGCCCCAAAAAGCTCACGTGAGCTTTTTATTCATGCCTTGCAGAATCCCATTCAAAAGTCTCATTCATTTCAGTTCTGTTGGCAAGTCACAGAGTATGCTGCCAAACAGCTGCTCCATTGTTTTCCATAAATGGGTGCACATGTAACCAGTGAATGCTAAGCCCACTTCTGCCGTTACTGAATTTCCTCCCTTTGACTCTGCCTCTCTTGATATAAGATGTGAATTAATTAGCAATGTAGATTTTTAATCCAACCCACCCACTTCTGATTAGGTTTGGAGAAAGCAACAACTGCCAATGCTTTGCATGTATGTCAAAGACCACTGCTGTAGCACCCGATAAAGTACAATCAATATTTTCTTATTCCTGGCCAAACTATAGACCTTCACACTTGATATTCATTTTTTGTAATAAAATAAAAATATTATTTTGTGATTGCAGTCTTGCCCTGATGCCAAGAGGTTTCTTGACCCTTCGGGCATGTAAATGAAATGAATTAACAAAAATCCTTTTGCTTAACGGGCTACTCTGTTAACACTTTTGAAAAACTTCAGGTAAGCCTAAAGAGACTCATAATTATATTGCATATACCTGTTCTTAAACTCTGTTGATTTTATCTACATTTTGATAATTTTATTTTGTCAACTTGTTTTTATACTCTGCTGATTTTATTGGTATTTCCTTATAAATATTTTATACTGTTTTACGTAAATTACTTCAGGGTTTTTTTTTTAATTAAGTGGTCCATAGATTCCAATAAATAAATAAGAGTAAGATGTACTCAACCACAGTGAAACCTTTCCCCTGTGTTTCTGTGTGAGTTACTGTTCTGGGTACTTTTATTGATTAGAAATAGCTTGGAGCAGTGATTTACACAGAAACGCAAAGGTAGTAATACACTTTGCCTTCCCTCAAACAAATTGAGTTGATTCAGATTTTCCAACTAAGTGCTCAGAAATGTTGAGGTTTTTAAAGTGTTCAGATGAACTTTAAATCGCCCCAAAGAGGACTCCCATCATTTGCAAGCGCAGATTATTGGGAAATAGTGGAAGCAGTGCATGAATCCCAATTCGAATCGGAGCAAGCTTAAAGGTTGCTTCCCCCAACTTCAATTAGATCTGCCTTGCCTGAGAAGGTGCCCTCATACCACTTTCCCAACATTATTATGCTGTATCTCTACAACTGCCTGAATGATCCAAATGCACAGATGCAGGGATGTGATGGAGATACTTATCCTTGGCAGATACTGATAGGAATGGGGCAGGGCAAATGAATCACACCAAGGGCACTGATCAACTTAGGCCCTATGGGTTTCTTTTCTTCTTCTTCTTTTACATTAGCTTAGCTAGATGGGAATTGTTAAAGTCCGTCCTGCAGTCCTCAGGAATAGGGGAACCCCCAAACCATTCAACATGAGTCTACATTGAAGCTCCTATTCATGAACTAGGGCTTATATCACACCAGCAAAATAGCCAAATGTAGAACTTCCCCCAATGGGAGTCCCCCAAAGGACACCACCAGGGAACATTCCGAAGGAAAACTCTAGTACAAATCATGCTGTTCAGGGTAGCCATATCTGCAAAGAAGATTTGGAGAGTTTATCTTTCATTTGTAGAGTGAATGAATGGCCACCATACTGCACATACAATTTGTCTGATTTTTCTGTTTCTTTTATCACTTTTGATTTGTGAATAATTTCTCAGTGGTGGCCAATTGCCAAACTTTTTTGTGCCATAAGTCCAGGGTTAGTCCTCGCAAAGCCTTCCAGATTTGAACTATAGATAGCTGAGAAGTCACTTTTAAAAATAGCCAAAAAATCCTTAGTCTTAACAACAGCATTTGGGTTTTCGAAGACGGTACCATAAACAAATCTGGGGTGAGAAATCCAGAGGCTTCTAAATTATTTTGGATGTTTCCAAGGATACTAGGAATGCTTCCAAGGATACCCCAAAATGCTTGCATTGGTGGACAACTCCACTATAAGTGATAAGTCCCCTTCATGCCACATAGCCTCCAGCACCATAGTTGGAATGTGGCAATATATGGGCAAGCTGAACCAGAATCTGGTACCATCCAAAGGTATTTTCTCTAATATATGCAGAGGCAGGTTTTTCCAGGGCTTGTAGGCTTTTATTCTCCATTGTGTCTTGTCTATGCCTTGTTCTAAATCTGTTTCCCAAACTTTTTTCAGGGATATATCCCTGAAAAAGTATGGGAAACACCATATATATATATATATATATATATATATATATATATATATATATGCAGGTTTTGGTGTCTTCGGGTGTCTTCCCGTGTAAGAGTCGGGGTGTCTGGGCGACGTTTCGACGAGGTCTCACTCGTCATCTTCAGGCTGGTGCTTTCGGCTTCTTGTTACTGGAACAGAGCAGAATCTGGTGTTTGAGTTCCTATAAATACTGTTGAGGGGTGTGGTGTATAGCCTCCAACGTTCTGGGCAGAGAGGAAGTTCCTAGATTAGTGTGCCTTTTCTTCTTTTGTTCCTTAATTACTTGAGGGATATCTTGAGTGATTTCATGAGTGATATTCTGAATACCACTGGGTGGGTCATTAAGTGTAGATTAGTTGCTAAAGCTTTCGTGTCTTGACCTCTTGAGCTTGTGAAGAGTTTTTCTGAGAAGATGGCTGTGCTGCATTTAGTTGTGCTCTGGCTTGGCTTCGTGTATAGGGGCGAGCTGTGATTTTGTGCCTTGTGCCAGCCAGATCTGTGTAGGGATTGCAGGGGGGTGCAGCATCCGGAGGTGCCACTATAGTTTGGCTACTGGATGGAGTCTGTAATATGTCTGTGGAGAGGGTCTGGGTTTGGGTCTGGTGTGGTTGATTGGTGACGGCGTTCTGTGTGCCTCTGGTTCTGGTGTCGGTTTTTGTGGGGAGGGCTAATTTCCAGATGTCTGGCAGGCGGGACGTGTCGTCACGCTTGTTCATGTTGTGAGGGTGTTTCTCTATCTCGATGGCTTCCATGATTATTCTCTTGTGGTGATGTTCCATGTTAAAGAGCAATTTGGAATCTGCAAAATTAATTTCGTGTCCTGTTTCTTTCATGTGTTGGAAAAGAGAGGAAGTTTTTTCTTCTTTTTTGACGGCATTCTTGTGTTCTGCGATACGTGCATTTATTCGTCTGTTTGTTTGTCCAATGTACGTGGCTGGGCAGACTTTGCAGGGTATTTCATAGACCCCTTGGTTTTCCAGCTGGATTTTGTCTTTTGGGTTTCTGAGGATATTGGCTATTTTTTGGTTGGTGCAGAAGGCTGTTTTGATATTGTGTTTATGGAGGATTTTGCTAATTTTGTCTGTAGTGCCCTTGATATAAGGAAGGAGGGCCATGCCATTGTTTTCTTCTGTGTCTTGGTTTTTGGGGGGTGTTTCTTTTTGGATTAGCTTCGTAACCCTGTTTTTCTGGTATCCATTGGCGATTAACACATTTGAGAGATTCTGTAACTCAGTTGTCAAGTGGCCTTTGTCAGCCAGGCGTTTGGTTCTGGAGATGAGAGTCTTGGCTACGGAGTTTATTTGTGCAGGGTGGTGGTGTGATTGTGCATGTAAGTAGCGGTTGGTGTGTGTTTTTTTTCCGGTAGATAGTGTGTCCTAGGGAGCCATCAGGTTTTTTGTAGATTAGGACGTCAAGAAAGGGGAGTTGGTTGTTGTCTTCTATTTCCATAGTGAATTGTATTTTGGGGTGTAGGCTGTTGAGATGTGTGAGGAAGCTATCTAGTTTTTCTTTCCCGTGTGGCCAAATTACAAAGGTGTCGTCAACATATCTGAGCCAAAGTTTGGGTTTGTGTTCTGACTTGTCTAAAGCATTGGTTTCAAAGTGTTCCATGTACAAATTTGCGATGACCGGTGAGAGGGGTGATCCCATAGGTGCTCCTTCTATCTGTTTGTATCTTTGTCCATTGTGGATGAAGTACGTGTTGGTTAGGCAGTGGTTGGTCAGGTCCAGGATGTATTTGGGGGGATTGTATTTGTTTTGGATGGCTGTCAAGGCTTCATTAATGGGTACTTGAGTGAAGAGAGATACAACATCGAAGCTCACAAGAAGGTCATCGGGATGTAGGTATTGCTTCTTTATTGTTTCTATGAACTGGAAGGAGTTAGTAACGTGTGAAGCGATGGATTCTGCATAGGGCTGAAGTTGCTTAGCGAGAAATTTAGCGAGATTTTGTAGAGGTGAGCCTATGGAGCTGACTATTGGTCTGAGTGGTGTTCCTTCTTTGTGTATCTTGGGGAGACCGTAGAGTTTGGGGCATCTGGATGATTTTTCTCTGGGGATGATTCTTAGCTGGATTTCTTCACTGATAGGAGAGGCTTTTATCGACCCAGATGAAGCCAATAAAATCAGACTTGAAGTCACCAACATCCTCTGCTCCAGCAAACCACCCAGAAGCAATTTACACAAAGAAGAACAGAAAGCACTCACCAACCTGAGGAAAGACAACAACATAATCATTCTCCCAGCAGACAAAGGCAACGCCACTGTTGTGATGAACACATCGGACTACCAAGCAAAACTATCAAATCTACTCCAAGACCCTACCTACCAACCTATAAAAACAGATCCCACCACCTATCTGGAAAAAACCACCAAATCCAAAATAAAAGCCTGGAAGCCATCGAGATAGAGAAACACCCTCACAACATGAACAAGCGTGACGACACGTCCCGCCTGCCAGACATCTGGAAATTAGCCCTCCCCACAAAAACCGACACCAGAACCAGAGGCACACAGAACGCCGTCACCAATCAACCACACCAGACCCAAACCCAGACCCTCTCCACAGACATATTACAGACTCCATCCAGTAGCCAAACTATAGTGGCACCTCCGGATGCTGCACCCCCCTGCAATCCCTACACAGATCTGGCTGGCACAAGGCACAAAACCACAGCTCGCCCCTATACACGAAGCCAAGCCAGAGCACAACTAAATGCAGCACAGCCATCTTCTCAGAAAAACTCTTCACAAGCTCAAGAGGTCAAGACACGAAAGCTTTAGCAACTAATCTACACTTAATGACCCACCCAGTGGTATTCAGAATATCACTCATGAAATCACCCAAGATATCCCTCAAGTAATTAAGGAACAAAAGAAGAAAAGGCACACTAATCTAGGAACTTCCTCTCTGCCCAGAACGTTGGAGGCTATACACCACACCCCTCAACAGTATTTATAGGAACTCTAACACCAGATTCTGCTCTGTTCCAGTAACAAGAAGCCGAAAGCACCAGCCTGAAGATGACGAGTGAGACCTCGTCGAAACGTCGCACAGACACCCCGACTCTTACACGGGAAGACACCCGAAGACACCAAAACCTGCATATATATATATAGTGTTCACATGATACCAACAGAAAAAAACGGTAAAGTTTAGTAAAGTGACACAAACTTTTAATACCTCAGAAGGTTAACTTCTTTCTTTTCTTCTTTTTAGGGAGGAGACAGTAGGTCAAGTGAGGATAAAGATGGAGACTTCATCTGCTGGGTGATAGCAATGATAAACCTGAATAGCTTTCAGTTTCTCCAGTATATGCATCTGGAGAAAAGAAAAGCAGAAAAGAAAAGAAAGCCAATTGACAATGTGATTGCCTGCAAAAAGGATTTTTGGGGAAATCATCTCCCAGTTCCATTTCTCCAGTGAACTGAACATAGCAGATGAGAAAGAGGTCACAAATTTATGAAACAGCGTGGTCTTGCAGCCAGACATCAATACACATAGAAAGATTTGCAGTGTTAAAAGCTCAGAGCCAACGTATTCAGTGGACAGGACTTTTGGACTAAGACCTAGGTTCATGATCCATTCAAATATTAAGTTGATTAATATCTTTGGTGTCACTTCTTATTAGTTCTCTTATTTGCAAAGTGAAAACGTGCATATTTGCAAGGTTGTAACAAAGGTTAATGTTATAATGTGTAAAAAGCATACCCACACACTGTAGAAACTCTTACTATGCAAGTTTCAGTATTTTTCTGAATAATTCATCTAACAGTTTCCCGGGAAGTGTGCAAAGGACTTCAGATTAGGCCTGGGATTTCTGACTTTCTTCCAAAGAGCTACAGATGAGTTCACATTAGGGATGGACTAATCTGTCAATGTTGGTTTCTCTCAATTTATCATTTTTCCTGTCTTAAATTCAGTTTGCCACATTTCTGCATTATTTTCGTGAACCTTTCTCCTAAACTATACACATTTTTAAGCAATTTTGTTTAACATGTTTTGCAAAAAGGTTGAATATTATTTTCACAACCATGTGCAATAACGACTATTATATTCACAACTATGTGCATTTTTATGCACACGTTCCCTTAATATGTACACTTTTTGTGGTTGGAGATCTTCATCACAACTTTCAGAGAAGTGCAACTATTGAGCAACATGCAAACACATGAGCCTTTACTTCATTGATTTTTTGGAAGCCACTCCGAGGGCACATTTGTGTGTAACTTCCACCCACATCCTCTCCATTGTTTGACTGCTGAACTGAAATTTGTAGGAAGTGCTTTGTGAAGCAAGGGGGACATCTCCTATACAGCTGTATAAAGGGAGGAGAGTGTCAGGGGAGCGGGCAAGAGGGAAAGTGTCAGTTTTATTTTCCTCCCTGAAACAACCCTGTATAGTGTTGAGAGGAGAGGTTAACTTCATAACACATATCCTCCCAACCATGGGTACTCAGTGTTGAGCTGGCCATGGAAAACAATTGAGAAATCCAGGATTTTATCATGACTGTGATTGGCCAACAGCATGTATTTTGCATTCAGTGTGATGCCAAAAGCAATGGGATGAGCTGATGTCAGGGACTGTGCGGAGGAGGGCGGCACTGAAGAGGAATGGGGGGAGCCTCCCCCTGCTCCTAAAGCCAGTGTGGTGTAGTGGTTAAGAGCGGTAGTCACGTAATCTGGGAAACCGGGTTCGTGTCTCCGCTCCTCCACATGCAGCTGCTGGGTGACCTTGGGCCAGTCACACTTCTGTGAAGTCTCTCAGCCCCACTCACCTCACAGAGTGTTTGTTGTGGGGGAGGAAGGGAAAGGAGAATGTTAGCCGCTTTGAGACTCCCGAAGGGGAGTGAAAGGCGGGATATCAAATCCAAACTCTTCTTCTTCTTCTTCTAATCAGGATCCTGACTCTTCCCAGGAGCAGTGGGACAGTATAGATTATGAACAATGGTTTGCAGAGGGACATAGTTCAGAAGACAGAAGTTGGGAAGAACTGTGGGGGGGGTGAGCAGTTAGGAGAAGAACTGGGAGGGAAAGAGAGTTAACAGACTCAGTGCCACTGGAAAGCGTCAATCTGCTCAGCTCAAGCTCAAGGAGAGCAGGTAAGGTGGCAGCACAGAAAGCACAGTGGTTGGTCAGGTTGCAAGACACGGAAATGATATGGAGAGGGGAAGTGGGGGGAATCCTTAATTGGGAGCACCTGACAGTTACTATAGATAAGCTCATCTTCCATCAATATTCTGTAAATCTTGGAAGTTCCTAGGTCCTTTTGAAGATGTTTGAGGGTCTTATCTTATCTTAAGCGTATATTCCTCTGCATGCTTAGAGAATCCCCACAGTGTATAGAAACCCCAGTCTTGTTTTTAGGTGGCCCCTATTTTCACTGATAGGGACTAAACTGGCCACATTCACTATGGGAAAGGATGATTCCACAAGTGCCCCTGCATTTTTCCCCTCTACCCCCCCAACACAAATACAGAAGTGTGTGTGTGTGTGACCCGCTTTCACATGGCTCTATCCAGTGAGACAGAGACAGATATGTGATTACCACAATCTGAAAGGTGAGAACAGTCACAAAGATTTTGGGGTTTGGCTGGGTCCAAGACCTTTACTTTTAGAAGCACTACGGGTGCTTCTGTGATCACTTTCAGGTTCATCTATGTCTGCGATGACACCACAACAAGAGTAAGATTAATTATCCCCTCCTAGATCTGCCTCACCAGTCCTGACAAAGATATTGGCAAGCGTATGCTGGCTGTCAGGCTCTTGTGGCTCCACTACCCCTCCAGTTCCTCAACCAGAAAATGAATGATCTTCACTGTACTTTTAACAAAAAATAAAATGCACACTTCCATATGCTGCTATTTCGACTAACTGTTTCAATGTAAACATTCTATTTTTGAATCTGGAAGTGCCGTGCACTTTTGCAAAGGGAGAGCACCCTAATGGTTGATATTTCAAGTGTTTTCATACCAATTAAATTGGTATGAAACTCTCCTCCCATGAGATCAGCAAAGATGACAGGAATAAGCAGAGGGCAAAATAAGTTCTCTCAACCTACAGTGACAAAACGTAGCTGCTTTGCGTGAGTGAGATTTAAAGAGGAATAAGAAAACTGGGAGTGTTTAACTTATATCTAGACCGGGATCAGGTCAGAGGCTTCCAAAGAAGGATTGGGGAATGGGACTAAAGAGGGTGCCTACAGTCAATAAGAAAGAGTCCCACAGAACTCAAGGCAGTTCTGGACTGTTGCCATTTCCAGGTGACATTCAGTCACATACCAGCATGTGCGCAGGGTTCTGCCCAACATTGTGTGTGCCCAGCATGCATGCGTGGTGTCATACATGCTGGGCATGATATCACATAGTGGGAAGACCCCAGGCATGCCCTCTGAAAGGCCCAGTGGAGCCTGCTGCAGCTGCCATGTGCTCTGACGGGCCCTTCCACTACTGTGATGAGCTCAGACAGAACCTGCTGTTGCAGTGGGAGGGCCCACCAGAGCCCGCCACAGCCAGGGGTGGGCCCGACGCAGTTTGCCCGGCTGTGAAATATTGAGGGGGCCCAGCCTCCACATTAAAAATTTTTGTAGGTGCCCGGCCTAGAAGGCATGTGTGGGAGCCAATTGCACCTGGGCTGCATCTAAAAAGGTAAAGGGACCCTGACCATTAGGTCCAGTCATGGCCGACTCTGGGGTTGCGGCACTCATCTCGCTTTATTGGCTGAGGGAGCCAGCGTACAGCTTCCGGGTCATGTGGCCAGCATGACTAAGCCGCTTCTGGCGAACCAGAGCAGTGCACGGAAACGCCATTTACCTTCCCGCTGGAGCGGTACCTATTTATCTACTTGCACTTTGATGTGCTTTCGAACTGCTAGGTTGGCAGGAGCTGGGACCGAGCAACGGGAGCTCACCCCGTCATGGGGATTCGAACCGCCGACCTTCTGATAGGCAAGCCCTAGGCTCTGTGGTTTAACCCACAGTGCCACCCGCGTCCCTTGGGCTGCATCTACTCAGCTATAAAAAAAAAGCTCTGAAAATGCTTGGGGGGGAGGGGAACCCCATTTTAAAGCTCACAATGGAAAATTTCGTAGAGTTTTTATTTCAGCTCTATAGCACCATCTGGTGTCAGAGTGTTATAACACATCTATAACTATACTAATGTAGCTGAGTCCCTACTCTCAAATGTTGTCTCAGAGGCCACTTCAACTTTTTAAAAACCATGGGGTGGGTTTGGAAATTATGCAATGAAACATCTCATCATTTGAGCCCAAGGCTTGGATCCAATCTAACGAGCTAACTTGGATTTTGTGAGCTGCAGCATTCTAGCTCTCTTTAAGGGGAAGAGGATAAAAGCAGCAACAGGGTCCCTGCAATTAATGGGTCTGAACCCTCTGGTTTAATTGAGCATTCCATACAGTTTGAGCATGAAGCTTGCACAGGACCTAGTGAGCTACTATGAACTTGGTCTATAAGTGCTCAGTGCCTTGCCTTCTGCTCTTGCCTAGAATGACCATGTCTGCTTCTTTCCTCAATGAGTCCTCTGTTTGAAGGGCCATCTGGTTTAAATCTAGTCCAAGTCTGGATAAAGGGCCATATGAAGGGAGACCAGGGGACTTGAACTTGCCCAGGTTAGTACACAGACAGACAGCTGAGCTGGCACCAACATCAGAGTAAACAAATCTAGGATGATGCTGTAAAAATCATAAATCACACACGCACACATACACATACACACACACACACACCCCAAAGCACATTCCCTCCTGAGTCACTCCTCTGTCACAGAACTTTTTGTGTGTCACTCTCATGGAGGGAGAAAAATAGTCACATTTCTATGCACCATTCTCAAGCCGTCAACTCCAGCCTGCGGAGACCATAATACAATGTCAAAACAAAAATGATGCTAATTCAATACTGTGGCAGCACCATTACGCCTGTCAAGGTGGGATGAGGCAAACTGATGTCAATTCAGAATTCTGAAGGCCAGGATAACAGTGTCACGGTGAAATTGTATCAGAATGAGTTATTCAAACAATTGGATAGGGGAGTAGAAGAAGTGTCCCAAGGGGTGCTGTTTTCGCAGCTTGTATGAAATTCATAATTTTACTGACCTCAAACTGTCCCATCAAAGCCAGCCAGGGACACTGGGGATTGAGATCTTTGAAAAGCATCCGTTTGCATGGCCTTTAAAGGTTCTTGTTAATAATATGGATGCATAATCTGCTCTTCAAGAATATTCCTCACCAGGTGGCTTGCAAACATGAATAAAATGCAATCCATAACATGTAAAATCATTAAAACACACACATGTTTAAAGGTTGGCTTACACTGCAAGACACTTGGGCTCATGATGCATGCAGTCTTAAGAATCTTCACATATAAGAACCATGCAATTCTGGGCCATTTCATACATCACTCAGCAAGAAACGGGTCTGATCTGTGAACATATACTTAGGAGAGATTCTGACTAGTATACATGCTTGAACCAATACACATAGTCCAAGGCAGAACTTAAAGATTAGATAGCATACGATAGGAAAAACATGTCCAAGAGACTGCAGAGCTGCTGCCAATCTTACAATGCTGAACCACATAGACCAGTGGTATGACTCAGTATGAGTCAGCTTTCCGTGTTCATATGGGATGCAACTCCAGCAGGTGTCTTTTCCCCTGTTTCAGGGACTCATCATATGAAGCCTCTCTGATCCAGATGTAGGCAGAAGCAGTGAGAGGTGGGAGAGACTCATACATACACAGATAATGGAGGAAGCCAGCAGGACTTGCAATCACATGCCAGCTCTGGAGGAAAGCTGCCTGAATGTGAGGCATAGGGCACAGGTCCATTGGGGCTCACACCATTCTCTGACAGCCAGAAAGGGTACCCGAGGAAGCAAAAAAGAGAGAGGTGGCATCCGTTTGACTCCAGTACAATCCACCAGCACAAGGCAAACAACCTTTGTATCCAATCAACATGTACACAAACTATGATGGGAGAATAACTGGGGAGGAACTTGTATCTTGCTTGTGCTTCGTTAGGAAGTCCAGTCCCTGTCTGGAGAACTCTTTGAGTCTCTGGGTTTATTTTCTTACTCAGAAGCTAACCCACTGATTTTCCTTAGGCATACTGGTGTGTCTGGAGAGCTGAGCAATCCTTGGGCTGAATCTGACGCTTTCAAACAAAGAAGTCTGACACCATCATGAAAAATTCATGCCGCTCTAATCACCACAGGGCATTTTCTTCAGTTCGTTGGATCAATAGCATGGCATCTTTTCAGGTATCTCGATGCATGCTTTCATCTCTTTGGGGCAAAGAGAGCAACAACTGCTTCTGAGTCACTGAGTTGGGCTGAAGAGAAGCTCTGGAGCCAACTTGGCTCTGAGATAAGCAGTCACTATCTGCTTATCTTTTTCAATATGGGATACAGACCACGAGGGGGGAGTTACCGAAAGATTGCACCAATGGGCACCAACATCAGTCAGCCAAGTGGCACCATCCACAAGCTGTCTTCACTCTCATCTGGGCACCGCAGTAAGGCACTCTTCCAACAACTTATTTTATTTACAAACCAAAACACAGCATTGCTGTTCTCAGCCACCAGTGGGCCATACTAGTGAGTGACCTGGATTTTTTGCCTAAACAGTCTCTTAAGTGATGGGCAAAATGTTTGCAAAGTACTTGACTTTAATTCCAGTCTGCTCCATGAAAGGTTCTTTGGAATGCTGATCCTAATCGCTCTCCCACCAAGTAAGTTTTATCCAGTGAAATGTATATCTAAGTACCAATTCAAAGATTCTTGATATGATGTGGTGCAGCCCTCTCACGAGACTCCACCGGAATACACCTAATGTCACCCACCTGTCACATTTACCTCAGGAAAATATAGATCTGCAACACATGGGAACTTCAGAATACCCCACAGGGCTTGCAAATAGCCTTGTGCAGTGCTTGGAAATACTGCTGATGCCAGGAGTGACCGCCTAGGCCTCTGAGATTGCTGGCCTTCCCATTACTGTTCCAGTTCTCAGCACCCCTCTCCTGAAATGTCCTTCATAAGGACATCAAGCAGACATGACATAACGTCACAGCGCTTGATATTTCCTGTGAAGAGTTACCTCACCCGCAGTTCCCATGGCTGACAGCTAGTTTATTAGCTTAAATAAAGGAGCAAATCAATTAATTAGATTGGAAAGGATGGCCAAGCAGGTGTTGCGATAATAGCACAATGAAGATCTTTCTGAGAATCATCATTGAAGTTTATGGAGAATGGCTGGTGACATTCACTAGCCTTTTCATCTCCTCAAAGGTCAGGACTGAAAATTGCTTCATGAGTTCTTTAACTAATTTCTGCAACAAGCACAGCAGATTCCAGCTCTGACTTGTTTCCATCCTTCTTTTGCAGGGGCATGTCAATGGGTACTGTGATGCATTCCATCACAGCATTCAATGATGACAGTTCTGCACCCCAGTTCTGGGAATCAGCCCCTGTACCTGTGGCAGGACAGAAATCACAAAATACTGTATTTGGTAAATGCATATGCCGTGATAGTGCAATCAGTCCTTAATTAGGCTCACTAATGAAGCATTATGAATAACATTATTGTTAATTTGTAGTCCTTGCACTTTAAATGAGGAGTTTCCCTTGGGGTTTTGCTCTCCAAGCACTTTATACTCTTGCTAAGTGGGACTCTCTCACATTTATCCATGAATATGAGATAGGTGGGTGTATTTTGGGCTCTCCTGTATGCAAATGAGTGGTCAGCTTGGGGGGAGGGTATTTAAAATCATGTGTATGGGTGAAAGAGGATAGCAGTGGAAGGTTCAGGGGGAGGGGATGGTATGGAATGGGAGGCAGGCAATGTAATCACAGGAGATATTTTGCATTTCTCTCCCCTGATCAGCTGCTACCTAGTAAAACCTTGGGCAGTCATGTTGATTTTGCCTTCCATCTGGTGGTGGTGGTGTTACTCAACACCTGATCAGTCGACATTAAAACAATTAGATGCATAGCTGTCAACTTTTCCCTTTTTTTAAGGGAAATCCTATTATTCCAAATAGGATTTCCCTTAAAAAGGGGGGATGTTGACAGCTATGATTAGATGAGGTGGCTCACTGAATGTACAATAGATCTGGGCAGATGATCTGAGGCTCCCTAACATTTCTTATATTTGCCTGGCTGTTTTGTACAGCAACAGTCCAGGTCAAATAGTTAGCAGGAAGGCAGGGCAGATGTCTACAGAAATCCCATCATTCTCACCAGGAAACAAATCCAACAGATTTGCTGTATATTTTACATGGGCTGCAGATGTAGCACAGGGATCTCGGTGGTGTATCATTCACCTTGCTGCCCAAGAACCTCACAGACTGAACTGGTGGAGGCAATTTACTGACATGGCACTGGAGAACTACAGAACATTAGTTTCAAGAGGACTTCAGTGTCTGTATTGATTCTGCCCGGTCTGGGCCTGCTCAGGCCTTTATGGCCAATATGACAGCCATGGGGCTATCAAAGCACATATTGAAGATCACAGCCATGTATTGCAGGTATTCATTACAAAGATCAGTGTGAGTGATCTGGTGGTTTGGAGGGCAGGGGGGTGACTATTGCCCTATTATCATGGATAGATCTCTCTCTGGTGAAATTTGGACGCTGTTACTGAGCCTTGCTGCAAGGGTGGGGGACAAGTTAAGAAGTTCTGCCCCGAGAGGCTAATGGAAATTGGTGGGTTCCTTAAAGTTCTGGAAGATTTCCTATACAGAATAGCTGGTGTTGTATACATATAAACTGTCAGCTTCTAAATATATGCTAATCCTCTCTTTCCTCTTGTTGCCAACCTGGATATGGCAGTCACATTCACACTGTGGTTAACAATGGACCTCTCCCTTCCCTCCTACATATGGTTGGAGTTTAGAACTGGAAACAGACCAGCCCAAAAACCAACCTGAATATTTTATCTTGCCACCAATTATTTTTGTACTATTGGTTAGTGGTGACCAAGCCATAAAACATTTATTGTACATGTAGGGAAATATGGTGTGGTATGGAAACTATAATAGGAAATTCTCCTCTTTCATGCACTTATGGGACTCTTTCACAAAGGAGATTATTTACAACTAATAATATCAGATGAAAGGAACAAATAAACCTGAGGACTGCTTGCCACCTCAATGACCCACATTTTTGGCACAGTGTCCCGGTAGGAATGACACAACTAGCAAGCCCGCCCCACAAGCTTTCACCCGCCTGGATTTTAAAACCAGCAAGTTGGTCTTTTCAGTGGGAACTGTGCATCTCTGACTATGCCAAGAAGTCTCCCAGAGAGTGAGTTAATGGCCTTGAATTACGCAACCAGGTGCCCTCCACATCTTTTGGACCACAACTCCAGTCAGCTCCAGCAGGCATGGCCATTGATCAGCGATGAGGGGAATTGTAGGCCAGCACACCTGGAGAGTCTCAGGTAGCTTCCCCTGGACCAAACACAAGTATACTGCATATATCTTCCCAAAGCAGTCATCTAACATGGCAACAGAGACACAACTTATCCTGAGGTGACCCTTCATCAACCAGAATTAAAGGATAAGGTCCAGGATCAGCCAGAGAGGAATAGTTTCTTCTTCCTCTTCAAAGACAAAAGTAATCATGCTGCCCTGAACGTAAGAAGAAGAAGAGGAGTTTGGATTTGATATCCCGCCTTTCACTCCCCTTCAGGAGTCTCAAAGCGGCTAACATTCTCCTTCCCCTTCCTTCCCCACAACAAACACTCTGTGAGGTGAGTGAGGCTGAGAGACTTCAAAGAAGTGTGACTGGCCCAAGGTCACCCAGCAGCTGCATGTGGAGGAGCAGGGACGTGAACCCGGTTCACCAGATTATGAGACTACCGTTCTTAACCACTACACCACACTGGCTCTCGTAGACAATTATTAGAAGCAACTGGATCTCATGGGCAATCTGTGATGGAAAACGTATGTGAGGTAACCATTTTGGAAATGCTGATCTTGAAATAAAAGCTTACATCAGTGCACTTTACTATGCATTATGAAGACTGGATTAGACATCTTAGATTATCCTGTGTTTAAAATTCATAGCACATTTTCCTGAAGTGAGAAGGTAATTCAATATGTAAGCTTACAAACTACAGCAGAAGGAGAAGAATCAGCATAATAACCACAATACCCCTGGCAGTGGGTATTATGTGTTTTCCTATCGGAGTAAACAGACAAATTTAAAACCAGAAACCAAAAGACAGTAATTAAAATATTCATAAGCTTTTATTTAAAACAAACATGGCATATGAGGATTCTTGTACATTTCCTTGTCCCTATAACAGGAGCAAATGTTACATCATTTGCTTAAGCTTTCAGAAGTGTAAACGATTATTTATCTATTCTCTTTTCATGTACCTTGCAAGATAGGTTCGGTTGGGGTAAAGAGAGGGCTCAAGGTCATGCAGTAAGCTTCAGAGCTGAAGAAGAAGTCTGGAAACCAAGCCTTATGAGGAACTGTTGACGGAGTTAGGTATATAGCCTGAAAGAGGAGACTGAGAGGAAATATGATAGCCATCTTCAAATATCTAAAAGGCTGCCACGCAGAAGATGGAGCTGTAATTATCTGAATGGTTTAATTGATTTTATATATGTATATAGTTATAATTCTAACAATGTTTAATTGTTTTGAATGAGTTACTGTTCTTGTTTATATCTGTCTTGAATCCCTGTTGGGGGGAAAGATGGGGTAATAATAATAATAATAATAATAATAATAATAATAATAATACTGCAAGGGAGCAATTTCCATCAGGACACAAAGTTTAACCCTTCATTACCAACTACTGTCATGATGTAAATACACATACACAGCCCTTTAATTAGCAATAGAAAAAAGCTCCCATTGGTGCGTAGGTTTAACTTCTGTAAAACTCTGATGAGTTTACAAGTAACTCAACTAGTGTAATGTGCATTTAGGCCCTTAGAGGGCAGAAAATACTGGGCTTGAAACAGAAAACCCCTATAAAGGCAGGTAGATCCCTAGGATCGAGGGATCACTGGTGACTTTTTATGTAATTATTGTATATATTACTCACCTATAGTTAAGTATGTCTCTGGGTAGGCAGAAATGTTTTGAGGTTTGCTTTTGCAGTTTATGCTACTGTGGGAAGGTGTCACGACCACAGGCAGCTAAACTGAAAAAGCAGAACCAACATCTGCATGTGTGGGGGTTTGAGGGAACAATAAGAGTGACACTGAAAATAATGCAATAAAAACCAACATGTATTTGAAATAGATCTGGTTGGAGCCGATGGGTATTCCAAATGAAATAAGGATGCCTGCTCAAGTAGAGAAATTATGGTCTGATAATGAAACCAAGGGAAAGCAGGGGTGACTACCTCTTGACTCACAGGGGAAATCTGTGTCCAGATGCGGTGCCTTTGCCCTGTGTCACATTTCCACACAAGATTTTTTTTAAAAAAAATCATCCACAAAGATGCAGTAGCATCAGAAAGACACACAAATGGGAGGCGCAGGGGCAAGTGGTTGAGGTAACACCCCTTGATCCTGCAAGGATCATTTATCTGAAAATACAAACTTCAGTGGACTGCTTCTCATGCATAGAGAATTGTTCTGCATGGTGCAAACCCCCTAAAAATGGAATCAAAAGAAACCTGCACTGTGGTTTGTCATGTTTGTGATGTGTATTAGAGGGGCGCACTGGCTATGTGGACAGTAGGAATTACGAGGTGAATAGGGGTAATTTGAGTGAATTTTTCACATGTCCAGGTCAGGTTGCCCTGTTACCCAAGTGTTTCAGGGGGTCATACAAATTATTGGCAAACTTCTTTTTCTGCATATAGCCATGCAACATTTTAGAGATGCTGTATTTAGCACCCCCTTAGGAAAAGATGTTTTTGGAGACTAGGTATATAAAAAAGAAAGAACTGTTTCTGTGTCCAGTTCAGGGGCTAGGGAAGCATGAAATACAATGTCAGTCACACTTTGGCCCAAATGCTTATGCTAAATTAACTCTATAGGGTAATCCAAATTTTAAAATAGAGAGGCAGGGGATTTTTAGTTTTATAGTGAGCAAAAATAATGCAGGGGCGCCATCATTGCCAAAGCAGCTAGGCCAATCTCTCCATTTTCTCCATAGTTCCCCATGTAATCAGCATGCACCCCCTTCCTCAGTCAAGTCCCATTAGAATGAGGGCAAAATCTTGGCTTCATTTGTCCTTGGAGATATCATCATTCTTCCACCTGCGATGGGCTATGTGATGACTTGTTATCATAGCGTCCTCAAGTGGCCCCTAATAGGTTGGGATCACTTGGGAAACATGGAAACACACAAAAAGACAATGCCATTGAAGCAGTAATGGAAGGGGGAAACAGAGCTTCAGAAGCTGTAAACAGCTGCCAAAAAAAATATATTCACTTTTATGAGGGTTTTGGGAAGTATTTCACATAGCCCTGAAAACCACCCCTTTACCTTGAAAATGTGCAGAGATGAACATTCAGTGGAACCCTAATCCTGGGTGTCAACAATCCCCAGGCTTGTTAAATCCGCACCTAGAAAGAGTGCCTACAGTTTAAAATGCTCTTAAATAACAAGTGAAGTTGAATCTGCTGTACTTCTTGTCCTGTTTCATCAGCCATCCGCCTCTGACTGCTGCGACCAGCAGGACTCCAATTTTGCTGCATAGCAGGCAGGACAGATGTGTGGATGACAGGGTCAAGGCAGCAGGAGGAGGAGGAGAAACAACAGGAGGAGATGCAATAATTGCATCCTCACATGACGCCTTCGAGCATCTAAAGGTATGTGAACAGGCCCCTAGTGAGGATCAAGCAACTCAAACATAGCCAACCCCCTGGAAAGTCGCATTCAGCAAATTGGCCTTAAGCACACAATACAGTATAGCTCTATGCTATATCATCATCATCTTCTTCATCATCATCACCATGGTTTACAACATAAAAATACAAAAATACATACCATAATAACAATAACAATAACAACCATAATAACATAATAACAACCCTCCACCAATAGTTGTTGTTTAGTCGTTTAGTCATGTCCAACTCTTCGTGACCCCATGGACCAGAGCATGCCAGGCACTCCTGTCTTCCACTGCCGTCCGCAGTTTGGTCAAACTCGTGTTGGTAGCTTCAAGAACACTATCCAACCATCTTGTCCTCTCTCGTCCCCTTCTCCTTGTGCCCTCCATCTTTCCCAACATCAGGGTCTTTTCCAGGGAGTCTTCTCTTCTCATGAGGTGGCCAAAGTATTGGAGCCTCAGCTTCACGATCTGTCCTTCCAGTGAGCACTCAGGGCTGATTTCCTTGAGAATGGATAGGTTTGACCTTCTTGCAGTCCATGGGACTCTCAAGAGTCTCCTCCAGCACCATCATTCAAAAGCATCAATTCTTCAGCAATCAGCCTTCTTTTTGGTCCAGCTCTCACCACTAATAGTGGTGCTTAATAAAGTCATTTCTATTAACTTGATTAATAAGTGCAGTTGCAATCTGAAACTTAAACACCCCTCATATGTTGAAAGGAGAACAGAATGGTACCCAACACCTGTCCTGGCAGGAGCACTGGACACACCTTCTGGCAGTCATGTGCCTGCCATTGGTATGAAAAGATGTTTATGTAAGGCTCTTTTTTTGGCCCATAGTTCCCCTTTGCATGGAGTAGCCTCATACATGTTCTTACACGCCACCCCAATCTCTGCCAAGCAGTTACCCACGATTCCTGGGGTTCCGGGTGCTCAGCCAGCACGATTTTATCACTCTGCTATCTCTGCCTCCTGCTTGGGCCTAACCTCCTAAACTAGATATGGAAGGTGATTCTAAAGGTGTAGTCACATTTATCCGTACACTGCCCCATCCCAATCCCATCCACATAAACTGTAGTGAGGGTGGTGTCAAGAGGGGTGCTCCACAGATATTCCATGGCCCCCACAGAAACATATTTGGGGAATACACGAGAAGAGGTTTTTAAAAATCTCTCTAGCCGTTCAATTGTCAGACACTGTGGTGTGACCTAAAACTGTGACGCATTAAAGTGCAAAGAGAAGTCCTAAAGCATTTATTGAATGCAAATATATTGAGTAGGCTGAGAGGACTGATTAGTCAATTTATATATTTGTTTTATATATATATAATTTTTATTTTTTCATTTAACAATATATAATTACATCATTTTTATCCACTTTACCTCTCTTGCTCATTAGAGCCTATCGACGTGCCTCCCTGCCGCCTCATGACTTTCAAAATTAACCTTTATATCATAGCATTTTATACATTTTCCAATTCTAAATATACTCATTACAAAATACCTCAAAATTTAAATAAATATAGAAAGGAAGAAAATTTATCTTTACAAGTCTTCAGACAACCCTGCTGATGGTGTCAGTTGCTTACAATAATCTTTCAAATACTGTCTAAATTTACTCCAATCCTTTTGAAATACTTGCTCATGCTGGTTTTGAATTCTCCCCGTCAGCTTCGCCAATTCTGCAAAGTCCGTCATTTTAATCTGCCACTCTTCTTTTGTTGGTACTTCTTGTTGTTTCCATTTTGGGGCTAAAAGAATTCTTACTATTGTTGTTGTATACATAAACAGTCTTTTATCTTCTCTTGGAAGCTCTTCACCCACCATACCCAATAAAAAGACTTATGGTTTATTAACAAAAGTACTTTTAAACAATTTATATATTTGAGACATTTATATATGGCTTAAATTTCTGCATTTCAAAGCAGTGTATGGCTTATCATTGGTTTAGATCCAATTTTAACTTGTGCATTTCATACCAATACTGCCCCCAGGTGGAATGACATCCTTGCATTGGATTGGGGCCTGGATGGGCACATCTGGGCAGGTGTGCATCATCATTGGGATCCAAACATAGGCCTGTATGAGCTGCACAAGGATCCCCATTGCAGGTTCCAGAAATGGAAAGAAAGAAAAAGCTTTGGAACCTCCTTAGCTATGAAAAAGTTTGAAATGACGGTACACAAATGAGAGCAGTATTTTGTGCTCCGCAAAACATTAAGAAAATGAAGATGATGGCAAGGCTGACCAGGAAGATCAGGCACCAAGAAGACAACAAATTTAATAGACAAAGGCATAACTTTATTGACTATATGAAAGACCACTGTAAAAGTTTAAAAATGTTAGCAGGACTTATATATCACTTGTAACTTAAAATCAACAAAGGATAAAAATTAAATATAACAGTTTGGATATATGTAATTATATGCAGGTAAAAAGAAAGATGAAACAAGGGAGAGGTGAAGGGAAGTCCAGGGGTTCAGGGAACCCAATCAAGGTATTGTTATGACTACGGTTTTATGAAAATTCATGTGTGTGTAAAACTGTCCTTCTTTTTCTTTTTGAAACTATGAAAATAAAAAGTTGGGGGGAAAATGTAGATGGACTAAAAAGCCACATGTTCCCTCTGATCATTTATAAGTTCACAATCGTGAAGTGAGTGCCCATCAATATTTTTGTGTCAAGCCATTTGGCTCTCAGCCGCTTTGCCAAAGGTGAACTGGCTCGCTTTCAAATTTACTGCCGTGGTTGGAAACCCACCTTCTATTCTGTACAAAGCCTTGGCATGTCCACATGGTGTTGCTTTCCATTGCTGTTGCCAGCATGTCGAGAGAGGAGGAACTGGCTGGGTAAACAAATAAGAAGCAGCTTTAGACCCAGCTACAGGCCAGTGATTCTGAAAGCAGCTTCATTGTAGATATGCTGGCATTTTAATATGAGGAAATGTATTGTTTTGAGTTGTGGAAGAGTGGGGTGGTGGCAGATTGGACAAAAGAGGACTAAAAGGTCAGAACGACTCGGAATAAGGGAGAAATTCGGTTCATCTTGCATTTAAAGACAAACATACATGTTCCAAAAGAATATCCCAACTTAAACAGAGGAATCCTTCAACATTATCCCTTCTTTTAATTTTGCAATGCAGATCTCTGGCCAAGTAATCTGTACAAAAATGCCAACGTATTAGTGAAAGTAACATATAAAAATGCATGCTTTAGGGATAGTAGGGATATTGCTTTGCATAGATAAGGCAAAATTGTATGCAAAAGTGTGTATATTATGAAAGATTCCATGACGAATTTTCCTTTTTAAAAATAAGATTGAAGCTATTTTCATAATACTATAAGATAAAATAAATGATACAAAATAAAAACAAAAATAGAGAAAGAAAGAGAAAGGAAAACACCAAAAGAAAACCAATGTAAAACAATACAGTGTGGCGCGGCAGCTAAAAAAGCCAATGCAATTCTGGGCTGCATCAACAGGAGTATAGCATCTAGATCAAGGGAAGTAATAGTGCCACTGTATTCTGCTCAGGTCAGACCTCACCTGGAGTACTGTGTCCAGTTCTGGGCACCACAGTTCAAGAAGGACACTGACAAACTGGAACGTGTCCAGAGGAGGGCAACCAAAAATGTCAAAGGCCTGGAAATGATGCCTTATGAGGAACGGCTAAGGGAGCTGGGTATGTTTAGCCTGGAGAAGAGGAGGTTAAGGGGTGATATGATAGCCATGTTCAAATATATAAAAGGATGTCATATAGAGGAGGGAGAAAGGTTGTTTTCTGCTGCTCCAGAGAAGCGGACACGGAGCAATGGATCCAAACTACAAGAAAGAAGATTCCACCTAAACATTAGGAAGAACTTCCTGACAGTAAGAGCTGTTCGACAGTGGAATTTGTGTGGAGTCTCCTTCTTTGGAGGTCTTTAAGCAGAGGCTTGACAACCATATGTCAGGAGTGCTCTGATGGTGTTTCCTGCTTGGCAGGGGGTTGGACTCGATGGCCCTTGTGGTCTATTCCAACTCTATGATTCTATTCTATGATTCAAAGAAGAGAAGAGAAGTAAAAGGAAATACAGTCCAAAAGGGATTCTCTAATTATTATTAATATTCTTCTTCTTCCACACATCCTTCCACAGTGGGGACATTGGTTTCAGGAGTTGATCACAGTGTGGATTTGCCAAGCGTGCCTTCCTCTTAGCACATTTCTCCCTTGCATCCTGAGTTCAGGTGTCTTCAAAGCCCATGACACCTTTGGTAAAGGCTGTTCTCCAATTGGAGCACTCGCAGGCAAGTGTTTCCCATTTGTTGGTGTTTATACTACATTTTTTTTAAAAAAATGCCTTGAGACAGTCTTTAAACCTCTTTTGTTGACCACCAGCATTATGCTTTCCATTTTTAAGTTCGGAATAGAGTAGTTGCTTTGGAAGATGATCATCAGGCATTCACACAACATGACCAGTCCAACAAAGTTGATGTTGAAGAATCATTGCTTCAACACTGGTGATCTTTGCTTCTTCCAGTACATTGGAATTAGTTCACCTGTCTTCCCAAGCAATGTGTAAAAATTTTTGGAGACACCATTGATGGAATCTTTCAAGGAGTTGGAGATGGCATTTATAAGTGGTCCATGTTTCACAAGCATATAGTAAGGTTGGTAGTACAATAGCTTTGTAAACAAGCATATTAATAATAAATGCCAGCAATAGCTTTTCTGTATCAAACATATCAGCTTTGTCTCCAACAACTTAAACAACCATTCCTCTATATTAAACAATAATAAGTATTTCCATCTTTGTCCACACAAGAGTCTCTCCTCTGTGATCATATATATATTAAAATAATTTTCCATAATCTTTACTTATTATGTATTCAGCAATTGTCACCCAGTTCTGTTCCAATTCCCAAAACATTGAATACATTTCATGAGATATAGACTACTAACAGAGAGCTTAAATGCTTTAATAACGCAATGCCCTGCAGTCTTTTCCTCCCAATGCAGATGAGGGCTACACTTGGGACTTCTGGCCATTTGGAGACATGAGGTGTGTGTTATATTGGTTTCATTAGTGGGCTTGTTTCCTTGGAGAAAAACTGTGAGCTGATGCCATTGAACTAGGATTAAAAGAGTGGCAGCTATACTCCTTGAGCAATTCAAACTGTTCCAACAACTGTTGGTACAATCAAACGCAGACCAGCTTAACGATAATCCTGAGTCAAGTAACCAACAACAGATAAAAATTTCTCAGTTTCAGTGTGATCAGATTAAAGCTTTGCTTGTTGAACTACTGCTAGGCCCAGGGCAAGGTGTGAATGGGAAATTTGTGTCCTTTAAATACCTAGTGAGCAGTGGTGAGCCATAGATGTTTTGTACAAATGAATCTCTTTCCACTTGGTATGGGATTTGGAGAGGGGACGGAAGTGAGAAAGACAGGGTCTTGTAAATATTAGGGCACTAAACTGTTACATATGCTGTCATTTATTTTACATATATTTCTCATAAAGATAGCCACTTTTAGTTGCATGTGAAATTTAGATCCCACAATTTTTCTAAAGTATTGGCATTGTCTTTTGTCTTGTCTTTGTCTTTTCAGACATGGTTGCATCCTTCTCTGTTGTCCCTGCTTCCCTGCTTCTCTGTCAAGATCGCTTTGTCTAGAGAAAATGTTAAACAGTTGAAGTACTTTACGTAAATGCTACTGTATGAATATCTTATTTTTCACCTAAGTGTCTTTTTCTACTTTTCTTTTACTGAGAAAATTCTGCTCTTTGGTAGGCTACTGAGGTTAATTTACATTTTTCAAGCTGTTTAGTGTCTGGATTTTTGAGAATGCCAGCCACTGCTTTTAAATTAATTGTTCACTCTAACATTTTAAAAAATTCAGATAGATATAGATATAGATTAGATAGATATAGATATATAGATATAGATATAATGCACTTTGTAAGATCTTTTTTAATTTTCTTCCATTTCTTCCAAAAATAGTTAACATGCAGGTTTTAAGTCCCAGAGAAAAGTCCACTTGTTGACTTTGAAGAAAACAACAATCCATAGATGAAAGAGAAAAGAGTATCTAGTTCTTTCTCACTGACACATTAGACGCCACTATGGAAATTCAATGTGCTCATCAGGCCATTGTTCCGGTAATCCCTTTCCCTTCCCCCCTCCTTCCTTCGCCACACTTTCTAAGGGTTAAATAAGTAGCAGCTGTGGGGTGGCACAGGAAGGGCAGTGCTGCAGGAAGGGCCTGGCTTGCCAATTCTGTGCCTTGCTATCAGTTGCCAAGGCAGCGAGGGGTAAGGCAGTAATGAGTTTGGTGTGCAGTGCCAGCACAGAAGCAGAAGCAATCTGTAATTCCTGCCACTAGCCACTGCCACCCACAGGCCTTCCCTGTTAGTAACCAGCAGTAACATGCTGTTTTGGGCAGCCAGGAGAGCAACATGACCACTCTGCCCACACAGCACCACTACTGGATTTAATGTGGTGTTCAAGTACTCGTTTTCCCTCTTAGCACTTTCCACTGAGCTACAGCCTGATGGCAAGGGTTAATTGTGCTGCTCCTTTGTCGCTGATGGAAGGATAATAACTTTCTCTGGTAAGAGCCAAAAGCTTAAGAATGACAGACAAAGACTTCTTCCATCAAAGGAGATCAGGAGATCAACAACCATTTTTATCTCTCTCTTGAACAGTCTTCCAATAATCAACCCCTCCAATTCTTCAGAAAAATAATTTTAAAAATTTGACTGTAAGGGTCCACCAAAGTTTTGTTTAAAGTGAAACATTTGTATGAGACCCACTGCCTTATACATTTCTCTCTATGTGATTCCAGTGAGGGGGTATGTTGTTCACTTTACATCTTTGTAGGTTTTTTATTCCTGCTAACCCCACAGTCAGAGATTATACCAGCTCCCTCTAAACCTTCCATGACAGGCATCCCATAAAACTATTTAGATATTTTTAGGCACTCTGCTCAATTAAGAAGTCAACTAGAGATATCACTCCTTTTGCTTTTAACAAACACTGTAAGACAAAATAATCTGTCTTTCTTGGTATAAAGGGCACGAGTTATTTGCTAGCAGATTTGCATCTAAATTGGGTCAGACACAGGCATAAGAGAATATAATCTATGGCATGCTCGAGATTGGGGAGGATTAGCATCAGCAGCCCAAGAGTACAATAGCCGTATGAAATCCAGGTCAGTAAGACAAAGCAGCAGCAAAAGGGTCTTAAAAGTGCAAGGCCAACGCAAGTAGCAATTGACTTTATAAAGGATAATGGAGATTATTTAAAGAGGCGTGTATTCTATCTCTGGAAACTAAGTAATAAATATGTGTCATGTCTGCAAATTCGGGAGACCAATCTCATATGCAATATAAGTAATCAGGTGCCTAATTATTTGTTCTTAAACACAGCTGCTTGATGTTTCCAAAGCATCAGGTTATCTTCACAAGATTATGTATACGAACCTGTTTCAGACAGCTTTGTATTGATTTACAAGTTTATAATATTAATGAAATATAATTTTGAAAAGGACAGTATGCAGGCATCTGAAGCTAGGATTCAAGGAAGAAGAAGAAGAAGAAGAAGAAGAAGAAGAAGAAGAAGAAGAAGAAGAATAATTCATTTATACCCTGCTCATCTGGCTGGGTTTCCCAATCCACTCTGGGTGGCTTCCAAGACATAAACACATAATAAAACAGCAAACATTAACAGTAACAATCTGGTCCAATATAAAAGTCACAATAACTTTAAAATAAACAACTTATATCAAACAAAGCAACATTCAACAATCCATCAGACTCTAATAGTAAACAGTAAAATTAAACATCAGCACATAATAATTAAACAGTTCAACCACAATAAAGAATTACCAATCTATAATCAATAAAAGTAACAGCAAATCACAATGCCTAAAATACAACAAAACCATGTAGAGCAGAAGGATGGCAACATGAAATACAGAGGGAGCACAACAAGGACATTTACAGCCAGGTCCCCCAGAGCTCTGGTAGATTCTAATGATAAACACACCATTAGACCTGTCCTTCACAGTGGCCAGAGAGCCAGTCAGCCAATTGGCTATAGGGAGAGTCTGTCCCCACGCACTCCATCACTCAAAATCATGGAAGACGGACAAGTGTAGGGAGCTGCCTCATGTCCAACTCTATAAAGACCAAGCATAAGTTTACATATTTATAAAGCTTTATAATGTACACAAAGAGTGATGGCTCCACCCTTGGCTTATCGTACTCTGTGGAAAGACATGCCCTTCGTTTCCTGCTTGGCAGGGGGTTGGACTCGATGGCCCTTGTGGTCTATTCCAGCTCTATGATTCTATGATTCTAGGGAGATGGGCAAAGCAAGGTGAAAACTATCCAATTCCAATGTTACCTGAGTACTGCTTTAGTCACTTTTGCATGACAGTTTCTGATGCTGCTCTGGTAACATCTGCACCAAGCAAACACATAGGTTGGCCAGCTGACATGGTGTTAATTTCCACGGTGTTGCTTCCCACCCCCTGGCTGTTGCTAATGTTGCTAATGTATGTCATTTACACCTCACATAGCTGCTGCAGTATTCTTCCTATGAATGGGAGATGGGTTCTTAGACATGTTCACATTGACTGCAGTGGGATTTTCCCCAGAGTGCCCTTACTATCATCCAAAAATGAGCACAGCACATGGAAATGCATAATTACAACTGCCAACTGGAGGCTTTCTGCTGAGTGTCATGTGAATTCTTCCCAGGGCTTGTGTCTCTCGTAACTCAAGGGACTGTCATTATATCCTGTCAACAAGATTCTTTTTAACCCTAATGGTTTTTCTGCCTTGAATTTGCTTTACAGCAGCTTGTTACCGCTGTTAGTTGTATCATGATTTGTGTCATGATTTGTGTGCCTTTTAGCTATCATATTCATTTACATGCTAATTTTCAGTGGTGGCAGTGTACACGGTGTTGCCTTCACAAAGCTCTTCTAGGTGTGATTTGGCGGGGGCTAACCTGTTTCAGAGGGCTTTCAATTTGAATCTATTTGCAGCTGAAAAAAGAACTAATGATTGCAACAGAACCAGTGATAGTAGTATAGTAGTCATGGTAGTTGTAGCAGTAATTTGCATTTCAGAGAGTGTTCATGTAAGTTAAGTATCTATGTGATAGCGCTACGCTACAAGACAGCTAATATTATCATCAACATATTATAGATATGAAGGTTAATGCAAGCTTTTTAAACATAACATATATATAAATGAATACATGAATATATCAGCTTTTTCATCCTTGCTCAAAACTTTTTGCCATTATTTATTCACCATTAAAACAAACCTTTAAGCATACCTTTGACTTTGCGTTATAGACTGACCATCCAACTAACTTCAGATGCTCTGTCCTTAAACTTTATACCTCAACATTCATCAAATAGGCGTTTGACCCTGAGTGATAGGGTTTTAATTCAACATTCTTTGTTTATAGAAATCATCTAGACCAGCTTGTGAATTAAATGTACAGTGGTACCTTGGTTCTCGAACTTAATCTGTTCCGGGAGTCCGTTCAACTCCTGAAACCATTCGAAAACCAAGGTGCAGCTTCCAATTGGCTGCAGGAGCTTCCTGCACTCAAGTGGAAGCTGCGTCGGACATTCAGCTTCCGAAAAATGTTCCCAAACTGGAACATTTACTTCCAGGTTTGCAGCGTTTGGGAGCCAAGCTGTTTGAGAACCAAGGTACCACTGTATATAAGTTACCGGGGATGCATTTTGAACTTGCTTCGTGTCTGCATTTCTTCCCTTAGTACAATCAGTACTTTTTAATTATTCGCACTTCAAAATTCTTAACTATTTCTCAAGAACCATTCCCTTTGGACAGTGGCTTGCTGATGGGGAAGGGCGATTGTGTTAGAGCCTTACATGCAGAAGGCCCAGTATCAATCCCTGGCATCTCCAGGCAGGACTGGGAATGTCTCCTGTCTGAAACACTGAAAAGCCACTGCCAGACAGAGTAAATCATACTGAGCTAGATAGAGCACAAAATGTGGTCTGAAGCTCAACATCAAAAAAACTAAGATTATGGCCACTGGTCCCATCATCTCCTGGCAAATAGAAGGGGAAGAAATGGAGGCAGTGAGAGATTTTACTTTCTTGGGCTCCATGATCACTGCAGATGGTGACAGCAGCCACGAAATTAAAAGACGCCTGCTTCTTGGGAGAAAAGCAATGACAAACCTAGACAGCATCTTAAAAAGTAGAGACATCACCTTGCCAACAAAGGTCCGTATAGTTAAAGCTATGGTTTTCCCAGTAGTGATGTATGGAAGTGAGAGCTGGACTATAAAGAAGGCTGATCGCCGAAGAATTGATGCTTTTGAATTATGGTGTTGGAGGAGACTCTTGAGAGTCCCGTGGACTGCAAGAAGATCAAACCTATCCATTCTTAAGGAAATCAGCCCTGAGTGCTCACTGGAAGGACAGATTGTGAAGCTGAGGCTCCAATACTTTGGCCACCTCATGAGAAGAGAAGACTCCCTGGAAAAGACCCTGATGTTGGGAAAGATGGAGGGCACAAGGAGAAGGGGACGACAGAGGATGAGATGGTTGGATAGTGTTCGCGAAGCTACCAGCATGAGTTTGACCAAACTGCGGGAGGCAGTGGAAGACAGAAGTGCCTGGCGTACTCTGGTCCATGGGGTCATGAAGAGTTGGACACCACTAAACGACTAAACAACAACAGATAGACCAATGGCTTGACTTCTTATGTTCCTGTGATCTTTTCACACTAAGATATACTATGTTCCTTGTTTTGGAGATAAATTAGCATCATCCTCAGTAGCTCTTCCCAGTAATTCCAGAGGAGATAAAGCAACTGTCCTCTGAAATTCATGAGAGGACCACTCGTCTGTAGCACCACTTCCTAGACTGTTATAGAGAGTTCTCAGCACAATCTAAAGAAGCTATGCTCAAAATAGCATTTTGGTGGCATTATATCCCCAGTGAATTAGCTCATATATTCAGAATCTCTTTCCTAAAATGTTGTGATTTGGACAGCATAAAGGAATGTATTTCCACTTTGGTGGAATGTCCTAAGGCAGCTTCCTTTTGTCAATCTGTGTTTATTGAAATTAACAAAATAACATCACAGGACTTGTTGCCACTGGCACTGCTGAGTATTTGGGACAACCAAAACAAAGTTGGGGGAAGTAAAATGTTAGTCGGATCTTTGTTGATGTCTACAAGGCTATTAATCTCTGGATATTGGAAATATTTGGAGGGCTTCTCTATAGAATTGCTGTATGAAAAGCTGTTGTGTTTGGCAGTTTCAAAAGTTGACCACTAAATGAGATTATTTAGGAGACCAATCCAAAATGGCAAATTTTACTCCGTTTGGTCTGAATTCATTGATTATATAGCAAAATTGCAAGATCCTATTAGAATACCAGCACAATTTGCATTTCATTCAGCTACTATTTCTCTTCAAAATTCTGATTTATTGATTTATTGGTGATTTATTATATAGTTCTGTGAAGCAATAGGCAAATTAACAATTACATTTTAACTTGACTAATATTTGCAGTTATGATTAATTTACTTATTCTGCAATGTTGTTCCAAAATAATGCCTCCTTAGATGTTATACGTTTATTTTGAAAATTCTTTTGAGTTCCACTACCTTCCAGAGCAGGTTTTCAGTGATCCCAGGAGCCTTCAGGGAAAGGTCTGGGCTTTGTGAAGGAGGCATGAGCCTCTCACAGTACCTTGAGTCCTCCCACCTCCTTCTCAAGGCCGGGAGTCTCCTCATTTGCCTTTGAGAAGGCAGCGTGAGGGCTGGAATGGGTACCAAATTTTGGCCTTGCACAGGGGACCAGAGTACCCAAGTCCGCCACTGACACTCCTTCATCCATAAGCAGATTTTTCAACATGGGAACTCTTGTTCCAATCCTTTGTTTTCCTTTCTGAAATGCTTCTGACATTTTTACATTTTTGGGGATAAATATATTCTCTCTCAAACGCCCAAAAAAGTATTCATTTGACCTTGCAGCACATAAATGTTATGAACAGGTATTTAGAAGCTCATTATATTTATTTTGCAATTGTTTCTTTATCTTAAAAACAAAAACACAAAAATTCTACCCTGCCTTTCAGCCCAAATCAGCCTCCAAGGTTTCTGACAATAAATAATGTATTGCAATATAAATGCCAGGATAAATATCGATGGTCGCAAAACAAAACAAAACTGAGAGCTGTAAAAACATAGAGCCAAGATCAAATGAGATCACTGATCATTCTAAAACTGCCCAATTAATTTAGTACACAGGGCAAAGAAAAATGTGTTAGGATCCCGTTTACTCTCCAACAGAGTTGCCAGTAAAAAGAGTGTCATATTTAAAAATGGCTGCAGCCCAGGGAACAGGTTGTGTTCTTGAATTTCATAATTTCCACAGGGACATCTTACACCTGTCTTCTCACAGCTTTATTCAGCAAATTAACAAGATACCCTAGGATCCCTCTGGGATATTGGTGTGGGATATCCAGCCTTATTGGCAGTACAAACAGTTCAACCTGTCTGAAGTGAAATGGGAGTTGGGATATTGTCTCCTGATGATAGTGTTAAGTTACAATAATAAGACATGAAACCTATTCATGGAGACAGAGTCAAAGGTAAGCCAAGTAGGCTAATGTGCACACATGCACTCTACAATTTCACCATGGATGAAAGAGAGGTCTGCAGTGCATTTATGATGTACTAATGTTGCTGCATTTACTCGGCTGTCACTGCCATTTCCTTCAAAACAGTTTTAGAATGTGTGATGATTCCAGGGGGAGCTAAAGCCATACCTGAAATTAAAACTTGTCCAAAAGGTATTTTTAGAGCAGGCTGTTTGCTCGATTAGAATTAAGAACATGGCACTTTTGCAACATGTGTTATTGATGACTATCAAAACAACTGGTCTTATGAGAGTTCAGTTCATGAGTTGAACATGTCACTGGGCTTTGAACAATCTGAAGAGTCAAGACTTCAGCAGGAATACAGGTTGGTTTCATGGCTTAGCCTTAATGACAAGGTAGGCTGCTTACAAGCTCACCAGTTTCAAATATTTATAGCATTTAAATTTGACCTACTGACACAAAAGGGTGTTCTTTCCTGCAGTTGTAGAATGCCCATACATAATTTTGCATGAACCTGAATATCCTTTAGCCAAGGATACTGCAGTGAGCTCAGATCCTCCATATTTAACTTCCATGTGCCTTGCTCAGATGATTCGGCTTAGAATGTGCCACTACCAGAGTGTACAAAAGTATTCATGAGAAGCACATTCTGCCATCCATTGCTCTAGTCTTGAAAGGGAAGCATTGCAACTAACAAATCAGGATATGCTCGGACTGCCATTCACTCGTTTTATCCAAGATCCTATTGACACAGGCTAAAGTTAAAATTGATAAAGGATGAAGGAGCTGAGAGCGATGCCATGGCTGCATCTGGAAGGGGAGAAATGTATGCAGAGCCATAACAAAAGGGAAGAAATGGATGCAGATTTGAGGTGTTGCTCCCTGAAGCCTAAGGTTACCAGACGTCCCTGTTTCCTGGGGACAGTCCCTGGATTTACAAATCAGTCCCCATACAAAATCCATTGAAGCTAAAAGGTGTCCCCAGATTCACTGAAAAAAATATGGTAACCTTACTACACCCAGAGTGTATCTAAAGTACCCTGCAGATTAGGAACAGCTATAAGCATGGTGTGCCATTATCAAGGATGGCCAAATCTGTCAGTTTCGATTTCTTATTTGTTCATTCTTAAATTCAGTTTGCCACATTTCCACATGAGCTTGTCGTTGTTTTTAAAGTGTCCTCGCGAAAATTCACATTTCTCCTATTTGTATAAAACGCTGCCCAATATTCACATTTTTGCAAGCAATGACCCCTAATTCTACACATTTTATATGTAATTTTCATGAATATATACATTTTATGCACTCTCCTCTAATATACACATTTTGTACACTTTTTTTGAATGGAGAACTGCATTGCGAAATTCAGAGAAGTGTGTGGCTTCCAAAAGATGGTTGAATTTCATTTCATATATTGTTTTAGAAATTCAAATTGGGCAGGTTAACATTAAAATGTTAACCAAATTGAATGTATCCCTCATTCCTACCAATAAGGAATGTTTTGGGAATTGTAATTTGTACATACATACTGAACTAAGTCCACGGTCTTTGTCTTATTTAACCAGAAGTCTCACTGACACTTCCCTCTGGACCAGATGTGTCAGAAGTGTGCATAGGATTGCAGAACCAGAAGTGTGCATAGGATTGCAGTGTTCTTCACATGTTCACCTTTGAAGTGAACCCTAACCCCTGCCTTCTATATGATTTAGGTGCAACTGGATTTAAGCACATCATGCGCAGCACACTATGGGCCTAAGGTTCTGGGGCTGGAGATAGATATGTCTTCCTACTGTTAGATTCCAAAGAACAACTGTGGATAAAAGAGAGACATATTGTGGTCCCATTTTTACCAAACCAGTGTATCTGCATTTTAATACACAAGCCTTGGGAACAAAAACGATTTCTTTCTGCTGTAGAATTAATTGGCGGCTAATTGCATAATCCTTATTTTTTTTTAAAGCAGCAACAGCTCTGAAGTATCTTGCTTGTGGCATAGCAATTTTCTTTCCTGCATCTTAAGTAACAATTTGCAAATGAACCAATTTTACTGGTACACTTCTGTTGCCTGAATTTGAGTGGCATCTTTCCTTTCATCGGGGTGTTTGGTAAGTAAATACAAAGATAGCAACATCTTGACTCGAAAACACATCCTTAGAATTTTAGGACAGATTGCATTGTGTTACACATTAAATAATAGAAGATTGCTAATTGTTAACCTTGATGCTTCTCTGTGTGCTTTTATACATGCAACATCGCTGCTTTACAGTCAGCACACAGTTTTAGTATCTACCATCTCTTGCATTCCAAGAAGTCAGAGAGTAGTATTCTTACCACTAGCAAATGGGATTTTGTTTCCCTCCATAGTGAAGTAGCATATATATCTATATGATTGCCCTTCAAACATCCTTCCCTCTTCAAAACTTGCACTCAGGTTCACAGAATTTTTAAAAACTGCAAGTCTATTTGTGCATGGATCAATTATTAAATTTGTCTTCCATTCTTTCACCAAGAAACTCAGAGTGAAATTTTAGCCTGATGACAAAACTGTGAAGTAGGTTGAGTTGAGAGACAGTGGCGTGCTCAGGTTCACCCAATGAACTTCATGGCAGCCCATGGATCCATATCTAGATTTTACATATTTCAATCCAATGCTCTGGCCACTATTTAGTTGTCGAATCATATATTTGTCTACATAATATTATTGTCTCCAGAAATGAAGACAGATATTACCGTACTTTTCCGTGTATAAGACACCCCCTATTTTGGAGGGAGTACAGTTTAAGAAAATGACCCAGAGTTGTGGAGCTTTTGGGGGGGAGGCTGACCCAAAGTTTCTAACCTTTTTTGGGGGGATTTCCAGAGGTTGTTTAGGGGTGGGTTTTTTGGGGGGAATACAGTAAATCACTGATGGTTGCAATCTCTCACTGCAGAGAGCAGCTCTCTGCGATTGCATCTCAAGGTCAAACTAGACATGATGTTAATTGACTGGATGCAATTAATGTACACTTTTTTTCGTATGCAAGTACTAGCCACAGGAAAGCCTGGGAAGTGGGCTGGACTGTAAGGTAGGGGATGTGAGTGGGGAAGGAAGGTTCAACTCTTTGTTTCCCTGCCACGGTCCTGACAAAAGTGGTGTAGTGGTTAAGAGCAGTAGACTCATAATCTAGTGAACCAGGTTCGCGTCCCCGTTCCTCCACATGCAGCTGCTGGGTGACCTTGGGCTAGTCACACTTCTTTGAAGTCTCTCAGCCCCACTCACCTCACAGAGTGTTTGTTGTGGGGGAGGAAGGGAAAGGAGATTGTTTGAGACTCCTTAGGGTAGTGATAAAGCGGGCTATCAAATCCAAACTCTTGCTATTAGCATGTCATTGTTGCAAATGGGGGACTCCTTAAAAATGTGAACAGCATGTTCATACAAGACCCTGGCCGGAAGCCAAAGAATTATGCTTCCCTTGCCCACACATATGCGTGTGTGCGTGCACGCACACACACGCACACACACACACCAAGTTCTGAGATTGCTGATGATTATCTGTCTTCTGTCATGGCTGCTATTTACATTTTTTTAAACACACCTTAATTGCATTCATTCAACTAATGTCATGTCAAATTTGGTCCTCAGAAACACAGTGCAGTGCTGATCCCTTAAGACAGCTGCACAGCTACTCCAGGAAAAGGCAGCAACATGGAATCTCACAAAAAGAAACTGATTTGTCATAACTTTGCTCAACTGTTCCTGAAATAGTTTTACCTGGAAAACGCTGTGACCACCAATTAGTATTAACTAAGGGCTCTGCCGGACATGGGTACCCTTGTTCTATCACCAAGCTATCTTTGGCCACCTCTTCCTTCCTTCCTTGGGTTATTATGGCAAGATGGCCTGCTTTTGCACAGAGGGAGGAACTGTCATGACTGATCTTGTCCTTTCTTCTCCCTTGTCACATTCGCTCACCTCCCGTTATCAGTGAGACCAAACTGACAATGTGTGCTAGAATAGCTGTGAAAGCTTTTTCAATGCTGATTTAAGAGAAGCAAGCACCTGCCTGGAAGTTGAAGAGCGGTAGTAGTCATGTAAGAATAATCGTTGTCATAGTAGGAAAAAATGTTGCTACGATTGTAGCTTCATAAGGACATTTGTGAGTGATGTAATTGTGCATGTAAGTGAAGGTGTTCTGAATTTACATCCCAGACCCTGCAAGTGTTCCTATTTCCTGGGATGTCCCTGATTCAGAGAAGTTGTCCTTCTTTCTGATTTGATCCCAGAATGTCCCGCTTTTCCTTAGGATGTCCCTACTTTCACTGGATAAATGTTGGAGTGTATGGAGTTAGCCAATCCCTGAGCCACCTGAAGACAATCCTGTATAGGGAAGTTTTTTAAAAAAGTTTAATGTTTTCTTATGTTTTTATATATGTTGGAAGCTGCCCAGAGTGCCTGGGGCAACCCAGTAAGATGTGTGGGGTATAAATAGTAAAATTATCATTATGGAATGGGACACCCTAATTATTATCGGAGAAATGTTGAAGGGCATGGCATCCCTATGATCAGTATTGCCCCTAAATAAAGGTATGGAGATTAAGGCTTGCCTGTGAAGGACATATCCTGTGGACTACAGGTTTATCTCTTAACTAAATAACACTCTGCACCCTCTTTATTATGATACCACCCTTTGTTGTGACTTCAATTTCACTGGCCTGTGGTTCACATTAAGCCTGTACATAATGGCAGAATATTCTTTGAAGTAAAACATGTGGGGGAAAACATTAAATCAAAGTATAGAATCCCCGTGGGTTTTGAAAGTAGGCTCTGCAATCAGGCATTGACAGAAGTCCACAGGTATGCTTCTGCAGAAGGAGAACATTATTTTAGAATTGGTTCTGATTTTAGGGGTCACATGAAGTAAAGGAGATCAGAATAAAGCCCCTCATTGTCTGTTAGGTCAATGTTCCAATCATTCCATTTTTTATTCATCCCTCTTCTGCTCAAAGCAGGAGAACAGAAGCAAGGACAGTCACAATGCTAGTCTATTAACCTCTAGCCAGACTGTTGCCTTGGGAGCTGGTTGTAAATTCAGTATATCCAACAGTTTTGCTCAGTAGACAGTAAGGTTTCTGTCAACAGAATGGGAGCAATTTTCAGCTATTTCCCTCTCTACTCCGCTGCCCCACTGCACCCCTAAATTTGCTCTTGGAGATCCCTCAAAGCTCTGGAGCAGATTTAGGGGTGGCCTGTAGGGCTGTAGTTTCTGGAAATTACTTATCTGAAGATTATTTATCTTCTCATTCTGCCGATGGAAGCCATACTGTCAGTTGAGAGACACTGTTGGATACAAGCCGGTATAAATGTCAGAGAACTAAAAAGATAAAGATTAGGGTCTTGCATAAGCTTCAAAAGAACAATGTACACTGCATCAATAAATGAGATTCTCTAATCCCTGTGTCAAAAGGCTTCCAAAAGATTCACAAAACCAAAGTAGACTACCAAATTACAATTTGAAGCATGCAATCTCATGGGAATAAACATGTTTAAGGTTGGATTATTATTAAATTAAAAGTAATCTTACTTTACCTCATGATAAAAATGTATTATTGTTTTGTTAATCATATTTTTTGTTACTACATTTATAACTTATCATGCTAAAACTGCCCCAGCTTCTGCTCCCTCCATTTCCTTAGCAATGAAATAGCAATGATGGCACTAATGCCGAACCATTAAACTGACCACTCAAGTGTATTTGAGACCATTTATGGAGGAGAATATAATACCCATGTTGATATACATAGGTGTGAACTATGCAAATAATAATTCACTAATAAGATTTAACTACGCCATTATTGCAAAAATTCTGGCAGGATGCAATTTCTGATGCTCAGCCTCCCAATCCTAGGCAGAAATAAAGTCTCCACATCACTCTCCCCACACCCTACCCAGAAAGTGGGGGTGGGTGGGGGTAGAATGGCTTCTTACGGAGTAATTGTAGCCAGGGCTGGCCCAAGACATTTTGCTGCCTGAGCCAAAGGGCAAGATGTCTCCCCCATCCACCCACATACAGAAGAAGAAGAAGAAGAAGAAGAAGAAGAAGAAGAAGAAGAAGAAGAGTTTGGATTTGATATCCCGCCTTTCACTCCCCTTCAGGAGTCTCAAAGCGGCTAACATTCTCCTTTCCCTTCCTCCCCCACAACAAACACTCTGTGAGGTGAGTGGGGCTGAGAGACTTCACAGAAGTGTGACTGGCCCAAGGTCACCCAGCAGCTGCATGTGGAGGAGCGGAGACACGAACCCGGTTCCCCAGATTACGTGACTACCGCTCTTAACCACTACACCACACTGGCTCTCGAAGCCAACTAGATTAGCAGTTGAATCTTATTTCCACATTAATAATGAGATAGGGTTCTCCATGCCACCTGAGGGCAACATTCTAGTTTAGAAGGTTCAGGAGGATACTGTGTTCTCCAACAGAGGGAGAGTCTGCCCCCTATCAACTGCTACCTGAGGTTGCCTCACTCAACTTAATGGTAGAACCTGTCTGCCTTTGAACCTCTACTGAATGCTGGATATAGTAATCCACCCCAGTGCCACCCTAAAGCTCCACAGGTAGAGATCTACTGCCATCAGTGTTCCCACTGGCATTAGCAACCAAAGCAGAGTGCTGAGTCTTCAAAAGCAGCCCGTCCCATTTTGCCACCTGAGGACAAATGGGGTTGTGCCAGCCCCTCGCCAAAGCTTTGCTTACTGGGGTCATGTGGTAGTGTCAGGGGTGGGCAAGGTGCCCTTGGGGGTGCTGCCCCACAGGATTCTGCTGCCCAAGGTAGCTGCTTCGGTCCACCTCATTGGGCAGGCTGGCCCTGTCAGCCTTAGCTGTGCTGCATCCAAAGTCATTCACCTGGCATGCCTATGGATTTGACTCTTGACCAAAACCAGCGTGGAACTAATTTAGTAATTTTCTGTAGGATTCATGCCAAAAAAGGTAGGGAACACTAATGAACACTATGTGACCATTCTAGTGTAAAATATCATTTATACTAAGCTAAAAGCGAGCCAAATGCTTCTCCAAATAAAGGTATTTATTTGATGCAGAACCATTTAGGAAGGGGCAAATCAGGCCTGCTCTTGATAGGAAGTTCCACAGCCATGGAGACAGCCATCTCTCACAGCCAAGTGTGCCTCAGACATTTGGGACAAAGAGATGAGCCTGCTTAGGGACATTTGTTGCATGTGAGGCTTAAATCTGTCTGTGTTGAAATCTGTTTGTATTATAAATGCAAAGCCTGCATTGACTGGAATTTAGCTACATCCAGTTTTGTTGTGTGTGTGTTTTTTAAAAAATGGATCTCTCCCACTTCCCATCTCACATTGCCAGCACTCACACATGGCACAAACAGCTCTTATCAAGATTGTTTGTGTGTGAAAAATGTCCTTCATGCACTCTGTAAGGATTTGAGATATAATCAGATGTTATCTTCCCACTCAGGCTTGTCAGCATCTCTGCTAGTCCTAGCTTTCTGCCCTTGCAATGTTCCTTTTTCACTCCTCCTTGCCTTCATCTTTAGAGCGGGCCAGCCCTTTCGTTTGACAGAGTAAGGCAGCTACCCCAGATAGCCAATCTGTGAGAGCAAGTAATACTTGCAAAATGTTGGAGGACAGAGCTGTCTACCCCAGTGCCAGCTAGCATTCAGTTGCCAGTCTTGTCAGCTTCTGTATGTGGATTTTTTGTGTGTGGTGGCAGAAAGACTACTGTCCTTCACTTCAGGCAGCAAAATGTATCGGGCCAGGAATGCCTTCTTTTCATTTTCTTACTACTATATTTAGTTCTGGCCCTCAGCTGTTAATTCTTGAGCAGAACTACATTAAAGGAAATATTGGTTGCTGGTGAAAATGGAAGCCTTTTGCTAAGACTGAAGGGAAAAACCCCACACACAAAAACATGCAATATATTTTATTAGTTGGTGGAGGCACAGAAATGCTCAGCCTTCTGATGTCAGGAGATGAGGTAAGCGGTCCAACACTTGACATAGGGCTGCCATTTTTGACAGACTTACTGTGTTACTTCTCATACATAATCCACTCCTGAGCTGTGGTTTCCCAGTGCCCACTATTTAAACATTAATGTAGCCTATTTCTTAGAGTCACTGGCACATGTCACTTGGCATTTGTGAAAAAGATGTGTATGGATGATGGATGCTTTATTAACCATTTTTCTGATCTTATCCTTCCTGCAAGAAACTAAACGGTGGCAATCTTCCTCCAGGGCAAAACTAAACTGTGATATGAAATATGTGTCTGATTTTAGCATACAAATTGCTTCAATGCAATTATAATCGGGGGGTGGGGGTGGCATATCATTATCAGTTTACAGCAGGCATGGAGTGGGAATGTAACCCTTTCTTTCCTTTATCATTATTATTTATTAAATTTCTATACTGTTGTTCATAGAGAATCACAGGGAGGTTTACAATGTGTGTGTGTGTGTGTGTGTGTGTGTGTGTGTGTACAAAAGATAACATAGTAACAAATGGAAGTTTTTCTAACCCCATTAAGAAACCCATCCTAAGGTTAGAGAAATGTCCCAAGACAACATTACATGGCTTGCGCCAACCTATTCACACCCCGAACCTTTCTTAACTGTACCCTGACCACTTTCCTATGAAAAAACGATAGGGTGTTGTTGCTATCCCAATTCACTAACATTGGCTGGGGTAGCAAATGCACCCCAGTGGCAAAACTCAATGCTTTTCTGGGACATTTTAGGCCAAAGGTAAAAAGATTTGTTTCCAGGAGAAAAATGGTAACTAAACTGTAGTAATTGACTGAAATTTGGGTACATTGTACAGGTTACATTTATGTGAAGAGCACCCTGTAGGTCTACTTATGTGCTTCAGCCCTGAGGATAACCCCTCTTGTGAGGATACTATTTACACAGGGAGGAAATTGTTCCATTGACGGAGTTGCTGTGCCATTTTTTCTTTCAAACAATGCTATGAGGTAGTTTTGACTGAGACAGAAGGTTCCTTCACTCGTTGCTCCTGTGAAGGAGGTAAAGTGTGTAAAAAGCGGATGAGGCTTCTCTGGGGCGTGCCTTCACCATGCAAATCTGAGGAGGGGAACCTTGTTGCTCAGAGCTCCAACATCTGGGGAAGCCACCTGCACAGAGGTCTATGCACAATGACTTCCCCAGCTCTGACAGTCGCATAAACAGAGGCGCATTGGCAGGGCAGGGAAGTAGAGAAAGCTGCTAGACAGTGCAAGTCTTCGCAAGTCTGCTTAGTAGCATTTCCCCTTGAATTCAATGGGGCTCACTCCTTGAAAGACCTACATTGGCTCCCAGTACGTTTCCGAGCACAATTCAAAGTGTTGGTGCTGACCTTTAAAGCCCTAAACGGCCTCAGCCCAGTATACCTGAAGGAGCGTCTCCACCCCCATCATTCTGCCCGGATGCTGAGGTCCAGCGCCCAGGGCCTTCTGGCAGTTCCCTCATTGCGAGAAGCAAAGCTACAGGGAACCAGGCAGAGGGCCTTCTCGGTAGTGGCGCCCGCCCTGTGGAACGCCCTTCCAGCAGATGTCAAAGCGATAAACAACTACCTGACATTCAGAAGACATCTTAAGGCAGCCCTGTTCAGGGAAGTTTTTAACGTGTGATATTTTACTCTATTTTTGGTTTCTATGGAAGCCGCCCAGAGTGGCTGGGGAGGCCCAGCCAGATGGGCGGCGTATAAATAATAAATTATTATTATTATTATTAGTAGTAGTAGTAGTAAGCGATTGCCTGAATGCAGATTTAAATGCCTGATCCAGAAAGACAAGATAGGGGAATTGTGCAGATTCAGGAGAAAATGAGTCCTCTGTTCGCCAATGGTGCAATTTCGCAACAGTGCAAAATTAAGTTCCATGGAGTTTAGTAGGATTTACTCCCAGGTAAGTAGACATATGATAGCAGCCCCCTCTTTTTTGAGGGGGTGAGGTGTATGAAAAAAGAAAAACTGGGAAGATAATCATATTGTGCAAGTTTCAAATATATGTGGAACTTACACACATCTCTCCACAAGCTTTGTATGCAAGTTCTCACATTTATAGCTTAAAGGAAGAAGGTGTGAGTTTTTACTGCATCATCTTATCACTTTTTATTATAATATGCAGTCTCTTTACATTTTTGCTTGATCCTTGTCTGTTTTCCTGAATTTTTGTCTTGCTTGTATGAAAAAGTGTGCCTCATTAAGTTCTAACAGAAAAACAAAGTCATTTGGAACAGCACCACCTATTGCCTGGAGGTGTTAGTTATATAATAATTACACAATTTGTTGTTTTTAAAATTGATATCTCTAGCCTTCCCATTAAGAGGAGATCTAGAGACTCAGAAAGAAATCCAATTTGATTTAATGCAAGCAATATATTTGGGAGGCAGGAGAATAGTAACTGGTGTGTGTGTGTGTGTGTGTGTTTCTGTGTGCAGACTGAGCTTGCCATTTTTCTATAGAGAAAACTATGATATTTTTCATATATAAAAAGAAGCACAGGTCCCTGAAAAAGCCTAAGAAACATGACTGAAAAGAGTGACACATTAAGGACGATAAGATATGTGCTGGGAAAAACCCAAATCTGGATATTTATTTTCTTTATTGAATTTATATACCACCCTTCATTCATAGATCTCAGAGTGGTTCACAACATAAAAATAAGAGATACAAACACAAAATACATAATAAAAACAAGTACAAAAAAGCACAAACTAATAACCCTACCCCAGCCCATCTCACAAACACATTTAAAATGGTATAGGATATTAATCAGCATAAGGCCTGGTGGAAGAGGAACATTTTTCACTTGCCACCTGAAGATATGTAATAAGGGTACCAGGTGTCCTTTCCTGGGCAGAGCATTCCACAAATGTGGAGCCACTGCAGAAAAGGCCCCTTCTTGTGTTGCTACCCTCTGGATCTCTTGTGGACGGGCACATAAAGGAAGGCCCTAGATGCTGATCACTGGGTCCAGGTCAGTTCATATGGGGAGAGACAGCCCATTAGGTACTGTGGTCCTGAGCCACTTAAGGATTTTTAAGTCAAACCCAGCACTTTGAATTGGGGCCAGAAACTAGTTAGCAGCCAGTGCAGTTGGACCAAGATTGCTGCAATATGTTCAAACCAGTGCTTTTGTTCTTTAAAAAATGTTTGGTGGTACTCTCATTTTCCTGCTCATATTGAAATACTGCCCCTCAAAGAGGCTTAGATTCACAAAATATTTAGGGGTATGCATACCCCTGTGTCCCACCAGAAAAAAGCACTGGTTCAAACAATCTTGCCCTGGTGATATGCAGTGTGTCCACACACACAAAAATGATAATATGTAATGTGCATGTTCACAACTCTGAAAAGAGGGTGGGAGAAATTAAAAAAGAATATATACCAAATCCTTGAAACTGAGAAACAGAAGAAATACCAAGGATCAGACACAGCTGCTCAGTTCTATGGGTCAAAAGTTATAGATGAATAACAGTGACATGTATCAAATTGAGCTTCAAAATAGAGTGTTTTTCTAGGAGGGCCATGAAAGACAGAAATACCTGGTGGTGATATATCAGCTGTGGGGGGGCAACCTGTGTTCCTCTAGGTATTATTAGGCCCCAATTCTTACCATCCCTGACCATTGTTCAGGCTAGCTGGGACTGATCAGAGTTGAAGTCCAACAATACCTGGAGAACCACAGTGTCCCCATCCCTGATATATCCGTTTCTACAGACCCATGAAGAAAAAGAGGGCACACCTGTACATCATTTCCCTTTTCAACAACTCTTTGCTAGTTGATCAGCTCTGGAATGAAAAAGAAAATCCTTAGCAGTACAATCCTAAAAGCATTGACTCAGAAGTCAGTGTCACTCTGTTCAGTAAGGTTTCTGTGCACAGAATTGCAGCCTAACAGTATAATTCTATAAGTATCTACCCAGAAGCAAGCCCCATCAAGTCCACTGGGGCTTACTCCCAGGTAAGCAACCACAGGTTAACAATCTCACATGAAATTTCCTGTGCATGCACAGCATATTCTGGATCTCCTGGATTGCCTGGCAATCTCCTTTTGCAAGCTAGCGTAGCTAGTCCACGTGGCACTGTGTTCCCTTGACTGGAAATGTACATGTCTAGGATCGTGTCATTAGGCTACCTTCTCTTCTTGCATCACTTTGAGAGTCAAACATGTACTGGAGTCACTAGAGAGATGCCATCTCTAGGTGTGCCCTCTTGCATCTTCTTATTTCCATCCTTAGGTGAGGACACAGATAGTCTAAGAAACGGTGAGGGTTTCACACAGCACTGGAAAAAGATGGCGCACTCACACACTCTTGCTTCAGCAGATGGCATTTGTGGTACTCCCAAAAAGCTCTCACAAAATAAAAGGAGTGATTAATAAAGCAAGAAAGACAGGCAGCTCCATAATGCAATGCAACTTGAGCCAGGCAGTTGGAAGTTAGAAAGGGAAAGAACAGGAGTCTTCAGATTGGAAATGCCTGAGAGAAAACACAAATGGAGCTAAATATACTAGCAAGAAAGACATCCGGATTTCACGCCAGCAGCAGATCTTAAAGCAGATTAATATATTCAGTCCATAAAGGAGCCAGATAATTGTAAGACATGTGTTAGTAACTCACTCTTACAAAATTGCAAACATCACCGTTTCTGTGAGCCCTAAGCTGTGAAATGTTGAGCTACATCAGCCTTCCCCAACCTGGTGCCCTTGAAACGCTTTTGGACTGCAACCCCCATCATCCCTGAGTACTGTAAGAAAGAAGGCAGAATATCTGGAGTTCACCACGTTAGATAAAGCTAAGCTAGGTTCTGAAGCCAGGCCACTGCTATGCAAAAGTGTACTAGCTAGATTTCGACAGAGGAGTTTCCGAGTTTGTTTGTGTCATACTTCCTCCAATTTTGAGGAAATTCCCAAACAAATAATAATTGCTTGTCAATATGTGTCTATTGGGCTAGATTTCATACAAAAATGTAGCTATTAGATGTGCATTAAAATGCTGGCAAATTTTCCTGATTCTTTCTTTCTTTCTTTCTTTCTTTCAATGCAAACTGATGTGGAAATGTGGAGAACTGAACATAAGAGTGGAAAACTTAAAGAGACTGAAATTGGCAGATTCAGCCATTCGTACCCTCTGGCATGTTTAGAGTAGGTATATTTAGAAGTTTTCTAAAATCAGGCTTTCAATTTAATTTAAAAGAGCTTTTTTTTTTTTTTTTTAAATCCTTAAACCCTGCTCAGCTGGGTGGAAATAGGTAGCCCTTTTCAAAATGCTCCGGTAATGAAAGAATTGCAATTTCCACAAGGCATATAAGTTGACCTGTTGCAGCAAAAAAGACGTGTCTTGTAGCACCTTTAAGACTAACACAATTATTATGGCATAAGATTTAGCAGTGTAGAGCCCACTTCATCAGATTCATAAAGTGTAATTCTAAACTGGCAAGTATATATACATAAGGTTCTGGGGAGGCAGAATGCAGAAGAGTCAAAGAGAAATTGCATGCACATTGAACACATAATAACAATTATGTAAATGGAAAATAGTTACAGTTAGCAATGACCGTTAACAAAGTATTGTTGGTGATAGCACAAAGCGTCTGACATTGGTGAACTTATTGACACGTGTAGCAGGATAAAAACCTGTCATGTCATCTGAGCCACAGGTGATAGAATTGAATTTCTGTAAAAAATATAATTGGGCAACTTCATGCTTGTGCTTCCCTCTGAAGTTCCTTCATTCCAGAGTGGCTATTTCAAGGTGACCAATGAGTGTGTTGTGTAGGGCCAAAACACTCTTCTACTGTTTTATGAATATTGCCCTTTTGGGTGTCTAGTTTATGCCCATTTCTTCATTGATGTAGAAGCTGTCTTGTTTCCACCAATGCAGACTGCAGAAGGGCATTGTTTCAGTCTTCCAAAGAGCAGAGCTAAAGGTGAGATTTTGGTCAGGCTTGTGGTCCCCAAGCATTGAGAAGCTAAGATAAACAGTGAAAAAAGTAATGTGTGAACAGAATGAAAGTTATCCTAGAGCTCTCTTGTGGGGTAATTCAAAAGGGAGAAAGAATGCAGTTGACATTGATGAAGTGGTGAAAGAGTACATTCACACTTTCCAGAACACCCTTCAAAGAGCTTTTCAGTCCTACTGAAGGGAAGGAGGTGTTAATATTTTAAAAGAAGCATGGGCAACTGTTCCTGTGTCTGCTCATAGCTCATTATATTTTCTCTCCCTTTCTCTACTGCTGAAAGAAGTGGTGCATATTTTAAAACATGAATAAATACAAAACCCATGAATGCTCTATCTATTCTATGTTATAAATTTCTCTACCGTTTATCAGCAATGGATAACTGTAAAATTGGAGCATGAACCATAATTAGAAATACAGCTCCTGGTTATATTTTAACCCCAGGAAGAAAGAGAATAGTCATAGTTGTCAATGAAGAATAAGCAGAGATTCATAAATTTCAGGGTTCTGCCCTAGCAAATTCCTGATTTAATTTCTACTTCATTCATTCATTGTATTCATACATTAATGTATATATTTCATATACATTATATTTCATTACAACTATTTTATATCTAAGATGCGTTGCTGTTATTGGCAAGCGGAAAATGCACACTCGAAGAATTACTTTTAAGCAGCTGTACGTTTTATTCACATTATACTTTTTCGTGGAGAATGCTTAAACATACCTACAGGCAATTTCCTGGGCATGTAAGTGGTGACTTGTGAATCAGTCTCAATTTTTAGACAAAAATCCTGCAAGGATTGCCTTGAGCAGCATTTTCTTTTTGAAAAAAAGAAGATAAACATCTGATGGTCACAGTATTCTAAAATGAGGCAGTGTGCATTCCATTGCTAAATGGTTCTTCTAGTTAAGACATTCTCAGTAATATTTAACCCACTAAATACCAGAGTGTATGTCTGTTAGCATGCCACACAACTTCACAAGATTAGAGAAAACTGGGGACTCAGAGTATCCATCGACTGGCTACTGTGTTTCTGCTTCATTTCTGCCAATCTGTCCCTTTGAGGGATGGAGTAGCATGGTTGTGGCTCTTCATCACGTATGGTAGTCAACAGCGCCCTTCCAGATGCATCACAAATCCCACCATCATTGACCATTGACCATGCTGGCTGAGATTGATGGGAGTTGTACTTTACCAACATCTGGAGGGCACAAAGTTGACTACCCCAATGGATAGGCTTATTCATTCACTCCTAGTACCCAAAACCCAACAAAATTACTTACCCTTAGATAAGATTTTATGTTTATGGGTCATAGCCTTGTGCATGCGTCCTTCCAATCAACATGCTTCTAGTATTATCATACAAATGCATATATAATTTGTCCTTCTCTGTATATCTTCATTGCATGAACCTCTTCCTATGATACATTTGACTTACCTGACAGGTCTCCCATTGTCTCTGCAAGCTTGTTACCAACTTTCCTAAATTCTGGGGGTATTGAACACTCAGATCATTCCTTGCCCATCAAAAGCAAAGAGTTCCATGTCCTATGATCCCAAGTGAGCATCTAAGAATGATTCCATTTCTTTGGCATGGAGTGAGTGTGTGTATGCGCATATGTTTGTATGTAGAGCATTTACCCAGCTAGTGAAATTACAACTTACACTTTTCAGTTCTGCAATATGAAGGCAGCTCTCATTTTGCAATCTGCTTTGCTGCTTCAACAATCTCTCTTTTTCTTTTTACAACAAACCTTCGCAATTGAACACAGCTATTTTTCACTCCTACCCATATGCTCTTTAAAGAGGGAGGAGGGAAATATGTGCTTTTCTAAAGCAAAACCCATAACACTGATTATGGAAAGTCTAAGACCTTTTCAGTTCTTCAGCTATGAAGAACAACTGTGTGTAGGCAGGGATGGTAGCAGCACCATAGCAGGCTCCACCCTCCCAACCTACGCATATTATTGTGAATATCTGAAACAAGCCTATTTACACTGAAGCCAATTTCTAGGTTGGGGTGAGGAGCCTTCCGCTGCAGTGCCACCAGCACTTTGCCTGCACATATTCATTTGACACACCCAAATGACTCACTTACCTAGACTGACTTACCTGGAATTCAGTGGGACTTGCTTTTGAGTCATGGTTTGTTCTGTGAAAGGGGCTATATTCTGAATTGAATACCTGTCAAAGTGCTTATCCCTTTTGGAGCACCTTCCTCTCCACTTTTACAGGGCTCCTACCATGCAGTGATTGCAAACTTGGGAAATTGGGTCATCTGAAGTCCTCTTCAGAAGCCCTCAGTTTTTCAGTCACCTCTTCTCTACCTCTAATCTATATTTTGAAAGTGTAAGCTCAGAACCTCTTACTGTTCAGATGACCTATAAAAAAAGTGGAGGGGAGCTGCTAACACAAAGAAGTTATTATGTGCATTTATAAATACTGTAGCATAAAATGGTCCTGCTCCTGCATGAGAAGGAAGAATGCTATTAATGTAACATTTATTTTGCTTCTGGGAAGAAGAGGGCAGCTTTAGGAAGGGATGGTGAGGTTTTTTAAGCAGGTAAAAAAAAATGTTTTCTGATAAAGAACATAGAATGGAAGCATCACTTCTGATCACGAGTTCTATTTCTTGCCTGTTTCCCATTAACACCTTTCCTTCTAATTAGGTTTTGCTGAATACCTAGGAAAACTAAACAAGATGCTAAGTCATTGAACATTTTATTCAGCAAAATCTTCAATCACACTTAGTTTTTATATATCCTTCCTTCATTTGCATGGCTTTGTACCTTACCACTTGAGTGTTTCATAGCAAGTCATTCATTAAGCAAGCATTTTATTTCTGTTCACAGAAAAGCCACACACCCTTCCCCCAACACACACACACACACACACACACACACACAAGCTTTATTATTGTGATATATATTTTGAAACAAATTGACTTCTCAGAAGCAGAACGTGTGTGTGAGAGAGAGTGCATGTGTGTGCATCATGTGCCCCGGCATGCACATACATTTTAACAGAGGAATTGGGAGCAATAAGTTCCTTTTTTGCACATTACACAATCACAATTTGTGTCCTTCCTTATCTCCACAGCATGGGAAGTGCTGCAGTGCAACTCCTTCCTGAACCAAAGAAATAGCATAAATGGATGCTCACAAGGTAACTCTTCCCCAGCATAGCATTGTTACCCATGAAAGCCGGGAAAATATTGGCATGGAAACAAGGTGCACATTTTCCATTTTGAGAAAGTATTGTCGGTGCTATTTATATAATGACTGCCATGATGGGTTGGCATAACAGGAAATAGCTGCTATGGGTGGATGGCATAACACAAAATCGCTGCCACGTTTACAAGAACAGGAGGACCACAAAATGGTACAGACTTCACCTTCCATTACTCCTTACCCCCCCCCCCCCGCACACCATGTGGAGGGGAACCAACTACATCAGCCACTGCTGTTATGGCTTTGTCTACGAGATTTGGGAGAGAATGCTTCCTGCATTCCAACATCTGACTCACTATTGGAGCTCTCACACAGCAGCCTGTCACTATGGCCCTGTCTTTCATCTCCCCTTTGTTCAGAGCTCAGATTACAGCTGCTCTCCCCATCCTCTCTGCCTTCCACTGTTAACTGTTCTCTCTCTATGCCTGCTTCTTCTTCTCCTGTCACCATCTGAGCTTTGCTGACAACTGCCTTGCCTGCTTATAGAGACAAGTTCTTTGCAGGGGGGTTGGGGTTGGGTGTCCAGTCATTAATTCCAAAGAAATGTGGACATGTTTAAGGGGGTATGTTCCATATAGCAGAGGTTGGGCCAGTTCAAACAGGAGCTGAGCAGGAAGAGCAAGCTTCCTCACATACATTGTGGATTTTTGAGGGGATATGTACTAAGACTGCTCACAAGTGCCATAGGAGGTACTTGAGGGACCACTGCCACCCACAGGTGCCACGTTGACACCTCCTTATAAGTCTCAAGTAGGTTCACCTTGAACAAGGCAGATTTTAAAATGGCTTGGCCTGATTTCATCTGAGGTGCTAAAGATCAAAACCTCTGGATCGCAAACTGAAACAGAGCAGAACAAGATATTTTTTAATTTGCTCAGTCCACAACAGATTGCTGGTCTTTGGTAACTGAACTGGAAAGTTCATTATAAACATTTGCGCAACAGACAATTAATGATATAACAAAACACACTTAGTGTGATGCAAATATTTTGTGTCTATTTGCATTTAATTTCATCTCAAGTGTTTGTTTTAGCAATATGTTTTTCATTAACGGTCCTCCTTGAGACAGATCAATGATACCATCTGTCTTAAAAACCTACTTACCAAGCTGTCTTCGTTCAAGGCAGAATCACTTAGATTCAGATGAAGGAATGCAGTTACATCTGAAGGAGAGGGGGGAATATTCAAGAGCATTTCATAACTAAAAATTGCTTGCAAAAAATAAATATCAGTTTATCTTATTCTAGTTACAGTTAGAAGGCCGTAGCTCAGTGATCATCCACAGACTTTGCCCAGAAAGAATCCCAAACTCAGTCCCTAGACTCTCCAGGAAAAGGCACCCTTCCTCAACCTGGTGACCTCTGATGTTTGAATTACAGCTGGATTATGTGTTATCTGTTTTGGAATAGGGGAACACCCATGCTGTGGGATGCATGCTTACTGAGGTGCTATATGTTAGTGTGAATCTTTTGGGAATTTTTGGTTGGTTCCATGTCCATGGCACTGCCCATCAATTCAGTTTTCATTTTGTTTAAACAATTAGAGATGGAAGCGTAACTGAATATAATTTAAAATAATAAATGTACCTTACTATGGTCTCTGAATCTCTATTTCTGGGTCAGCCCAAAAATGATTTCTTCAGTTCTGACATCTCCAGACCTCTCTTATTATATTATTTTAATTCTGACCTGAAATAATATATTTATGTACCAGTTCTTCATCTTCACAGTTAAATGCATATACAGTATGTGTATAAATCCATTCATTCTTTTCTGCTACGAATGTTTTAGGTCACTAATGCACAATTCTAGTATAAAGCATCCTCTGTTCATTGAGTCTCTCAATCTTGAGACTTCATGATCTGTTGTTTTTGTTTTTTTAATGGCAGAGACCTCTGCCATTATCCAGGGCAGCCAGCTGCCAGTGTCATCTGCAGCAGCTGTTCCTTTTTTCTGCTCATCTTTTCTGAATGGATATTGCATTGCCATACTGGAAATATGCTCATCCTTTTTTCCCTATCAGTACTGAACCAAATCCCACCCCTTTTTTTCTAGAAGGGCAAGAGGTTTGAAAATCATTGAACTAGGTGGAGCAGAACTTCAGTGATTGGTGGAAGAAACAAATATGCTAAGATTGCCAGCAATCCATTTTGTGCCTTCATACCTTTTCATTCTTAATTGATGTGCCCTTCAGTGTTTCGGTGCTTTGGCAAATGTCCACTGCACAAGTGAATTCATTAGGATCCCCATAGAAACTTAGGTTAAATGATAAAATACCTTTAAACTATTCAAACTATCAGATCCATCCCATCAAAATACCAATCAAACCACAAAAGCTGTCAATGAGAATATGCAGATACTCAGCATTTGCAACCCACACATACCTTCAAATGGCTTAAAGAAAGCTCTCTAAACACAATTGATTTCTGTTGGATTCAGTGAGAAAAATCTAGGAAAAGAACTTTTATTTTTGAAATATACTCGGAGTCCTGTAGTGATTTCATGCTCTTTATTGCAGCTTGTAAAGAACCTTTCTCAAGTCAGAGAGTGGCTATTACCTATTTAATATAGGATTTGGCCGCATTTTAATGTTCAGCTGATTTTTTCTTGAAAGCACTTCCTTCAAGTTCACATAGGGCATTTTATTTTAGAAGAACATTGGATGCAATTCAGTCAAAACGTTAAGCACTTTAAAGGCCAAAGTGCACCAGAATTCAACCAAATTCAAGTCTAGAGTTATATCAGTGGGACTTAATTTCAGCTGGGACTGAGGCCTGGTGGCAGGAGGTAGCAGCTGGTGAAGACCCACTGCTACTGACACCACTGTCCTGGGCTGCTTCTTCTGGCATTCCAGGGAGCTACAGGCAGCTGCTGCTGTAAGTCTTCACAATATCTTGTAGTGACAATAAGTCAGCCCAGAGCATTCTCAGAAACTACAAGTGCTAAGTAGAATAGCTTTCCTCCTCCCTTGCCATCATCTGTCTATACTAGTAAGACCTCTTACCCACTTCTGTTCTCCATGGAACAATGGCCACATTCACGCCATACACTCTATGATACCTCTTTAAACTGTTGGCTTTACTTTGTTAAAGGCCCTGAGAATTGTTAGGAGACTCCTATTTCCTTCACAGAGCTACAATTCTCAGAGTTCCCTGGAAAGAGGGGTTGATTTTAGGTTCAAGCCCCATGTTAGGCAAAAGATTCCTGCATAGCAGGGGGTTGGACCCTTTCAACTCGATGATTCTATAAATGTTAAACCAATGCATATATTATATAAGGATTGTTTTGGTGGAACCAAGGAATTACTCACTTCTCATTGAGAACAAGGAAAGGGGCTGGAATTAAAGGGGGGAAGTCTACCCCGATAAGACTGACATTGAGACTTTCAAAAAAATTCCATTCCTAAATATTGCTCCTTGTAAAATCACCACTGCTCTTTGTTTTGTTTTTTTAAAAAAATGATTGAATAGTAAAAAGGTTGAACTTTAGGAAAGAGGACAGGATATATTGTAAGAGCCACCTTTCTTTTGAAATTGTAAAGCAGTCACGACAGGTGATTCATGCTGGCCAGCATGAATAATGTTGCGGTACGTTTGATAACTGGAGGACAGTTTGACAGAGCAGGACCTGACATGGAGAGATGTGGCTTGTCAGCCAAGATGCATTTAAATCTAAGGCTCCTGAGAAGATGTGTTTTGCCCTTTAGCAACATCACTTTGGGGAGAAAGAGGGGCAAGTAGAGATGGCGTGAAAAGTTCTTTAAGAGTGGCATTTTGATGGGAACGGTTATTTAACATTCTTCTCAGACCGTACAATTGATCATATTTGGAATCCTCATTTGGGCAAGTGAGCAATTGGGTATACAAGGAATCTCATTTAACTCAAGGCACACCAATGTCAATAATGAAATTATAGCTGACACTCAATCCGAGGAAGCCTTAATCAGCAGACTGTTGGTGCTCAAAATCAAATAGGTAGCAACGTAGCTTTTAAACTGATTGCTGGAGGAAAGCTGATGGGAGTTGAGGAGCATGTGATTCAGGATGAATCATACCCAGTGCTCTTTTTTCTAAAAAAAATGTTTCGGGGTGCTCTCATTTTCCTACTCATATTGAAATACTGCCCCAAACTTAGGGGTATGCATACCCCTGCGTACCCCCTGAAAAAAGCACTGATCATACCTAAGGGATGAGAATGATTACTTTGGTTATATTTTTGCTTTCTAAATAATCTTCATTAAATTTCTAATAAGCAAGCAGGCAAGAAAAATTATTACAGCTGTCAAAACAATCTTCATACAAACAGAACAATATCAGATTGTCAGCCATCCATGAAAAGAAACTAAAAGGGGGTGGGGACATGAAACAAAACTGACAATAATTATAGGGGAAAGGACCCAAACCAATTAAACAATACTACTGCACTGTATACTTTATCCAAAACATCAAGCAGGTATTAATTTCTCTCAGAGTTGACTGAGTGCAAATATATTACAAAATTTATACATAAAAATAAAAATCCTTTTATCACATGGAAAGGAAAGGAGAACCCACATCAACCAAAACCTACTATACACTGTTCATGGGGATCATCTTTGCTCTTTTTCCATATTAGAAAATATTATAAAATCAGACCAAACCACTTTCTTTGACTTCAAAAGAGGGTTCTTTTTTAAAAGGAGAGTTTTGGGGTTTTTTAAAAAAAAAGGAAACTGAAAGGGGAAGTCATATGGGTCAAATCTCTCTAAAATGTTCAGATGTTATTCAACATCACAATAATAGAAGCTATAATGTGTTCTGCAGATCAGGGGAAAAAAACCACTGAGGTGAAGAGAATGTCAGGACCATAGCTGCCAACGTTTCCCTTTTTTTAAGGGACAGGTAACATCGAGAAGAGTACAGGAAACTATTAGAGCCTAGAAGGCTTCCTCCAACTCCTGCCCAAATGAGAATGAAACGGAACAAAAACTGAGGCAAAAGAAATGCAGGTGGGCAATAAAGGATGCAAAAATAATCATAATTGAGGAGCATATCACTAAAACATTAACGCCACAGCAGTGAAAATAAGGTGAAATATATTTGAAATGGGAAACTGGCTAGGCAAGCAGTTCAATTTTCGGACAACAAGGGAGTCAAAGGTGCACTAAAGGAGGGAAAGAAGATTGCAGTGCAGCTGAGTGAAATCTTTGCATCTGTCTCCACGGTGGAAGATCCAAGACTCTGCCTGAGCTAACTTTCAGAGAAAGGGAGTGTGAGAAACTGAGGCATTTAGAGGCAACACGAGAAAAAGTTCCCTTTTTGACAAATCAAAAACTGGCAATTCATCAGATCTGCATGGCATCCACTCTTGAGTTCTTAAAGAACTCAAATGTGAAATTGCTTATCTGCTAAGAGAAATATGTAACTTGTTCCAAGGATCAGCTTCTATACATAAGGATTTGAAAGTAGCCGGTTTAAAACCAATTTTAGGGGAAAGGATCCAGGGAGGATCCAGGAAATTCCAGGCTACCCCACTTAAAGTCTTCATGGCAACCCTTGTTGAAGCAGAACCAGCATGGCTTCTGTAAAACTCAAGTCCTGTTTCACTAACCTTTTTATAGTGCCAACAAGCATATAGCTAGAGGTGACCCAGTTGACGCTGTGTACATAGATTTTCAAAAAGCTTTGGATGCGGTCGCTCACCAAAAGCTTCCGAGTAAGCTTAGCAATCAAGAGACGAGAGGAAAGTTCCTCTTATGGATCAGTAACTGGCTAAACAACAGGAAGGAGAGAGTAGGAATAAATGGACACTGCTCACAATGGAGAGATGTAACCAATCATCTATATTGGGGCCAGTGAATTTTTAACTTTTTGTTGACCTCTTTAAGGTTTGGTTTTGTTTTACAATCAAGCAGTGCATAAACTGGTGTGTGTCAAGGGCTACTAGCCATGAAGGCTGGGTACTGTCTCCATTATGAGAGGCACTGCACACATTTGCTGGCTTTGGGATTCCCACAGGCACCTGACTGGCTACTGAAAACAGGATGCTGAATTATTTTTAACTTGTTCAATTGATTTAGGCAAGTTGGAATTCTAAAAGAAAGTTTGTACATCTTGATTGTTAGTTTGATCTGAAATATATAAATGAACAAAGAAATCCTTAGGCTATTTGATTACAGGCAGCAATACCCCTTTCTCTCTTTTTTAAACCCCTGGAAGAATTTCCTCCCTTGCATTTGTTGTTTAGTCGTTTAGTCATGTCCAACTCTTCATGACCCCATGGACCAGAGCACTCCAGCCACTCCTGTCTTCCACTGCCTCCCACAGTTTGGCCAAACTCATGTTAGTGGCTTTGAGAACACTGTCCAACCATCTCGTCTTCTGTTGTCCCCTTCTCCTTGTGCCCTCCATCTTTCCCAACATCAGGGTCTTTTCCAGGAAGTCTTCTCTTCTCATGAGGTGGCCAAAGTACTGGAGCCTCAGCTTCAGGATCTGTCTTTCCAGTGAGCACTCAGGGCTCCCTTGCATGCTAACAACTTATTCTGTCACCAAAAGGGAAAAAAAGCTGAATCAGTCCCCAATCTGGTGCCCTCCAGTTTTTTTGGAATGACAACACCTCAGACCCAGCCAACACTTTCCCCCAGGTCTGTTAGTTTTTGGTCCAAAACATCTAGAGGGCAAGAGGTTTGGAAGGCTACTATATGGTGTATCTTTTCACACCCTATTTATCGCTTTTAGTTGCCATCATTTTGTAGACTTCCACGTGCCCTGTATCTTTCTGCCATGTTCCCAAGCCTATTATTCTCACTTTGATTTATGTACAACACAAAAAATTGAGAGAATCAGGCCTGCTGCTAATGGCATAGTGCTATCCTGGATTTTGTTGTGTGCTAGGATATATGGACACAGCTTTTCTATACATAAGAGAGTGGACTTAGTGAAAACAGGGCTTTCCTCCGATAGTTTAACTATGATGAATTTAGAAACAAAAATATGGGTATTATTATGGATTTGAATTGCTAACAAGGAGGGCCCTGCTGGATCAGACCAAAGGCCAATTCAGTCCATTATGCTGTTCTCAGAGTGCTAAGCCAGATGCTCAAGGGGAGCCCACAAGTGGGACCATAGTGCAACAGTAACTAATATTTGAAGGCGCCCTGCCTCTAATGCTGGAGGTAGAATACAATTAGAGTGACTTTTAGCCCATTTCCCCTTAAGCACTGCCAAAAGCATTCTCTGTGTTGTGAAGTGGACATTTCAAGGTCATCATGGTGAGGATAATATTGGCAATAGAAAGTGGTGTTAATTTCTGAATAGTTAAGTGAACCTATAGTATACATGCCTGTTGCCTTACATTGTCCCATTTGATAGAAGAAAGTTTTGACTGAATTGGGTAGTGCTTGTTTGTTTTTCTGCATTTCTCCTTGAACTTGCAGCAATCGGTGCATATGCTGAGGGAAATGGATGTGTTTTCATTCGGCTCATGCATGAATGAAGAGTAATGCAATTAGAACAGATTATGATATACCCCATTTGCAAAACATACAGACTCTAAGTTCCCAACCAACAGCAATTATAGTTCTTCTTAATTATCCTCTTGCAGTATATTTCCCAGAAGGAAATGTTTGATGTGGACGTGAGTACATGTATGTGGTGGCAAATGAGGCAGCAGGATCTCTCTGCTTCAGCAAAGCAAAGCCGGTGGAATCCTGTTTAACTGCTCTTTGATCATTCTTATGTTCACATTGCAGTCAAGACATTGTGTCAGCTATATTCTTTCGTGTTGAAACAGAAGCACCAAAGGGGTGGGGTGGGGCTTTTACTTCACTGTCATCAAGTCACCTGTCTGTAGGATGGTGGGCCTTCCTAAACCAACAGCAATACTACTTCAGCTCTGTCAGGAGAATGCCACCATAGCAGCAACAGATTGCACTGTGATTTGGTTCAGACAACCTCCTTTCCCATATTTCCTCTATCCACCTCCCACCAACGTGATAAAAATAATAATTCCATCTTCTTGTCTGAATTTTAGCCTTCATGTATGTCACATCTCTTATGCTAGATCAATCTAGAAAAGCATCCATGTATCCTTTCCTCAGGGACAGGGGTGGCGCTGTGGGTTAAACCAGAGTCTAGGACTTGCTGATCAGAAGGTCGGCAGTTCGAATCCCCGCAATGGGGTGAGCTCCCATTGCTCGGTCCCTGCTCTTGCCAACCTAGCACTTCGAAAGCACATCAAAGTGCAAGTAGATAAATAGCTGCTCCAGCAGGAAGGTGAACGGCGTTTCTGTTTCTGGTTCGCCAGAAACAGTTCGCCAGAAGCGGCTTAGTCATGCTGGCCACATGACCCGGAAGCTGTACGCCGGCTCCCTCAGCCAATAAAGCGAGATGAGCGCCGCAACCCCAGAGTCGATCATGACTGGACCTAATGGTCAGGGGTCCCTTTACCTTTATCCTTTCCTCAGCTGAAACTCACAAATTTTGAATTTCTTTAAAAAGAGGAGTGGGGAAATTATCTTCTTCCCACTTACATGGCATCATGGCTGTTGTAGTTTGCATTCAACTTTGTGGAGATGAAACCTGCTAAAGCTCTGCTGGCCCTACCACCTTTCATTGAGGGAGTGGCTGTCAATGAGTAGCACTTGTATCCGTTAAGCATTACAGAGTCATTGTGCCATGTTTCTTATAGCAGAATAATATCACATTGCTCAAAATAGTTCATCAGCTGTTTATTATTTTGCTTGGAACGCCAGCTTGCTATGTTCCATGACATCAGTTTTAGCCCCAATTCCTTTAAGGCTCTGTGCCTGTCATTTCCACTTTGTCCAGGTCCCTAAATTCAACGGTGTTAGTATCCTTTCTGATTCTCTGGAGAGGACTGCGTATTTCATTTGGAGCTAATTTCCAGTAGCTCAGCCAGGAATTCATAGTCACACAATCAGGATTGTCCCTCACCATATCATATTCCAAGGGGGCTTGAGTTTGCAGCTCTGCATCTATGCACTTAAACGTTCCTCTGACAACCTTCTTTTTAACCATACATTTTGGAGAAACAGCTTGTGGGTGAAAGGTTTGATTGTCAATTGTTTCACCAACGTTTTGTTGCCCATGCTGTTGTATTTGGGTCAACCTGGACTGTAACTTAGCTAGTTTGGTAAAAATATCACTTTGCTTTTTATCTGGTAGGTTAATATAATTACTCAACAAATCCTCTTCTTCTGGGACTCTCCAGTCTGCTGAATCTGGAGGGTAATTTTTATTCGGAACTGAGGTAGATTGATTAGACCTCTTGAATTTTCCTTGCACCATCTCTGGAGTTGCTGGTAGTGCCATAATTCTTCCCATTGACTGTGATCTTCTTCGGCAATAAGACAAATGTCAGCTTTAGTTGAGGTGACTTTGTTCCTCCTGTATACCTGAAGGAGCGTCTCCACCCCCATCGTTCAGCCCGGACACTGAGATCCAGCACCGAGGGCCTTCTGGCGGTTCCCTCATTGCGAGAAGTGAGGTTACTGGGAACCAGACAGAGGGCCTTCTCGGTAGTGGTGCCCACCTTATGGAACTCCCTCCCTTCGGATGTGAAGGAAATAAGCAGCTATTTTCTCTTTAAAAGACATCTGAAGGCAGCCCTGTTTAGGGAAGTTTTTAATATTTAATGCTGTATTGTTTTCAACACTTGATTGGAAGCCACCCAGAGTGGCTGGGGAAACTCAGCCAGATGGGCGGGGTATAAATAATAAATTATTATTATTATTATTATTATTATTATTATTATTATTATTATTATTATTATTTGTTTCCAGTCTTAAATTGGGCTGAAGGCTCTATCTGGCACACATGATTGTTGAACAATAGCATACATTTTCTGCCATCTTTGCAAGAGGGGAGAACAACTGGGTCATTCCTGGGGGAGGACTCACTACCCACTGTTTTTCAACAGCTGGCCTTCTCAGGCAAGTGGGGCTGTTTTCTGGAACAGGACAGTGACAGGAAAAGGTGAGCAGCCAGAAGAACTCCCAAGCTTTTGCCATGTCTCCCTGCTCTGCATTTGCTGCTGCTATTTCTGTCAGACGGGAGGGGAGAGCCCTTGGCAATATCCATCACTGCACCTGACACAGCAAGTAGCTTGGGGTATGCTAGCCCATGCAACCCACACTGCTCTGTCCTCTAACACCTCTGTGGTCACTACCTGAACTACCACCTCATTCTGCCTGATGATGAAACCAAACCTCTAGCATCCCCAAATGGATGCCCATATGTATTGTAAAATACATGTGCATGTTTGCTGTTGGGAAGAAGGTGTGCAACATTCAATCACATTTGTCACAGCAAGTGTGGAGTTGCCTTGGAAATTTAAATTTGAGAAAAGTAGCCATAGTCTGCAGATTCTGGAACTACCTGCCCGGGCAGTAATGCTTCCAAATACCAATTGCTGGAAACAGGGCTGGATTTAGGTTTCATGAGGCCCTAAGCTACTGAAGGTAATGGGGCCCTTTATATGTCCTTTGTCACTGTTTTTTGTGTTAAACATATGCTATGTGGCAATTTATGGACCTAACAAACACTGTTCCTGTATGTAGGTTTTATTTTATTTGTTTTTTATCTTATATTTTGGAAATGTACATCCAGGTGTTTTTTTTTCCCTTTCAATTTTTGTGGGGCCCTAAGCTATAGCTTAGGGGGACGCGGATGGGTAAAACCTCAGCACCTAGGACTTGCTGATCGCATGGTCGGCGGTTCGAATCCCCGCGGTGGGGTGCGCTCCCGTCGTTCGGTCCCAGCGCCTGCCAACCTAGCAGTTCGAAAGCACCTCCGGGTGCAAGTAGATAAATAGGGACCGCTTACCAGCGGGAAGGTAAACGGCATTCCGTGTGCTGCGCCGGCTTGCCAGATGCAGCTTGTCATGCTGGGCACGTGACCCAGAAGTGTCTGCGGATAGCGCTGGCCCCCGGCCTCTTAAGTGAGATGGGCGCACAACCCTAGAGTCTGTCAAGACTGGCCCGTACGGGCAGGGGTACCTTTACCTTTAAGCTACAGATTGTTTAGCTTATACGTAAACCCAGCACGGGTCCTGCTTCTGGGTTTCACATGGTCATCTGGTTGGCCACTGTGAGAACAAGATGCTGGGCTAGATGAGAAGAAGAAGAAGAAGAGTTTGGATTTGATATTCCGCCTTTCACTCCCCTTCAGGAGTCTCAAAGCGGCTAACATTCTCCTTTCCCTTCCTCCCCCACAACAAACACTCTGTGAGGTGAGTGGGGCTGAGAGACTTCACAGAAGTGTGACTGGCCCAAGGTCACCCAGCAGCTGCATGCGGAGGAGCGGAGACGCGAACCCGGTTTCCCAGATTACGTGACTACCACTCTTAACCACTACACCACACTGGCTCTCTTGACCACTACACCACACTGGCTCTCTCTCAAGATGAGCCATTGGCCTGATACAGAAGGATTTTCTTAAATTAGAAAGAAAGAAAGAAAGAAAGAAAGAAAGAAAGAAAGAAAGAAAGAAAGAAAGAAAGAAAGAAAGAAAGAAAGAAAGACATGGGCATCCATATATCTTGAACCATGCACCAACAATTGTTGTTCATAGTTCTTCCAAAGAGCATATGGTGACTGACTTGCACACTGTCACATACTGTTCAACAGAGCAAGAGAACAAAAATAATCTGGAGCAAAATTATGTCATGCTCACATAAGCCTTTTAAAATTCATTTTTAAGATTGAGAGAGGGGGAGAAACACAGGGCAAAGGGGAAGGGGCACTGGGTCTCTATTTTCATTCTTGATCTTTTATTGTTATGTTTCCTATATCAAAAGGGGTGGGGGAAGTGACTGCAATGTGGTTTGCCCAACCTAAGGGCAATGTCTGTTTTGCTCATCAGGCTATATTTAGAACTGTCACTTGTTAAGAACACTGTCAGCCAAAATTAATTCATAGAGAAGCTTTGCATTACGCACTCCCCCTTGAACAGCGATACTGTAATATCACAAGCAACCAAAATAAAAGGAATGTGTGATCATACAATCTAAACATTGGTTAATTCATAACAGTTTCATCCCCATTTTAACATTTCGTCTTAATAAGAGCTGTTGCTAGGGAACTCCCCTGGCACATTCCTCTCTAATCCCCATAGGTTTGCACTGCTAGGACTGGTTCAGTGCTGCCTTGCAACACAAAGCAGTCGTCACCAGTCAGGTCTAGCTAACATAATACCCATGCTTAAATTCCGATGTTTGGCAGCCAAAGCAGAAAATCCGTTCTATAAAGGTGTCACACTGCACTACACATCACTGTATTGTCAGAAATAATGGTTTGATCCATCAGAATTCAGCTTTGAGACTTGTTATAGCTTAACCATTGCAGATGCAGTTGTTTGTCTCATGAGGTTTTTCTTTTCAAGAGTTAACCTATTTGCACATATGTCCCAATGTGTAGCCCCACCCCTGACACTGTATGTGCCAACTAGCCCCACCAACTGCCGCACACAGGGCACCACCATGCAGATGTATGTGGCACATGAGCAGACTGGTTCTGTCTGCAATGTGCAACGAGGGGCTGCATGCCACAGGCCTGCTCCCTGATCCCCTGTTGCTCTACATGGGACTGGTTACAATGCCTTCACCATAAATGATGTGCATGTACTATGGCTAGTGAAATCATACTCACACAATCCTTTGCTCCCTGATCAACTGGCACAACCGTTTGGGCATAATGCTAAACAACTGTTAAGTTTTAGGAGAACAAGAGTCAGCAAGGCTCACTTTCTTTCTATGCTGTGGCCTTGAGAAGGATCTAAAGCTTCTCATTTAGATTAACAGCTGTTTAGTGTGTCATCCCAACCAAAACAGGGTTTGTGTTAAGTATGCCTGGTTAAAACAATCTGACTCCATCAATTATGGTTGGAAGGCGGAGCTGTTTCAGCCAAACATGGTTTATTTAAGTTTAGATTAAATGACAGTTAATATAAATAGCAGTGGGAACTTCTGAACTTTTCCTCGTGGTGCATCAAAAGGGGAAGGGAGAACATATGAGTTCAAGATGAATTGTATGTATTTTCAAAACATAAAATGTTTAACATGACATATGAATGAGAGCAGTGTGTCATAATCAAACACATGTGCAACTGCACTCCCAACAGACAAATCTCAAGAAGATAGTTCCTAGGAGATGAAGAGTGTCTTATTTGTTCCCAAGTGATTATGTTCTCATGGGTTACTTGGTTAATATAGGAAACAGTGACACGGCAAAATCTCTTATGATGATAGTGCTATTTTTCTAGAAAATGAGGTGCCAGAACTCACTATGAATGCCCCCCTCGTTGTCTTTGAATGGCAATGGAGCCTGCCTGAAAGGTGCTGGAACTGAGTTCTGGCAAGTTCTGGCTGAAAAAAGCCCTGAATTGATAGTATTGTAACTGTAGGCTGAAATAACTGTACTATTCATTTTGCTTGCCTTTGCTTTTGAGATCTAAAGAATCCTTGCAACGTGGCTCAGATGAAAGATAGCCATTTGTTTAAAACATGCAGTCAGTTTTGTGAGAGAACCAGTGACACCGAGAAACTTCTGTCATGCTGGAAAAGGCATTTCCAAATACTTCTATTATGGACTTTTCCAAATGTAGATTGGTTAGTTATATTGGGTACTTGCTACAGTAGTCTTTTGTCAAAAGTAGGCTGGCATTGTGCCTTCCTGAAATATTTACATTTATGGGAACTCTGAGCTCATTTAAGGGGAAAAAAATAGAATGAATGATTCAGTGCTTTACAAAAAACCAAGTTTTACACCATGGTGGAGTTAAAGATGAACAGCAGTGCCAAAAAAGGAACATGGAATTAAGTTGCAGTCATGAATAGCTATTCACAAGCATATAAATTCATGGTTGTATAGTGAGTTCCAAACTACCATCTGGAATTACTTGCTTGGCTTCAATGAGAGAGCTGCAATTTGTTCCAAACACCTCATTTTGGGATTTCCTTAATGTACCAGAAAATAGCAATAAAGTATTTCAGAGCTAGGGGAGGTAGTAAGCAACACTTTCCTCGGTCTTGATTAAAACAAAACTTCTACAGAAGGAACAGCTTGGTTTTAAATCAGCACCTGGATTTTGCTCCATTACTTCCAGATATTTCAAACTACAAGTGGAGGTAGTATAACAGTATAAGAGCAATTTTAAATGTACCACACCTTAAAACAACTATTAAGTTCAGAGATATTTAGGCTGCAATCCTAAGCACACTTGCCACAAGGGAGTAAGCTCCAACTACATGAGATCTACTTCTGGTTAAACATGTTTAGGAGTTTGCTGAACGTGTAAAGTGATTCCACTGAAAAAACATTTTGTTTGAAGTCAGACAAAAGTCCTATCTGCATGTGTGAACTCTTTGCCCCATGTGCAGGAGTGTGACATGGCAAGCCTATTCCCTTCTGCATATACTGAAACCCATCACCAGGCTCTATGGGTCTAGCCACTGAAGCAGACCCACTGAAATTAATGGGCCTAAGTTACTTGTGTCTATTAATTTCAATGGGTCTACTCTGATTAAGGCTAGCACTGGACAGAACCCTATGCTCTGCTACTACTATACACTAGAACATAACATCAGACTGATATTGGTAGTCCCCCCCCCCCCCGCGTGTTATAATCGGTGCTTCCCAAATGCTCAATTTTCATTTATTCATTTATTTGTGGTATTTATAAGTCAACTGATTACAAAACCTCTCGTGTCAGCATTACAGGAAGTTAAAAATCAGTAACTCTACCATAGTGATACAATAAATGTGATGCAGCATAGAAACAAGCTTTAAAAAACTAAATCAATATCAAAGAATGTTGAACAGAACACCAAATTTAAAAGCCCTTGGAAAATAAATAGGGTTTCTATTGGCTCTGAAAGGACATTAAATTAGGCACTAGGCAAGCCATTCAAAGGAGGGCATTTGATAATGGGATGCCATCAGGGAAGAGCACTTGGTTATTTGGAGCATTTGTACCCTGCTTTTCAGGCAAAAGGGCTTCCAGAACAGCTTACATACAAAACAAGACAGTTCCTAACTGCAGGCTTACCATCTAAAAAACATGACACACCTGGGTGAGGGACCCAGAAAAAAACCTCCAGGAAAGTTCTAAGGCTTGGGGTTGGTACACGTGGGAAGAGATGAACCTTCATAAACATGTCCCCAAACAATGGAATGTTTTAAACTTTAAAGGTCAAATTTAGCATCAGATAAATTGTAAGCATATAAAATAGCTTCTTACTGAAATTTTAAAAATGTACTAGGTTGAAACTGTCTGATCATACTTATTCCAGTAACCAAATGCTAGCTGAAAGGTCTTGCATTGCTGGTTGATCATCATATTTTTGCAGGCATGCTGTCTTATGCAAATCAGTTCTCCCAGTAGACTCGGACATGGCTTGATCATTCATAATGGTCATTGATAGCTTATTAAACTGACCATCTGCTCCTCAAAGTATCTTGAATGCAAGTCACATCTACCTGTCAGAGCGAGATCTAAAACTAGTTTTCCATCTGGGAAGGTGTATGACTTCCAAGGTATATCAAATAGCAATTTGAGAAAGAAAATACAGCTGTGATTTGTGTGAGATGGGAAGAAGCAGATTTGGGCTTTCCTTGTTGCTTCTGTTTTTTCTACATACTCTTTTAGAACAGCATTTTTTTGAAAAAAATTTATCCAGGATTAACTAGATGATCTGCACACTTCCTTTAACTGAAAATTGGGACCTCAAATCGCCATATCATTTTCTTTTGGAAGGGCATCTGAGCATCACAGTTAATTAGAGAGTGTGACATAAGTGGATGACGACCCCTTGAACTGCAACGAGTTGCTGACAGTCCACAAGGCTGAAATAGAAATAGCTGTCATTGATGTTTTAATTAGGATTTTGCTAATGCATCCCCTCCCCCAGAATTCTGATGACACAGGTCAAATTATTCTTGTAACCAAACAAGTGAAACTTGGGGTGGGTGAGGGAATTTACCACCTCTGAGAGACGTCTCAGTAGCTTCACAAAAGACAAAAAAAAATCCATTCATCAGGAACATGTGGTGGTGTTTCTTTCCTTCCAGATTTAGGAAGAGCAGATTTGGGTTACCATTGTTTCACCTTGACCGTTATTTTTCCCCTCCCACAATATTATTTATTGTTTGTAAGGCACAACTCTCTATACATTAAGAAAAAATATCATGACAATGAGTAGCATAAAATCAATGGTAAAGTTACATTCATAAAACAACCACAAAATGTGCCACAAATCAGTAGATTAATGTAGTATAGCAACACAACTGGCCCACCCTACAGAGAAAGTCTCAGGTGCCTAAATGTTGATACTTGCCTGATGTTCATTGGAATCAACATTCCAAAATCCCTATTCTTAGTGGACATAGGACAGATCTTGAGAGCATATGACACTGATAAATATGTCTTTCCCTAGGATCAAAGTGACCAGGCAGGCATATATGTCATGAACTGGCAGGACAACAGGGAAGAGGAAGAGGAGGAAGAAGATCCTGGAAAGGGGTGTCACCAGGACTGGGACACACCAGAGCAAGCTGGGGATGGGGAAGGAGAGATTGGTGTAAGAAGTACTCAGAGGATGATGAGGGGATGGTGATCAGTGCACAGGAACCAGAGCAGCAGGACCCATCACCAGAGCTCTATGTTTGTGATGAAATCTTTCCAAAGTCCATGGTGATCCCTGCACTCATTAGCTGCAAAAGACAGCTTGTTGTTTCACCTGATTCTAGCTGCATGACTCTTTTGTATGCCATTAAGAATAAACATGTTCAATAGCAATAGTTGTGGCAATGGGTGGTATCTGGTTAAATTGTTTTCAGAGTAGACCCACTGACATAAATGGACTTAAATTAGTCCAGTGTATGTTCATGTCAATCGGTCTACTCTGAGTATAATTTAGTCAGCTACCACCCAGTAAATTTCTATCCCCATCCCAAGAATGTCGCTGTCTGGATGACTCCCTTAGGTATCTTGGGCATGAATGAGTACAAGATGGTAGAACATAATTCACTCATTGTAAATGCATGCTCATTTTCCTTCACTAACCCAATACTTACTTGAACCTTGAAGATAGAACAAGGTTGCTTTTCTCTATAAAACTGCTAATTTTGTAAACATGGGGAGGGGTTCTATGCAGGACAACCTTACAAACAGGATCTCTCCCATTTCTCTGCCATATTTGGAGCTTCTCCCAATGTTTCATTGCCATCTCTGTAACCAGAACTCTCGGGGGGGGGCATTATGAGGAGCTGTGATGCTAAACTCCTGCACTTCAAAATTTGCCGCTACCCCTTTGAACTTTTGCCTTTGTGAAAACCAAGTTATTTTAGCAAGCTGATGTGTAACCAAGAAGCCAAAAATTTGTTGTTGTTTTTCAAATGACCAGTTTGCATCAACAATTTCCCCAAATATAGCTGTACTGAAATTACACAATTGGAAATCGGTCAAGCTGATGGGTATATTTTTATCTCAAAATTTATTATTTGGGTCAGGCAGTCATCTAGCAGCCCTGTGTGTGATCGTAATTATTGATTTCAGCACTCCAAACGGCTGAGCAAATGGCATATCTAATAGCAAGCGTGTGTGCAGCAGTGAAAGCCAAGGACAGAATAGAATTCAGCATTCACTTACCAAGTTCTGAAAATATGGTTTCAACTCGCCAAAGTTTTTGCACTTACATAAAATTCTGATTTTTGTTTTTAAAAAACATCACTTGAAATATTAAATAAAATATATTATCAAGTAAAAAATGCTAATGTTACTTTTTAAAATATGTAGTCCATACTGGAAATCATACATATACCCACTGAAGGACAATTCACCAGATAGTTCCCCATTAATAGTAGGTGGGTGTATTTTACCACAGAACATTTAAATTACTAATTACTAAATTACTAATCACCTTTGTACAATCAAATTTTAGCTTATTTTGCTGAGAGGTGGACATTTAAAATTGCCATTTCTAATGCATGTAAAATCCTGATCACATGTTAATTTGACTTTATGACTTTAAAGAGACTAGAATTTCCCCCATAATTTCATTTTCTTTTCTTTTTCTCATACTATGTCTCTTTTTCTCTCTCCTTCATACTGACAACTCCAGGACACATTCACCCTAGATCTCTAATAATGGTGTAGGATGGAAGTACACTTATAGCATCTGTGGTAATATCTGTAACATCACGCCTTGGGCTTAGATATTGTTTACAGATCAGTTAGTGGGGTTCTTCACACTTTAAAGTACATAGATGCCCTATATCAACCTCTGGAGGAAAGAATCATAAGCATTTCAAAGTACAGTGCCCCAATTAGGGCTATAGACATTTGAGATGTGTGCATGTTTAATATATGACTAAGGCACTGTGTGTTAAACCACAGAGCCTAGGACTTGCTGATCAGAAGGTCGGTGGTTCAAATCCCCGTGACAGGGTGAGCGCCCGTTGCTCGGTCCCTGCTCCTGCTAACCTAGCAGTTCGAAAGCACGTCAAAGTGCAAGTAGATAAATAGGTACCACTCCGGCGGGAAGGCAAACGGCGTTTCCGTGGGCTGCTCTGGTTCGCCAGAAGCGGCTTAGTCATGCTGGCCACATGACCCGGAAGCTGTACGCCGGCTCCCTCAGCCAATAAAGCGAGATGAGCGCCGCAACCCCAGAATCGGTCACGACTGGACCTAATGGTCAGGGGTCCCTTTACCTTTACCTTTTATTAGTTTTTTAGAATATAGCTACTGAAAGTCAATAAGATGTACAACTCAATCTAAGGAAAATCTGGGGTGTATGAGCAGAGGGCCCTCCCTCCTCCAAATTATCCCATTTTCTATAAGTAAATGTTGCCATTATAATTAAGATATATAGGGGAAGGTCATTTGTGTTGCTCTGGTTCTGCAGAAAAGCCCACAGGGCAAGAGAGATCCATAGTTACAGGACCATGGACAGCTCCAAGTGTATAGCTTGCTCCAACAAAGGTCAAAAGCAAGCTGAGCCTTAACCCTCTGTCCCCAGATAACTTCTCCCAGGCTCCATCCATTGTGGAGAACTTAGCTTGTCTCTGGCCTGAAGAAAGGTACTCCTCTGATCTATGGCCTTCTGTTTGGTGCGTTCTCTGCATCACTGGACCACCAAATGTGGAAGGCATTTGGTTCCTCAGGCTCAGGAGAAGGTCCTGATCCTGTATACCCCAGTGCTATGGGAGGTTTTCTGTGGCCCCTGTATGCCAACCTCAGGCTCAGTAGTCTTCTGACCAGCAGTTGCCTCAGAGCCCTGAACCAAGTAGGCCTAGTCTCTCAGCAGGTAGCTCTGCAGCCTCAGACTCTGTGTCCAAGTCACTGTTGAACGCCAGGGTCGTGGCACTATTCTGCTCAAGAGCTCCATAAAATGTAAAGCTGCTCTGTGCTTCCAGTATTCTGGCAATTAAGTGCAACATCACTGGGATGATAGATAAGGAAGGGAAGCACTGATGTCATGTTTTGTTTCTTCTGTTCTTTGTTCCGACCAAAGAAGGTGGGAGCAGCATCCCCGAACTTCCTCCCCTCGTCAGTTCTAGTGATCGTTATGCTTCCATTGATCTCAATATTTTCCTGGCTTGTGAACTGATTGGCAGCCGCTAACCCTTTCATTTTCTAATTTTCGTAACACTGTCTCTTATTTAAATTATCTATGACATTCAAAAACCATCAAAAACATTGCACGACTTCTATGTAAATGCTTCACTTTCACTTCACAGTCCTCCCAACACACGTAGTACTTCTAGAGTCCGCCACATTTCTGAAGACAGACATGTGTTAATTTGATAAGGGGGACATTTTGTTTCAATGCTAAATGCAGTTTCATACTCTTGAAGGTGTGAACCATGTACATCACCTTGATCTCCTCAGATAAAAAGCTAGACTATAAATGCAATAAATAAATAAATGTATTGCCTCAGAGAAAACAAGGAAAGAGATACACAAAAAGAGGACCTAAGAAGGAATCTGGGATTTTATATCCTAGTGATGAGAGAGAACTGGGGGGGGGGGGAGAGAGGGCTGAAGGATAGTGAAAGGAAGAAATCAAATAACACAACAATATAGTGGGTTCTTTGATGACACAGGTGTCTAGGTTCTCAGAGTAAGGATCCCAGCAGGTTCTCTCTGAAATGAAGAGGACACCTGGGAAACTCAGGATCCTCATCTCCAAGGGCAGGAAGAATTCTAAGCAGGGCTTTATACACCAGAGAGAGATCTTCATTTCAGCCCAGTAGCAAATAGATGACAGCTTTGTTGTATGTTCCCTAATAAGATTGTGTCTTCTGGGATGGAGTTTTATTTGGGGAGGTGGACTCTGTGTGTGTGCTTTCCTGCACAAGCAGCTGTAAATTACAGTTTAATGTATACTCTAGCTGATCTGATGTCATGAAAGCTGGCATTCAGGAGCTCACAGCAGCAAGTCGTTTGATTAGCTATAATTGGAATGAGACCACTAAGTACACAGAGAATAATTTTGCCAAAGCTCTTACCAAGATTCCCATTTAAGAATGGTGGACTTTGCATCGCACCGACGTCAGCACCTCCCTCCATTCCATCCCCCAAGTGAGCCAAACTGTGAAATAATTTTTAAAACTTTAATTGTGTCCTAATAATTAAATGATGTTAGAAGAACAGTGTTCCTGGGGGAGGGTGAAAAATACAGCACTTTGCGTAAGAATTGTGTTTGATTTAAAATTAATTGTGCAGCATGTGTTTTTTTAATATATAAAAAATCTTTGATTAGATACATTCTGCTGAACAGAGTGTAACAATGGGATAATTAGTTCTACAATTCTTTCTTGTAATCACATGGAAACAATAAATTGGGATGCAAAGAGCTTAATTAAACTGATTAACTTAGCTGTTTTGTTCTTATTGGTTTTACAGGACACAAGGTAAAATCTGCCAAAAAGTACAAAGATACGTTTTCTAGGATGCTGTATTAACTCTTATAATGGTTGTAATTAATGGATTTCCAATAATCTCGTTGTCAAGTCTTTTGTTTCTGTTATAATGAGAAATGCATTGTTCACGTATATCTGAGACAAGTTCCAACCAATCCAAGGAGGATAAGACCCTCTTATTCCAAATCAAATGGCATTCTGATAGGCATCATTCCATCTCTCTGTAAACCAGCAAACACAAAATAAACCCTCAGGAATCAGCTCATTCATCAAATAATTAAGAGACTTCTACTTATGACAGTTTACCCTGAATTGTGACTTGTAATGCAAACAGGAATGCAAAGTCATTTCTTTGCCTCAGAGAACATACTCAAAATAAAGCCATCAGAATCTAGATTCTTGGGCAACAATGCAGAAAAACTCTGCTCAGTTTAAATTCCATTAATATCAACAGCATGTTGGTCATTATTAACTATTGTCCCACTGATTTTAATCACACAAGATAGCACAATCCTAAACATGTTTAAAAGTCAGACAGTTTCAAAGAAAACAAATTATAAAATATTTCTGATCTCCACGCACTGCTTCAGCTTTGATGAACATATGCAGAATTTGATTCTAAAGCAGGAATGGGGTCCTTCAGATGTCGTTGGACCACAACTTCTATCAGCCCCAGTCACCAAGGGATGATGAGTGTTGTAGCTCAGCAACATCTGGACTGCCATAGGCTACCCCTCCAGGATTTAAAGCATCAACATACATTGGATTACAAATAATACATATACAGTGGTACCCTGGTTTTCAAACACCTTGGTTCTCAAATGCTGGAAACCCGGAAGTAAGTGTTCCGGTTTTCTAACGTTTTTCAGAAGCCAAATGTCTGATGCAGTTTTCGGCTATTGTTTCTGGGGCATCTGCACCAATCAGAAGCTGAGGCTTGGTTTTCGAACATTTCGGGAGTCAAACGGACTTCTGGGATTAAGTTTGGCGTTTTTGTTTTTGCTATTTATTTTGCGTTTTTGTTTTTGAGGCTTTTTCGGTTAATTTGTTTTTGTGACTGTGTGGAACCCAGTTCAGCTATTGATTGATTGATTGACTGATTGTATGATGTGGAAATGGATAAAAGACCCACATCCAAACAATGACTATCATCAGTGCAGGTAAGAAAAACAATTAATTTTAATTTTTATCATCTACAAAACTGTCTTATTTATTTTATAGTACAGTGCATTGATTATTGCTTTCGTTTTATGGATCAATGGTCTCGTTAGATAGTAAAAATCATGTTAAATTGCTATTTTAGGGGTTATTTTTAAAAGTCCAGAACAGATTAATCCATTTTGCATTACTTTCTATGGGAAAGTGTGCCTTGGATTTGGAACGCTTTGGTTTTGGAACCGACTTCTGGAACAGATTAAGTTTGAGAACCAAGATACCACTGTATGTGTGCTGAGATATGCCAGGGTATTTTGAGGGATCTAAATATCAGCGCAATGGACAGCACCATCCCCCCCCCCCATTTTTTCAAAAAACAAAAGCTGCCTTGGAAGAGTTTCTTGCTTTTGTTTTGCTTCAGAAAGTTTGTGTGTGAGAGAGAGTGCAAATATGGGTTGGATCCATATGTGTGCGAGCAGAACTCTACTCATGGAAAAGTTTTCCTGGTTCCATAATAATGCATATTATTATTATTATTATTATTATTATTATTATTATTATTTCATTTATTTATTATTTATACCCTGCCCATCTGGCGGTGTTTCTCCAGCCACTCTGGGTGGCTCCCAACAGAATATTAAAAACATGCTAAAACATTAATAACTTCCCTAAACAGGGCTGCTTTCAGATGTCTTCTAAATGTCAGGTAGTTGTTTATTTCCTTGACATCTGGTGGGAGGGTGTTCCACAGGGTGGGTGCCACTACCGAGAAGGCTCTCTACCTGGTTCCCTGTAACTTCACTTCTCGCAGTGATGGAACTGCCAGAAAGCCCTCGGAGCTGGACCGCAGTGTCTAGGCAGAACGATGGGCGTGGAGACGCTCCTTCAGGTATACTGGGCTGAGGCCATTTAGGGCTTTAAGCGTCAGCACCAACACTTTGAATTGTGCTTGGAAACGTACTGGGAGCCAATGTAGGTCTTTCAGGACCAGTCTCGGCAGCCCCCCCAGCCACCAGTCTAGCTGCTGCATTCTGGATTAGTTTCTTTCCACTCACATAAGATATCTGTGAACCCAAGCCTTATATCAAAGTACAGAAACATGCAAAGCCACCTTTGAGAGGGTTAGTAGGGGCTGGACAATTACAAGAATGGATGGTGGTAATAAGTTTGGCTAAGTTTGAGAGCCTGTGCTTCAAAGATAATACATGTATTATGGTCTAATTTCCCAGCTGCTATATATTAGCAAAGCTCCACTGAAGTAGCGCAATTTAATCCAATAGAGCGCTGTCAGTTTATGTCAGAGGATTAGTCTTTATCTGTTACCTATCAATGTGTTACATCTGAATGCTTCCCATTAAAAGAAACTGTCTAATCACATTCAAGATTCCATCCTCTTATTTATTAAACACTGGTTTAATGGGTTTTCCAAATTAACGGGTAGAGCTGTGTCCTTTTAAATGTAATGGTAATATGAATTTTAGTTTATGTTAGTAATTGTAAAATCGAAGAAATCCTATCATACTTAATTCTCATTCTCTAGCTTCCCAGAAAAATAATAATGTTCATTCAATGGAACTGTTTAAGATGTAGTTTACATTTCAAAAAGAAATTAGGGGGGGCAGAGTAAAAAAGCTGGAGCGTCATAGACCTCGCAGAAGCCATGGTCTACTGCTTTGCAGAACTGGGCCATGCTATGTTTTGAGGAGCTCTTGTGAGTTCAGTGAGGGCAAGTCTCAGAAGATATGATTGGGGGAAATAATGTTCAGTTCCTCAGCAATTGGCCTATGGGGTGCTGCAGTTCCATATGCCCCTGCCCCCACCATACTTTTAAACATCTATATTCAACTACTGGGTAAAAGGTTTTGGGTGAAGAGGCATCAAAATGCTAAGGAAACCCAGCTCTAGCTCTCATCCTAGGAAACTAGTTACAAGTTCCTGAAGTGCTGTCTGATGTCAATAAGAAACTGGATGTGGTAGGACAAACTGAAACTTAATTCAGGCCATATGAAACTACTACTACTAATAATAATAATAATAATAATAATAATAATAATAATAATAACAACTTATTTAACTTATATGCAGAATTCATCATGCGAAAGACTGGGCTGGATGAATCCCAAGCCGGAATTAAGATTGCCGGAAGAAATATCAACAACCTCAGATATGCAGATGACACAACCTTGATGGCAGAAAGTGAGGAGGAATTAAAGAACCTTTTAATGAGGGTGAAAGAGGAGAGCGCAAAATATGGTCTGAAGCTCAACATCAAAAAAACGAAGATCATGGCCACTGGGCCCATCACCTCCTGGCAAATAGAAGGGGAAGAAATGGAGGCAGTGAGAGATTTTACTTTCTTGGGCTCCATGATCACTGCAGATGGTGACAGCAGTCACGAAATTAAAAGATACCTGCTCCTTGGGAGAAAGGCGATGGCAAACCTAGACAGCATCTTAAAAAGCAGAGACATCACCTTGCCAACAAAGGTCCGTATAGTTAAAGCTATGGTTTCCCAGTAGTGATGTATGGAAGTGAGAGCTGGACCATGAAGAAGGCTGATCGCCGAAGAATTGATGCTTTTGAATTATGGTGCTGGAGGAGACTCGTGAGAGTCCCATGGACTGCAAGAAGATCAAACCTATCCTTCCTTAAGGAAATCATCCCTGAGTGCTCACTGGAAGGACAGGTCCTGAAGCTGAGGCTCCAATACTTTGGCCACCTCATGAGAAGAGAAGACTCCCTGGAAAAGACCCTGATGTTGGGAAAGATGGAGGGCACAAGGAGAAGGGGACGACAGAGGACGAGATGGTTGGACAGTGTTCTCGAAGCTACAAACATGAGTCTGACCAAACTGCGGGAGACAGTGGAAGACAGAAGTGCCTGGCGTGCTCTGGTCCATGGGGTCATGAAGAGTTGGACATGACTAAACGACTAAACAACAACAACAACAACAACAACAACAACAACAACAACAACAACAACAAAATAATGCAAGAATGCTGGGAATGTGGGCTTGGGAGAGCCCATCGTTATTTGAAACTCTTTCCTGCCATATGATGTCCAAAATCTTCCTTAGTGTTACAGTGCATGTAACACTAAATCACCCCCTGAAAATGTGTGAGTGTGTGGATCTCATAAGGTGAGAGCTACTCTGGTCCTGCTGCTGCATTGCTGTGAGCTAAGATGTGGTTTGGTTTAGCATACTGTCCAAGCTTAAGCTTGTGTTTTACATTTTTCCAAACCACAAGCTGCTACCAAAGCTGATGCTTGGGTTTACGACTCATTGTTTGTCTGGAGCAAGGCAAACCATGAACCCAGGTTCACACAACATGCCTGGCTGTGATTTGCTCTCCAGGAAACTTCACCCTTATGTATTCACACTAAGCTATGGTTAGCTTTGGCTTCATGTGCGAACTAGCTCGTAGCCTTTTTTGATTGCCATTTTATGCATAAAATGATTCTCTTTAATAGATGTATACAACTTAGGAACCCCTAACCTGATTGTAGATTTCCAGCCCTGTGTGGTGGCTTGCTAGGGTGTCAACAAAGTTCTTGGTTTTGCTTCCTCTTTGCGAAGTTGGTGGTGGGCTGCTTTTGCCTTGGTTGATCACATGTTTGTGCAGGCCTGATTTTTAAGGGTTTCTGTTTATCAAAGTATTTTATAAATGAAAGCATTGGTTAGAATCATTTCCCAACCACAGCACTCTCTTCATAGCCTGAGTGGTGGATCATGTGTACAAGCAGCCCCACTTCCCTTAGAAGTTCAGTATAAAGCTCAGAGTAATAATAATAATAATAATAATAATAATAATAATAATAATAATAATAAATATTTATACCCTGCCCATCTGACTGGGCTTCCCCAGCCACTCTGGGCGGCTTCCAAAAAATATTAAAATACTGTAATACATCAAACATTAAAAGCTTCCCTAAACAGGGCTGCCTTCAGATGTCTTCTAAAAGTCTGGTAGTTGTTGTTCTCTTTGATATCTGGTGGGAGGGCGTTCCACAGGGAGGGCGCCACTACCGAGAAGGCCCTCTGCCTGGTTCCCTGTAACTTGGCTTCTCGCAGTGAGGGAACCGCCAGAAGGCCCTCAGTGCTGGACCTCAGTGTCCGGGTAGAACAATGGGGGTGGAGATGTTCCTTCAGATATACTGGACCAAGGCCATTTAACACTACCTCCTCCTGGAAGAGTCAGACATTGTATGATATTGTAGCAAAACAAACCAGAGACTGAGATAGAGACACAGAGGAGAGAGAGAATGGGGCTGGAATGCACAGAGCGGTCATTAAATCCAAACCAAATTAATCAAATCCAAAGGCTTTTTGCATTTCTGTTGTTAGTATCACCTTGCCTGTTTGGCTCCCTCTTTCCCCTCCCTACCCAATACAGCCAGCAGCGAGCAGCCAATGTAAGAGTAAAAGAGGAACAGACCATTGAGCTTAGTCTTCCCAGTACAGGGATAGAATGTGTCATTTCTACTCTTTTCTTCTTAAAGAGCTACTTAACGAAAATCAGTATGGTGTTCTGCTTCAGAACTGATTGCACATCCTTGGCCTTTGTGATTGCTGAAATATGAAATCATTTCACTTGACTCAACAAATAAATTAGTGGGTGGCACTTACATTATAAGCTTCAAGCGGCTACGTGACTCAGGAAAGAAAATGTTATTAATCAGAGTTCTTGGGGAGAAGATTCCACCATAAAGAAATTCAGGTCTGTGCTGCTTTTTTTAAAAGAAGGAATCATGTTGTAAGAAACTATACTAATCGTGAACTCAGGTGCTGGGTTTGTGACTGCTCTGCGGCAAAGGGGGATAGTAGAAACAAGACAGGGGAACACCTGAGTTTGCAAAAGAATAAGAATATTTAGGCAAAAACCCTAAAGAGCCCCCTCAAAAAACCCACCCCAAAATAGCCTAATGATCGGTGGCCACAGATTGTTGAGTGTCTGCTTGGGGGGGGGGGTGTATGACAGAGAGAGAGAGAGAGAGAGAGAGAGAGAGAGAGAAACCAGGGGGGTGGGGGAGGAAAAGAATGGAGTACCCTGAATGGCTAGCTCCCCTGATCACTGCCCCAATGCTCTCGTTATAGTTCTCCCCTTCTGCCTCTTTCTCACATTTTGAGTTCTAGCATGATGGAACATGGAAATAATAAAATGGCTGTCACAGGGAAAGTGAGACCATTCTCTTACAACATGATTCAACCCCAATAGAACTGTCACGTGTCTCTAATCTTTTATCTCTCTCCCTCCAGCTATACAGTCATACCTTGGAAGTCGAACAGAATCCGTTCCGGAAGTCTGTTCGACTTCCAAAACATTCAAAAACCAAACCGTAGCTTCTGATTGGCTGTAGGAAGCTCCTGCAGCCAATCAGAAGCCGCAGGAACCCCGTCGGACATTCGGTTCCAAAAGAACGTTTGCAAACCAGAACAATCACTTCAGGTTTGCGGCGTTCGGGAGCCAATATGTCCGAGTTCCAGGGTGTTCGGGATCCAAGGTATGACTGTACCAGGAATAGGCATTGGAGGGGAGTGTGGAGTGTTGGACTCTGGAATTTGTCTTGACCATCAAGATGCCAAAGTCAGTGCCAGCACAATGATGGAGGATGCACGTGCACACATGGTTTTGGTTTGGTTTCGTTTTTTGAGGGGGGTGCAGAGACTCAGCTGGAAATGTTGATAAGCATTTCTGTCCTCTATGGTCAGCCCTGGAGACCCTGTTCTCTGCTCCATCCAATTGTGAGATCAGAAGGACAGCTATAATAGCCAGTAGCGATGCCAAGATTATTAAATTCCCTACTGGGTGAGTACCACTCTTTGCCCAACTTAAAACAGTTTACCTTTTTATTCCAGTGACCCAAAATTTGGTGTTTTCAACTCTTTATGCTACCCACTAGAGTTTTTAGTCTTGTGCTGCTGTTTATTAATACTTCAAAGGCTGCTATTTGATTGTTATTCTTGATTTGTTGGTTTAAAATTTGCTTTTAATTTTTAACCTATTATATTTTTTTCCTATTGTGTTTTTCCTATAAAGACTCCATGAGAGTTTTTACAGAAATTGGGGTATTAAGTTCAAGTTATGCTAAATTAAACCATTAAATAGGTAAAGGTAAATGGACCCCTGACCATTAGGTCCAGTCACGGACGACTCTGGGGTTGCGGTGCTCATCTCGCTTTATTGGCCGAGGGAGCCGGCATACAGCTTCCAGGTCATGTGGCCAGCATGACTAAGCCGCTTCTGGCAAACCAGAGCAGCACACGGAAACACCGTTTACCTTCCCGCCGGAGTGGTACCTATTTATCTACTTGCACTTTGATGTGGTTTCGAACTGCTAGGTTGGCAGGAGCAGGGACTGAGCAACGGGAGCTCACCCTGTCACAGGGATTCAAACCGCCGACCTTCTGATCGGCAAGTCCTAGGCTCTGTGGTTTAGCCCACAGCATCACCCGTGTCCCTTAAATAGCGTCCTTTAAATAGTGTTAAATAGTGTAACATAAAAGCTTCAAAGAACAAAAGCTGCTCATCTTAATCAGGTTCTTGACTATATCAACATCTCACATCCAAATATTCTCAATCGTGGTGTTCTGGAAAGGAACACACAAATCTGAAAGTTGCAGTTTTGTTTCACACAATTGAGTCACATGAGGTTGGTTCAGGTACACATATTCACGAATGCAACGCAGTCATTTCGCTGTTGGGTGTTTATATCCATTCACATCAATTCAGATGAAATGCTTTTCAATTCACACACTGGATTCAGACATTTTAGCTGCTAGCCATCTAGTGTACTGTAATCAGGTATGGAGAAAAGAAGTAATACAAATTGATGTGTGAACAAATCCATGATTGCATTTAAATCCCATTGAAATTAAGAGTGTTCAAAGCTGGTTGATTTAAAAGTGAAAGGTCCTAATTTCAATCCACTTTCTAAACTTGTTTTGCACCCTGGCAGTACTCTAGTTTTAAATTTAGACACTTTTGTTAATTGACATAATGTGAATTTACTCTAAAAATAATAATGTAATGAGCAATTATCTATGACAGGAGTGCCTTTGAGTCAGTAGACTGCTTTCACTTTATTAATGTGGAAAAAAATAACCTTTCATGCTGTTGATCTATTATATTTGTTTGTTTTCATTAACATTGCACGGTGGAAGTAAAACATTTCTTGCCTAAGTTTGTGAGCTGCTTAATCTCATTGCAGATGACCATTATTAATTTCTGTATTTGGACTTTCTAATAAAAAGAGAAAGGGGCTTAGTCTGCCAATGAAACAACAGTGATTAGATTAGAAGTCAAATTTTAAAAATAGATTTGCTTCTTTCGTACTGTAGTTAGAAAGGAAGAGAATATGGAAAGCCCTTTCAATGTCAAGTGGATGAGTGTTAAAAATTATAGATTCCTCAGGCCAGGCATTGCCTTTTGTACATGTAATTTATGTCTTTACCTAAGCTATATCAAACTTCAAATATGACATTCCAAGGAGCCTTCTCTTCTATTCTTCACACCCCCAGCAATGGGCACTAGACAGACATGACATTTTATTCACATCTCTGCAGGACCAGCCCTAAACATTTTTCCGTCTGATACAAAGGATGAGGTGACATTGTGCTTCCCCCATTCCACATACAGAAGCTGGTCAGATTGGTGGTTGAATCATACCAGAACAGCTGCCTCTTCTGTTGGCTAGCTCAGGGGATTTGCGAAGGCCACCCATCACTTAGGAGGTAAGAAGGCATCGTCTTCCACTCTGCACTGTATTCATCATACAGCATTGTTTGCATTCTGCTGTGGTTTGTCTTGCACCGAAACCTCCCTTATTCGTTTTGCTGTCTGCTGTGGCAAAATGATGTAACTTATGTAATAAATCACATAAATAGCATCGCTATGTTGCCTTTATGTAAATTGCATAGTTACATTGTCATTACGTTATCCCACCCCATTCATTTCAATGCAAAGCAAACAGAATGCAGATGGTGGGAGGGGACACTATCAATTAAATATCATTTGTGGATCTGTTGATCTTCATGTATAGGTGCTGCACACAGAGTATCTTCAGAGTTCATTACAAGCAGCTCAAGAGTTTATACGAGGACAAGTGGAGGTCCTTATTTAGATAAGCACCCATTGCTTTCCCATCTTTTCTCAAACAGCAGGGTGGTTTTGTAAGAGCCCAGTCATTCCTTTTGTATAGCTGCCTACATTGGAGCTATTGGAAGCATATTTCTTTGAAAGCCTGGCTGTAGATCACATCTCTTCAGACAAGAAATATGTTTCTGATGCTAGGGTGTGTTTTTTTCCAGGAGGTTTCGACCTTTGTTCGCTAATGCTGACTTTGCCACTGTGATTTATGCTCTTGCAACTTCTAGACCGAGCTACCGCTGTGCATTTCACCCAGGTTCACATCTCAAATCCTTTCTGAAGATTACACTGCTGAATAAAGCAACAGCTTGCTGGAAAATGAAATATTTTGGTGAAGCATGCGTACGCTCCAGTGTGCAAGGTATGCCTGCTTTATGGTTCCTGCTAGGTTTGCTTGCTTGCTTGCTTGAGACTGAGAAAGTCTTGAGAGGCAGGAGGCAGAATTCACCTAAGTAGCCTTGTCGGTGGAAGCCCTGGGCAAGAACTTCCCTTGTGCAATGGGGCTTCCCCTGTCTCCTCCCCCTGTGCACTCTGAAATGGGCTCAGGGGGGTCAGGAGAACCCCCAGAACAGCACTCAGGAGGAGAGGAGGGGTATCATTCTGTTTGGCAAGCTAAAATACTTGCACTGGTGGAACTATTGGGAAAGTGTGACACTGAATTTCATCCAGAGCATCTTTTTCTATCTTGATTCAGGTAGATAGCCATGTTGGTCTGACGCAGTCAAAACATATATAAAATAAAACAATAAATAAATAAATAAATAAATGTATCTGAAGAAGTGTGCATGCACACAAAAGCTGATACCAAGAACAAACTTAGTTGGTCTCTAAGCTGCTACTGGACAATTTATTTTATTTTTTATTTTTCTTTCTTGGTTCAAAAACTTCAAAGAATCTCCCACCTGAGATTTATCGCTCTCCTTTCCCAATGTGGCTTTTACTGAAAAGTGCCAAAAAATATGACAGAGTCATAAAGACTCAAAAGCATGAATGCAAACATTAGAACACCTACCCACATCCCAGTTATGGATTTACATTGATGCCGGCCAACAGCTTAAATGGTTCTTCCTGTTGTGGATCCGAGAGCACTGTAGGAATGCAATCTTGGGCTGCAAACCATTGGATATGGGCCATGCCACTTTGAGATCACATAGCATGTGTATGCATCAGGCTGTAATCTTGCTGAGTTCAACAGGACTCATTTCTTGAGCAGACATAGAAAGTATTACACTGTAATTCCTACTAAGGGGTGATTTGCATGTGCTTGCACATGGCTTCATTTATTTGCACTTATTTGCTGGCAACTGAAGATGTGAACTGATTCTACTGAAAATTATTATGCAACAGATGGTGTAAAGTGATATATAAGCTCAGTGGTGTTATATCTTTGGTGGCTCGTTTTTTTTTACATGCACTTGTTGATACCGTGGTCATCAGCCTAATAGAAGGGCGCTGCCACATGCCAATATTTTCTTGTAACAGATAGTGTATCACATCTATAAGCACCTCAGAGAAACAGTCCAGTTGATATATCTTAAAGAAGGCTCCCCAATAGAGATAATACTCAAAACTCAAGGTGTCTAACAATAGCTTAAAACCAAAACTACTAAATCATTCACACAATAAGAGCAGAATGTGAAGGCAATAAAATGTACTGTGCAGCACATTATAAAACAAATTTCAAAACAGAGCAGGAGATTAAAGCCATCCATACCTAGTTATCACTGTTATTCTAAATATGCCCCAATATTTATAGAGTACAACCCTCCATTTAGAGTCTTCATTCGTGGTTTTTATTTCAATCTACTTTTTACTGTTTTTGTGACTTGCTCATGGATATTTTCACTTTCCGTTTTAAAGGACTGCATTTCTAGTTTTTTAGTTGCGAATTGTTTGCATTTCATCTGATTTTTTTGGTGCTCTATCGCTGAGCTACAACTCTTCCCTAGAGAACCCAGACAGTACTCCAGCATGATATTTGATGAGAACAAATGTATCAACATATTGAAAACATTTACATTCCACCTCTCTTGCACTCAGTAATTAAAACCGTAGAACATCATCAGTAAATTAAACAATTATAAACACCTAAAGCAATCAAATTGCAGCAGTAGTAATGTGGCTCCTGCAGAAAGCAAATTCAGAGAACAGTGCTAATGCAAAATCCTGCTCTACCACAGTGTGCCTTTCCCTTGATTATCGACACATATAATGGTCCTTTCTCCTGCTTTTGGGCATAGGGATACATATTTCCAGTTCTGGAGTCTGTACAGGCCTATTATTATTATTATTATTATTATTATTATTATTATTATTAATTGCCACAGGTCTGGAACACCTGGTAGAATACCAGAATTGCCCTGAGTCATCTCCCGATAGTACCCTTTGTTAGTTTTGCTGTCAGAACCTGTCTGCTTAATTAGCCTTTGGAACTCCAAGCACTGTATCTGGAAAATCTTGCTGTGACTGAGGAAACTTATTGGCTTTCTACACCATTAGATTTACCTTGATGACCTTGACTGCCGTTTCCTTTGCCTGTGTTTGAACAGAGCATAAAGAACACAATCTCTTAGAACTTTTCTTTTCTCACTGCAGTCTCATTCTTCCCTCTGCCGCCTCTCAAGCTGAAGTTGCACAGCGCAGCTGAGCCATTCACCGAATGCTCTCTTCCCCTCTCTCCTGGAAAGCTTTCAACAGTCCACCATTCATTTGCTCTTTCGTTGTACTTTCTAAATAAAACTCAATTTCCTGGAAGAGCTCTTGTCTCTGTTGCTCCCTGCATGTATATCTCTCCTGTAACTCAGCTGCTGAAGCAACAGGACATTCTGCGACCTTGGCTAAACACTTGCCATGTGAGTGCCTGTTTGCATGCTAGCTCTACTGGGCAAACAGCCATGGCAGGACACAGCCTGGGTCACAATGGGGAAACAGTTGCCCTAGCACACTTGAGCCCTGTCATCCATGTTCTGAAAGGGCATAAACCTCAAATATGGTGAGGTAGTCTCCAGTCATGCTTAAAGGCGTGTTTTATTTTTAGCATTTATTTTATTTTTACATCCCTATCTAAGAAGCTCAAAGTAGTGTTCACAGTTCTCCTCCTTCCCATTTTATCCTCACAACAACCCTGTGGGGTAGAGGTTAGGCTGAAAGCAAGCGACTGACCCAATGTCACCCAGTGAACTTCATGGCTGAGTGGGTATTTCAACCATGGTCTCCCAGGGCTTAGTACTGTCACAGAAGAAGAAGAGGAGGAGGAGGAGTTTGGATTTGATATCCCGCTTTATCACTACCCGAAGGAGTCTCAAAGTGGCTAACATTCTCCTTTCCCTTCCTCCCCCACAAGAAACACTCTGTGAGGTGAGTGAGGCTGAGAGACTTCAGAGAAGTGTGACTGGCCCAATGTCACCCAGCAGCTTCATGTGGAGGAGCGGAGACGCGAACCCGGTTCCCCAGATTACGAGACTACCGCTCTTAACCACTACACCGCACTGGCTCTCACCAGGTTTTCCCTTGGAAAGGAATGAGACAAACAGGAAGCCGTTCAGACCTGTGCCTAGAAAGTGTGGGCCAAGTGGGAAACAGCTTTGACCCATGCTTTCTAGGCATGGCACAAGCAGAAGTGTTGATGAACCCTCTGCCTATACAGGCAGCTAGCCACTCTCCCATGCACAGGAACCACCCACCCTCACTGACTCCATCTTTTCACGGGTTTGAACTCAGTTTAGTGGCCCTCATTCAATCTACCACTGTGTCCAGACAATGGTTCAGATCTTACACATCCTCTCAGGTGTTATGGAGAATTAAGAGTTGCAAGTCATCAGTGTATTGGTGACATTTTGCCCTCTAGCTCCTAATGGCAGCACATAGATATTAAATAATATTGGGGTCAAGACCATAGTGCAAGGACCATGGGCTGAAACAAAATCTCCCAGTGCTATTTTCTGTCCATGACCCTAGAGGGGTCCCAATACTCATCCCACAGAGTTGGTCAAGGAGCATATCATAGTCAATGGTACCAAAGGCTGCCGAGACTTTCAGGAGCAGCGTCACCCATCCCACTCTCAATACAGGTCATCCATCAGAGCAAACTAGGCTGATTCAGTCCCAGTGTTGAAAAAGTTGACTTTCTGGGCATGAAGAAAAGAAAAGAAAAGCCAACTGCGGGGCATTTGAGGTAGCCGTGACTTTTGTTTGGGGGAGAATTCGAGCTGTAGGAGGTGCTGATTTGCAGTAATTTCCACTACTGTGTCACGAAATCATAGCAAAGATGGAGCTGCAGAGTGAACACGCCTTCATTTTCTATTTCATTCCAACCTATGGAGCGTCATTATAAATAGCCTAAGTAATTGTAAGCAGGAAAAGCTGACAGTCATGATCCTGGTATAAAATGAGCACCACCCTCCACCTACAGGCAGTCATATAGAAGAAATAAAATACAGTTTAATTTTATCTTTCCAAGTCCAGCCCACATATGAAAGGCTGTGACTACAACAGTTTTTATTTATTTCCATTTAGGCAAAACAAGTCTTGCAAAACTGAAACTGCTGATAGCTCACTGTTTAAGGCTATAACTTGCTCTTTTAAAATAAAAAGAGTCTGAGATTCTGCTTAATTTAATGCAAGTATTATTATCTTTAAGAACTCTAGTCCCTTATGGACATTTTTTAGTCCAAGCAACAATGCCATATGCACCCAAATAATCTACATGTATTGATGCCTATTGAACTTAGCCACCACCTGGGCATGGATTTTTTAAAAATCTTTTTAAAAGTTAAGTTCCTGATTTTATTTTTCTGCCCTCTTTTTCTATATAGCTATGTATATAGATAAGCAGGTATTAATTCACCCCAAAAAAGTCACCCTGTGCCTCCAGCTGTTTTTCTCTATTTTGCACCCCACATCATAATTTCCAGAAGGGTATATTAAGAATATTGATGTTAACTATTAATGAATAATAATAATCTAAAATAAGCATTATTAATCTTTGTGTAATTATGTGGATATTATTAAAATCCATAAAGTAATATTCCTTGAATATGCCTAATGGACTTGGCATTCTTCATATTGGTTTGGAGATTAATAGTTCCAGGTTTGGAGGATTGATGCATGCATGCTGTACCCAGATTTCACTGTGATCTTTCATGCCAGATGCGCAGAAGTGAGCTCTTGCATCCTATTTTTTAACCTGTGTGGAAGATTAGAAAGCGGTTTTGTCAGGTCACACAAATGAAGTGTTCTGGCAACTTCTCCCCAGAGAGTTTACGGAAAGACTTAAAGCTCCAGGTGTGATTGTGGGCTTGGACTTTTAGCATCGTTGTCTGTTTCGCAGACCCAACAAACCAAATCAGAGAACTAGAGGCAAACAAAACAAGGAAAGAGAGGGTAAGCATGCTTTGAATCAATTGATTTGTTTATACAAGTTCAAATTACCATTTGGTTAACAAGGCAGGTAATCAGCTATGCAATATTAGCTTGAAGGACAGGGTCAAAGGTGCAGGGAGGCCTATGATCCTGTATTTTCATAGATATTGCACCACCTCACAGTGCAAGTAAGGGGCTGCTTCTTTGAAGCCCTGTCTTAGACCTACTTCTGACCGAATTGTAGCCTCAGCTATACTACTTTGGGCAAGAGGTATGGACTCATATTTCAGGGAGGAAACTAAGCTAGAGCCCTTGTTTGTAATACTCATCCTATCTCTATGAAGGGAATTTCCATTGCACACACACACACGTGTGTGTGTGTGTGTGTGTGTGTGTGTGTGTGTGAGAGAGAGAGAGAGAGAGAGAGAGAAGATGTATAGTCATTACAGACTGAACACTTTATGCAGTATCCATTAATGCCTTCTGGCTTCAATCCTGTGGTCCCTGGAAAGGTCATATGAAATGCTGTGAACATGTTTTAAATGGAGAAATGGTTTTTATGTTTAAAATATGTATAAATGAAATCTGGAGTAGTCTCAATGACTTCTGTGTAGTAGAAGTAGTTAAAGTATTGCTAATAAAACACATTTTAGGTGTATAGTATAGTTCATGGGGGGGGGACACACAAAAACAAAGGTCATATGATCTGTCAGATCTGTCAAATTCCAGGGGTCATAAGATCCATTAGCTCTCCCTCTCTGGGGTGGCATGAGGAAGAAACAATACCGGCCATGGATATGGTGCGCTTTCTTTCCCTGTCAATGATTCCATTGGGAAAGAAACTGTATAAAGAAGAAGAAGAAAAACTGAATCAGAAAATAACAAGCACCATTTTACATTGCTAACATGAGCCCAGGAGGGCATATGGAAAGGCAGTTTGTCCCTTTATGTCTGTCCCTTCTTCCCAACACACATTTTCTGGATTACTCTGTATGCTTTAACCCCCACCCCACCCCCTTTTTTAAGTGAGAGGAGCTTTGGGTAGTTGGAATATATAGAGGGAGACAGTTTACATGCCTGGTCCGAAATGTTCATGCAGGGTTCAGATGTGCTTCTGCAAGGACAGACTTGCATGTGGGGAAACTGGAGCAAAGACAGGACAGAGCTATAAATATCCTAAGTAACAAATAATAATCATGCAAGAAAGCTCTTGGTTCCATAAAAAGTGCCCTTAGTCTTGTTCTGAGGGTGACAGCTATTGAAAAAGTAATTGGCAGCAGTGTGAGCTTCTTATCTAGCTGTGTGGGGTGGAGGTTAAAAGAATGAGATAAAAGATAACCCAAATACTTAGATAGATGATTCAGCTTCTATCAAATTGTATGGTGATTTGTGGCCAATTTCAAAAGCAGCTTCAAAGAGGAAGGATGCAAAAATTCATCATAACTGCTAAATTTTACATACAGATTCATTTTGGATAACTCCAAACATGAGATACAAAGGGCACTCACATTTGACAGACATCCGTTCAGCTGTTTTGCTTTCCATAGCTTGGCTATATATGTTGTGGAGAGAGAGAAAGATGAATGTCCTTGAATGGGCTACTTGATCATGCATAAAGTAGGAGGAAGGATAAATGTTTGGCCATATTAAACCACTGGCAATGCCCCCAGCATCCATTATGTGCTGGTCGACCAAGGTCAAAAAGTCAATCGCCGTCCCCCAACCCACACAAATACAGAGTGTTATTTATTTCTGCAGAGCCTAACCTGCAGATTATAAATTTTCATTAAGCCCAGGCATTCTGCTTATTATAGCAGGATTTATTTATTAAATTTATATCCCACCTTTTCTCCAAAAGGAGTATAATGGTGTGATAATGCATGAGAATTAAAATTTCACAGCTCTCAATCTGTATTTGCTCTAAGATAGAACATGTCATATATATTTGACACATTTAAATATCAGAGATGAAACCTAAACGGGAGAATATTACATCCAATTTCATGAAAGGGGGAAAAATCTGAAATGTAGAGAAGTGTGTTGTAAACAATTTGCACAACTCAGGATATACGTTTTTAAAATAGCTAAAATATAATATATTAAAGTTACCAAGCAACAGAAAGAAATCAAACTGTGCAGTAAAGCAGGGGATGACTCCTTGTATGCAGATAATTGACAATATATTGCATATTATTGCTTTACAGCGTGAACAGTCTGAAGATGTGCTTTACCAAATGGCTTGAACAGCATTAACAAAGGAAAGCTGTTTTGTACAGGTCTGAAATCCGGCAAGCAAGAAACCCCCATGATAACAAACTTCGCTTAGAGTACAGATGCCTTTCCCAAGTTCAAAAGCATCACAGTTGCTCTTGGAGGGCACAACAAGAGCCTGGCATTACTTAAACAGATGAAGATAAAGCAGTATCAACATAAATAGAGAGCCAAGGAAGCTCTGTAAGCTTTTAGAAAGAAAGAAAGAAAATGTCATTGGAAGATGTGCATAAGGCGGAATGTATTTCTTCGTTTCATAATTTTTCTGTACCACCCTGTGTCCCAAACGTTGAGAGGCTAATCTCCCCTCGGTAGAATTACAGATCTGGCGCAGGACATTTAACTTCTGGCTTTGCCTAAACTCCAACCCCCCTGGTCTAATACAGTGGTGCCCCGCAAGACGAATGCCTCGCAAGACGGAAAACTCGCTAGACGAAAGGGTTTTGCGGTTTTTGAGCTGCTTCGCAAGACGAACTTCCCTATGGGCTTGCTTCGCAAGATGAAAACGTCTTGCGTTTTTTGCAAGTTTGTTTCCTTTTTCTTAACACCGTTAATACAGTTGCGACTTGACTTCAAGGAGCAACTCATAGAACGCGGTGCGGTAGCCTTTTTTGAGGTTTTTGGCGATTTTTGAAGCTTTTCCAAAACTTTTCCGACACCGTGCTTCGCAAGACGAAAAATTCGCTAGACGGAAAAACTCGCGGAACGAATTAATTTCGTCTTGCGAGGCACCACTGTATCCCCAGTGCTACAAGACTGTCACAAGAGTGCCTGGGCATCCAACGAAGCTGAACAATGGAAGGTAGGGCAGACAGAAGAAGCTACAATTCCTGGAGGATAAGGCTATCGATGTCACGATAACTGTGTTCTGCCTCCACTGCCTGAAGCCTTGTGCTTCTGAATGGCAATTGCTAAGAATCACAAGCGAGGAGAGTGCTGCTGTGCCCACGTCCTTCTTCCAGGCTTCCCCTAGACATGTGCTTAGCCACTGTGAGAACAGGATGTGGGCCATTGGCCAAATCCAGCAGGCTCTTCTTATGGTGTTAAGTTCTTCTATAATACTCCCCACTCCAAAAACGAAAAAACAAAAAGCCACCCTCCAGACTAGCTGTATTTTAAATAGTGCTCAGAACTTGCTTTGTATGACTTATGAGAAAAGTGTATAGTGACAAATGCCGGGTACCACATGGAAGGGAATTAATATTTTGATATATTGTCCTGCTACAGAATCTCATATCCCTGCTGGGAATGTCATTAAAAGATTAAAAGAGGAGAAGACACCATCATTCATAAAACTATGTTTATACTTAAGGGTAGAATACTTATAACACTATTAATCATTCCACTGGGCCTGTTGGTATTTTTTTCCCCCTGCCTTCTGTGCCTGTGATCCAAAAATGGCACTTGCAGTGTCCTGTTGAGTTATAAGGCACCATCTCATTCTGCACTTTTATTTCCATTTCTGAAGTGTGTGACTATGGAGCTAAGCAAGAGTCAATTGCCTGCCAAAAGAAGCACTCCAGAAGTATCTCTTGTCTGAAGAATATACAAGGCTTAATTTGCACTGGGGTTCCCCGGGACTCAGCTTCTATGTTCAAGTGCCAAGGCTTACTCAGGGACATATTCAACAAGTATATCCTTGAACAAGTGTAAAGTGCATTTCCTTCACCACTGAAAGTCCCCACACACTGAACGTTCAGAGTAGCGCTGTGCCAAAATTATCCCCTGATTTCAACCCTTTCCCATCAATTAATGAGGAAAGAAAAGGGTGAATCCAGGTGCAGCAGAGAAGCCCACTGCTGTCTGGTTCCCCAAGCTGGCATTTGTATTTGCATCTGCATCCTAATGCCTGAATATCTACCCTTTTTCTAGGGCCAAATGCAATGTTGCCTTCGCCCAACGCCCTTTGTATTGGACAGATGAAGTGCTATCCCTGGAAAGTGAACACTTAAGATGATAGGAGATCTTAACATATGTAGCTAGTTATTGATAGTCTTAGGAAGCAAAACAAATGTTAAAGCAATTCCACTTGGGGTTGGGTGGGTGGGTGGGTGTCTTTACACACAAAAACAACCTATTTCAGTCACATTTAGGCATGTATTTAACCAAGCAGCCACAAATATGATTGCCACAAAATTTGATTATGGAACATTTTCAATTGCAACACAACAAACAGCACTAGAAAGGACAATCTTGGAAGTGGGAAGTATGGGAGGACATAATCGAATATTCATCAGAACACAAAGCTGGTGGGATGGGGGTCGGAAACACAAAGCTGAAGCACCTGGCCTCTTCGTTTTTTCTAGATAAAACATAAACTCTTGTTATTTAGCTTCATGAACCATGGCAAAGACATCAATCACCGTTTTCTAAACAACTCTGCAGCAAATCACTTCATTTTAATTATACTTAACATTCCAGATTAGTTTCCTAATTAATAATGTTCTTCAATCTCGGCATTATTAAAGCATAGCTCTCTTGCAAATCATTCACATTGTCAATTTAAATGCACATCTTCTTCCCACAATAGCTCCGACACTTATTGCCAGACAAATTAAATGGGGGGGAGGGAGAGGGAGTGTTATTTTCTAGGAGAGTTAGTGCTTGAAATACAAAAGATAACTTGATCAACACAATGCGCAAGTCGAGAGGAAGGATTCATAAAGCGATGCTACCCAGTTTGATAGCTGCTCTTCAGGCTAGTTTCTTATGATTTATCATGTTATTTAGTACATTGAGAGCCCACCCTTTCTTCCATCATGGTACATGAGGGTACCCAAGTGGCCTCCTACTCAGAGAATGACCAGCCCCAGAGTCCTGATTATTAGCTTCATCAAGGTGGCTGTCCCATGTGTCATCATACCATGGTTAATTGTCAGGGTGCTGTCAGTGGCTCCCAGTTGGTTGCCCAGGGAAGTCTAAAGACAAGGAAAAAATTATTATAGTCCTTTTTATTTCAAACTTTACAGAGAGAAGCCATAGAACCCAGCCTCTTGGATAATGGCATTGCCCCTAGTGAATCTCCACCACCTCCTTCTCTCCCACTTCCTCATTTCTCATCCTCATCACATCCTCTATGGGTACCACTAAGTGCCCTCTGTCTTCAAGCTCTTTGCTCTCCCACTTTTAAGGTTCGCCGGGTTCTGGAAGTTGGTGGGTCTGGAATGCTTTCTAGTGACAATGTGTCAGTCAGCTGCTGCTCCAGCTCTGCCTCCTGCTCCTCTCCCATTATTTCCCAACTTTCCCCCTCATCTGCCTCTGAGCTGTGACCTCCCGCAAACCACTTTCGTAAATCTGTACTGTCTTCCTCTTTCCCCTCCCTGGAAGGGTCAGGATGGGGAGGTGGTCTCCACCACTCCTCCTCCTCTGACCAGCCCCTGACATTAATGCACGTAGATTCATCACTTGATCACTGTGCCATCAAGTGATGACTTGCATGTGCAAATGGGCCATCACAAATAGAGCACCACAAGACTTGCATCACCTCGAATTCTGTGTTCTTAAAGTTATCTTTAGGGCATCTTACTCCAGGAGAATACAATGGGGTTTAATTTTAGCTTACATTTCCACATCAGTTTGGAATTATTTCTAAGTCCTCATGAATATCCATCAATATTTTAGTACAAATGTATCCTTATATAAACATATTTGTATGCAATTTTGCCCATCTTGGCTGGTTTTTCAAAAACAAATATATGAGATTTTATACACACGTCATCCTAGTGCATATATTTTTCTATACATTATTTGACTGGAGAACTGCAGTGTAAAATTTTGAGAAGTGTGAATTTTGAAGGAGGGCTGTGCTTTGTTTCAGAATGTGTGAACTGGGTAGGTTCACCTTTAAATGCAAACTGAAGCAAATTTCTCCCCCACGCTAATTCCATCTGCTTCTTCTCTCCTGTAAAAACCCTTGATTTGCATGTCAGAAGCTATCACTGCATTTGTTGTCAAACATATAGCTTTGCCCTGAAGCAGAGTTAGATTCACACAGATGAAGGGCAGCAATCTTCACAGCTTTCCCTGCACAGCTCATCCTTGCTAAATCAGGGTCCATATCCTAAATGAGGGCACTTTCTTGCCATACATAACCTAGGTACTTTGCAAATATTTTATATCCTGGTCCTTCCTTTTCAAAGATGTTAAGACATGTGTGATGCAGTATGGCCACTTTCAAAGTGATTTGGAAGAAATATGGTTTTGCTTGCATCTAAAATGTTACCAGGACTACCTCTGGGTCTGGCATTGTATCAACACCATTAAGAGGTTATGCAGAAATTTTGTATTGAAATTAGTGCTGGTCTGCAGATCCTTTCCCCCTCCCTGCACCCCCCCCCCACTCTTTCACATGACTGCTTACCTCCCACAAAAGGAGGGGGCACTTTGGAAGCAATTGACTGACTGACTGATTGATTGATTGATTGATTGATTTAAAAGATTTCTTTACCACTGATCCTTTGCAAAGAAAATACCAAATCATTTCATACCATAAACAGGAAACTTTACTCAATACATAGGAGCCAACTCTAGGGATCAAGGTGCCTATAATCCCCCAAATAAAACATTTGAGGGGGCCTGGGCTCCCCCAAAGTTGATGGGCATTGCCTTTCAAATGGAGTGTGTGTGTCGTGTCTTGTCACTAACCTGTCCCCACACCCCAAGTATTTTATTCAAGTTAGCACCCCTGACTCAATAAAAATCCAACTCATAGAACTTCACAGTAATCAAGACACTAGAGACTGATACTAGTGGATAAGCAAACAGTGGGTAAACAAATATATATTTGATGGCAGAAACCCACCACAGTTGGTGCCTGCCTGAGGGAGATCACTCCATCTGATAGTCTTCACAACCAAGAAGGCCCTCCTTCAACTTTAGGGAACGTTCAGAGAACTTCTTCTTTTCTTTTTTTGAGGATAAGACACAAGGCAGAGGGTTACACACTTACCCCTGTAAAGAAAGCTTTACCCCTGTTGTAAACTGTATTGAAGTTATAATAAGGAGCAGCCTGAGAGCATTTCTTATTGAGTATTGTTCAGTGACAAATGATACTATAAAACAAGGTTAGCCTCCAGGTGTTGTTGGACTACATACTCATCAGCCCCTATTCCATGGCCAATTGGTCAGGGATATACTCTAATATAGGTATTAGTTCTTCTAATATATACAGTGCTAATATATACAATGCTGTGGCATTGGTTAGCTCTATGATGGTAGGCCACCCCACCCCCCAAAACAAGAGAATTTCTCCCAACTCTTCAGATCATAAAACAACAACCTTTCAGGGCCTTTTTGTCCCACCCCCAAAATACACACACACCAAAAAAAAAGCCTGAGCCAATACTCTGGCGCAACACTAATTGAATTGGTTGAAAATTACTGCCAGGAAAGACCTCTGCTTTTGCCACAACCAGATGCATAAGAGATGTATATTGTTATTTCTGTTATTTCTACAGCTTGTGGGTGAACACTGGATCCAAAGCATAGAACGTAGTGGAGGACTTTTCTTCTCTCCCTTGTCTTTTATGTTGTTTGCAATTGTTGGCCCACGAATTATTAGTCAATTTATTTGAAGTGAATAAAAGTTTCCTTAACAAAGGGTTTCATTTATTATCTCAGAAATGAGAGATGTCTATTCTGTTAATTCATAGAAATTTTCTCCTTGGCTCTTTGCCCAGAATGCTTCTCAGAATCCTGAATTTTATTTATCCTAACAGAGCTGACACTCTATCTCGGAAGAGATTTCAGACCACAGATGTGGTAAACCCTGTTGAATAGATGCCTTTCCTCCCATAATCAAGTTGAAGTGCAAGTAAATTGTTTACTTGAAAAACTTCCAAACACGCACACATGCAGACACACACACACACACACACACACGAACACCATCAAGTTATATGAGTGCAATATATGTGATATGTAAGGGTGGAAAACAAAGGCTGTTAACAAATAGATATTTTTATTAGTCTTCCATTCATTTTTAAATTACTGGCTATATAATGTCCCATCAAAGGGAAGGGATATTGAAGACCTGAGTTTTGTAATTTGGGGATAGTAGCCAATGGTTCTTATTTGTAATTTTATCTATATATTTCTATGATGAGCTTAATCTGCAGCCACCCAAGTAGTGAACAGAATGGATGTTGTCCGGCTCTATTCTGCCTTGGTCAGACCACAGCTCAGTTCTGGGTGCCACAATTTAAGAAGGATCTTGACAAGGTGGAACATGTGCAGAGAAGGGCAACCAAGATGGTCAAGCGTGTGGAAACCAAACCTTATGAGGAAGTAGGGTATGTTTGGCATGGAAAAGAGGAGAGAGAGAGGAGATATGATATATCTCAAGGGCTGTCACATGGAGGATGGAGCAAGCTTGTTTTCTCCTGCTTTGGAAGCTGGGATCCGAACCAAGTTACAAGAAAGGAGATTCCGACTAAACATCAGGAATAACTTTTTGACAGTAAGAGCTGTTCCACAGTGTAACAAACTCCCACGAGAGGTGGTGGACTCTCCTTCCTTGGAGGTTTTCAAGCAGAAGTTGGATGGCCCTCTGTCATGGATGCTTTTGTTGACTGCAGGAGGTTGGACTAGATGGCCCCCAGGGTCTCTTCCAGCTCTAGGATTCTATGGCACAAGTTTCTCTTCCAGACACATAGTCTCCGTTGACCCCAGGTGTCATATGTGTCTCACTTGTGTGATTTATTAATTTATGTATTAAATGTGTATTCTGCACTTCCCCTCAAAGGACCTATACTTATTGCATAATGCTGAACATCATTAAACATGCCTAAATGGCTAATTAAACCATCCATATCCTTATAAACCACGGGGGGTGTTTCCTCATTTATTATTATGCTATGTGTTTATGTGTTTTTGTATTGTAAACTGTCCTGTGATCCTCAGATGAAGGATGGTATAGAAATTAATTGATGATGATGATGACATCTGGAGGGCCACAGATTCTCCACCTCTGTAGTACAGGAACCTTAGGGTGGGATGTTTCAGACAGACCTCCCCAGTGACAAACCATGGAAATAGCCACACAACCACATAATCAAATACCAGGTATTTGATTAGAAGACTTGTCTAACACATAAACCCTGCCATTTTACAAGGTGGGATAGCTCTCTCCTCTTACCAAGGATGAGTACTGAGGTAACTAAATTGAGTGTATGTTGCAGTTGAATTTCCTGAGCTGTTTGAAACAGAGTTGTGGCTAATGTTGCATGCTGTATTTTAAGAATGAAACATTTTGGCTTGATTACCATCCTAGAGATTCTTTAGTGTGACATTTCAGCAATTGAGAGTGGCAGTCCTGAATTTATTCCAAGGAATTCTATCTAACACCTGGAGGCTTTTAGGTTAAGAGTTAAAAGATCGAAAATTTACCACAACATACCTGCTTTGGACAGAGAAACTTCACCATGGAAATTAATTGTCAGTTTTATGTGATTATTCTGGTTAGATTAACAACTACTTGCGTTGAATGCAAAATCCCCTTGAAGAACATATATAACAGTTAAAATGGAAGTTTGTAGTTATAGCATATATCTTCTGAGATGTTTCAGGCTATATTTTAATAATGCATCTCTAGTCCAAGAGAAGAGACACTTTTTTAAAAAGTGACTACTGTGTTGTGATCTTGCAAAGTTGTGGGTTTGAATGTGTAATATCTGCAGCAGTTACAACAAACACATAATCTATGACAATTTCAATAAGACATGTACATGACAGTGCCAAATTGGTTAGTGTTGTGGGAGAAAGCACTGCAGTGGTCCCACATAATGCATGTTTCAGTTATTTTCTGTATGTGCAAATTGGAACTAAGAAATGTCAGTACTCTGAGTAATATTTGATCAACCTTAAATCTCTTGGGCTTCAAGAAAACCATGCTGAGAACAGAACAAGTGAAAAATGTTTATATCCTATTGAGTTTAAAAAATAGTCATCCTACTGAGTAATCCTATTGTAGCTGAGAGCAACAACAAGTTGTTACCTTAGAGATTCTTTAATTACACTTGATAGCACAAGTAGAGTGATGAATGTGCTAATGCTTGGTGTTCAGTGCCAGAAGGATATATAAAGTTAAGTATTTGATTGCATTGTTGGTTTGGCCTATGATTCTGCTTGTAAGAGGGTGGGACTTTGAGTATGATTGATTTGAGACGGAAGCTTTGGCCACGAATGCCACCCAAAACATCAGAGCTGTTCTACTGTCTTTCTATGTAAGAAGAAAAGTCCAGAACGATTCCAAATGAGCTCAGGTGGCTCTGCTCCCAGAATAGCACCATCAGCCTCCAGGATGGCGACAGGCTATTCTGAGTCCCATTGCCCACCACACCCAACAACAGCCAAGAAAGGGTTCTGTTCACCCATGGACTTCTTCTCAGCATTCCAAATGCTGTTTTTATAACCCTCAGCAAACTGGTTTTCCCCTCTTGCCAGTGCCACCTTATGATGACATTGCCAGCTGGCTTGTTCTTGGCTTCAGTCACCCTCCTATCATGCTCCCCTGGGGTCGCTGATTGCCATGCTCACCTGGGACGTGTCACCTTGGTGCTGAAATTCACAGATCTCCCACATACAAAATGTTTAGCTGATTTTCCTCAGAAGAAGAAGAGTTTGGACTTGATATCCCACCTTTCACTCCCTTTAAGGAGTCTCAAAGTGACTAACAATCTCCTTTCCCTTCCTTCCCCACAACAAACACTCTGTGAGGTGAGTGAGACTGAGAGACTTTGGAGAAGTGTGACTACCCAGCAGCTGGGAGCGGGGAAGTGATCCCGGTTCACCAGATTACGAGTCCACCACTCTTAACCACTATACCACGCTGGCATCTCAGCATTGCTGGACGACAAAGGAGACTTAAGCAGCATCATAGACTGGCTAACAGCGGATTCAGCTGCTATTCAACCCACTCTCCCCAATTCTCTGAACCCTGTGTGACATCGGTAAAGCATGATGACATCATCCAGGTTTCAGTGCAGAAGTCCATGGCCCTGCAGCTCAGGGGGCTTCCAAATGACTACCCACAGAGTAGCAGCTGATGGGGACAGTGACCAGTAGCCACGGTGCTAGTCATTTTTATAATTCTTCTTCTTCTTCTTCTTCTTCTTCTTCTTCTTCTTCTTCTTCTTCTTCATTGAAGGGGGGAAATTTGGGGGGTAGCCAACCAGTACATTTTCATGACTACAGATGTTCATTTTATTTTATTGTTTTTACAGATATATTATCTTTTTCTACTGCAAAACATTGCTTATTCGTTGTTTATTGTTTATTACCAGGACTGCATTAGCAAACCTCATGTTATTTCTGTAGTTTCAATGGGCTAAAAATTAAGGGAGTTTTAAACAACTGCACACGCTCAGAGCATTTCCTTTATTTTAATATATCGGGAATGTAGAAGCAATTGGAAAGCATGGGGGACAGAAGAGAAATGGTTAATTTTAATAACTGAAATATTACCTGTCCTCTAAAGGAGCCCTCCATTACTCCATTAAGTCCAGAGTCCCAAATTACTTAGCTGTACCACTGCACCCAAAATATGTTGATCTTTCCCCAACTGACCACTTTGCTTTTTTTTGGTAACAGTTCCCCTGCAGACATACCATTCTGAACAAGACCCACCTTGCCTGAAAAGTGTCTCCCCCCAAAAATAATCCTTCTTTCCAAACTTTTAATAGGAATCTGATTTTTTTTCTGTGTTCAAAAACTCTCCTCTGCAGAGGTCTGCCAGTAAATACAGAAAATAATGTAATCATCAATACAGCGTAATGAAACCTACCAAAACCGGATGACATTTTTAGTCAATAAATGCAATAATTATTTCTATGAAAACCCATAGCAAGATCTATCCTAAATGTTAACAGTTGAAAATAATAAATATGCTTTAGGGCTCTCCTGGAAATGAGCATATATTTTTATATAAAAAAATGGAACTAATATAATTTCCCAAACTATATTAAAACTTTGGTGCTAGCTGCCAGTTGTTAAAACGTACACCTTCCAGGCATTATAACCTTTCCATTTAAAATGGATTTAGATAAATTATAATGGTGCTTAAATGGGCCAGGTATTGGAAAAGGTATATATTGTTCATCATGAAGTCCTTGCACTTGGCAGATGACCTTGTTGCTGATGACCATAAGCATAATTGTCAGGGGTTCAGAAGCAGAGACGCAGAGAAGGGTGGAAACAGAGAGCGAGGGGGAGGAAGCCGAAGGGAGAATGAGTGATGATGACGAACCGAGATCTCCAAGCCTAAGCAGTGAGTCAGAGGACTCCCAAAAGGGAGCCCCAGTGAGCAGAGCAAGGGGGGGATCCGGGGGGACACCCCAGGAGGAAGGGAACAGAGGAGATTCAGAGAGCAGCAGCTGGAAGTCGGGACCCACGCTCAAGACTGAGAGCAGCAGGGAGGAAGGCAGCCAGGCATCGGGTTCCGGAGGCCGTCAGCAGGAGGGAGGGCACGAGTCAGGGGTGGTCACGCCCTCCTCAGAGAGCGAGGCAACGGTCAAGAGGAAAGGAGAGAGTTGGGCGCGCGCGCCAAGTTCAAATGCAGCGGAAGCTGGAGCAGTAAGCAGCCCGGAGAGTGAGCCAGGTCCCAAAGCCCGCCGAAAGGAAGCGGAAGGATCAGGGGGGTCAGCGTCAGAGGAGAGTAGAAGGGAGGAGTCCCAGGGGGGCAGAAGGACCCAGAGACGTAGGGAGAGGCGAAGGAGGTGGAGCAAGGCTAGGGTATTAAGCTGGTGTGCAAGAGGCGGGGACTCAGATGGGTCTTCGCCGACCTAGGGCAGAAGGTGTAGAGCTGCACGCTGCAGTTCGGAAATGAAACCTGTAACTCAATAAAGACTCTTTTAAAGTGGACGCTGTGTGGCGTGGTCCTATGTGAGCTGGGACCTGGTAGCAGCTCTGACAGTAAGACCCATCTCTTCAAAGCTTCAGAAACCTGAAACCTCGCAGCGGGAGCAGAAGCCGCTAGGGGAGGAAGAGGGGTGTCTGTAAGCAAGCTCACAAAGGTTAGCAAGATGACGGAAGAACAGAGGATCTCCGCGCTGCAAGAGGCAGTGACCCAGTTGTCCTCAGAGGTATTGGCTTCCAAGAAACGGGAGGAGGAGACTACAGCCGCCTACAGAGACCTACACGCCAGGTTTGAAATGCTTGTTAAGCAAGGGCAACCGGGACCCAGACCGGAGGGCGTGGGATTGGCACGGAGAGCAGGAGGGCTTGTGGCTCACTTCGATGGGACTTTGCAACAGTACCCTAATTTTAGAGCAGACGTAATGTGCGCACTGCAACTGCTGGCAAAAGACTTTAGAGATGAGGAAGAGAAGGTGGGGTTCATATTGTCCCATTTGCATGGGGATGCCAAAGCCTGGCTGCGCAATTTGTGGAGGGATAAAGATCCGGCGCTTCAGAATGCAGATGCCTTTATCAAAGCGATGGATGCGTGTTTTTTGTCTACTATTGATGTGGATCTTGCCAGACGGGAGATTCATGGACTAAAACAAGGGAGGGCGAGCGTCCGGCAGTATCAAGCCCGATTTTTTGCGCTGGTCAGTGCTTTAGAATGGGATCGGGATTCGCCCCCTGTCAGAGACCTCTTCTGGGAGGGTCTAAGTTCTGCGGTTAAGGATGAAATTGCAAGGGGGGAGAGGCCCCGAAGCACGCAGGAGGTGGTCCAAAGGGCACTGACTGTGGGGGTGAGGCTGGAAGAACGTCCATGGTGCAGAGATGAAGGACGTGGAGGGCGCGAAGCAGCGAGAAGTTTCTCTTTCGTTCCGAGGGAAGCAGCGCGTGCGCAATCCACACCTCCGCCAGGAGGGGGAGGGGAACCGATGGAGGTTGGAGGTGCAAGGGCTCAGTCAGCAGCCAGAGCCCTAGCACCGGCAGCAGTGAAAGCGAAGCCTCCTAGAGGGAACAGGAAGTGTTACATCTGCGAGGATCCAGGCCATTTGGCGAAGGAGTGTCCCCGGAGGCTCCACAAGCACACTGCAGCCTCAGCAATGGTGACTGCAGCAACGCAGCAAGGAGAACCACAGCAGGGAAACGACGATGTCTGGCTGGAGACGGAGGCACTGGGGCCCAGCCAGACGCATCTGTGAAGCAGTCCCCAGCGATATTGCAACCCACGGATCCCCTCCCACCCAAACCAGTAGTGCAGCTCACAGCATCTCTCCAGCTACCCGACGGCGTCACTATCGAAGTGCCGCTTTCTGTGGATTCTGGAAGCAACGCAGACTTTATAGCGCAGAGCTTTGTGGAGCAGCACGCTATACAGCTATTGCCTGCCACTCTGCCCCTGCAAGTCGTCACAGTGGATGGCAGAGAGTTGCTAGGGGGGCAGGTGGTGAAGCAGACGCCACCGATGGTGATGCGCCTTGGCAACCACAGGGAAGTCATCAGTTTTAATGTCACCCAACTGTCGGACACGCCCATTGTGTTGGGCATGAGTTGGCTGGACAGGCACAGTCCGACACTGGCTTGGTACCAGAGACAACTGATCTTCGGCTCCTCTTATTGCGCAGAACACTGCATCCTGCCCCGACGGGAGGGAGAGGAGGAGGAATCACAACTGCAGTTGGGAACGTTGCAAGCGGTCCCCCACAAATACGCGAGCTTTTTGGAGGTCTTCTGCGAGAAGGAGGCGGACAAGCTACCCCCTCACCGGCCATATGACTGCAAGATTGACCTCCTACCGGGGGCGACGCTGCCGAAGGGGCGGCTATACTCCATGTCTGAAGATGAAATGCAGGAACTCAAACAGTTCATCGAGCATAATCTGGAGCGTGGCTTCATCAGAGAGTCCAAGGCAGTGGGGGGCAGTCCCGTTTTCTTCGTGAAAAAGAAAGACACGCCCCAAAAAAGACTAGTTGTGGACTACCGCCTTTTGAACCAGATGACCAAACCGTCTGATTACCCCATGCCCAGGATTGACGACCTCCTCGCGACGGTGCGCAAGGGACGCGTGTTCACCAAGTTGGACCTGCGAGGGGCGTACAATCTCATCCGCATGCGGGAGGGCGATGAGTGGAAGACGGCCATGTTCACACCGCTGGGCACCTACGAATACAGAGTTATGCCCTTTGGATTACAAAATGGCTCTCACTGTTTTCAAGCTTTTATGCATCACGTGTTGGAGGGACTCCTCTACAAGACATGCGTCTGCTTCCTGGATGACATCCTGATTTTCTCTGACTCGCAGCAAGCTCACGACCGAGACGTGAGGGAGGTGCTCAGCAGGTTGCAACAACATAGACTGTACGCCAAGCTGGAGAAGTGCCAGTTCGACACGACGGAGGTGGATTTCCTGGGATACAAGTTGTCGGACAAGGGGATAGCCATGGACAGCACCAAGGTTCGTGCGGTATTGGATTGGAAGAGCCCGCGCAACCGGAAGGAGGTCCAGCGGTTTGTCGGCTTCGCCAACTTCTATCGCAAGTTTATCAAGGGGTTCGCGATGCAGACGGCAGCAATTACGGACACGCTCAGCTCCAAAAAAAAGAAATTCATCTGGACGGAGCAGGCGGAACGGTCCTTTCAAGCGCTCAAGCATCTCTTCGCATCGGAGAAGCAACTGCTGCATATCGACCCCAGTAAACCGTTGAGGGTAGAGACAGACGCGTCAGACAGAGCCGTGGGAGCTGTCCTGCTGCAGCGAGACCCGCAGGGGGTGTGGCGGCCGGGAGCGTTCTACTCCAGAAAGCTCAGCAAGTCGGAGCAGAACTACACCATCTGGGACAGGGAGTTGCTGGCCATTCATGCAGCTTTCAAGGCGTGGAGGCACTTCCTAATCGGCGCCAAGCACACGGTGCAGGTCTGCACGGACCACAAGAATCTGGAGCACTGGCGCACGGCTCAGTTCCTGAACCAGAGGCAGATACGTTGGGCGGAGTTCTTTGCTGACTTCAATTTCCGAATAGAGTACGTCCCAGGCGACACCAACATCATGGCGGATGCACTGTCCCGAAAACCGCAATACCTAGAAGAGGTGACGCCAGCGGCGGCCATGCACATCTTCGCACCGACGGCGTGGGCGTGTGCCTCAGCTACAGTAGACCTGGATGCGGTGCGACGTGCATTGCGGGACGACTCATTCGCGCAAGACAAGATGGCGGAACTGCTCAGAGGCACGGCTACCACGGACGAGTTCCAGGTGCGGGACGGCTTGCTCCTACGCAAAGGGGCTGTCTATGTACCAGGAGACGACCTTCGCGCCAAGGTACTGCAACAGTTGCACGACGCACCCACGGCCGGTCACTTTGGCACAGAGAAAACGATGGAATTAGTCGCGAGAGACTTCTGGTGGCCCAGGCTGAGAGGAGAGGTCGCGGACTACGTCGCGAGGTGCGACACCTGCCAGAGGGCCAAGCCGGTACACAGACCACCGGCGGGACTGTTAGAACCGCTGCAAACACCGTTTGAACCGTGGGAGAGGGTGGCCCTGGACTTTGTGACGGATTTACCCAGCTCGAGAGGCAAGACAGCTGTGCTAGTGGTGGTGGACTTGTTCACCAAGATGGCACATTTCATTCCGTGTGCGAAGGTGGCCACGGCGGAACAAACCGCCAAACTGTTCATAGATCACGTGTTCAAAGTGCATGGCCTGCCACGGTCTATCCTGTCCGACCGCGGACGCCAGTTCATCTCGTCTTTCTGGCAGAAGCTGATGGGTTTTCTAAATGTCAAGGTCAATCTGGCATCAGCAAGACACCCGCAGACCAACGGGCAAGCAGAGAGGGTCAATGCCATCATGCAGCAGTACCTGAGATGCTATGCCAATCAACAGCCTGCGACGTGGGTGGATTACCTGCCGCTAGCCGAGTTCGCTTACAACAACACGAAGCACGTGTCCACAGGAGTGACGCCGTTCTTTGCCAACAATGGGAGGAATCCCAGAACCTTCCCGGGACTGGAGAGAGTGGGGGAAGGAGAACCACAGACGGCGGACGCGTTCGCGTCAGAGCTGCAGGCGGTCCACGATCAACTCAGACGGCAGCTGGAGCTAGCTAAGCACGCCTACAAGGTGCAAGCTGACAAGCACAGGCGGGTTGGCGAAGTGATCCAAGTGGGAGACTGGGTCTGGTTGGCAGCCCACGCAGTGCCGACCAGGTCACTTGCCAAGAAGAAGTTGGGGCACAAGCAGATCGGTCCGTACCAAGTCGAAGCGCAGATCAACCCGGTAGCCTTCCGACTGGCGCTGCCGGAGGGTTCCAGAATGCATCCGGTGTTCCACAGGTCGGTGCTCACTCCCTACAAGGCACCTCACAGGTTCCAGGAGCCAGGGACGGCGCCAAGTCCGCTCCGGGAACGGACGGAGACGCGGGAGGTGAAGCACCAGGACCACATCAACGAGGTCACGGAGATTTTGGACTCCAGATGGGGGGAAGAGGGAGTCGAATACCTCTTAGCCAGAGAGGGCACCCGGGCCAGCGCCAATAGCTGGGTACCAGACTACGCTTTGGAGGAACCCCTGCTCAAGGACGAGTTTCATGCCCTCTTCCCACACAAACCCATGCCAGCGAGCTTCTTCGACGACTGGTTGTTCACACCCACACTTTCTTCCAGCACGTTCCATGGATTCGACTCAGAAGGGGAACCCGCACGGAGCACCCGTTCCCCAGAAGGTTCACCGGCAGGTTCGGCATCAGGCAACTCGTATTGGTGGGACGATCGACCAGAGGAGCAATGGCGCAGGAAGTGGCTGGAGAGGCCAGGTCGAGCGACCGACGCAGAGACTGACATGGACGTGTTCGGGGAGGACCTCGGGTTCGAGCACGGCGGTACAGAGATGGAAGAGCAACAAGTCAACGTCGACGACCGCGAGGGGGAAGACTCGGAGGTCTTCAGTTGGCGGCCACCCACGGGGAGCGACCTGTATCCAGCATTCCCTCCCATGATGATGGAGCGCCCAGCACCCACACCTGACAGCGGGGAGGGGGGAAGGGGGGGCTTCGAGGGGGGGATGGATGTCAGGGGTTCAGAAGCAGAGACGCAGAGAAGGGTGGAAACAGAGAGCGAGGGGGAGGAAGCCGAAGGGAGAATGAGTGATGATGACGAACCGAGATCTCCAAGCCTAAGCAGTGAGTCAGAGGACTCCCAAAAGGGAGCCCCAGTGAGCAGAGCAAGGGGGGGATCCGGGGGGACACCCCAGGAGGAAGGGAACAGAGGAGATTCAGAGAGCAGCAGCTGGAAGTCGGGACCCACGCTCAAGACTGAGAGCAGCAGGGAGGAAGGCAGCCAGGCATCGGGTTCCGGAGGCCGTCAGCAGGAGGGAGGGCACGAGTCAGGGGTGGTCACGCCCTCCTCAGAGAGCGAGGCAACGGTCAAGAGGAAAGGAGAGAGTTGGGCGCGCGCGCCAAGTTCAAATGCAGCGGAAGCTGGAGCAGTAAGCAGCCCGGAGAGTGAGCCAGGTCCCAAAGCCCGCCGAAAGGAAGCGGAAGGATCAGGGGGGTCAGCGTCAGAGGAGAGTAGAAGGGAGGAGTCCCAGGGGGGCAGAAGGACCCAGAGACGTAGGGAGAGGCGAAGGAGGTGGAGCAAGGCTAGGGTATTAAGCTGGTGTGCAAGAGGCGGGGACTCAGATGGGTCTTCGCCGACCTAGGGCAGAAGGTGTAGAGCTGCACGCTGCAGTTCGGAAATGAAACCTGTAACTCAATAAAGACTCTTTTAAAGTGGACGCTGTGTGGCGTGGTCCTATGTGAGCTGGGACCTGGTAGCAGCTCTGACAATAATGTCATTTATTAAAGCTGTGTTGTGAGATTAATAGAACCGGAACTGTTTAATATGCTAGGGAGAGTGTGGAATGGATCCAGACCCCTCAGCGGCACATTTTCTGCCTTTGCAACCAGTCGCATGCTTCCTCTCCCAATGCATTAAGCAGATGTTCCTTTACAATTAAGAGGCGGATGTCCTGGATGTGCTACTGAGCATGTGTGAAGGGCTCAGCCATTAAAAAGCAGCCATTCAAAAAAGCAAATGGAAAGCTGCAGGCAGGCAAGCTGTTCTGGCAGAATCCCAAACAGCCAGTATAAAAGGAGGAAATAAAAACCCGGCTGCTATTGAGATCCAAGCATGAAGGCCATACTTAATTCAGAAACAGAAAAGGAGGCAGGGTATGCAGTCTGCTTGGAAACTGCACTAGAAGCCCTAAGCGTCCTGGTGGCAACAAGTCTCTGTACGCACTGTACCTTTAAAGTACATCTGAAGCAGATTCTCTCCCTCAAAGCACTCTGGGAACTGTAGTTTCTTAAAGGTTGCTGGGAATTATAACTCTGTGAGGGGTAAAGTACAGTGCCCAGAATTCTTTGAGTGAAAGAAATCCTTTCAAATGAGCTTCAAAAGTCTTGTGCACAGCTTGAGTCTGATTTGGTGGTAATGGGATAGGTATTGTATATGCTCAAAAAGACAGTCCCCTCACCTCATCATTATCTGGAAATTTCAGCAAAAGGGTAACTTGGAAATCTGAGGAGTCAAGTTCAGAAGCACCAGATTATGAAACGGATTCAAGGTGCAAAAGTCAGTGATGCTTTGTTCAACTAAAGATGGGTAAACTCTCCAGGTTCACAGCACCTTAATTCAGAAATGATTCAAAATCTGCCCCATGACAAGATCTGGGAACATTTTCCTGAGCAATTCCAAGACACAGGAAAATGTCCCACCTCTCGGTATATTAATTTATCTCCTTTTAAATGTAATGGAGGGGCATGGGTGTATACCACTGAGCCTTGGTCTTGCTGATCAGGAGGTCGGCGGTTTGAATCCCCATGACAGGTGAGCTCCCGTTGCTCGGTCCCAGCTCCTGCCAACCAAGCGTTCGAAAGCACGTCAAAATGCAAGTACAGTCATACCTCGTGTTACGTTCGCTTCATGTTACGTTCTTTCATGATACGTCCTGCGGCGACCCGGAAATACCGGAAAGGGTTACTTCTGGGTTTCGCCACTCGCGCATGCTCAGATGCACAAAATGATGTCGCACGCAAATCACAACCCATGCGTGTGTAGACGCGCAGCTGCGGGTTGTGCTCTTTTCATGTTGTGAACGGGTCTCCGGAACGGATCCCATTCGCAACCAGAGGTACCACTGTAGATAAATAGGTAGCGCTCCTGTGGGAAGGTAAACAGCATTTCCATGCGCTGCTCTGGTTTCACCAGAAGCAGCTTAGTCATACTGGCCACATGACCCAGAAGCTGTACGCCGGCTCCCTCGGCCAATAAAGCGAGATAAGTGCACAACCCCAGAGTCGTTCGTGACTGGACTTAACTGTCAGGGGTCCTTTACCTTTTAAAATGTAATGGAGTAATGTGACTCCATTGCAATCAATATGTGGAGAATTAAAAGGCCACAAAGGCCAAAATGAAGGGTAAGAGGAAAACACCCAGCTTCCACGGGGATCCCCACTCCACCCTAGTGAAGGTGGCAGAGCAGCTCAGGCCCACAGTGAGCAGGTGCGGAGAGAGGGAGTTGGGCAAGGGGCAACCAGTACTCCTCTCTGTGGGCATTGTTGGCCAGCCGGGCTCCACACTGCATGGACAGGCAGGCAGGCAGGCAGTGCAGTGTGGTCCTGCTTGGCTCAGGGTGGGTGCCTCCGGTGGTGTCAGTAGCTTGCCCGCCCTGGGCACCGGAACCCCTTGCTATGCCACTCTTCAGGACCCCTGGACTGTGCTATTATATGCTTAAATAAGGAATGCGCTTAGTTAAGGAATGCAGTTTTCGTGTAGAAATGAATTAAATGCACCTGTCTCCAAAAACCGTAATATGAACTTCTCTTAAACCATCTCATCTTTAAGAATTTCAATGTAACTCAGCTGAAGTGGCTAGTTTTAATAGAGGATAGAAAACCCCCATTGCACTAGTGGGAGTCCTTGTGCTGGCTTCTACTAGCACACCATGCTAATAGCATTTGGACCATGAAGTGCAAGTCAAAAATATATTCAGAGATCTTTTAATATTAGTTTTATGTTTTTTTTCTAATTTTATCTATATTTTAATTCTTTTTAAGGCATGCTGCGTTATTAATTTGCTTTTATTATAAATGATAGCCACCTGAAGGGTTTTTCCAACAGAAGGAGTATGAAATTATTTTAAATAAATACTCTTGGACTGTCAATGAACTTGTGTTTTTCCCATCCTTCACCAGTAAAAAAAGGTAAAGTACCCCTGGATGGTTACGTCCAGTCAAAGGCGACTATGGGGTTGCGGCACTCATCTCGCTTTTAGGCTGAGGGAGCCAGTGTTTGTCCCCAGACAGCTTTCTGGGTCATGTGGCCAGCATGACTAAACCACTTCTGGTGCAACGGGACACCGTGATGGAAGCCAGAGCGCATGGAAACGCCATTTACCTTCCCTCCGCAGTGGTACCTATTTATCTACTTGCACTAGCATGCTTTAAAACTGCTAGGTTGGCAGGAGCTGGGACAGAGCAACGGGAGCTCACTCCATCACAGGGATTTGAACTGCCAACCTTCTGATCGGCAAGCCCAAGAGGTTCAGTGGTTTAGACCACAGTGCCACCCACATCATATATATTTAATCACAGAATTGTAGAATCAGAAGGGACCTTGAGGGTCATCCAAATCAACCCTCTGCAATCCAGAAATCTCAACTAGATCATACATGACAGGTCGCCATCCAACCTCTGCTTAAAAACCTGCAACGAAGGAGAGTCCACCACCTCTTGTGGGAGTCTGGTCCACTGTTGAACAGCTCTGACTCTCAGAAAGTTTTTTCCTATGTTTAGTTGGGATTTTCTTTCTTGTAACCTGAATCCATTGGTTCTGGTTCTAGCCTGTGGAGCATGAAAAAAGAAGCTTGTTCCATCCTCCATGTGACAGCTCTTGCAAGTACTTTATATGGCACTGTGGAAATTGCAAGGGAAGTGTAAAAAATAATAATAATAACAGCTACTGGTAGCTGTTTCATAATGTTTAGCAGAAGCTAAGGACTGTGAAATAACACAGTATGTAATCTTTATGTTTATGAGGCTGCAATGTCCTAAAAATAAGGGATGAACCATTTTTAAAAGGGGCACGTGACATTCACACCCCCACAAGGCATATCTTTTCTATGAATCCAGCTCCCTCAAAAAATTCCCTAACCGGAGAGTTATTTCCTGCTCCTCTCAAAAGCTGGAAATGTTGCTTGTAGAGCACATGGACATGGGTGACACTGTCAAAAGATCTGCATGAAATGCAAATGCTTCAAAATGACAGACTTCAACATTGGGGAAGAAACAGTTTGCCAAATTATTTGGGCAACGTCTGTAACATCCCAGGAATTGTAAAAAGTGATAGGCCAGCAACAGGGTGGCTATCTGCAGATTTATAAACCAGCACCTGAATATCAAGAAGCTGGGAGCTCATTAAATGAGTCATTACACGAGTCTTTCCAAATGATAAAAGCAGACAACTCATCATTTGAAAGCAGGGTCTTGGTATCGGTACCTCTGGCAAATGATGAAAGACTTGGCGCTTGATTTTTGAAGTCATGGGGCTGGTGTAAATTAGCATAATAGTCAGTATCATTGTGTCCATTTAAAACTGCGCCCAGCCTCCAAATTTTCACTAACCATAAATACTGCTGACCCATGAATTGCTTTGTCTTCCAAGTTCTTTATCAATTACTAACCTCCAATAGTCTAGTCCAGATTTCTTTTCTTGTCTTTTCTCCACAAATGCAGGAGGCTGTCTTGTTTTAATCTTGGAGAACAAGACAATGGGATAAAATAAAACACAGTGACGCTAATTTGTTTTCTGCTGCAAAAATTGCTTTTGTCAACCGACCAAGGAGGTATCATAGGAGTCAAATTCGATTGAATGGTTTGTTGTTGTTGTTTTTGTAAAAAAGAAAACTGGTTTCAGATGGGACTTTTCCAGACCTCCTTGGAGATGCCAGAGATTGAATCTACATATAAAGCAGATATAGTCGTGCCTTGGTTTTCGAACAGAATGTGTTCCGGAAATCCGTTCAACTTCTGAAATGCTTGGAAACGAAGGTGCGGCTTCTGATTGGCTTCCGATTGTGCATCGGACATTCGGCTTCCAAAAAAAGTTTGAGAACCGGAACACTCACGTCTGGAGCTAAAACATACCGGAACACTCACGTTCAGGAGCCGAAATATACGAGTACCAAGGCATTCGACAACCAAGGTACAACTGTACTGCCACTGAGCTACGGCCCTTCATGGCAAAAATGTTTGCTTCTGGGGTTTAGAACTATCAGTATTCTTCTGGAATGTGATCCACACCATCTGGAATAGCTACTGCAGCCAGGGATAGACTTTGGACTTTCAAATTTCAGTGGCACCTGTGCAAGCCCAAAATTTGGTGCCTCCCACACACCTTCCTTTCTGCTCATTTCACTATCTCATAGTTGTAATGTCTTGTGGCACCCCCGAGGCTCCGTGAGGTGGAACTGGCTGTGCCACCCTCAATCTGCCTCTGCTGCAACCTCAGAAGAGAGAAGGAAGCCTGTATTTTTAAAAGGAAGATTTTTTTGTCTCTCGTTCACACAGCAGCAGTTGTGGGTGGGGGGATGATGATGAAGAAGAGAAAATATTTTCTTCCATTTATTCCCCATTCAAGTGACAAGATGTGAAGGGAAAGAGAGGGGCTGGTGGGATGTAAAGAGAGGGGTATTTGGGGCAAGCTGTGAGGGGAATGGCTTTTTGGGATGTAAGTTGTAAAGGGAAGGGGGTTGGCAAGGGAGTAGGGGCTGGTGGGGCTGGCAGGGCTGGTGAGTGAGTGGGTCTGGAGAGCAAGACAACCAGGGGTGCAGCCCCTAATCATTTCAAATTATTTCAAAAGACAGCAGCAGATAAATCCCCAAACTAAAGCAGCATTAGCCAATTTCTGAGCTATTTGAATTGCTCATCTCCCCAGGGCTCTGGATTAACAAGGTATTTTACTCTAAGCACGCAAACATGTACATACTCTGATCTTCTGACTTTGCCTGTGTTTTGGTCGCCGCTGGATTTCCCTAAACAATACCCTCAGCAGTTAAACTATCTGAATGCAGAATTTCCTAGGTCAAATGAAATACCATTTTGCCACACAGCTCAGCTCCTTTGCAAACCAATGTGTGGCAAAGTGGTTTGCTCTGATCTCACAAAGTGACTTCAGGGATAGTTGGGTATTCCTCAATCCATGTGCCACAGGTCTTGGGAAAGGCCTTACTCATGTCAATTTTACATGTGGGGAGCTTCATGCTTTAAATATTGCATGTGCTCTGTGCAGCAGAGCATTGGCATGCCAGTTGTGCGCACCTGCTGGCAACAGAATTGAAGTGCAACTGATGTGTGCTCTGGGATGTGCTCACAGGGTAAAGGGCTTCTGAATACTGTGCTTCCTATGTGTACATGTGGTATCTGCACAAGAACTGGCTGACCTATGGCCAGAAATGTCTCTCTAACACAACCTCTAACTGGCTTTTTTGAGCAAGAACTGGCTCAAAAGATCAAAGCAAGCCTCTTAAGGTTGCATCTAGTTAGTTCCCTTGCATAAGAACTAGGGCATTTGATATAGTGGAAAGAGTCCACTAACAGGGATGGGGGGTCTTTTATCATTTTTCTCTTGTTCCTGCAGCCCTTCATGCACCCCTGAAAATTTGTTTTAGAGGTCCTCCCAAACCTTCCAAAAAAGACTTTTCGGGTGCCACTAAATGCTGCTGTATTCCTTCAGCACCAGCCTGAAGATGACGAGTGAGACCTCGTCGAAACGTCGCCCAGACACCCCGACTCTTACACGGGAAGACACCCGAAGACACCAAAACCTGCATTCCTGTACCCGTGAAAATCTACGAAAGCATATATATATATATATATATATATATATATATATATATATATATATGATTTCCCATGGGAAAGGTGATGCATAAGTCAGTGATGGCCAAACTCAGCCTGCCAGCTGTTTTGGGACTACACTTCCCATCATCCCTGACCACTGGTTCTGTTAGCTAGGGATGATGGGAGTTGTAGTCCAAAAACAGCTGGCGGGCCAAGTTTGGCCATCACTGGCATAAGTGGTTGCCCTACAGGTGAGTCCCAATGACAGGAGTCTTTTTTCTTTTTCTTTTTGAATGGAACACACCATTGTCTCATAAACACACAATGTTTGAATACTTTAACATTATGAATTGTTATTGAGCAGAACAAAAATCCATTGCACTTGTTGTTTGGCCCACTCTGAATATTTATTTATCTTCTCTTCACACACACATCATTACCATCTCGTCGCTCGTCTTCTTCTTCTTCTTCTTCTTCTTCTTCTTCTTCTTCTTCTTCTTCTTTACTGAATGAATACAACTTTCACAGTCTTTCTGTCTCTTCTGTACTTGCTGTAACAGCAAGAATTGTTGTGTGTGTTGGTGTGTGTGTGGAAGTGTCCCATGCTGTTCAAAAGTTCTTATGAACGACTGGAATTCAGGAATGGTGTCAGAGGTTGCAGTCCCAAACTCCTCCTTTCAACGTGATCACTGTACATGTGATGTCACCTGCACAGGGCTTCTGTGGTCATGAGCATCTGAAGCTGCTTCCTGGTCAGACTTAAAACATTCTGGAATGTTCTACTTAGTAGTTCATTCCCGTGTAGGCCACCTTCTTACCCTGAGTGTTATCGGTATTTATATAACAACAAAACAGTTAGATGAAAGCAGTCTATGTACATCGACGAATGTATGGTAGCTTTCTCTGTGAGAGGCCACAGTCCGAACATCATGTGGAGAAACAGAATGCCAGACTTCAGGGGCTGCTGTCAGGATAAGTGAAATATTCCATCTTGAGAAGGAAAGAACCTAGAGGCAGATGAGGGTGACAACTTGGCGAGTGGAAGATTGAAGTGAGCTGTGTGTTGTGACAGCCTACATAGTTCTACTTTTCTTCGTCATGTTTATTCCTGAGGCTTTGCTTTTTATTTATTTTTGTCACAAATCTGCAGAGATCTCTCAAATGGCTAACTAAAACACTTTAAAAGTCATCGCAAGGCCCTAGGGGTAGGGAATGTGAGAGATATTTGAGCCTTTCCAGATGATGAAAAACAAAAGGATTTGGTATTTGATGTTTTACTAGCACCAGCTCTGTTCCTCCACCAGTGACAAAATAATCCATCCCCACACCAGTGCATGAAGGGGTACCTTTAGGAGGAATCAGGATAAACAATATCTTATCTACTTAAAAAAAAATCACTCTATTGCTAATATAGGAAGGACATGCCCTAGAAAGGATTACATAAACAAAGGGTCACTGAGGTGGAGGGAGGACAAAACATCCATAAAATGGTGTGTGCATTGCATGGAAAAAGTAAGAAGCCTTATTGTTGCCAATAGTGATCAGTGGGTCAGTGCCAGTGAAGGGTAAGGCAGTGGGTCAATCAGTTCATTGCAAGAACAGCAGCAGGATCAATGGATTGTGTCCAATGTAGTGCTAAGTAAGCCTCCTGTTAGTGCAAGGATTTCCACTTGCATGGTGGGATTTCCCCCCTTTTGTTCTGAGTTTTCCCCCCCCCCAACCCTCTGGAGCAGATTTGGGGAGGGCACAGGATGCAGAAAGAGGAAGAGGAAGCAGGAAGTCCCTTGCGCAGGTGGAAATCCTTGCACTAACATGGCAAGGGAGTTATATATCACCCACAGAGCAGGTTATGCCCTCAATGTGGTCTCTGTCCAAGGTACTGAAAGTGATCTGAATATGGGGATTGTCATGGTCAAACCATTTCATGGTGGAACTTAAAATTACGGAATTTAACCCTCTACCCCCAGCCCCTTGGAAGAATGGGGGCCTATTTGGATGGCCCTCCGTCAGCCACTGATGAAATCAGGTGGATTCCTGAAGCTCTGGGGGGGATCTTTTTGGTGGGTAGAGCTGGTGATCCTGTTGAAGCTCTAGTCTTGTTATGGAATGGTGAGATGAAGCAGACTACTGACATGATAGCTCCTGAGCACCCTGACATGGTGGAGCCTATACAGCCATAAGTGGATCTTCATGTAGCTGTCCAGCCTAGCTTTTTAAGGTTGTCTCAGGTTTTTTGACATCTGCTCAGTCAATGCAGCACTAGATCTTTTGTTTGCCCACGGTGAGAGCTTTGCAATGCACTTTGTGAGTAAAATCGCTCAACTTTGTAATGTTCCTGATGCTGCTATTCTAGCAAGTGCAGATAAGGTGTCAGTATTCAGGCAGTATTCTAACAGAGTTTTATGGGATTTGTTTGGGTTGATGTGGCCCATTGACAAGGTGCTTGCTAGCATTTGTCTATTCACATAGTCTCTTCACCACTGGCCATCTTGGATGATTAAATCTAGCTGGGGAGGTTTGACCATGGGTTCAGGGCATAGTGAATATCTTATTATGAAGAATTATGCTTCCCTTGAGGTAAGTTCATAAATTTGCAGATAGTACAGACTGCTGAGGCCTGGCTTTCCGTTGGATCAGCTCTGTATGAGCATATTATTCCAGCACTAAAATCTCTGCATTGACTGTCAGTACATTACCAATCTAGGGTCAAAGTATTGAGGTTTTGTGTATGAAGCCCTAAATGGCTTAGGACCAGATTACCTGATAGACTGTCTTGTCCCTTAGACACAGATCACTGCAATCTTCCAGAGAAGTCCTCCTGTCTGTTCCACAGTTATCTCATATTTGTTTAGTTTCTACATCATCCAAGGTTTTTAGCATAGTGGCACCAATAATTTGCAGCACTGTTCCCATTGGAATCAAACAGTTGCCTACAATGTTGATATTTCATTGCCTGCTGAAAATGTATTTGTTTTTTCATGTATTTTTGAAGAACTAATTTGATTTCTCAGTGGTCAGTAGTTCTATATTTTATTAATTTTTTCTTTTATGATGTTGAAAGTTGGTGGTTTATAAATAATTCTTATAATAAATTTAAATATGCCCAAACTCACGAACTGTATCAGAATGCAAAAGGAGACAATGATGACACCTTTTTAGAAAATAGGTTCCTGTATATCATCGTTTGGTATGAGCAGTACACTGTTAATATTTATCTGTACCAATTTGCATTCCAGCACTTCATACTGATTTATGTGAGGCTTGTTCATCTGTATTCATTGAATTTGAAGCTCTTAATAAGTAAATGCTCACAAGAGGCAAGCGACTGAAAAGTGCTCACTGGCATTTCCTGTCTTTAGTGATATCACAGATACTGTCTACTCTTAGGTCCACCAAAGCTACATTCCACACAGCACTCCAAATTGGAATAGGCACAGTGGCTGGAGGAAGAATCACAATTTATATGGAGAAACTAGACATGACATGAAGTTGTGTGAGTCTTTCCCCTGACATTTTTTTTTTAATTAAGAGACCAGCCTTGGGAGTTTGAGCACTGGGGGGAGCAGCAGAAGAGCCGGGTCTTTTTCCCTCTGGCCATTTTCCCATTCATAATTATTTATCTCTGGTTGTGTAGATGCCATACATTTGAAGCATATTCCCTACCCCACATAGTATCTGGGAACTGTAGTTTGTTAACAATGCTGGGAATTGTAGCTCTGTGAGGTTCTCTTTCTCCCTCACATGCACACCTAGCTCTCTCACCTTTTGTCCCTGTGGAGGAGACAATACATACCTTTCCCCCATGGAAAGAAAAGCAGCATGGGGCATTTTGAGGTGGAAAATGGCCAGGGAAAGTAGAGTTAAAGCAGTGCCCCTTCTCAGTCCACCCCTATATTCAAAGGCTGCTTTTTGGTTTAAAGAAAATGAAGAAAGGATGCATACCTCTCCCTGTCACTTCTAGTTTAAACATCAATGACATTACAGTATACTGCTATTTAAGTGTTGTAAAACTATTATTTATGCAACAAAAGCTGGACACGTTGGAAGTTGGCTTGGACTAATTGACTTGGCTTGGACCCATCTAGCGTAATACTCTCTGGACCAGAAGTCCTCATTGTTTCTGGAACTATGGGCACATTTGGAACTTTTAAAAAGTGTTGTGTACATGACCACAGTATTGCTGCCCTAGGGAGTCTCTACCAGTCACAAGATGGGCACTGTAGGAAGCATGCCCTGTTGCAAATTATGTGCTCACACAAAGGCTGTGTACACATTACTGGCTTAAAACGCATCTTGGCCATTGTTTTACTCAACTGAAGCTGGTTTGGGGGGCAATGCATCAGAATACTGTATTTCATAGGAAACTACAGTGGTACCTCAGGTTAAGTACTTAATTCATTCCGGAGGTCCGTACTTAACCTGAAACTGTTCTTAACCTGAAGCACCACTTTAGCTAATGGGGCCTCCTGCTGCTGCCACACCGCCGGAGCACGATTTCTGTTCTCATCCTGAAGCAAAGTTCTTAACCCGAGGTATTATTTCTGGATTTGCAGAGTCTGTAACCTGAAGCATATGTAACCTGAAGCATATGTAACCCGAGGTACCACTGTACGGGAAAGTTACATAATAGTCTGTGTACACGTTACCATTTACTCCAGACCCACACACATTGCTGGAGTTTGAAGGTGAGTGCACATGACACTAGCCACAATTCATACGCAACTTGTGGTTCCTTGAGTAATACTGATGTTTGATGTGATTTCTCTGAAACCACCTTCCACCTGATTTGAAAAAGCATGTCACAATTAAGTTAAGGTATTTACAGTTCAGGCAGCGATGGCACTTGTGCAGATGACAGATTCACTGAATAGGAGTTTGGTAGAGGAAAACAAATCTGGTAATGTGCATCAGGTGAAGGCGTTGTCTCCCCCTCTCTGGTGTGCAGATCAAAGTAATAATAATAATAAGAAACTTGAAACATAGCAAGGGAGAAATGACCTCAAGGCATTTTAAGCTGCTGTGTACATATCCTCAGATATGGATTGTGGCTACCATGTGTGTATAGTGCTTCCCAAACCAGTGGAAGGTGCACACTGGATGCAGAGTAAACAGGACTGTGTACACAGCCTGTGTGTATGTATTTCTCGGGTGCTGGGAGGGAGGCTGGCCTGGAGGAGGGAGAAAATGAACAAACAGACTCCACAGAGAGGGAAGAGGAGGGAAAGCAAAAGAGACAACCATCCGCCAAAGAGGAGGGGGGAAACAAACACAATCACCCCCAGAGGGGGAGGAGAAAAGAACAAGACATCCAGAGAGAACAACCACACTCACCCATAGAGGAGGATGGGTTCGAAAACAAACACAATCTGCCAAACCCAGATAAGGAGAATACAGAAGCAGTTTCTTCCCTTCCCTTCTCTCCCTGGTCAACTAATTCCATTAGTTGGTGGCCCTGCTACAAGCCCAGTGCCACCCAGTGCCTATACCATATACCTAGTGCCACCCATATTTTTCTGGGTGGATACCAGAAAAGATGGACTATGCCAGAAAAATCGGAACTGTCAGAAGTTGTGCATTAAGACTGTGTTAAGTTGAAGAAACTGCCCATGGGAACATGACCTCAGACAGATATGTTGGCATCTGTCTGTCTCAAGAGAAAATGCAGTGTGCCCTCTGGTGGGGAGAGTCAAACCACTGCTTTAGCAGCACTGAAGTGACCTCCTCAGGGTGGAAGCCTGAGCAGTGTGTATTGAGGTACTGGGCTGCCCAGATGAGACCTCCCTCTCAGCCCCACTGATGTGGTCCAAAGGAAAGCAGAGCAATGCATTTGGCACCAGCTTGGCTGCAGAAGTTCCTGAAAGGGACTCTACTCCAGATTTTTGTGGGGTTTATTGCTTAGTCATTTCTTCTCCCAAAGATATCCCACAAAGCAGTGGAGATTTAGGATCAGTTTTCCATCTCCTAGATGGGCTACCTTCCCAGGTCGATGAGCCCCATCTGCCCCTCCCTTGACTCTACAGCACATGCAGTGGGTCCAATTCTTGACCATTGGACCCACTGCTCAATCCACTGGAGCCTGTCTTCGTATGCAGGGGAAGCCCTTAACTCACCTATGGTTTGAGATGCACCAGCTACCCTTACCAGCTTTAGCTGGCCAGTCAAAGCTGTTCCCTGGATGTGACCGCTTTCGCTTGTTGACAGCTTCTAGGAGCCACAGATGAGAAGTGAGTGCAGAGTGGGGACCAAAGGTAGACAAGCTACCCAAGACAAATGTAAAGACATACATCCAGTATGATGAATTCCTATAATGTCTTTAGTGTAACATTTTATTTTTTTAAATCACTAAATGCTTTGCAAATATGCCTGTCTCTGAGCTCCGCAAAGCTTTACAGTCTGGTCCAGTTTGCATTAGAAATGTTGCTCGCAGCCATATCAAATAGTCCACCGCGATCCAGCATTGGAAGAAAAGTAGAGATGGTCACATGACTGTGCAGTCACATGCTCTTTGGCTTTACCACTGCTTAGGCATGGTGGTGATTAAGCAGTAAATGAATTGTTGAAATAAATAAATAAATAATACTGGCTACATTGCAGAAAGATACTTTAAATGGGACAATAAGCCAATAAGAGGCTGTCTAGGTTCCACCTCCAATACCATAGGCAGTATGTTTGAATACTGGTTGCTAGGGAGCACAGGTAAGGAGAGGGCTGTTGCTCTCAGGTCTTACTTGGCTTTCCATAGGCATCTGGTCATAAGAACATAAAAATACCTTGACTGGGTCAGGATAGTGGCCCGTCTAGTCCAGCGTCCTCTTCTCACAGCAGCCGGTCAGATACCTGTGGGAAGCCTGCAAGCAGGAACTGAGCGAAACAGCAAGCTCCTCTCTTGCAGTTTCCAGCAACTTTCAAAGTATAACCATTGATAGACGTATCCTCTATTAATCTGCCAATCCTCTTTTGAAGCCATTCAAGTTGGCCATTACTGCCTCTTGTGAGAGAGAATGCCATTGTTTAATTAAGCACTGTTGGAAGAAGTACTTCCTTTTATCTGTCCTGAATCTTCCAACATTCAGCTTCATTGGATGTCCACAAGTTCCAGTTTATGAGAGAGAGAGAAAAACTTTCCCCCATCCACTCACTCCTTATCCTCCGTAATTTTATACACTTCGTCATGTTGACTCTTACTTGCCTTTTCTCTAAACTAAAAATGCCCAAATGCTGTACCCTTTCCTTATGAGGGAGGCATTTCACCCCCTTGAACATTTTGTTTATGTTTTCCTGAACTTTTTCCAATTTTACAATATCCTTTTGGCGGTAAGGAAACCATAGCTGTACACAGTATTGCAAATGTAGCTCATTACAATCTCTTTCTGTTTTAATGACCCTGAGCTGATTGGCTTCGTCGGCAAACTTTGCCATCAGAGTGCGCACCCCTGTTTCTAGATCATTTATGAACAAGTTAAAAAGCACAGGTCCCAAAACCAGCCACTTGGGCACTCCACTTTCTGCAACAGAATTTCAGCCCTGTGCATTCACAAAATTGAGGCAGGTTGGAGTTAGCTGAGCCAGTAGCCATATCTGATTACTGAGCATCTCTCCTAAAGAACTGCCATTCTGATATTTAAACTCTTTGAACAGGGACCGAAAGCTTTCTGAGCAGGGTATCTGTCATTCTGTATTCTTCCAATGCTTTATTAGGGGATGGGGGCAGTATATCTGGAGTGGCAGAGCCTGGCAGCCATCATCTAAAAATATACATATGTAATGACATAATCAAATAATGTCCACAGTTTGCAATTCAGATTTGAAAGCTTGTCCAGCCCCTACCTACCCCTAGCCTCTCAGCAACTGAGATAATTGAGGCTGGACGAGAAAGGAAGAATAGGAAAACGTAAATCAAAGAACAGGAGGAACCACTATATACCACTTTTCCTAGAAGAGATGAAATGCTGCCATCTTCAAGGAATTCTGATAACTGCAAAAGCTAGGCCCAAATCCAGTGAAGGTCTGTACAACTTGTTTAAGCTTACACAGCTTGCCTTGTCAAACGCAACTCACCAGCCACCTATTGTGCCCTACAGGGTGCTTGGCAATTTTTCACAATACCAGGTAGGGAAAACAGCCACAAACAAAAAAATTGGCTATATTGCATATTCCTGATGGGTGATCCATAGCTAGTGGATTAACAGCTGATCGACTAGCAACAATATAGACACACACACACCAGTTAGTGAATAAGATTTCTCCGCTTTCAAAGCATGCTTGCTGTTGTGGTCTGCAAAGTGTTTTTGATCCAGGATGGTATTGTTATTATTTGCATTACAAATTGATAGCAATGCTCCTAGAATATGGCCAATCAGCAGTCTGCCGGGTTAACTTTTGTGTCTTAAATGTGGATTAGTGTTTCTTGCAGAATATTTATGGCTGGCAATGGCTTCCTACAAAATCTGCATTTTCATTATACGGGCACCTCCTGATTTCCATGGGGGTAATCGCGCAACAACAGTAAAGTGTGTATAAGCTTGTCCTGCCCCATTCTGCTACTTCTGGGTTCACAGTGATGCATATGTGCACAGTCACACATGCTTTGAACGCATGCAAAATTGTTGTTGCCTGTAATGCGAGGTCCACACAGATGCACATCAGCAAAAAGAAGAATGGGATTTGTTTTGGGATGTTCTGATCGGGGGGTGGGGTTGAGTATGGAGAAAATGCCAGGAAATAATCTAACATGGTTAACTCTTAGTTCATGTTCCATATTAATTCAAAGATAAGTAACATCAGTTTGATTCGCTTCATCTCAGCTGTTGAGCAAAGCCCAGGCTTCTCTTGGCAATCTAGAAAATACTTTTAAACTATATGTGATGCTAACTCCAAAGGGTTGAAAGGAAGCTATACTGAAATCCAGGTAATGCTTCCAAGTAATGAATGCAATGCATAGGTAGTTAAGATTATGTTTAGACTTAACTAGATGTTACATGCATATGCTTTATATCCCCACACCTTCTTTTCATGGGAAATGGTAGCTTCACAGGAGAGTGATTGTTGGTTGCGAAGTGGAAGCAGGGAGGTACTTAAGCATTTCCCTGCTTGCCATTTTTCCATTGCATTTCCCTTCCCATGACAGGGTTTCAGACACACTTTTTAACTTTCCAAATACATATGTAGAACACCAAAGAGGAAAGAAATTTGAGAGGGGACTTGAAAATTGGTGAAGGGGCTAAGCATCCCACTCTATTGAAAAATCATCCCCCTCAATTGTTTTTTTTTTCTTATTAAGAGTAGTAACCAGCATACAGATAGATGCATATGTGTGTTTTGGATCCTGTCATGTGTGGAATATGGCAACACATCTCGTTTCATCCCATTCTGAAGATGGTCCTAGGAACATACCTCAATACCAAGTCAGGCTTAGGGTTCATCTAGCTCAGTTTTGTCTATAGTGACTGACAGTAACTCTCTGGGGTTTTGGTCCTTCCCAGCCCTACTTGGAGATGTGGGGGGTTAGATTGAATTTGGAACCTTTGCATCTAAAGCATGTGTTCTTACACTGAGCCACAGCCCTTCCCACAGGCTAAGGTGGAGTGACAGCTGTTAGAAGTACGTCATGCAGAATGGCAAGAGGGAAGCATGGAAAGAACCTGAGACTATGGACTACTTCTTGGGGAGGAGAGACACATTTTCTAGTACGTTGTTGTTGTTGTTATTTCAACAGGGGCTGGCGAGATTATCCTGGGATTATTCATACATGAAAAAGTGCTTCATGAAATGTTCCTAAGACTCAAGATGAAGTCAGTAGTGACTCTGCTGTCTTCTCTAACCAGAACAAGGGTGCTTTTAATGTAAAATGGTTTTGTGTATATAAACCATCACTGATTGAATGTAGGATCAGACCACCTCCGCCACATGCATCCATTAGACTGCACATTTCTGTGTCTAGAGAAATAATGAAAACTCGATGGCTTAAAAGATTGAAATCTAGACTGGAACTCATACTGATTTATTGTAGCAATTTTTCAGCAAAGGACAAACTATTAAACATTACCAAAAATCATATAAAATTCAGCACTTATTACATTATGACAGTTAAGTGCTGCGGGGGATTTATGGACTAGCTGTACAGGTGAAAAATGAATATGGGCTTGGTGGGTGGAGCCTTATTACTACAGTGGTACCTTTGGATGCGAACGGGATCCGTTCCAGAGCCCCGTTCACATCCAGAAGCGAACGCAACCCACATCCACGCACCTGCGCATGCTCGAGTCGTGATTTGCCACTTCAGCACATGCACGTGACGTCATTTTGACCGTCTGCACATGCGCAAGCGGCGAAACCCGGAAGTAACGCGCACTGTTACTTCCGGATTGCCACAGCGCGCAAACCGAAAATATTTATCCCGAAGCTACTTCAAGCCAAGGTATGACTGTACTGAACTTTAGTCCCCAACCCATCCAACCCACCCATAATAATATCTAAGCCGTGTTTAGCATTGCTCCAGGGAAAACTTGAGAAGCACTGCCAGTTACCAGGTGAAGTGGGAGAGGTGGGGCTATACTCTCTGGCCCTGGCTCTCCTTATCATGGGCCCACGGTAATGGGGTATACCTGTAATGGGGAGCCTGCTCTGCACACATAGGTTTCCTCAAAAATTAGAACCTGAGTGCAACATATTCTAAATCACAGGGGGAGCCAAAATGCATAGAGAGGCTGCACCCTACAGGCAACCACCAAACACATAGTCAGTGGGGAGGCGGAATTGATGGGGATGTAATGGCAAGGGCAGGGCTAATGGCTATAGAGAATTACACCCCAATAGGATTCATGTTATTTAGTACATGTCCAGCCTGAGCCTATGCCTGTTTACACAAAAGTAAATCCACTGAGTTCGTTGGTGAGTGTGCATGGCAATGCAGTTTTAAGCTTTTATCACAAGCATACTTCTTCTGAACTCAGTGAATTTCACTATGGCTTATCTCTCAACAAATAGCTTTTTAACTGGGCTGCTAGTACATGTTCCTGTTGCTGTCATGAAACATTTCCTGTGCAATTCTCAATGAAATGAACAGGCATCACTCAATGGCTCTTGGTAATGCCATTTTGTTCCAATGGGTCTTACCCAATATGTATTCCTGAGAATTACGTCCTGTGTCAACAAACTCATCTGACATAAAATCAAAACTATAACTATACCCAGAGTGACTAGAGCAACCCAGTCAGATGGGTGGGGTACAAGTGAAGGAGGAGGAGGAGGAGAAGCCAGCACAAAATTCAACATCCTTTCAACATCCAGATACCACTTTGTTGTTGCCACCATTATTTTTAAAGCAAATTTCTTGTCCTTAAATATCCTGGTTTGTTTTCACTATCCAGAGTTTAAACAAACCACAGTTTTTCCAAGTTCATCTGTCACAAGGAACTGTGGTTAGTTTAAACATGAAATCTTCCACTTTTTAGCTCTTCCTCTGGCACTAAAAGAAAAGCTCGTGTTTCACTTTTTGGGAAGGTAAGGTTTCCCATTACATCTAAACCAAGCTGTAAACTAGGTGGATTATGCCTTACGGACATGGAGTTTTAGAAGACAATAGAAAAGTATAAGCTGTGTTTAAAAATTTTATGGCTTAGCATTCATTAAAGAAAAGAGACCTGTGGCTACAATTCCAAATGATGCTCCCTGACCAGAGTTTCAGTGATTGCTGTAACCAGTGAAAGAACTATGTCATCACTACAAGTTGAGAGTTGTAGCAAACCTAATATAGAACATGAAAATGATAGTCTAATCTAGCCAATTCAGGATTCTTCTAATTCTAGATGAGTCACAGTTGGCTTAAGATTGGCTCCTTTGAGAATCAAGTAACTGGAGCCTACAGCTGGCTGTAATGTGATTTGAAGGAAATGGAAAATTGCTCATTAGACATCTCCCTTGCCTAGTTTCATTATGCATTGGAACATGCAACTACATTTGAGCCCAGTAGTAAATAAATAATTACCTACAGGCAACTCCAAACACAAGCAATATGGAGAGCTTTAAGAATACGCTAAAACACGTTTTCCCCAATTTTCCTAGAAATTGGCTGTATTAAGAGTCAACACAGAATTCCATCAACCACCCTATGGATTCTGATGACAAAGAAGGGCAATGACCTGATACACATTCCATCACTTGGACATTTGCCTTGTGTACTGCTTCCTATTGTGGTGAACTCAGCTTCTTGCATCATGCTTGGCATTCTGATGCCACTTGCTATGATGAAGGCAGCCAATGGTTGGCCATGGAAATGCATGCAGGTTGGAGAGGCGTTGACGGTTCATAGAATTACAGAATTTTAGAGTTGGAAGGTTCCCCCAGGGTCATATAGTCCAACTCGCTGTAATGCAGGGGGTTGGACTCATCAGATATCAGATTTGCTGCTGAGAATGGTGTTGCCCTAGGAACATAATGTAGAGAAAGGGTGTGATGACAAAGAGTAATGGGAGTCATGGTGTTGCAGTGGTTACAGTGTTGAACTAGTGTGTTCAAATCCCCATTCAGCCATGAAGCTCATTGGGAAACCCTGGACCAGTCGCAGCCTACCCTACATCGTATGGTTAGTGAGAATAAAAGAAAGAACCATCTTGGGAAGAAAGAACCATCTACACAGGCTTGAGCTCCCTGAAGGAAAGGAAGGATATAAATGTAGTAGACTGCCCCAAAACTTAGGCTATTCCCCGGGATTCCATAGCTGTCAAGTGTCCTTTAATTGAAGGGACAGTCCTTATTCCAGCGCCATGTCCCGCTGCTGTCCCTTATTGATAGATGTCCCTTAAATGTCCCTTAAATGATGTCCCTTAAATTTCAAAGGAATCAGCTCCTCTCCCTCCCTCCCTGCTGGCCAGGGAGGAGGGAGGCTCCAACTGTGTTGCTTGGCTGTGTTGCTCACCCAATAAGAAGTCTAAGAACGACTGGGGGGTGGAGCTTGCATGCCTTGTGTGTGGCTAGTTAATGCAAGCTGAGGGGGTTTTTGAATGCTGGATGCCATTTTGTTGCACGTGCTGCTGCAAACTTTGCAGTGCAAAGCCAGGCTGGGGAGCCATCTTAAGTTGAGGCTGCATAGACCTTGTGGTGCATGTGATTCAGATTCTATTCAGTTGAACCTCTGGTTACAAAGTTGGTTGGACAGTGTTCTCAAAGCTACCAGCATGAGTTTGACCAGACTGCAGGAGGACAGGAAGACTGGAGTGCCTGGAACAGGTGAGACTGCAGGTCCCTTATTTTGGCTGCTGGTCCCTTATTTTCAAGGCTGCTGGTCCCTTATTTTCAAATCTGTAAGTTGACAGCTATGGGATTCTTGGTGGAGTTGTGTTTTAAATATATGGTATGTACCTCATATGCCAACAGCATCACAGGATTACTTATAGCTCACATTATCCTGCTCTTTCTTTATCAGTTCCTTAAAACAATCTCTGCTGTAGTTTCCTTGGGGCAAGTGGGAATCGTTCCTGCCCTCCTCCAGCAACAGCTAGCAGCTGTGACTCTTAACACACAAAGGATATCTGCATAGTGAATGATTCTGAATAAAAGGTACTTACATTTTAAAGTGCTGTAGCAATTTGTTTTCTAAATTAAGGCAATGTTACTCATCCTTAAAGGTTATACTTAAATACAGTTGTGCAGTGGTGAAAGAAATGCAGTTCTATGTTTCAAGTTTACGCTTTTTTAAAAAATAAATAAATAAGGCTATGTACACACCATTCATTTCAAGCACATTTGTCACCCGGAGAATCCTGGCAGCTGTAGTTTACTCCTCACAGAGCTATGAACTACAGTTCCCAGGATTCAGAAAGGGGAGTGCTTTGAAATGTATGGTGTGTAAGTCACTTGCAATTCCTAAAGTTCCACAAATGGATCTGAGCTGTATGAAATGTCTGTTCATTTCAAAGAAGATGGGCCAGGGAAGACATAGGGCCCGAGAAAGAAAAGATAATGTACATATTGAAAGGAAGAATCCACATCATCCTTCCCCACCCCTACTCAACATTGTTTCTCAGAGTTAAATTAATAGAACGCCTTCCGGGGGGGGACCTTAAATTTTAGTCCATTTAATATAAGGATATGAGCCATCCACAGACCCTGTGGCATTTGTAGGCAGTGTGGGCTTGTTCTATAAGTGATTGAATCCAGTGTAGATTTCAGGGGCAGGATTCACCTAAAGAGTCCCATCAGTGCTAGGGCTTCTGCTTGTGCTTCTCCTCCCCGCTGCATCCCCCAGCATCCCAAAAAATGATTCAGGGAAGGGGTTGGAAGAGCACTCAGAACAACATGTGCGGGAGGAGATGGGGGGTTCTTCTGTCTGGCAAGCTGTAGTCCTTAAATGTTCCACAGTGTGATGTTGAATTCCACCCATCTTTGACTTTACATTGTCCAAATACAATTTGCACCCAAGGCGCTGTGGTGTAAACCACAGAACCTAGGACTTGCTGATCAGAAGGTCGGCAGTTCGAATCCCCACAACAGGGTGAGCACCCGTTGCCCAGTCCCTGCTCCTGCCAACAAAGCAGTTCAAAAGCATATCAAAGCGCAAGTAGATAAATAGGTACCGCTAAGGCAGGAAGGTAAATGGCATTTCCATGCGCTGCTCTGGTTCGCCAGAAGCGGCTTAGTCATGCTGGCCACATGACCCGGAAGCTGGCTCCCTCGGCCAATAAAGTGAGATGGGCGTCGCAACCCCAGAGTTGGTCACGACTGGACCTAATGGTCAGGGGTCCCTTTACCTTTACTAGTCATCTCAATACTCTGGCCCGCTATATGACTGGCATACTTTGGGGAGGATTCACAGCTCAGCCAATGAGCTCGTTCTTTGTCACTGGAAGGTTCTAGTTTCAATTCTTGGCACCCAAAGAGAGAAGGCTCTCAAGCAGCAAGAATGGGTAAATTCTGCACTGCTCCTGGACAGGGTAAACCGAGATGGACCAAATGGATCGAGAGTCTGACTGCATCCAAGTAAACGTCATATGTACAAATTTAATTAAAGCTTGTGAAGTAAAGCAGCGTTTTTGGATTGCATCCAATTAAGCTCAACTCAGAGCAGACCCAATGAAAGTAATAAGGGAGCCGTGTTCGCTCATTTCAGTGGTCTACTCTGAGTAGGACTGATGCTGAATACAACCCCCTTATAAATTACAAAGTCTTGGGTCAGATGTACTAACAAAAAACATTATTTACTCTCACAAACATGAGCCTTGGGCTCCCCTCTCCCTTTCACACACAAGAAGGTGAGATCTAAAGCTTCCACTCCTGATTTGTTCTAAACCACAGTTCCCCTGTTATGGCCAGACTTGGGAAATGGTGGTTTGTACAAACCACAAGAAGTCAAGGCATCAAGCCAGAATATGAATAAATAATCATAATAAATAATTTGAAAGCCTGTTATGAGCTGTATGGATTTTACTTTTCCATTCCTTGTTGCCTTGAATTGAAGCAGTATTTGTAGCCCTCCTCATGCATTACTCACCGTTAAAGGGCAAAGCACCTTGAAAGTCGCTGTGAGGTTTTAACATTAGTTTCTCCCCCCCCCCAATGTTGCCCACTTCCTCCCAGCCCCTTCTAAATGCTGCCCATGTGTTGGGGAAATGTCTGAAGGGAAGAATCCAGGCTGTGCATATTAAGTTGGCCTCACTCTTCCAACTGTGGGGGTAGGATTAGCATCTCACACAATGCCTGAATGGGGCTTGCTTATGTGTTTTGAAACAGTAATAATTAAACACTCAAACAAGCATAGGCCCAACACCAGCCTTTACTCAGATTGTATGCCTTATGCATGAGAAATCTAAAAAGGGAATAAAATCCCAATGTTAATAGCATTCAGATTTGTAATTAAGTCACATGGGGTTGTTGTTGAATAAGTCCTTGAACAAGAATTCTCTCAGTGCTGGACCATCTGGCTCATACTTTGCCCAACAATGCAAGGAGAAATGGCTTGAAAATGAGGTAAACACCGTCCTAAAGTCTTTCCATAGGCATCTCAAAAAAGCAGGAAGGAATTTGGCACCAGCGAAGTGAAGCAGACAATTTTTTCCCAAAACAGACAATTTTCTGGAACTTTCTCCAATGCTTTATTTTTCTGTTCTTTTTGTTAGTATGTTACTATTTATTAGTAACATTGAATAGACGCCAACTGCAGATGCAGTATGAGGCAAGGTTAGTTTTTACCGTTGTTAACTAAATAAAAGGAAAATAAGCATACTAAGATGCTCTAGACAAAGATCTAATTTAGTATGCTTTAGTATATATATATATATATATATCCCAGTGCGAATTAATTTACCTCCTCGGTAAATTTTCCAGAAAAATGTTCCAAATCAGTTCCCTCTCAACACTCTCCCCCCCCAAAAAAAAACCCCACACATCAGTGCCTGGCACATGGGGTTAATTACCAACAAACATTAGAAAACCAATTTCTCATGAAGGGTTCTTACGTTTTCCAAAAAAGAAACTGGCAGCAGCCGCTTTTGTAATTAGGTGACAGAATTTTGCAAACCTATCAGATCATATTTACCATACAAAGCTATCATGGGACATCAAGCAATAATTAGGCATTTATTAGGTAGTAACACCATGAGACTTACTTCCAAGTAAGCATGCATGGGATTGTGTTGCCTGTCAATGATCCCAACCCAAATAACCACAGCTACAGTGGAAGGATGAATATGCATGTGGCTCCTTCAGAGGAATCATTTCATAGGAATTATTTAAAAAGTTTGCAAATGCTACTAGCTTGCCTGTCTGCCTGGATATGTATTCATGCAAAGCAGATGCTCTACCACTGAGCTGTGGCCTTCCTACCTCAAAATACAAAGTAGCCTAGAAGGCAAAAGGAACCAATCAATGCAAAAGCAGGGTTCTGATTATGCACTGGGATCTTCCCCTCCTCTCTCTGAACACCCCAAAAATCTGCCCCAGTCCTGGTTTTTAGGGTGTGGGGGAACTGAGGAGGAAGAGTTCCCTTTGTGCAAGCAGAGGTCTGCTGTGCAGGAGGAACAGCAACACTGGATAAAAAAACCCAGTGCTGCAAAGCTTCCCAACCCAGGCAGCGTAAATAAAATCTACTAGCATATAAAATACAATATATACCATCGAAACCTCAAAGCTGACATTGCTGCATGTGGTTTGAAAGGGTAATTGCCACGTTTATTCAATTAAATGAAGCATCCACAGTGAAGCAATTAATATTATTAATTCATATTTCTGGGATCTCATGCAATCTGCTACTCTTACTGAGGTTCTGCCCACATAACTGGCTTCTTTGCACGGCAGCTGCGAGAAGAAATCGTGTTTAGCACAAAACACGCATCAATATTTGTAGAATTAAACAAATGTCAAGAGAGTAAGATTCTTGGTGGGTCCTTTCCCCCAAAATTCTACAAAAGATTGCGACAAAACCCTGGGGAGGCAGAAATGTCACAATGCTACCAATATCCAGTAACTTTAGAAGCGTGCAATTAGGCACAGAAATTCCCTGTGAGCTGCAGGATATGTGTTCCTTCCTCTTGCTTTGCCAGGAGCAAGCATTAAATGCAGGTAAAAGCCGTTTTGTATAGAAACTTTCCCTTGAGCAAGAAAATGTAGCACTGACCCACTTCCCAAAGGCTTGGCTCATTTTAACAGAATGTTGTGTTTGCCAAACGAACAGTCCTTTCCATGACTAAAATTACCTCCAAAAGAGAACACTTCCACGCAGCAAAGACTCATGAAACCAGAAATCTTTGTATTTTCCTCTGGTGATGCAAACCACTTATACTGTACGTGCTAACTGCAGACACCTACATTAGCTTACCAAATAGAACATGCCAGATAGCTCATTTCTTCAGCCTACAATGGAGCTACTGCCTATAGCCCCCACTTCTTTTATCAGACAAAAGGAGGGATGGCTCCCCATGACCCTGAAAATGTGCACTGGTGATATTGCTGGGAAAGCAATGAGACAGTTGCATAAAACCGTATCTGCAAAAAAAACCTTCCCTTTTCAAGGTTTGTGCACAGCTCCACAGGCATGGAGACTTACAGCACACCCACAATGCACAGGGCCACCTCAATGGCAGGACCGATGGCCTCAGCAACTTCTGAAGCTGTGACGTGACAGATGTTAAGTGGCAATTGATCTTGTGTGCCACCATCAAGTTCTAGCCAAAGAAAATAAATACAGGGAAACTAACAAGTTCAGAAAGGCAGACTCTTCACAATACTAACCTGGGGTTGTAAATATGATGGTGGTGATGGTGGTGGTGGTGATGGTGGTGGTGGTAATAATAATAATAATAATAATTTATTTATACCCCCATCCAAAACCGGACTCAGAGTGGCTAACATCAAATATATAACATATTAACATAAAATCAGGGACGCGGGTGGCGCTGTGGGTAAAACCTCAGCGCCTAGGACTTGCCGATCGCATGGTCGGCGGTTCGAATCCCTGCAGCGGGGTGCGCTCCCGTCGTTCGGTCCCAGCACCTGCCAACCTAGCAGTTCGAAAGCACCTCCTGGTGCAAGTAGATAAATAGGGACCGCTTACCAGCGGGAAGGTAAACGGCATTCCGTGTGCTGCGCTGGCTCGCCAGATGCAGCTTGTCATGCTGGCCACGTGACCCGGAAGGGTTTTTTTGCGGACAGCGCTGGTTCCCGGCCTATAGAGTGGGATGAGCGCACAACCCTAGAGTCTGGCAAGACTGGCCCGAACGGGCAGGGGTACCTTTACCTTTAACATAAAGTCAGGCAATCAATTAAAATACATCCTAAAATCAAATCAGAATCAGAAACCCACAGATTAGGATTGAGGACTTTAAATGCTCACCAGCCTGACTTTGTACAGTTCTTATATGAGACTGTGAGAAACGTTGGGGGCCAGTTTCATACAAGTTCTTATAAGGAGAGAAGGGGAGTCAGACTGGACCCTGACCAAAGGCCTGGTGGAACAGCTCTGTCTTGCAGGCCCTGCAGAAAGATGTCAGATCCCGCAGGGCCCTGGCCCTTAAAAGGCCTTGGCTCTGGTCGAGGCCAGTCTAATCTCCTTGAGGCCCAGGACCCCCAATATGTTATTATTTGTGGGCTGTAAGGTCTTCCAGGGATGCGGGTGGCGCTGTGGGTAAAACCTCAGCGCCTAGGACTTGCCAATCATATAGTCGGCGGTTCAAATCCCTGCGGCGGGGTGAGCTCCTGTCGTTCGGTCCCAGCTCCTGCCCACCTAGCAGTTCGAAAGCACTCTTAAGTGCAAGTAGATAAATAGGTACCACTTTATAGCGGGAAGGTAAACGGCGTTTCCGTGTGCTGCGCTGGTGCTGGCTCACCAGAGCAGCTTCGTCACGCTGGCCACGTGACCCGGAAGTGTCTTCGGACAGCGCTGGCCCCCGGCCTCTTAAGTGAGATGGGCGCACAACCCTAGAGTCGGACACGACTGGCCCATACGGGCAGGGGTACCTTTACCTTAAGGTCCTCCATGGGGCAAACCACTATATATTAAAAAAAACATTTTGGTTAGTCTTGCTTCACAGTCTGAGCAAGGAGGAGGCATCAGTCCTGGTTCTCCTCCACACTGTGACAAGGTCACCTTAGCATCTGTTTCACTGTCTCCACTGCCACTTGTCAGCAGCTCAGTCTGATAAGATCTATTCAGGTCCCTTAACCTTCCATATCCATGTCTCTTTCTGTCCTAGGTCTATTTGAGGGCCTAGAACGAAAAAGTAGCATGTTGTGGCACTAGATGGACCACACAGCTTTTTAACACTTCCCTCTGTTAAAAACTCTGTGCAATTCAAAAACCAAAACATCAAGCAACAACTGTGCCAGAAGCTGCCTCCAGACATATTAGTTTTCTATTTGCAATGAGTTTCTCAGGGAGTTGTTTTTGGTGTTTTGCATATGAAACATTCTGATACAACATCCTTCCTGTAGATGGAAGTGGTCAATCCTACCACATCAGCATTCTCTTATCTATTTGATAGTGTTGTGAGTTTTTGGGGAAGTAGTCTGTATGATTCAAGAGTCTTTTATAATCCTAGATCCAGCGAGGGTTAAAATCTAATGGAGGATTGTTGAACTTGCCAGGCCAGCTAATTTGTAACAGCCCTAAGTATGGGGTCATAACTATAACAAAGGAGGTGGCCTTGTGCCAGAGAACAAATGAGGAGGGGGCTTCTCTCATCTGGTTGGTAGTGAGAAAGACAATGGCTAGAGTAGAGTTGTGTGTGAGAGTTGGTCTGGAAACAGGCTGAAACTAGAAAGATGCTTGATTTCTGCTTGAATCCAAGGCTGTGACAATGGGAAAAGCAAGACCTCTTAGGGTTTTAATGCTGTGAGCCCGTCCATCTAAGACTCAGGTTGTACATATGTGTAAATAAACCATGTATCATAAAAACACCACAGTCTCTGCTGTCCCTCATTCCAAGAAAATAGGACCCTGGGTGATTTCCTGGGACCCCTGGAATCTCACACAGCTCACAGATTGTGGTGGCATGCCACAATATATTTATACTAAATTGGGGGAGGGGGACCAATAGTTCAAAAACAATTTAAATACAAGACACTAAAACTGAGGGTGAGGGTGGCTAAACCCCAGTTCAGGGGCCTGGCCCACCCCCCACAAACAATTTTTTCTGGCCCCCAAAGACCCCCACTTGTTTTGCTGAGAGCAGCAAAAAGGGAAAGCAATATAGTCGTACCTTAGATCCCAAACACCTTGGTACTCAGACGTTTTGGCTCCCAAACACCGCAAACCCGGAAGTGAGTATTCTGGTTTGTGAACGTTCTTTGGAACCCCAACGTCCAATGGGGCTTCTGATTGGCTGCAAAAGCTTCCTGTAGCCAATCAGAAGCTGCACTTTGGATTCCGTTCGACTTCTGAGATACGACTGTATAAAGAAAAACATAATGCCAGGATGGGCAAGGCCCAGAGCCCTGATGAGGAAAAGCAAAGTGACCTTCTCCAGTCATCACTTCAATCATTTGATGAGTGAAGAAGTGATGATATCGCATCTTCTCGGCTGATTGGCATAGACAAGCTGAAGGTATGGAGACATTGTGACTTAACATGTTTTATTAGTCCCATTCATCCTTGGAAAATCTTGAACTGCTTGCCAGGGGCCAAAAGTTAGTGTAGCCACCCCAGATTCTGGCACACAAGGCCACACAGGCCACTGTCATGCGTCCCCTTAGGAGGGGTGGCCGAATGTGAATGCAGCCCTCAAGCAGAAGAAAAAGGTCCAGCCACCCCATTCTTTCACACACACACACACACACACACACACACACACACTCATACCCACAGAGAGAGAGACACTGGATGCTGGCAGGCACAAAGTGTGTTTTTCTAAGGGAAAAAGCAGCTCAGATAGCTGTGACTGCTAAAAGATATTGTAGAGAATACCTCCTGCTGGCTGCAAACAGCTGCAAAGAGATCTAATCCACACTCTACTGAGCTCTACCCAGAACACAGGAAAACTCACTGCATGGGTGCTAATAGCCAGCATTCTGTCTGCCTACCTTTTCTGCTGTTCGCAACCAGAGATGTAAGGACTTGGTTTGCAGAGTTTGTGATTAGAGGAAAAGCCACAACGATCTATGATCAAAGGTCAACTGTAGTGGACACCATTCTGGCTGCAGGTCAGATGTGGCTACAAAGCTTGCAAAAGCAGAAGAGGCCTGAGGGTGCGAACAGCTTACATTTTTACAAATTCCTAAAAGCTACCCAAATTGCTAAAGCAGGTCACATCTTTCACACTCGCACAAATACTTATCAAGGAGAACAAGGCAGCCTCAAAGCAGAGGAATGGTACACAGTTTAGTGAACATCATGACTTCAACCTCGACTCTGGAATTTAGTGGAAGAAACCATACTAGTAAGACTAAATAAATGTATCTTCTCTGAGACCACAGCACATTTTAGCCTACAGTGTCACCACTCTCTCCATTCAAATCTGTGGTCTTCCCAATTATATATACAGTATTCCTCTTGCTAAAATCCTCCTCCCCTTGCTCAGTTTTGTTCCTCAACTGAAAATCCCTTCAGTTCAGGGATATGGTTTTTTTGTGGGGGCACAAATCTAGTTTCACAGCAGGTGCAGTAAGAAAGCTCTCAAGTTACCAAAAGAATTAACTTGCTGATGGATAAATAGATGATAGATAGAGAAGTCTAAAAGGTATAAAGGTATAATCAGAGGGTAATATCTTAGGAACAGTTTGGTTTTCATAATAGCACAATGCATTAGATGATGATGATTATTATTATTATTATATTTATACCTCGCCCACTCTGAACGGCATTGTCTCAGATATATGGGTTCTTTGTTTTCTTCTGTTAAATAATTTTAGCCAGCATATTTTCAGGCCCAGTTCAAGGTGCTCACATTAGTGTTTAAAGTGCTAAACAACTTATGCCTCAAATATCTGAGACAGCCTCCTTCCCTACAGACCTTCCCAGGTGCTAAGATCAGCAGAGGAGCCCCTCTTGGTAGTTCCACCACCCTCAGAACTTTAGTGGGCAGTGGCTTCTCTGCGGTAGTCCCTAAGTTGTGGAATTCCCTTCTCACAGAGCTGCATCCAGTGCTTTCATTATGTGATTTTTATCATAAGCCAAAGATGCTCCACTTTGCCTTTGACACCTGGGATATGTATTTTAGGACCCATCCTGTTTTATTGTAATCTGTTTTAGCTTTTTTAATATTGCATTTTTAAATTGCTATAACCTGCCTGGGATCTTATGGTAAAGGACAGGTAAGCAATCTACTAAACAACAACAATTTCTGCTAAGTAAAGTATGGAATATCACAAAAAGAGAGCTGGTTCTCTATATTTTATCTCTTATTTAACACCATGGAAATTGGTGTCATTAAAAAAGAGTTCCAGCATAATCCTTCCTTAACTCCCAGGTGTGTAAAACATAGTGGCAATAGCAGGCAGGTTACCATTTGGCCTGATCTTGTGCAGCTACAGAAATCAAACCCAAGGTGTTCTCAACTGCCATTCACAAAATACCTGGCAGAAATTCCTAGCTAACAGATGTTGCATAGAGCTGAGCAATGCAACAGCCACAACCCTCTGTGATGTGTCTGAACTAGGCAATGGCATCTGCAAAAACAAGCTGCAAGCTGCGAACAGTATCAACAAGCTATACTCCTTTGCTGTATTGCATCCTTTGACTCTTAAACAGGACTGCAGGCATGTGTTTTTGAGCACCAATGCATCATGCAGTGTCGCATTAATGACAAGCAAACACGTGAGCTGAGCCACCTCCTTGATGAAAGAGGGTATGTAATCAAAACAAAGAAGTCTGAGTTCTTTACGTTATAAAAGATCAGCCCTTCGAAACGTTAAGTCCCAGGCTGTCACATTTCATGGAGTTCAGAAGAACAAGAGAACAATGTACACTTGAAAAGATGGAAGGGAAAGTTCTGATCCATGCCTTTGCTGACAGCCCCTTGGCCCAACCTGCTACTATGACAGACGCTAACACTTCCCCTCAAAATTCTACCACCTCCATCTGCTTTCATGTTTTGGCTATTAGATTTGACATGGTCACACTTGCTAATATATGAGGCCTTAGGTTAAACACATAGGGCAGGCCTCTTAACTTAAGTATTTAGGACTAAACTAAGTAAATGACACAGTCAGAGAATGTGAGAGACCACTTCTGAAATTAAGTTGTCCCTAAAACCAATGAATTTTCTAAAACAAAATCATCTCCCCTCTAGAAGAAGAAGAAGAGTTTGGATTTGATATCACTACCTGAAGGAGTCTCAAAGCAGCTAACATTCTCCTTTTCCCTTCCTCCCCCCCCCCAACAAACACTCTGTGAGGTGAGTGGGGCTGAGAGACTTCAGAGAAGTGTGACTGGCCCAAGGTCACCCAGCAGCTGCATGTGGAGGAGTGGAGACGCGAACCTGGTTCCCCAGATTATGAGACTACCGTTATTAACCACCACACCACACTGGCTCTATAGGATAAATGTCACCTAGACAAAAGAACAAAAAAATAATCTTCCAATGGAAACAGCTCCACATTTCCAAATCCCAATCATTGACAGAGGGCCAAACAAGATATGATAGCCACAGGCCTGAAGGTCAGAACCATAACTCAGCCAAATCCCTATAAAAGAAGAGGGCGCTGACAGCCCAGTCCAAACTCCAGATCCGCCAGAATGAGAGAGTTTGGATTAAACTTATCTTAGCCCTTCCCAGCTAAGCTAAGACTATGCCAGCCTAAATCCTTCATCCCAACTGAGACAGGGATGTGCTGCCATAACTTGTGTCAGTGTAATTTAAGCTGTGGTGTGGCAGGGACAGGATAAGGGAAGGACCAACTTGGGACTATTTCAAACTTCCTTCACCTCAGTCTCATGACCTAGCAACCTGAGGAAGTTACACTGAGTATCTGTAGTTTGGGTTGCTGTGCTTAAGTGCATTCTGGGTAGGAAAGGCATTATCTATGCTTTGCCCTTGAGGTGGCCACCACACAACTGTCTTTCTTGTGGGGAATAAATGGAGGCAGGGAGAAGTGGTCACGGGGGTGAGGGAGCAAGAGCAGTTGAAAACTATCACTAATGTATTATAAATCCCCCATACATGGCACAGGAAACTCTCACCATCAGGTTGGTCACACTGCACTCAAGGCTAGCCTGGCCTTCAAATACACAGCTCAGCAACAACCTTCAAAAGCTATAGTTAATATATAGCAATTGCCATACAAATTCCTGGCTCATAAAAATTATCTTTGCACCACATGTTACTTTCTCACAACACTAATTCACACATTTTCAAAGAATAGCCTTGTTAATTGCTAGCATTCAAAAAATGGCACTTTGCAGACCATGGAGATTTATATTTATAAGAGTGACACTGCATTTCTCCCTGCAGCCTGTACTTGTTCTATGTTTTGCATGCAAATAACAGCTGAATTAATGAGCAAATCAAATGCTAATTCAGCTGATTGTCTTTCCTCTCCTTCCCTCCCCTCCCCCCAGCACACTTGAGGTGGGCTGTTTGCTTTTTTATTTTTTAATTTGCTGCATGTATGCTTACATTCATTCATCCACTTAATTTATTTTTTAAAAAGCTCAATTAGGTTTCAAACAGTTGAAAAACTATTCTGGGGAAGGGGGCAGATGGTTTCAAGCCCAGCAAATCTGTGCCTAGACTGCTTTGCTGCCAACATTCAGAACTGGTTTCTCTGAGCCTGGTCTCGGAGAAAAGATGGTACATTTAGACTAAACACAGTGAGTGGATGCCAATTATGTGCATTCCCGTTTTCTGTAAGGCAACTACTGTAAGGAAAAAAAATATTTGGAGGTAAACTACTATGGCAATCAATGAGATTATCTCTGAGTAAATATAATTAGGGTTGAGGTACATAATGGATTTATTTCATAAGTAACAGCCTACTTCAATGGATGAATGAAGACAACTGGGAAAGTAGTGAATATATATATATCCATATGGTCTGCAAATACAGTGCATGATCAACTGCTATAACCCAGCAGGGAGAGAACTGAACCTTGAGCAATTTGGTGGGATGTTCAAGATATCGTTCCTAATCACCTCTCTTCTTCCAGCCTTTTGTCATTCATTGTTTGCAAGATTTCCAAGTACAAATTGTAGCATTTGTGAATCATGATCTTAATCTCTAAGCAACAGAAACCTGTTTTGCCTTGTGGCATATCATTACAGTGTTCCAAACAAACTGCAACAAATCATGAAGAACTTTCATGACTACACAATCCTTGACACAAACAGGCTTATCCAAAGATAAATGGGTACCACCAGGGGAACAAAGAATGGCTCAAATAAAATATTCTCCAGGAGCCACTGGCTGCAATCCCACCATACATTTAAAGCACTATGAAACTACTTTAAACAGTCATTGGCTTTCTTGCCCCCTGTAAAACATAGCTTGTTAAACGTGCTGAGAGTTGTTGGGATATCCCTGTTTCCCTCACAGAGCTACAATTTGCCAAATCAATTCCTCTTCGCAGGGAATTATAGATCTCTGAGAGGAATAGGGGTCACCCAGCACCCTTAACAAATGACATCTCCCAGAATTGTTTGGAAGAATTTGTTTAAAGTGGAATCACAGCACAAATGTATATTGTGAATGTGACCCTTTAGACTCCCCAAAGCTTCATTGATAGAAAATATCAATGCAGTTTTTAAACGTTAATCAAGGATAGACTTAACCTCATACATGTGAAGATTTTCATCAGAACTTTGGACAGGTACACAGAAATTTCAAAGCACTACTAAGGAAGTCTCTGTCTAGCATTCCACAGTATTGGAATGTAGCAATAATTTCAAAAGCATGTGGTATTCCACTTACACGTCCATAGGTGAAGGTCTGAATGGGGTTTCAGCTTAGAAACCCACTTCAGATCTTCATGTGGTCTGAAGCGAGACCTTACAGGACACAGGAGTCGGGGCTGGTGCAAATATCCCTGTACATGTTGCATAAATATCCCTGTACACACGTGAATAGGGCTAACACATACAAGGCCAAGCAGTTCTCAGCTGGCCCAAGATGAAAGTTATTTAAGCCAGGCGTTAGAGAACAATGGGCACATTATACAGTGTTGGCATGCATTTTGTTCCCTTGCTTCTATTTGGGCCGTGTAGTCAACACTGTTAAATCCCATTATTTGAACATTAGGACAAAAGCCAAAGTTGCCAAGTAAGTTCCAAGAATGCTGAAAACTCAGACATGAGGCCAAGAACTGGACTGCCTTCTTCAAGTTCTCTGAATCTGGCACCAAGGCCCAAAGACTATTTCTGTAGCCTTAAGGTTTTCAATCAGCAAGCATGGCTAATGGATATTACTGTAGTTCGGTAATATATTGCAGGTTGGCTCAGTTGGTTAGAGCATGGTGCTGACAACACCAAGGTCACGGGTTGAGCCTCGTATGGGTACATATTTCTGCATTGCAGGAAGTTGGACTAGATGACCCATGGGGTCCCTTCCATCTCTAGGATTCTATCATTCAATCAAAGGTTCCCTCCACCTATGTAAGCTTCTGCAGTTAAAACAGCTTGGAGATTTCTGGTTTCGTTTTCTTTCTCTCTTTCTTTCTTTCTTTCTTTCTTTCTTTCTTTCTTTCTTTCTTTCTTTCTTCCATTAAGTTTTTTTCCCCCCAATACAGCTTAACAATATTATTCTCCTTTCAATCTATATCTTATCCGAGTTAACTTCCCTCCACCCATCTTCTGGCTTCTCTACATTGCTCTTAGGGACGCGGGTGGCACTGTGGGTAAAACCTCAGTGCCTAGGACTTGCTGATCGCAAGGTCGGCGGTTCGAATCCCGCAGTGGGGTGAGCTCCCATCATTCGGTCCCAGCTCCTGCCCACCTAGCAGTTCGAAAGCACGTCAAAGTGCAAGTAGATAAATAGGTACCGCTTTATAGCGGGAAGGTAAACGGCGTTTCCGTGTGTGGCGCTGGTGCTGGCTCGCCAGATGCCACTTAGTCACGCTGGCCACGTGACCCGGAAGTGTCTCCGGACAGCGCTGGCTCCCGGCCTCTTGAGCGAGATGAGCGCGCAACCCTAGAGTCGGACACGACTGGCCCATACGGGCAGGGGTACCTTTACATTGAAGAAGAAGAAGAAGAGTTTGGATTTGATATCCCGCCTTTCACTCCCCTTCAGGAGTCTCAAAGCGGCTAACATTCTCCTTTCCCTTCCTCCCCCACAACAAACACCCTGTGAGGTGAGTGGGGCTGAGAGACTTCACAGAAGTGTGACTGGCCCAAGGTCACCCAGCAGATGCATGTGATTACTATATATACATTCTACAAATGTCTATAATTCCTTAATAAATTTTTGTATTATACTTTAGACATGCATACCTTATTATATCACAGCATTACATATTGTGGTCTAACCAAATGTTTACAATAAACGTTATGAGTTTTATCTCAGTCCTGTGAGTGTCTTTCTTTACTGGTTTCGTTTTCTTATCTTACATTTTTTTCAACATATTTGCTCAGTTGTTTATTTTGGGGGGAAACAAATGCAGCACAGCTGCATTTGATATTAATTGGACCTACAAAATGCTATAGTGTTAGCCACACCACAGGAAAAACAACCAAGAGTCCTGTGGCATCTTAAAGGCCAATCATTGTTCTATTTGTGTTATCAGCTTTTGTGGAGCACTTTTTCAATGCATTCCCTATAGGCATCTGGCTGGCCACTGAGAGAACAGGATGTTGGACTAGATGGGCCACTGGCCTGATACAGCAGACCCTTCTGAAGCATTCTTGTGGTCTTAGGATGAAGACCAACATAAAATGCTCACCTTCTGCTGGGTGGCATTCTTTCGCTTCCAATGTTCATTCATTCATTGGGCCTAGCATTCAATATTCTACAATGATCCTATGAATTTAAAAGATTAAGAGTGGGATTCATCGAAAGACTTCCATTTGCACCACAGGGCTTCCCCGCCTCTCCCTGCACACACCCCAGTGCACCCCAAAATTGCTCTGGGGTGTGTGGGTGAAACTCTGGAACAGCACACGGTAAGAAGAGGGGGGCGTCATTCAGTCTGGCAACCTGGAATGCTGGCACAGACGGAACGTTCATCACAGCGCAATGTTGAAATCCACCCTAAGGCTGCAAGCTAGAGCGCTGCGATTAGGAGAAATAAAATCTGATTCTGCCATTTCTGCTCAGAGAACCAAAGCCCAAGATCCTAGCTATGTGCACAATCAGCAGTGCGGTCTGCCTTCCATGTTCTGATTTTCCGCAGGAAAGCCTCCTTTGACTGAGGTGATTGCATGGGGGATATAGCTGTTCCATATACAGAAACTGTTTGTACATGCAGAAGAGGAATGCCGTGTCCCAGCCTTAAATCGTGAATGGCCTCTATTTAGTTGCAATTTTTGTGGCTTTTAGTCTTTAGTGGCCTCTGAGCCATATATCATAATAATGCCTAGAAACAGCTAATGGAAGTAAATGGATGCAGAATTAAATCTTAAATTGCTCCATAATACCTAAACCATACAACTTGAAATGAGACAGAAGGATTATTGCCATAATAATATTTGTCAGAAGCATCATATTTTCTTATTTGGGACATAATAAAATATGGCACACACTCCTTAAATAGGCTATCAGCCATCTTTTTCTGCATCAATCCAGGTTATCCTGTACATTTTCTGACTATAGAGATGTGCAGTTCATATGTCATGAATGCAAAAAGAACAAATAGATTATACTTTCAGCTCATTTCAACCCTTAGCTATAAAATATGCAAAATTCAGCCTTCTTATGCAGAACAGATACAGTAATCTGAGAGAAGGCCCAGATCTTCTGCTGCAAAATTCTTATAATCTTAAACTCCTTTGCTTTTCAGTATGGAGCAAAATGTCACAGCACCATTCAGGATGAAGACCATAAAAAGCATAAAATGAAGCCCTGGTTCACTGAACTCACTAGAAACTCAGATCTCATTTCTAGAGCTTATTATTTAATCTGCAGCTACACATCTCTGAACCACGCTGCCCTTATGGAACCTTTCCTTCTGACAAGAATATCCTTTCTTTGACCAGCAAAATGAAAAGTACCTTGGTTCAAATCACTTGTCCTTTGTGGGTATCTTTAATGCATGCTTCTCTATATTGGTGGAGAACTGCCACTGGTTGACATTCTGATTTCATTAGAAGCTGTATTAACATGAAGAAAACAACAAATGGAGGGGATTAAACTTCATGCATGCTGGTCCTGCTATATCCCAAGGAAGAATGCCTCTGGCACCTATGGTAAATGCACACACAGCATCTTTCAAACGGGCTTCACAGCTGCCATTTTGATAATCTGAACATGCTACACTGCTTTCATAGAGATGTCACAGTTTATTGGTTTTTTGCTTATCACAGCAGGTAACTGCCTAACAATGGGAGGCACAACACAAAGTGATACGCATCTCACTTTTGATATTGGTGTAACTCTATGAATGCACTTACACTCTCACTTTTACATGCTCACTCCCATATAGCTTTAATTTGAGGTGATGTTTCAGAACAGTGGCGTTTTCAGAATCCTTACCAATATGAATCATAATAAAACAGTTTCTTCCTCACATTCTGCAATGTGGAATCTCAGCCTCTTGGAAGCTAATGAGGAGCTTGGCAGTTCAATCCACTTTCTTCCTCTTGGATCCAGAGAAACTGTGGCCAAATAAAGGGCGACTTCTCATACTGGTTTTATCCAATGCAATGAATGCAATGACTTCCACCTGCATAGTGAGAATCCCTCTCCCTCTCCTCTTCCCGCCTGCTCCCACACCTTCCCAAAATCTGCTCTGGAGGGTAGGGGGGGAATCCATTCATCTGGAGCTCCAGTTGGGGGTGGCATTTGCCGCACAGCACAGCTGGTCCTGGGAGGCCATCATCTTCCTGTGTGGCGGGGGGAGAGAGAGAGATGGCCACTGGTTGCCACCCGCCTCTGGCCGTACTGAACTTTCCATTTGGGGCTGGTCTTGCCCACAAGGCCAATCAGGGACAAGTGCATAGGGCTGCACCCTGCCCACCCAAATCTGTTCTATAAGGGAGGAAGAAACCCAAAAGAGACTTTGGGAATGTTGGGGACATGGGAAGAGGAGAAGGAGAGAACGTACCACTGCACAGGCAGATGTCCTGGCACTAACAGGATCACTTCACTGAATACAAACCATTATATTTGAAATTCAAGAGTTCATTCCTAAGAAACCCACCTGTGTCTAAAATATAGTGAAGCTATAGGGTAACACCCACTGCTGTTTCTCCATTAACGGTAAGCACTTTGATCCAATGGAGAAGGGGAAAGGCCATTTTTGCACATTCCCCATTTTTTCTGCAGTGCCCTGCACACCACTTATTTGCCAAACCCCTAGTAGAGTTGAGGGCACAAGTAGCTGCAGGGTGGACTGGGTGAGAGAAATCATTGATGAAAACCTCCACTGGATCAAAAAGGCTTCCATGAACAGAAGACCATCCCTGTATATAAAGCTTAGTAGCAAAACTATAGCACACCTTAAAAATCAATCCTCCAAGTCAAATGAGTCCTCACAATTCATTTTAAACATGGAAGAAATTCCCAAGGCACCCACCTCATAAAACTAAAAGAAAGCAAGTCATAGTTACCATATTTTCTCTATTTGTAATGCTACAGAATATCTTGTTTTGCAAATAATGCAGTCTAAATGGTTGAAAATATTGCAACCCTCTTACATCCGGTCATAGAATTATTCAGGTCTTCATAATATGTGCTGCTTTTCCATTGCTGCTGCTATGTCACCCTCATCATCCTCATCTCCTCTAGTCATCACTCACAACTTTCTAGCCATAACGTGATTGCTTATTTCTTACTGCAGCTGTTTGCTGGCTCTTAGAGCACACTCTGCCCTAAACATTACTAAGAACATTCTGTTGGCACTGATGTATCATCATAATATAATGGCAACAAGCAGTTATGACTGCCACATGACAATGTATTTATTGAAATTGTATCCCACCACTGTGGGCAAACAGACACACACCACAGTCACAGCAAAATAAAAATGAATATACAAAAACAATCTAAACACTGTATATTTAAAAAATCCAATTAAAAAGCAAACTATTTCTAATCAGTATAGAATAGCATCCATTTTAATAAGTCAAATGCCAGGATCCAAGCGCCAAAAACAGCATGGTTAGGAAAATCAACATGCACAGATTTATCTTCATCCCAAACTTCATTTTGCCACTTTAAATACAAAATATTGTATAGATTCATTAATGATAAAATATTAGCTATTGGACATGTTTTTTAAAAAATTTCCAGCTCATTTCGCATTGTGACTTACAAATACAGGGCATTTCCATTCACTTTAATAGGGCTGTTCTCTTGCCTTGTTATAGAGATAAGAAGTCATTAAAAGCAAATCCCATTCAACATTCAGCAACACCCTAATCTGCAATAAATTAGTACAAGATAAAATAACTAAATTAAAATCTATGGGTGATCTCCACTGCTAGTCATACTCTCAGCATGACTAACATTGGCTATAGCCCAAAGGAACTATCCCACTAAGTATAAACTATTTAACTTCCCATTCATTTCACTTGGAGCTCTTAACCCTAATGTACCTTTGCAACTTTCAAGCATAAGTACAACGAGAAAGGGGGATAAAAGAAAAATCATACTTACCTACTTTTCTTCAACCAGAACGCTTTACCAGATTCTAAACAGAAACTCAACAGGTTTCTTTTCCAGTAAGTTTTATGTAGCAGTTTCTAGCCAAGAATCTGCAGATAAAGCCCCCGGGGTGTGTTCTAATTTCAGAAGAAAAGAGTTACAAATAATAGTTAATGCAAGCATCAAAATAAACAGCGCTTTAATTACCTTTAAAAAATAAAAAAGCAACGAACGTCTGATCAGAAAGCACAGTAAGCATAGCAAGGGAAATGTAAGACTTTGTATTTGCTCCTGATACCACAAAGACCGAACTACAAACATTTTAATTACCGTTCCCTGTAGTAGTAATAATGTAGTATCATTATCAGCTGATTTGTGTACATGAAGAAGTAGTCATTTTATGCATATAGTCACAAGTAACGGCTGCGCAAGAGTGGAAAGTATTAAAGCTGCTCTCTAATCCAATAATCCTTAGAAACTACATGTTTCCTGTGATGGAGGATAAGGCTATCAATGGCCACTAACCATGATGGCTATGTTCCACATTCACTGTTGGAGGAAGTAGGCCTCTGAATGCTAGTTGCTGGGAATTGCAGGTGAGGAAAGTGCAGTTGTGCTCTGGTCATGCTTGCAGGCATCTGGTTGGCCCCAGTGAGAACAGGATTCTGGACTTTGTTTACATTCCCAATGTGAGTTCGAGTGCGACATTAATGACCCGTTACTTCAATAGATCAAGAATAGCAAGAATGAGGTAAAAAATAGTATGGCTAGCAGGTTTGCTGGCAAAAATGTAATAGGCATGCATCTCCACAGAAGAATATAGATTGGAGACACCCTTTTCCCATTCTTTCTTTAAAACTTCAAATAAAAGCAAAGCACAAGTAATGCTTTTCTGCAGCTAGTAGGCTTTATGTGTTGAATCATTCAAAGGCAACAGATCTAAATGCAAGCTCTCATAAACACAACATTCATTTCAGTATAAAAAAATTGGGATGGGGCGGGTTGTTGAGGGAAGAAAACTTAGATATTTATTTCCATAAACCAACAAATGTTGAATTTCAGCATAATTGTTACAAAGAAGGGGGGGACTTTCTCAATAAGGAAATGGAGAACTTGTCCTTTCAGCCCATTTGTAAAACACTGGTAACCAAACGTACAGGGAACTATTGCCTTCCAAAGATACTATTTACTGAATGCACTTCTGTTGAAATCAAAAGATTGGTGCTCAAATTACCGTATGTGGAGGCAGATGTGGGACATTCTGGTTGTACATTTTGTATGGCCCCCTTTGCTTTTGTGTCATAAGGCTACTGAGATGGGCAATTTAGTGGGGAAATTGCTTGTGGGTTTCATTAAGGCTCCCAGTAGCTTTCCCCCATAAATCGAGCCCTGTAGGGCCAGGTGGCCAATATGGTGCCAGTGGTCAGGGGCGGTGGGATTTGTAATCTAACAATATCTCGAGGGCACCATGTTGGCTATCCTGGCTGCAGAACATAAGAGGCAATCCAGCCAAAATTCAGTACTTTTCAACCCCTGGGATATCAGTGTCAAAGTTAAGCATGTGCTGAATTGTCATCCATTCAGGAGGTCTTTAAGAAGTGCTTAACTTTGACCAGAATGTTAACCAAAAAATAAATAAATGTCATTTTATATTGGCAGAGGATCGCGCTTTTGTAGTGGAGCAACTCTCAGTTTACACACCCGTTCATTAAACCATGACACTTTCTGTCCCCCATAGCAGGAATGCATGCCATCACCCTTGTTAAATAACATTGAGAAAGAATGTTTTAATAACAGCATAACAGTTTTAATGAAGACGACCTAAATCGGTATTTCTGAACAGTTTGGGCCAAGTGAAGCAAGGGAGGCTTCATTCCCTGTTACCCTGACAACCAAAATAATTCCACATAAAGTCATTTATTTGTATGCAGGAAATAGTCATAGGAAAAACACCTTGCTACTCAGCAGCTAAGCGTATACTATTTTTGAGAGATAAAGAAAGCAATCTGGTGGTTGGCCAGATCATAGCCCCACCCGTACTGGTTTTTGGTCACACATCATGAGTGAAGCATGTCATCATAGTTGTTGTACAGTCTTGGGCCAGCTGAGCATCAGAACTCCTTCCCATACCAATGAGTGACTTAGGAGTGGTTTACACCAGGGATGGAGAACCTATGGGCCCCCAGACGTTTAGGTTCCAATTCCTATCAGCTTCATCCAGACAGCCAATGCTGAAGGCTGATGGGAACAGTAGCCCAACGACATCTAAAGAGCCATAGGCTCCCCATCCCTGATTTGTATATCACTGAACAGCCCTTTTCAGACATTCAGACAGGACTCAGTGAATGTGGGCTTGAAGGAGTGGCATTAGAATAGCAGGCTCTTCTCACTCTCTATGCATGTTCATTCTAATGTTTGCTGGGAGCGACTCACATTCAGCTGCATACTCAGCTGATTCCCCCCCCCCCCAAGTGTTAACTGAGTCCTGATCAAATATCTAAATATGTGTGTGTGTGGCAGTCCCTATCAAGGCCAATACTTAAAACGCAATCTCTTATAATGATGTTAAAACAGCTGAACACACCTATGATTGAAACAAAAAACCTTTTAGTAAAATTATATATAGGGGTCCAGTAATAAGATCATTAAAAAGACTGAGGTGCTTATGGGTTTCTTAAAGGCCACAAGAGAGGGGCCCCAAGGAGAGTTTTCAGGAAATAGAATTGCACAGGTGTAGGGTCACCACTGAAAAGGCCCTGTCCTGTTACCTAGCAAATCGATCAGCCTAAGTGGTGGACCAAAGAACAGGGCCTCTGAGAACAATCTTAGGTCCCAAGCAGATTCATATGGGTGATTGCAACATTTGTCTCTTTGAAACAGCTATCACAGATCAAACACTGTAGGCACAGCTTTCATATCACTTCACATCACCTCAAATCACAATACTTTTCAAAGAAAGCAACCCACACTTTCAGCTGCAAGTCAGTGAGAGCTGATGTACATACTCAGAAACAGTCCTGCCATCCTTGGGACAATGCCTCTTCAGAATGCAGATAGAGCTCACATATTTGGTAAAGTTTAGTTTATGTGCCCATTCTCTGCACTCAGGGGATTTTAAAAATAACTGAGTATTCAAACACGAAGTATCTCCCCTGTGTTCTGAAGTAGTGCTGACCCAGGAGGGCTTTACCTGATATATTTTTTCTGGATGTGTAGCCAGCTCTCAGTTATAGTAAGTTAACTAGTGATGAGCTATCAAGTGGTACCACATGCAGGCATGAATCAGCTCCTATGCTGTTTGCATGGGTGAGGGATGCTTAGTTCAGGAAACACATGTATGGTTCTTGATTATTTGTCACACCAAAAGCATATTGTTTTGTTTTCCACTGAATTTTCAGTTGCAACACGCCAATTGAAGACTGTGTTTAGCTGAACTTGTCCTACAGGTACCCACAGCATGGTGCATTGCACTTGCTCTTCTTATGCCCCATAATCCATTCAGTTTTCTTTTTCAGGGAAGGGATATAGATGAATAGTTAAGCTTCACATCCCTTCTAGCCACACAACAATTATATGAATCCAATTATCACACGCTCATTGACAACTTTTTAAATAAGTTCTCAGTCGTCTGCTTCCTTATCCTGAAAGGTTAACAGATTTCCGACTGCAAGTTGTATCTCAATGTTACTCATACTCAAGAGCAGACCCACTGAAATTAATGGACATTACTAACTCACCTCCTTCACCTTCAATAAGTCTACTCTGTGTGGAAATTAATTGGTTACAACTCTGTGTCCTTGGACATTATGAAGGTTGTGGGGATTTTTGATTATTTCCTCCTTTGGGGTTTTACATCCAAACTTTCAATTAGATCTCACACCCTACTTTTCACGATATAATTTCTTTCGACATTTATTTTCCACCTCTCTCTACATTCAACCTACAACATCCACTGACTGCAGAGGCCAATAAACTCTCTCAATTCCCTGCAAATGCTAAATCTAACTTTACTGATCACTCCTCAAAGTGTCTCCCTGTATATGTTATCTTCCATGTACCCAGCATGCACTACTTGTGCCCAGATTGACACTTCCTTGATTGATTGTTTCATGATTTAGCACTAAAACTGCAAGCATGAGAAGCAATACCATTTTTTAAAAAACAAAAGTTACAAGATTGTATAGAATTTTCCACAACAATTCTGCAGCAGACTGTACTTCATTTGTACTACATCATCCATGACAGCCTTGCAAATCCCTCAGTTGGGCATTGTTGACAGGAATCAGTAAACCCTGAAACCCAAGAAAGTCTGCACATTAAAGAGCTATCATGCAGCATTTATCTATAAAAGCAATATAAAACATGGCATGGATAGTTTTAAAATTCTGTTTCCGAAAGCTACTAGAAAAATCAATCCATACACGCCTTTTATCCTCCCTATCTATACAACAATGCTCAAAATTATGACTGCCGCTTTAGTGGAATAATTGTCTGATTCAGAACTAGGGTGATGAAACTGAATTGGGTATAAGACTTCAACTAGAGAGTTGGATCCAGTCACCATCTCCCAGGCTAACCTGCCTCCAAGAGACTTTGTAAGGTTAAAATTAAATGCTATCATAAGTGCCTCACCCGGGGGGGGAGCGGCACATCACACTACCTTCTCAGCAGGTGGGTCACTGTCCCTTACTAGGAAGGAGAGGGAGGTGACAGGGAGGTCAGAGAGGTGCAAGTGGGTCGGCAGGAGTGGCAAATTGGCTATGCCAGCGCATTTGCACTACACTGACCTGCCTGTTGCCTTGACTCAGCAAGCCACTGCTAAATGTTATTATGTACACCACTCTGCATGAGCTCTTTCGAGGAAAGGTGGGGTCAAAATAGTATAAGCAAATGAGCCATCAAAAAGAAGAGCAACCTTGTTTTCTGCTTGCTTCAAGACATGGATGAGATGTCACAAAATCAGGACCGCAAGGACTAAAGCAACTTCAAAAAGGAGTACCACCTGAGTGCCCAGGAAATGCTTGCTGCTCTTTCTAACACTTGTTTCACATGGTGAAAACGTTGCATTGGGAGAAAGAGCTTAGTTTCACCAGCACATGCTGCAAAGCCAACTTACAGGTTATACCAGCTACTATATTTCATGATACAGGAACAATCTGTTGAGCAGCCTGCCGTGGAAATACTTTGCATTGCAAAGGGAGTTTGCACACCATCCCCAGTAGTTGCCAGTGACACAGAAATTCTCAACACGATGCAGAGGGCAGTCTATGAGGTGAACGAACATTCAGTTGGCAACATGCAACACTCAGATGTTTCAGGCAGCATCCATGTGGCTGAAACAGGAAGTAGACCTATGGGTCGTAGCTAATGCTATCTTTCTGCTTAAGTGACAGATTTCTGCTTGCATCATGGAACTTCCTCCTTACCTGCAACCTGACTCCCACCCTAACAATCTCCTCCGAAGGGTTGTGGAACCCTGGAGCAGATTTTGCTGCGTGAGCAGAACTCTCGTGTTTTAATTTTGGGAGCACTGGCCACTCCGCTTGCTCCCACAATTTCTTCTCAGAATTCTCCTTGGTGAATGTTGAAGTAATGCATGTACAGTGCAATTCTAAGGCGGGGATGAAACAAATGGATATATCCTATACCCTCCTATGCTGGAAGGTAAGAGGAATGCTATTCATTTCCTGCTTAATTTTTTTATAAAAAAAAACTTTTCCAGATTTTTCAAAGGGGAAAGGAAAGGAGAGATGTTGTCAAGCTCAGAAGCATGTCTAGATTTCTTCCTTGTTTGGGGGCTTGTCAGGGGACTGGGGTGGCTTTGGGTCCATTGAGCCCAATATGCTTCCTAATACTCCGCTGCAACATTCCCCTTTTTATCATCTCCAAGTCAGAACTGCAAGATCAGCTGGACTAGAGTGGCTGAAGAGCTGATGGCAGCAAAAAGAAGGGGTGGTTTTCCCCCCTGCAAACTTATGCAGACACATAATTTAGTTACCTATATTTGTTTTGAATGTTTAATCTTTATTTTTAATTATGGTGGTTTTATGTATATATAGTGAATTTTATCTGCGTTTGATTAACAATTTAATTTGTACAGCAATTGGACAGCTCCTCTAAACAAATAAATAAGTTCCGATGTCAGATCTCTGTCTCTGACATCAGAGGAATAGATCCAATCTACCATCTCTGAAGGACTACAGGTTTAAACCCTACCTGGATATTCTTTTATATTTGCCAAACATTGATTATTTGATATTCATATTCAACATCTACTGCTATTTGATCTCGGCATTTGATATCTGACAGTACTGAACAGTGGACATGCAATAGTTTGTATCTGGCAGAATTTGATAGCTGGCATATACATGGCATTTCATAGTTTGTAGTAAGTGATAGCTGACATGCAGTGGCATTTAGTATTCGACAGTATCTGTTAGATGACATAAAGTGGTGATTAGTATCAGATATGATTTGATAGATAACATGCAATGATGTTTAGTAACTGATGAGTGGCAACTTATGGCATTCCACATTTGATATGGGCAAAAATATACTTGGACCAGAGATGCTGTATCTAGAGTACTCAAACTTTAAATTTTGCAGTAACATTTCATATTCAGAATATGAGTTCGAATTCTATGAATATTTATTTTAGTTCTTCATGCCACCATGTCTTAGCATCAGACACAATGCACTAGTACTAAAAATTGTTCCAGATTTGCATAATGCAGAATGGGATATGGGGAAATGTAGTAAATCTTTATTTCAGTTCTTTTTAGGATTAATGAACAAATCTGCAAAGATTCAAAGCAGAGGATCTGTCCCAAGCTGAATGAAATTCATTATCATCATCATCATCTTGAATAAACCTTACTTGATTAACTGCAGAGTTTGAAGTGATCGATTATAACTTACATATAACTAAAACAGTGGTTCCACAGAGAGGAGCATATGCTTTCAGACCGTGGCATTAGGCATCATCTTAAAAGATGCAATTCGCTCCTATATGAGGAAAAAAACAAATAATTTCACTTCTAAGGTGGCACCTGTACCCATGGTAAATGCTTGAATCAAAAAAACCCAATTAATTAACTAACTAACTAATTACAGGTTGAAACCTCAATTATAGAAAAAAGATCAGCCACTATGACAAAGTGTGACTGGGAATGTACAGTACCAGTTTGGGTAATCTATATTTTTTCTCGATCCCAATAAAATATATTCTTTCAGTACTAGTATTTTCAAGCATTTCTTCTGTCTAAAGCACACATTTATTTTCTGCCCACAATTGCATTGGTATACATGCCTGTTTTGTAAATGGATTTTGCTTTTTAGAATTCCGAGTCCTAGCCTCAACATTCTTTTTATAAATAGCATGAACTGTATTAACAGTGGAAATGCCACAAGGCTTCTCCCAACTCATATAGTCCATCATCAGTAACTCTGGATTCATCATCCCTTCTGTTCTTTGCTTCTACAAGTATGGATTAGGTTTATGAAGACCTTCTCAGCTCCTGAATGCAAAGTGAGTCTCGTGGTGGAACCACAGCAACACCACAGCTCCCACTGTCTATATGAGGCATTTGGGTATGAAAAGGTTGTTGCATTGGCCCAGTCAGGAACCAGATGGGGTGAATATAGACAGCTGTTTTAATGCCTAGGCTTAATCAAGTTTATTACAAATCTCACACTTTTTTATCTTTAAAGCTGTTTCAAAACAGGGTGCATGCTGCACGTAAAGGTGGGTGGGAGGAGAAATTCTGACCCACTAATAGCACATTTGCAAGTTAAAGATTGCTGATCCCAATTTGCCAGTTCAACAGTATATTGCTATGTCTGGTCCACAGAAATATTTAACCAATATCAAAGTGCATTCTGTTACTCATAGACTTTGATTGTAGTTAAAAAAAAAAACAACATACAACACATTGCAACCTCATTTACCTGATCCTGTGAAATCTTTTCTGCCCTGGATTTGCTTATCTATGGCTATTGCTATATTTGATTCCCATTCCCTGCTTCTCCAGTTCAAACACATGTACATACATGCACGCACGCACACACACACACACAACCCCTATTCAGAATACATTTTCTATCCTTTAAGCAACTTTTATGAGTGAGCTTGTTATTATTACTTGGTATGATGGTTTGAAGAAGATTGATTTAGGGGGGGGGATGATTATAAAATTTTACTTCACAATCCTTTTTTGTTCAGATAACAGATATTCATAATTAAAAGACTATGGAATTCATGTAAAGTCAGCTGCTTAGCCAATCAGCATCGCGCAAAAAAAAAATACAAGAAAATAAATATGCAGGATTCACCCTTCCAATGATTGTCATTGAACATTAGTAAACATTCACAGTATGAAGTCTCTGTCAGAATATCTCCAGCATATAAAGTAGTGCAAAAAAAGCAATCCAGTCACTTTTCCACTGCATCCAGACCTTGTTAAATCTTTTCTAACTTCAATTCTTCCATTCAACAAATGCCACAAGGTCTCCAAAAAAGCATTATAAAAATAAACATTTTCTGGGGGTTTGGTAGTATCTTCAACAATTACATATCCAGGTTGGTTGGTTTGTTGTTGTTTTTTAAAAAAAACAATGATTCTTTAAATATTTTAGGATCAAATTTGAAGTTTCAATACAATAATTTTTTCCCCACAACCATCTTTAGCATTTTAAAATCAAAGATTATGGAATCATGGTAGCTGTTCTTAAAGCGTTAACAAATGAATGCATGGCTACTGAACTTCATTGTTTCTTACATAGTAAATACCTTGAAATGCTAACTTTTACCACTGGGCAGTGAGTGAGGTGGATAAACACATCCTCCTTAAAAGTAAAATTGTTTCCCTCATGTGCAAAACACCTGCATTCTAGTAAAAATATAAACTTTGAAACTATTTCAGGTAAATCCCCCTCCACAAGGTATATCATTGACTTGATATGCAATACAAGTTTACTAATGCTTTGTAATTCATGTTTAACAAGTAAATGGCATATTTCTATATGCTTTTTTAAACTCCTGTTTGCATATTTCATTTTTTTAAAAACCAATGTGCACTTTAATGCATAAATAGGTTTGGAAACAGTCAAAGTTAAACATCCGTTTCCACAGATTTTGCATTAACACAGTTCTGTTTTGCTGTCTCACTGCCATTTCCTGTGACCTGACACTTTTTCTCCTTCACACAAAGAGACTCTTTAACCCCTTCCTCCATCTCCAAATACTCTGATTTCTCCTCCATGGACGAAGATGATGAACTTCTGATTTTCTTGAGTATCGTCGGAAGGTACGGACAGCTGACTGCATTTTGTGTCAGCTGGGTATTTTCCTCATTTTCGGTCTCTCTGTGATAAAAATAGTTAAAGTTGGAGACAATCACTGGCACTGGTAAAGCAATGGTTAACACACCTGCAATGGCACATAGGGACCCGACTATTTTCCCACCAACAGTGATGGGCTTCATGTCCCCATAACCAACTGTAGTCATGGTCACAACAGCCCACCAAAAGGCATCTGGGATGCTGTGAAAATGAGTGAGAGATTCATCAGCTTCTGCAAAATAAACAGCACTGGAAAACAAAATGACGCCAATAAAAAGGAAGAAGATCAGGAGGCCCAGTTCCCTCATGCTGGCCCTGAGAGTGTGGCCCAGGATCTGCAAACCCTTGGAGTGTCTGGAGAGCTTGAAGATGCGAAACACCCGGACGAGGCGGATGATCCTCAGGATGGCAAAAGACATGGCCTGCTGGCCGTTGCTGCCCTGCTGCTGCGCCAAGTCTGTACCCAGGGTGATGAAGTAAGGCAAAATGGAAACAATGTCTATGATGTTCATTATGTTCTTGAAGAAGACTGCTTTGCTGGGGCAAGCAAAGAAGCGCACTGTAAACTCAAACGAGAACCAAATGATGCAAACGGTCTCAACAATGAAGAAGGGGTCGTTGAAAATCGTGTGTCCCCCGCCCGGCATCTGCAACGTCTCATTCACATTCTCCACGTTGTAGGTCAAAATCAGCTCCTTCTCATCTCTGAACTCCGGCAGCGTCTCCAGGCAAAAAATGACGATGGAGATCAAAATGACCAAAACCGAGACGATGGCAATAATTCGGGCAGGGCTGGAGCTCTCAGGGTACTCGAAGAGCAGCCACACCTGCTTCTTGAATTCGTTTTCAGGCAGTACCTTGTCATCTTCTTCCTTGACGAAGCCTTCATCCTCTCTGAACTTCAGCATGGCCTCCTCCCCGAGTTCGTAGAATTTCACCTCCTCGCTGAAAATGTCAAAGGGGACATTGACTGGCCTTTTCAGACGCCCTCCGGACTGATAGTAATATAAAATTGCATCAAAGCTGGGGCGGTTCCTGTCAAAGAAATACTCATTCCGGAGAGGGTCAAAGTACCTGCCCCGCTTTGCCGGGTCACCCAGCAGTGTTTCGGGAAACTGAGCCAAGGTCTTCAGCTGAGTCTCAAACCGCAGGCCAGAAACATTGATGACAACTCGTTCACAGCATTCGTACTCGCTGTAGCGGACAGAAGTGTAGCAGCCGGGCCCAGCGCCATCATCAGGAAGCTGATCAGAAAACGAATACTCATCTTCACCTCCTTCATCACTGCAGTAGAACTTCCTTTCCTCGTCTTCTTCATCCTCCCCGTCATCTTCCTCCTCTTCTTCCTCTTCGTCCTCCTCACTCAAGTCCTTCAGGATCTTCTCCTCTGAGCCACTCAGGGGCAGCAACTCAGAGCAAGGGAAAGAGGCACCAAACTCCCTGCTGCCAAGACAGTAGGCTTTTTTCCTCCTTTGCTTCTTCCTCCTGCTCTGACAATAACTGCTACGTGATGTGTTCCCGCCACAGGAGGAAGAGGAGGCCCCACGACTCTGTTCCTGGTGATAGTGGTGCTGAGGTCCTCCTCCTCCAGAGACCCCCGTTTCTACGGCAGCCGTTGCAGCCGCTACAGCTGCCGCCGCCGCCGCCCTGGAGTGTGCCAGTCGCTCTCTTTCTCTGGCTCTTGCTTGGGCTGCATATCCATAGGGCATGTGGCTGTTGCACCCAGAGCTGTCTGCACTTACCATTGCAACCTCCATGTTGGATTTCTTTGTTTAGGACACTCAAGAGGGGAAGAAAATGTCCCGTTTCTCAATAGTCATCACTGGGTGTTTTGCGTGAGAAGAGCGTGACCACCGAGGTTTGGAGAACAGTATCTCGGAAGCATCGTCCCTCCTTGTTAGCATAACCTGGGTTTTCACTCTGCATTACTTCTCAAAGAGAAGTGTTCCACGTCTTACTGCCCAGAAGGTGCGATACAAATTATGGAGGTGTGTTTGTAAAAGTCCTCTGGTGTCGTCAAGAGATAATCCTGGACCATGTCCTTTGACACTTGAGATCCCACTGCTTATGGTATTCTTCAGTGGGTCACACAAAATCCACAGGTCCAAGTTCATGATTTTCTGTGGATACTTTGAATCAAGCGAGGAGTGCACCTAAGCAAAGTAAGAAGTCTTCGAGAACAAACACTGGTCTTGAGTTCCTCGGGACAATCAAGTGCAAAATAGCCAACATCCCCAGAATTGCCTCCACATGATGCTTTGGCCTAGCAATGAAATTGCTGGTGAACACAGCTGTTTAGAAAGTTGAAGGAACTTCCAGTCTTCACTTTGTTTACACAGTGTGGAGGTCTGAACACACTCTCGCTTTTGCCAATCTGTCAGCAACGTCTTAAGCTTGAGAAAGCATCGCCCAAGTCAGCAGCAGGAGGGACTGCGGCCAGAGAAGGACAACAACAAGAAGGCTGAAAAGCTGGCTCTGAGTTCCCCATCGGAGAGGAAGGAGTGGATCACCCTTTGGTTACTCTCATGCAGTAGAAATGTCTATCCTGAAACACATACATGCACACAGACCAAAAAAAAAAGTGGGGGGGGACAAAAGAAAAGGATGGGTCATATTCTATAGATGCACGTGATGGTATTTCATCTTAAAGGGTTCAGATTTGCCTACTTTCACTCCTCATCGTTCTCTACTATTGTACACCCACCCACACTGCATGCACAGTTTTTCTGGGTCTGTGTGCATCTGTCTATATATAGATATAGTTGAGGAATATGAAGGCATATACACACCCACATCTCACACAGTGTTCTTTTATCTCCAGAGAGAGGATTTCAAATGCAAATCTCTATTGCTACAGAGATGTAGCTCTGTATTGCATATATATGTATAAATATACCTGTGCATAGCATAGGTATGAATGCAGACTAGGTGTTCCTGCACACAACGCAGCAAGGTGCATAGCTATGTATGGTTTGTGTCTCCATACACTATTTCACACAGAGCATTTGACTGCAAATCTATATTGGTACATTTACATTTAGACTGTCATTTTTTATCTCTGGATAACAAAGGTATTCACTCTCTCTCATACACACACATCTATTGTCCATGCAATAGAGAAATTGTAGGTTGCATAAATCTAGGTAGGAAATATTTCCAGGTACCCACCATGGCTACAAATGCATGGATGCAGACGTATTATGAATAATTGGATCATGAGAGCACCACACATAAATTCCACCCAGCCTCTGTAACAATACCTATATAGCAGAATACATAATTAATCCAAGTCCGCCAGCTTGCATGTTACATCTTTGGAACTCATTAGGTATAAAGAACATCCCAGCTCTCGCTAAAAATCAAATTTCGTTCTTGGAAGTTGATGCTGGCAATTTTCACCCAAAAGGCGAGCGTTGGGAAATATTATAAGAGGGTGGCTGTGCTGCATGAGGAACAGTCAAACAGCAGGGGCAATGAAGCTCTAACACGCGTACGCGCGCGCGCGCGCACACACTTAGCATTTAAAAACATGCTCCCGAGACAATCTTCTTAAAGATAGCGCATATAACCCCTAAGCATCATGCGGGGAGGGGGCCGTGGGGAGGCATTGCTGTCTACTTACCGCGACGGGCTGAGAAAAGGCAGCACTCGGGATCTGCAAAATGAGAAAGAGAGAGCAAGAGATCTTGGTCGGCGGGGGCAGGGAGGCTTTTCTGGGCAACCTGTTTTCGCAGGTGCCGCGCTCCGAAGGAGGAAGGTGCGCGGCGCGGGAGGGGTGGGGGTCGCATAAAGCGGAGGGGCGACGGCGAATCGCCTTCTCCTCTCTTCTGGGCGAGCCGAGGCAACAACAACAACAAAAAGACTCCTGGAGGCTTTGGGCGATGCAAAATTCCGGGCGCAAAAAAAAAAAAAAAAATTAACCCGGCTGCCACTCCTTTCAGCTTTGATCTTGACCAAATCGAGGAGGATGTGCAGAAACCCCAGAAGTTGACAAAAAGGAGGGGGCGCTTTGGGGACGAAGAATGGGGCGGGGGTGGGGGGTGAGCGCCGGGGCTTGTCTGCAATGGTCTCGGATTATGGATGTTGCGTGTACAGCTCGCTGTTCTTTTCCAAGCGCAGCCTTCTCCCACCTCCCCGCTTTCCTCTCTTTTGGAGCTGAGCAATTGTTGTAAATCACCCGTTCCCAACAATCCCTCCTCGCGCCCAGACAGGCTGTTGCTCTCGCAAGGATTGACAAAGGAGATGCGCTGCTGCTGCTGCTGCTGCTGCCTGGGGGCGCTTCCCCTCCCTCCTCCCGGCTTGCGCGCTCCAAGCTGCAGCCCCTTCGCCTTTCCCCACCACCACCTCCCAATTTCGGCGTGCAAAGTCAGTCGCTCGGCTGGCGGCGTCCACTTGTTGTTGTTGCTCTTCCTGGGCACCGTTTCCTCCCCTCTCCCTAACCCCGACAGAAAACGATCTATATGCTAATCGATAGAGGGTGGTGTTTTTTTATCCCCTCCCGGAATTCTCCGACCCCATCCAAGCGCCCGCTGCGCATCAGTTAGTTCAACATTCTTCTGGGAACAAGTCTGCTGCGGCGCGCGCGCGGCGCTCTCTTGCCCGGTCCCCCGTTGCAGAAGTCGCCTGCCCAATTCTCAATTGTGTTTACGTATCTATCCACTGACGGACAAACGGCGGGGCTAGGTCTGATTTGTTCCCCAGGTTTTCCAGCTCGCGATCGGCCCCTAGCGGTCGATACTCCCATTAACACCTTCTCCCCCATTTGTTTCCTTCTCCGGCCCCCATTCCCACCCCCATCTCTCCTTTCTTTTTCGAGTCCCCTTTCGGTGTTAAATCTATGGAAAGAAATATCCTCAAATTCAGTGATCTTAACTAATAATCAAACTTTCCACTACTCAAGGGAGGAACCCAAGGGGGTCAGGTTTTCTTTAAAGTGATGGTGATGATAAACTCTGCGCAGCTGTTGTGGCTGCAGTATCCGGGTTTCAGGAAAGGGCAAGGAAACAAACAAAAAGTTTCAAAGGGGGAAAAGGTCGAAGTGAAACTGGATTAGTGGGTGAGACCACGTTGCGTTCTCCAGATCTGGGGCACCAAGGAGAAGACGAGACACGGGAAGTTCTGTTATGCAAGCAGAAGGCTGTTGTGGTTGCGGCTGGGCACAACTGGGTGTCACCCACTCTGCACAGCTGGACAAGGAAAAGTCACTGGACTTTAGGGCATGGCCCCATTCAGCAGAATGAGCAGGATGCCCCCACCCCAAGCAGTAGGGTTGGCTATTGGCTTACTACATTTTGTCATAAGTGAAGGAACAGCACGATATAACAGAGTGGCCTCACCATCCAGGCAGGCTGGTGTCTGGTGCAGGGATTCCTTAAGCCACGCAGGACTTGAAAAGTCAGAATAAGCAGCTTGAACCAGCCTCAGAGATGAACCAGTGAAGTGTTTGTTCCAAGTCCTGATCCTTAAGTCGGGGGAGCAGGGTGACTGCCACTCCCCCATGGGTACACGCCACAATGCTCCTGGGAACATAAGTGAATAGAGACCATACAGGAGGGACGAGATCACATGGGGAGAAGCATCTGCTGCCCCTTCGGCCACCTAGAGGCTGGTGCTGGGATGGTTCTTCCCTTTTGATCCTTCCCCTCCCATATGACCTCTATCTTCTTGCTTTACTGGGAGCAGGAATAATATACTATGGCCAGAATACACAGCTATGCACATGGATGCCCCATTAAAATCAATGGGAATCATGACAGATATAGAGCAATATGAATGCTTTATATTACTACGGATATATGTGTGTGCATTGCGTGTGTGTGTGTGTGTGTGTGTGTGTGTACGTACACCATTGGCTATATGTTGTGTATACTGCATACTGCACAAAGGAGTGTGTATACTCAGTCGCTCTAGGTGCTGTACAAAAGCCCCCCCTGGCCCATTTATCAGCATCATCCTTTCCTTGATGCTTCCCAGGAAACAGGTGTTGGAGATGAATTTCTATAAGCAGGCCCATAATTAGAAAGTCATTCCATTAAATCTTGGCCTCCCCCCAACAAGGTCCAATGCCAAAAGACAGAATACCTGACCATGCCTAATGTGCCTTAAAAATAATCGAGATTGTGACAAGTCCTGACTGATGGCAGCTGTAAAAACCAAGAATGGCATACAAATATTGCCGGGACTCTCCATTTTTGGCTTTTGCTATCCACAAATTACATTACAAATGGCAGGGGGGGGGCAGCGGTTTTTACTTCTCGGAAACCCTCGTTCTCCTGATGCATCCATGTGGATGAGTGCCAAAATATCCCAGACAGGGTTAGTCATGCTGGGCCTGATCCAGCCATACTTCACTTTTAACTCCCATTGATTTCAGTAGAAGAGGGCATTTGATTGAAAGTGCTTAAGCCTGGGCTTGAAATGTCTGCAGTGAAACTCAGTTGCACTTTAATGTACTTAAATTTGGCTTTGAGTGTGCCCTAAATTTGTCACCATCATCTGCCTTATTGGCCATTGTTGTTGAAGATGACCGTGGCTTCACGTAGCAGGAAAGCATCCAAGCAGTAGCCTCCAAACCAACTGCTATATTTTCATGTGAAGAAAAGGTTGTGTGCCTTGCCAGTACTTGCTCCTCCTGAGATTCTGTGACTGACTGCAAGGCATCAGTGGAGAACTGGATCTGAGCTGCAGACTGGATCCAAAACACCCCTGCCTTTGGCAGTTTGGTTGGGTCTGCTCCACTTCAAAGAAAGAATCAGGAATGTAGCTCTGATCTCTTGCTTTGCAGCTTGAACCCAGAATCTTCTCTTTTACCATTCTTTAACTATTCATGGTTCTGTGAACAATAGGGTACAGTGGTACCTCGGGTTACATACACTTCAGGTTACAGACTCCGCTAACCCAGAAATAGTGCTTCAGGTTAAGAACTTTGCTTCAGGATAAGAACAGAAATCGTGCTCCAGCAGCGCGACGGCAGCAGGAGGCCCCATTAGCTAAAGTGGTGCTTCAGGTTAAGAACAGTTTCAGGTTAAGAACGGACCTCCGGAACAAATTAAGTACTTAACCCGAGGTACCACTGTAATTCCATGGGCCTGGGATGGAGTGGCAGATCCTCCACCATCTTTTATTGATTTGTTTTTATTTAACAACATTTATATACCTCTCAGCTGCAATAAAGCCTCTAAGCATTGCACATGCTAGCTCCTCGGGAACAGGGAAAGACCGTCTGCGAGATCATCTGTTCTGTCTCAGGTTCAATCCCAGGCTAAGAAATACTTCTGCATGAAGCCCTGGAGAGCTACTGCTAGCCATTGTAGACAATACTGGGCTAAAGGGACCAATGATCTGACTGAGCATAAAGCAGTTTCAACTCAATGTACAGCAGACTCCTCTGTTCCTCTCATCAATCTTTTGCATATAGCCAGCTTGTACCATGGATATGCTTATTCATTTATTTATGAGAACATTTATAAACCACCAACTGAGATAGATATAGATATAGATAACACAAGGCCATGTACAGTAAAAATTATTTACTTATCTATTTATTTAAATCATTTATATATTGTTTTATAATTTTTAAATTTAAACTCAAAGCAGTTTGCAACTCAAAGCATCAAATAGAGCACTGGAAGATATTGAAACAAAACATTACAGATTAAGGTCAGATTTAAAATACAGGGGTACCTCAGGTTAAGTACTTAATTCGTTCCGGAGGTCCATTCTTAACCTGAAACTGTTCTTAACCTGAAGCACCACTTTAGCTAATGGGGCCTCCTGCTGCTGCCGCGCCGCCGGAGCACGATTTCTGTTCTCATCCTGAAGCAAAGTTCTTAACCTGAAGCACTATTTCTGGGTTAGCGGAGTTTGTAACCTGAAGCGTATGTAACCTGAGGTACCACTGTACACATTTAAATCCTTGATACTTTGGAATCTGTGTTTTCAGTTGGGAGTTCACATTGTGTGCCAACAGTATTGTAAAGCATTGTGATACGGCATCAGGGTTGGCTTCAAGTTGAGAGCAGACTCTGGTGGGGGCTCCTGACATCATTGCCCCGCCCCCCGCCCCAGGGAGTGACAGGCAGCTGTGTTATGACCTGCGTTGGGCAGATTCAAACCACCCACTGTTTTAATTATGCACCACGTCCCAAAGTAGCATCACTCTAGGGCATCGTGCAAAAATCTAAAACAGTGGGCATTTTATTTTTGGACAGTGAACTATGTTGCTAAAAACTGATTCTAAAGTTTTGCATGGTTCCAGCCAGACAGAAAAATCAGTACAGGCTGTCTCCATTCGGTTATGTGTTCATAAAAGTCTTTTAAACCCCTTTTATGTCAAAGAGATTGCCATGCAGCCTTGCAGGTGTACAAATGCCAAGCCTAATAGCAAAAATGTCCCCGACTTCAACAGAACAGCAAAATTAGCCGTCCTCAGCCATGGCACGACAAATGGTTCTTTCCACAGGAGGATGTGGAAAATAAAACACCAAGGCCAGCAAGCATGAATAACCTGTAAGGTGATAATTTTCTGCTTCTTGTCCATCACAATTCAGCATTATTTGGCCACCATCAGGGGCAACTCAAATGGGGAGTGGGCTTTCTTGAAAAGTAGCTGGAGCAAGAACAGACCGCAGGCAGACACTGAGTATCTGTCTACTGCTGCCACTATGTGGCAATCACTGATAAAACAGTAAAAACAAGAAGTCTTTCTTCCTCCTCCTCCTTCTGCATTCTCTGCTATGTATGGCGCACACCTCCAGTGCAGAAGATGAGAGGTTTTATTTCCCTTATCCCAATCCCTTCACCAATCCCCACTGAGCCATTTAATAAAAAGGAGCCAAGATAGAGGCAGTGCTTAGTCCTGTCCCTGGCACAGAACACCCCCTTGCCCCCAATAGCAAAGTCGAAATGTGCACCATAGAGAATGCATATGAAAGAACAGAGCAGGGGTAGGTGGGTAGTCATTCCCATTTGCAGTGCAGAACCCAGGAGAAGTCTATCTTGTTAAATGACCACCTCTACATGGTATTGATCTACATTTACCATCATGAGTAGCCTAGGCATGTAATCATCAGTTTTTGAGGTCATCTGTTCCATTGGGAATGGTCATAAGAACATAATTCTGAGTTATCCGAAGCTTGCAAGCATAATATTTCTTTTAAAAAATGACTTTGGTGACTTTGCTCTTATGTCTGATGTTCACTGTTAATGAACAAAAAACAGCAATGTACAATCAGAATGTAACATTAATCAGCTTATATAAGATGCAGTGGTTGAGAGTGGCATGTTTGCGTTGAAAGTTGGAGAATCAGTTATGAAGGGCAGCCATGACATTCAGTCTCTCATGGGCTTCTTAATCTTATTAGAAGCAACAGGTAAGATGAACTACAGTACAATGCTTTTTTGGGGGGGTTAAAGTTAGAGCTACAGAAAGACACCAATCCATCACTGGTGTAGCACCTGAAGATATCACCCATAGCATGCAAAAGCTGCCTGGAATATATTAATATATTCAATCTCTTCTCCACCCCACCAGTTCTTCCCTATGCATTTTCTAGGCTGCAAGAGTTTAACTGCAAGATCAAGTCTGTGTTCACTCAGAAGTAAATCCTGTTGAATGGATGGGGCTTACTCCCAGAGAAGTGTGGTTTGGATTACATCCTCAATGGGATTTCACTTTTTGATGGAGGTCTATGTCAAGGACTTTGACTGCATTCACGCAGCAATTCATTTTCATGACTTCTCTAGAACTGTTACATTCGGCTTTATATCTGACCTTTCATATGAGGCAAAAACCACTTCTGAAACAACAGTGGAATTTAGTGCAGGTTTAGTGCTCATTTCTGTGTTATTTGTTTCCAGGAAAAAATCCATTTGCAAAGAATGTGGAAATGAGTGCTAAACCTGTGCTATAGTCCAATATAGTTCTGCTATACTCTACTATACCTCTGGAAGTGACTTTTACATCATGTGAAAGCTCAAATGTAATGTGGGCAATATCTGAAAGACCACCTCCTTTCCTATTGACCGTCTTGGGTGTTAAGAGAAGCAGAGGGAGACCCCATGATCCTTATGCTTCCCTCAGAAGTCTGCCTGGTGGTACCTTAATTATGTAGCTTTCATCACATGCTGAAGCTGCACCAATTTACCCAAGATACATATTTCTGGACCCATTCTATTCTCTTGACTGTAACTCATTTGAATGTTGTATTTTTAAATGGTTATAACCTGCTTTGGGACACATGGTAAAGGATGGATAAGAACTCAAATTAACAACAGCAGCAACAATCAACATCTGCATGAGCTAAACTAATCCCAATATATAAGCCCTATTATTTACAGTTTGTGTAGATTCATAATTCTGCAATGCAAAAGTTCCCATGCTAAGGGTGTTACCGGGGAACAGATGGACAAATAAGTCCTTCCCTGAACCATATTTGTGCAATGTCTTGTGCAACACTGGAAAAGCAAAGGGATGTGAAACTAAGGCTTGAAGCTACATGAGACCTTCATAATGCTGGAATTGTGATTTACAAAAAAAACCTCTGTAACAATTCCTGTAATTAACTGCTTTAGGGCTGGACAGCTAAGCTTATGTGCATTCATTTAATCATCTTTTCCTTCACGCTTTTACTCTTCCTTCCTACACTTTTTCCAGTAGCTCATTCTTTTTAATTAAGATAGCTGTGTCTTGTAGGCAGAAACATTTAGCTGACTGCTGCCAGATGCCAGCCTTGGTAAGGGAGATGTTTAAACTGACCCATGTGTTGACTGAATCAGCAGCAGGTGAGAGCAAAGCACCTTCTTCCAAGCAACAGAGGGTGTAAGCTAAGGGCCAAACTGCAGCTCTGTGTTTGGATCACTCAATGACATGTTACGTTTTGTAGAGGTAGCTGTAGGGGACCCCCCCCCCATTTGGACTGGGGATGCTGTGTGTGGACTGGGGCTCTTTCTTCCATATCCATTTTGTCTGTCCCAGAGCAGCAACTAGTCACAGAAGGGGGGAACTTGCAAACTGAATAATTTAGGCCTCCTCCATGGCTCAGACTAGTTTGAGAGGAACAACCTGAACTGAAACTGCAGCATGGGGAAAGGGTTAGAGTTCCCCATGCCAAGACATGACAGCCCAATTACAGATTGGGGGTTTCTGCAGCAACTGTTACAGAAAGTAAATTATACTAAATATGTAGAATCATAGAGTTGGAAGAGACCACAAGGGCCATCGAGTCCAACCCCCTGCCAAGCAGGAAACACCATCAGAGCACTCCTGACATATGGTTGTCAAGCCTCTGCTTAAAGACCTCCAAAGAAGGAGACTCCACCACACTCCTTGGCAGCAAATTCCACTGTCGAACAGCTCTTACTGTCAGGAAGTTCTTCCTAATGTTTAGGTGGAATCTTCTTTCTTGTAGTTTGGATCCATTGCTCCGTGTCCGCTTCTCTGGAGCAGCAGAAAACAACCTTTCTCCCTCCTCTATATGACATCCTTTTATATATTTGAACATGGCTATCATATCACCCCTTAACCTCCTCTTCTCCAGGCTAAACATGCCCAGCTCCCCTAGACGTTCCTCATAAGGCATCGTTTCCAGGCCTTTGACCATTTTGGTTGCCCTCCTCTGGACACGTTCCAGTTTGTCAGTGTCCTTCTTGAACTGTGGTGCCCAGAACTGGACACAGTACTCCAGGTGAGGTCTGACCAGAACAGAATACAGTGGCACTATTACTTCCCTTGATCTAGATGCTATACTCCTATTGATGCAGCCCAGAATTGCATTGGCTTTTTTAGCTGCCGCATCACACTGTTGGCTCATGTCAAGTTTGTGGTCAACCAAGACTCCTAGATCCTTTTCACATGTACTGCTCTCAAGCCAGGTGTCCCCCATCTTGTATTTGTGCCTCTCATTTTTTTTGCCCAAGTACAATACTTTACATTTCTCCCTGTTAAAATTCATATTGTTTGTTTTGGCCCAATTCTCTAATCTGTCAAGGTCGTTTTGAAGTGTGATCCTGTCCTCTGGGGTGTTAGCCACCCCTCCCAGTTTAGTCTTGTCCTGAGTAGTCTGGTCCTGAGATCCCCTTTGTTGCTATCAGAGGCTGGGGGAAGAGAGAAACAGGTGTGTTTTGCCAATGATTCCTGCAGGACTAAATGTGAGCAGCCAGTTTGTGCCAGGACAGAATTCCATTTCAAGAGACTGGTCACATATGCAGTGCTTTAGATCATGTGCGATTATTATTCCCCAGGAACATCACCTGGCAACTCACTGCAGATTAAACAGCTATTGAGTAATCTGTGTCTCCGTGCATATGTCTACTGAAGGCATATTCAAATCATCTGATCAAACAAATCACAGCCAGGACATGCAATTCATTCCTCTCTCAATACAGTACTGTTTCGTTCAGAGAACGGGGTGCAGGTAGCGATATGTTGTTTGCATCATAGGACATTGTGGGGTGTACATACCTCATACCTGTGTGTGCAGCGTTTCTCAGTTTGGGTTCTTCACATTTGTATGTTCACTATCCCATTACTGCATCGTTCATCATCAGCAAAATGAGAAGATGCTAATAAGAAAGATCTTTTGCCCAGGGTTGATGGGAATAAGAGCACAGATATTTCATTGCCTAAACTTGACAACCTTGCTCAGTCTAAACTGAATTCCTGTTCTCTTAGAATGTTTTGACATTTTAGTTATAGCTGACATTTACTCATTTACTGCAGACAAAACGTACAGGAGTGGCCAATTACCGTAATTTCTTCCCCTCTCCCACATCATCACTTGTTACTGAATGTGCAATTGAGTTTGGACAACAGTTTGGAAATGAAGTGTAAGGTGCCCTCACAGCTCCATTCTTGCTTGCAGGGAAAGCATGTCTTTTGGGGGGTGGGGTGGAAGCCAAAGTTCCATATTCTTTTGTACAGAATTGTTTTGTTTTGTTTTTTAAATAGAAGGAAGTCAGAAAATCAACACTGCAAACAGTTTTGAAATACAGTGGTTTCAGAAATGGTTATTTAGAGGCCTTTCAAAAGTACAAAGTGAAGACCAATAATTGGAGGGAGATTGGGAGAAAGAGCCTGAGATGTAGATGTTGTCACTGTGGTGGAGGAGATTCTTGTTTCTATTTATCTTCCTCGAGGATATTCTGTATTGGAGACACTGAGCGGCAATCAAGGTTGCCCTAGGAACATAGGAACTTAGAAAGCTGCCTGATACCAAATCAAACCATTGATCTATCTAGCTCTGCATTGTCTATACTGAATGCCAGTGGCTCTCCAGGATTTCAGCCAGGGAGCCAGCTCCCAGGGAAGCACATTGGCAGAGATTTCATGGTAGTCACCCCGGAGGAGATGTTTCTTCAGCTGAACAAGGCAGCTTGGCAATGATTGCACTTTCAGACCACCATCCAGGAGCAAATCATTGATTTGATCACCCTAGACAGTTCTTCAATGCCTGCCTTTGGGAACACAGACTTGGGTAAGAGCAAAGAAGCCACACACTAAGAAGGAGGGAGCTCAGCTGGCTGAGGTCTAGTGGAGGCAGTTGTTGCCTGCTGAAAAGGTGCCTGTGGCTCCCAGTGAGATGTCTATGATTTTCAAGGATGTGTTTGTGAATTCCTTTCATGAGTGGGCTGCCTCAGGACCTGTGGGAAAGGCCTTTTACTATGATCACATGACAAAGAATTTTGAAATAGTGCCTTCAGTAGACTGTTATGTACTGGTGAAAGAAGATTTAGAGCTAAAATTCCAACAAGAAGGTTTTGGTGAGGTTTTCCAAAGGAATTGTAACCTAGAATCCTGTGCAAAAAGATTACAGTGAGAGTTAGCATGAGACAGAGAATTGGCCTGAGCAAATCATCCAAGGGACCTTCATTTGTGATGCTGAAGGAAGTTTGATTCATGATAGTGATAGGAAAAATATTGAACCAGGATATGTCTTCTGTATGTGCATCCAATGTGGACAATTCTTTGCATCTTCTTCTTTGCTTGTTGTTGTTTAGTCGTTTAGTCGTGTCCGACTCTTCGTGACCCCATGGACCAGAGCACGCCAGGCACTTCTGTCCTCCACTGCCTCCCGCAGTTTGATCAAACTCATGCTAGTAGCTTCAAGAACACCATCCAACCATCTCATTCTCTGTCGTCCCCTTCTCCTTGTGCCCTCCATCTTTCCCAACATCAGGGTCTTTTCCAGGGAGTCCTCTCTTCTCATGAGGTGGCCAAAGTATTGGAGCCTCAGCTTCACGATCTGTCCTTCCAGTGAGCACTCAGGGCTGATTTCCTTCAGAATGGAGAGGTTTGATCTTCTTGCAGTCCATGGGACTCTCAAGAGTCTCCTCCAGCACCATAATTCAAAAGCATCAATTCTTCGGCGATCAGCCTTCTTTATGGTCCAGCTCTCACTTCCATACATCACTACTGGGAAAACCATGGCTTTTACTATACGGACCTTTGTTGGCAAGGTGATGTCTCTGCTTTTTAAGATGTTGTCTAGGTTTGCCATTGCCTTTCTCCCAAGGAGCAGGCGTCTTTTAATTTCGTGACTGCTGTCACCATCTGCACTGATCATGGAGCCCAAGAAAGTAAAATCTCTCACTGCCTCCATTTCTTCCCCATCTATTTGCCAGGAGGTGATGGGCCCAGTGGCCATGATCTTCGTTTTTTTGATGTTGAGCTTCAGACCATATTTTGCGCTCTCCTCTTTCACCCTCATTAAAAGGTTCTTTAATTCCTCTTCACTTTCTGCCATCAAGGTTGTGTCATCTGCATATCTGAGGTTGTTGATATTTCTTCCGGCAATCTTAATTCCGGCTTGGGATTCATCCAGCCCAGCCTTTCGCATGATGAATTCTGCATATAAGTTAAATAAGCAGGGAGACAATATACAGCCTTGCCGTACTCCTTTCCCAATTTGGAACCAATCAGTTGTTCCATATCCAGTTCTAACTGTAGCTTCTTGTCCCACATAGAGATTTCGCAGGAGCCAGATGAGGTGATCAGGCACTCCCATTTCTTTAAGAACTTGCCATAGTTTGCTGTGGTCAACACAGTCAAAGGCTTTTGCATAGTCAATGAAGCAGAAGTAGATGTCTTTCTGGAACTCTCTGGCTTTCTCCATAATCCAGCGCATGTTTGCAATTTGGTCTCTGGTTCCTCTGCCTCTTCTAAATCCAGCTTGCACTTCTGGGAGTTCTCGGTCCACATACTGCTTGAGCCTTCCTTGTAGAATTTTAAGCATAACCTTGCTAGCATGTGAAATGAGTGAAATTGTGCGGTAGTTGGAGCATTCTTTGGCACTGCCTTTCTTTGGGATTGGAATGTAGACTGATCTTCTCCAATCCTCTGGCCACTGCTGAGTTTTCCAAACTTGCTGGCATATTGAGTGTAGCACCTTGACAGCATCATCTTTTAAAATTTTAAACAGTTCAGCTGGAATACCATCACTTCCACTGGCCTTGTTATTTGCAGTGCTTTCTAAGGCCCATTTGACTTCACTCTCCAGGATGTCTGGCTCAAGGTCAGCAACCACACTACCTGGGGTGTATGAGACATCCATATCTTTCTGGTATAATTCCTCTGTGTATTCTTGCCACCTCTTCTTGATGTCTTCTGCTTCAGTTAGATCTTTACCACTTTTGTCCTTTATTATGGTAATCTTTGTACGAAATGTTCCTTTCATATTTCCAATTTTCTTGAACAGATCTCTGGTTCTTCCCATTCTGTTGCTTTCCTCTATTTCTTTGCATTGCTCGTTTAAGAAGGCCTTCTTGTCTCTCCTTGCTGTTCTTTGGAAATCTGCATTCAATTTCCTGTATCTTTCACTATCTCCCTCACATTTTGCTTGCCTTCTCTCCTCCGCTATTTGTAAGGCCTCGTTGGACAGCCACTTTGCTTTCTTGCATTTCTTTTTCATTGGGATGGTTTTAGTTGCTGCCTCCTGTATAATGTTGCGAGCCTCCATCCATAGTTCTTCAGGCACTCTGTCCAGCAAATCTAAATCCTTAAACCTGTTCCTCACTTCCACTGTGTATTCATAAGGGATTTGGTTTAGCTTGTATCTTACCTGTCCAGTGGTTTTTCCTACTTTCTTCAGTTTAAGCTTGAATTTTGCTATAAGGAGCTGATGATCTGAGCCACAGTCAGCTCCAGGTCTTGTTTTTGCTGACTGTATAGAGCTTCTCCATCTTTGGCTGCAGAGAATATAATCAATCTGATTTCGATGTTGCCCATCTGGGGATGTCCATGTGTAGAGTCGTCTCTTGTGTTGTTGGAAAAGCGTGTTTGTGATGACCAGCTTGTTCTCTTGACAGAACTCTATTAGCCTTTGCCCTGCTTCGTTTTGATCTCCAAGGCCAAACTTGCCAGTTGTTCCTTTTATCTCTTGATTCCCTACTTTAGCATTCCAATCCCCTATAATGAGCAGAACATCCTTCTTTGGTGTCACTTCGATAAGGTTTTGTAAGTCTTCATAGAACTGGTCAATTTCAGTTTCTTCAGCACCAGTAGTTGGTGCATAAACTTGGATTACTGTGATGTTAAAAGGTCTGCCTTGGATTCGTATCGAGATCATTCTATCATTTTTGAGACTGCATCCCAGTACAGCTTTCGCCACTCTTTTGTTGACTATGAGGGCCACTCCATTTCTCTTACGGGTTTCTTGCCCACAGTAGTAGATATGGTAGTCATCCGAACTGAATTCGCCCATTCCCGTCCATTTTAGCTCACTGATGCCCAGGATGTCAATATTTATTCTTGCCATCTCATTTTTGACCACATCCAACTTACCCAGGTTCATGGTTCTTACATTCCAGGTTCCTATGCAATATTTTTCTTTACAGCATTGGACTTTCCTTTCGCTTCCATGCATATCCACAACTGAGCGTCCTTTCGGCTTTGGCCCAGCCGCTTCATCAGCTCTGGATCTACTTGTACTTGTCCTCCGCTCTTCCCCAGTAGCATGTTGGACACCTTCCGACCTGAGGGGCTCATCTTCCAGTGTCATAACTTTTATATGCCTGTTGTCTTTGTCCATGGAGTTTTCTTGGCAGGGATACTGGAGTGGCTTGCCGATTCCTACTCCAGGTGGATCACGTTTGGTCAAAACTCTCCACTATGACCTGTTCATCTTGTGTGCCCTGCTCGGCGTAGTTCATAGCTTCCCTGAGTTCTTCAAGCCCCTTCGCCACGGCAAGGCAGTGATCCATGAAGGGGTCTTCTTTGCTTACTGCTCATCAAACAAGCCACACACAAAAGTCCTAGCGAATGCTAGATGGTAGTTCCCTATATAATGCATTTTCCTTTGGCTTTTTTTTTTATTGTTCTTTCCACTAAGATAAACGCCGGCCAGCTGGAACTTCCACTGTTGGAAGCAGAATCAGCATGGCCTTGAAAAATCATGATGGCAGTCCAACATGGCACACCCTGCGCCATTGACCCTCCAAGGGCTAGTGTTCGTTATTTTCTGTAACATTCACCCTCAAACTAATCTTAAAATTTCTCAAATAGCATAATAATGTAGGAGAATGACTACCCATTCAGACTATATTCATTTGGAAGAGGGCAGGAAGGAGAAGGAGAAGGAGGAGGAGGAGGAGGAGGAGGAGGAGGAGGAGAAGGAGAAGGAGAAGGAGAAGGAGGAGAAGAAGAAGAAGAAGAAGAAGAAGAAGAAGAAGAAGAAGAAATTTGCCTAAACTGAAAATATTGTTGAAAAAAAAAATAATATAGAAAGCAAAAGGTATTGTAGCAAATTTGTACTTTAATCCTAATCCTGTTAAACAATGTAATTATGTCAATGAGACTGATGGCTAAGATTATGTGTGCCAAATCCATTTTATACACAGTGGTTCTCAATTATGGGTGCTAAGCTGATAAAAAGGCTAAAATAGTGCAGATACACAAGGCTGGCCCTCATTCTGAGCTAGCAAATATTAATTTTGGCAACGGGGTATGAAAATCCAGGCGTACTATGTTGGCTTCAATCACATTTCTATCTGCGTGATGCTAAACAAAACTAAGGTGTGTAGTAAAAGAGCATAATGGCAAAGTGACAAGTATTTAGAAGCAGTTTTACCTGGGATCATTTCACAGCTATTCTGGCTCCCGTTCAAAATGTGCCATTCATGAACATCTCAACTAGCTGCTAAAATAGGTAGCAAAAAGAGAGACAAAGGCGCAGGCAGCCTACACACCGTCCATTTAAAGTACATTTAATGTGCATTATTTGGAGGAGGGGAATATGCTTTAAATGTGTGGCGTGTACACAGCCCAGGATGTGCTATGTTATTATTCATAATATATTATTACAACACATTTGCCTCATTCATTTCCTCCAAAGACCTTAGGGCAGTGTATACAGGGGTTATCTCATATTATATTCAGAACAGCCCTTGCTATGTACACATTGCTGTCTTAAAATGCAGCTAGGTTGTCATTTTTCTAAATTCACATCAAAACTAGTTCTGGAGGAAATGTATGTGAAAATGCAGTATTTCATAAGAAACAACAGGATAGATATGGATGGTGTCTAACATCCAGGGTACACCGATTCCCAAACCTCAGTGGGAGTGCAGAAAATTTTCCTGTTTTTACTCTCCTATCATCTACTTTCAAAGTCTCTTCCTTGATTTATAATCTGTTGGTTCAGAAAAGCTTAGCAAACCAATTGGAGGTGTTCTATAGCATAGAATATAGGAATGTGTCTATTCCCCGTTCTGCCTCCTTTTGCAGTAAAGGTCATTGTTGTTTTGTTGTTGTTTGGTTTTTTAATATTTGATGTTTTATTGTGTTTTTATATATGTTGTAAGCCGCCCAGAGTGGCTGGGGAAACCCAGCCAGATGAGCAGGATATAAAATTTTTAAAATACCATTATTATTAAACACAATTGTATACACAAGGCCTGAGAGGTAAGATAGGTTGAGAAGTAGGGAATGGCCCAAGGTCACTGGGCCAGGGAATCTGATCCCTCCCACAGTGGCAGCCAAGAAGCAGATAAAAAAGAATTCTTACCAAGCCTTATATTCAAGATTCACAGTGAGAGACACAGCAATGCTGCAGCTCTTAGATAATGGTGTTGCTCCGAGTAAAGTCCCACCCCCTCTGTCTCTCCTATCAAACATCACCCCTGCGCTGGCTGATCTGTGTTTTCTGCCTCTGAGCTTTCTGTTCTACTACAGTGGTACCTCAAGTTACAGACACTTCAGGTTACAGACTCTGCTAACCCAGAAATTGTACCTCGGGTTAAGAACTGTGCTTCAGGATGAGAACAGAAATCGTGTGGCGGCAACGCAGTGGCAGCTGGGGGCCCCATTAGCGAGCATTGAGAGTACAGTGGTACCTCAGGTTAAGAACAGTTTCAAGTTAAGAAAGGACCTCCGGAACGAATTAAGTTCTTAACCTGAGGTACCACTGTACTCTCAATGCTCGCCAGGCCCTGGGATTGGGGGCATGCTTTCCAAAGACACTGAGTCTGTCAGCTGTCTCTCCCCTGGTGCATCTTCTTCCTCCCCAAATATTTCCCAGCTTCTCCCCTCTGCAGCCTCTGAACTTTGCCCTTCTGCAAACCACTGTTCTAAATCTATACTGTCTCGCTCTTCTCTGGGAAGTGTAGTGGGGGCAGCCCCCACCATTCCTCCTCAGGCCAGTCCCTGACAATGGGTAATTGGGGATGGGATGATCAGCTATGATAAAAGCAATGGTCCCAAACTACTATCCAATCAAATCACAGTGTCCACCTTGCAGTCCCAACCAGTCCCTGATGTCCTGTTACAGGAGATGGAAATTGTTAGCAAGAAGTACATTTGACTCTACTGCAGGAACGAGGAGGTGAAGAGTCCCAGCTGTCCAGGGTAAAGAGGCATTAAGGCTTAGGGAAGCGTAAAAGGGTATATGGAATGCTATAATGAATGAGGATCAAGAGACCCTATTAGAATAGTCTATGGATAGTGTGTGTGTGTGTGTGTGTGTGTGTGTGTGTGTGTACACAGCACATACTAAGAAAAGAAAGCAGTGGTGTAAGCTGATAGGACAACAAGGAAAAATGCTTGAAGCCAGCACTGGTAGAAGACAGGATGGGTCACTGATCAGACCTGTTGATACCCCTCTCATGTTTCTGTGAGTCCTTTGAGGATTCACACCACAACTTCAAAGGGAATGACATGGAATCTCAGATGTCTAGAAGGCCTTTGCATTTAGCGAGGGCCCGGGCATCTATGGAGCAAGCCTGCACAAACACAACTGGCATTCATGTAGCTGAACATGATAGGCCATTAGCTAGATACTGGTCAGTCCCAAAAAAGCAAGGATATCAGGAATATCAAGCCACTCTCAGGCTACCACACATGACTGCTAGGTGGTAATGACTCTCTCCATGCCAGTCTCCCCTTGTGGGCTGCAATCAGCTTAATGGGTCTCAAGTTCTGCAGCCCCCTGAATAGTTTGTTCCTTTGTAACATTTAACATTGTTCCCCCAAAGGGACCACTTAATGTAAAATTGAAATTTATGCATATAAACTCAAATTTCACAATGCTATATTATTCAGTACATGGATCTACTGCTGAGCAGAGACTATTTCATCTTTTTTTCTCCTCCCTTGTTTGGAATTTATTATCATAATGGGACATAATGGTTTGAATTCTCTTTTTTAAAAAATGAGGCTAAGGTCATGCATGCCTTGCACTAGAAAGGAAGGTAGTGGATTACAACAAGCCTTAGATCGAGCAAACTGACATTTCAGCATCCTCATCCAACTCCTGAGAAAGCTCTCTCTTACATAAACTCTACTTCCACAACACCAATAGACTCTATATTATCCAGCATGTTGATCTACTGCAGTGCTGGGTAGAGATTATTTAATCCTTTTTTCCCTCCCTAGTTTGAGCACTGTGCTTCTACAAACCAATAAGCTGAATGCCAAGCAACCAATAAGCTGGCTGTACACAAAGATACCTGCTTTCTATTTTTACCTGCAGCATGGAAAATGCTAGGGATTCAGCAGCTCTTAGTTCTTTCTCTGTCACTTCTGCAAATGTATAGCTTTTTGAGAAATGTGTTGTGCTTTGCCCTCAGGTCGGTATAAAACAGACGTCTTGATCCGGTGGAGCCGTTGTACCATCAAATAAGTGTGCAGGGTCTGTGAAAGGAACGGTTTGCTGCTGCTACATGATCATTTGTCCTGTTTCACACAGCATTATGAGCCAACCATGTACGTTGCATCAGCACAGCAACATGGAAACTACTATTCCAGCAACAACTGCTGCCACCAAATGATACTCAGAATTGTTATGCAGCAAAGGAAACGTAGAGAGGGAGATTGGCAAATTTTGGACAGACTCTTCCATGCATTTTCTCCACATGTTTATGCTTGTTGAATATTTGACATGTTTTTATCAAATTCTTAATGAAATGGTAATGTATTCAAGTTGGTCAATCTTCTGTGAACTGCTCTAAGCACATTGTATTGTTGGGAAATGCAATGGATAAACACACACACCCAAACATCCATATGCATATACATGCAAAGAATCATAGAATTGCAGAGTTGGAAGGGACCAGAAGGGCCATCTAGTCCAAACCGCTGCAACCCAAGAATCTTTTGCCCAACATGGGGCTTGAACCCCCGACCCTGATGTAACTGAGGTACAGTGAACCACAGGGAAACCAGGAAAGCAGTGTCAAGCAACATAATGATGATGAGCAACTTTCAGTGCTCAAGGTGCTGAACACACATTATATCAATAATACAATAACAACATAAGGTCGGTCAGTCTCATTATCCCCATGCTATTAAAGTGGTGATTGAGGCTGAGAAAGTAGCTTGGAAGTTGCTGACTGAAATAAAATTTGAACCAGGTGCTTAGCATCACAAAGCTGAAGGAAGAGGAGGCAAAGAGAAGGTAAAAAAGAATATACTGAAGGTGTTCATCACAGCTATTCAGATTCAAGAAACTGCATAAAAGAGAAAATTAAAATTCCCTAGAGTGAGGAGCCTGTCTGTTGTTCCATCACTTATGCCGTACGTGCTGATCTCTCAGAGGCAATACATTAAAAGTCTCACATTCCTTTCTGAAAAAAGAAAAAAAGAAAATAATGATTTTCATGCTCCCCAAATGTGCCTGATTTTCAGGGACTTCTTTCTTTTTGCATCCAAAATGTTGCCTCTTGTATTGTCAGGCTGTTGTTTTTCTCCTTGGGAGCAAGTAAACAAAATGAAGAGCTGCAGAATATTGCATTCTGGAGTCATATAAAATAGGATGAAGCTCTCAGGCTTATCATTGCAGTTCAAAGAATGTAGAGGATTTCCATTAATATCATCCCCAGCAGACTTTAGAGGCATGTGAAGCTGACAGATTTCAAAGTACCTGCCTGCCAGTGGTTTATTACAAATATAGAAGATCACATCCAGTTATAGGTTTTGTATAAATGTGAGTGGCGGTATAGGTAGCTTTTCTTCATGCACAGGAAGGAAGGAAGGAAGGAAGGAAGGAAGGAAGGAAGGAAGGGAGGGAGGGAGGAAGGAAGGAAAAATCTTCCTGTTAAAGAAAATAGTTCGTTGAGAGAGAGAGAGAGAGAGAGAGAGAGAGAGAGAGAGAGAGAGAGAATATGTTATTAGAAAATTATCAAAGTCTATCTAACAATAACACAAAACAGTTCCCATTCAACTTTATGTTCACGTACTCGTTTCTTACAGCAATGTTAGGAATCTCAGGCTTAGGTGCCAGGCCTTTCTATTTAACCCAGACTTTTGGCTCTCAAATTTCAGCAACGCCCCGTGTAACACTAAAATCCCCATCCCCACTCCCACCCCACCACACCACACACACACACACTACCTCTCGCTCTCTGTTCTACAGCACTCTTGGGCCACTCTGTGCAGTTGCACTACCCTAAAACCACCTCTCCCCTTGGCATTCTCCTCAGGCCACAGCCACTCCCCAGCCACACTAACTCTTTCCGAGCCACATATCTCAATGGCCTTGCCTCATACGCTCCTTGTGAGTTTTTTTTTGCCTGGCTAAAATGTATCATAGAACTCTGATAATGACCTTTGCTTGCCTGGGTGGAGCATAGAGAGAGGAGTGTGAATGTGTGGAAACTAGCCTACCCCGCAAACGTAACATTTGCACCCATTGCTCACTTTTGCTTCTCACCATGCCTGACACTGGTATGTGGCTCCTGGAAGGTTGCACAGTAGCACATATAGCCCTCAGACTGGAAAAGGTAGACACCATTGTCTTATATGGAGAACTCAGTTAGATGGGTAATCCTTCCAGAAGGAAGTTTGCATATCAGGTGGCCTAAGTGCAGGCAACACCCTCTTTATACATTTTTAAAGGGCAATACAGGTCACAATAAAAAAAACTACCTTCTCCCTCAATCAGCTTCCAATTGTGCATAATCCACTCACTGATTGCAGGGAGCTGTTTTTATTTTTTTATCTGTGTCAGGACAAAATCTGAATGATGTTTATTCCCAGTCGTGGCAACAGGCTATGAAGCTATTTTCAATAAGTATTACTAAAACAAGTATCACTAGTATTTTTAGTTAGGATGTGGGAAATGCATATTATACCTAGGGATGTCAGAGAATGTCAACAGAAGCCAGAGGGGAAATTGCTAGTGGAAATTCACTTATTTGTCCCATGTCTGGAACAATATGTAATTGATGGCTCCCTCCCCCCCCCCCAATTTGCTTTGCATTTGCTTTGCACTAAAGCTGAGGAGCTGTGTTATACCAATGGGCCATCTAAACTAGCACTGATAGCAGCTTTCCAATGCTTTAGATGAATTCTTACATAATGCACATAGGCAGCAGGTCTCTATTCCTTTATACCCATCTCTGCATTTTCACCTCCTCTGCACCAGCTACATCCCTGCTGTGGTCACGTCTTACATTCTGCCACTTCCTACAAGGTGCCGCAATGTGGGAGGCTCTGCTGTATTGATTAATTACTCTCTGAATGGTACCTGGCAATATTGCACCTGATGGATGGTGTTGCGTTGTGTAATATCAAAGGACGTAAGCCTGTGAGACTCAGGGTCAGAGCATCATTCAAGGTGTGCGAGTCTTCTCCCTGAGCAGAATATCAATTAGGTGTCGTCTCAAGGCTGGATCATCATCTGTCTTAAGTAATTTAGTCCTGATAAAATCCGATTTACACATTGCATTAGTGAGGTTGCAAGAAGGTCAACAGTTAGGGGCGTGTATTCACTTATTTATTTTCTATCACAGTTTATCACTGGGATGGAAGCAGTCTTTCCCAGTCACAAAACAACCATCATACAAACCATGTCATTTCTAGGGGTAATAATCAGTATGCTACTTCAATGGCTGTTCCTAGCTCTTAAATTATTCCCTTCCCTTTATTGAGGGAATTAAGCAATCACCTTTGCACTCCAATAGAGACATAGCTGCTAATGGCTGCTGATGAACCAGTACTTAAGCTAGAGATATGCCCATGTGTCACTTGCCTGTCCATCATCCTCTCAAAGCTACTACTGAATCAAACAAATGATTTCTAATTGCACGGATATAAAGATATTCAAGATATTTTCCTACATAGCTTAGCTTAGTTTACATAAAATCATAGAATCGTAGAGTTGAAAGAGACCCTGAGGATCATCTAGTCCAGTCCCCTGAAATGCAGGAATATGCTGCTGTCCCATACGAGGATTGAACCTGCAACCTTGGCATTATCAGCACCACGCTCTAACTGACTGAGCTATGCATACCATGAATATGGATATGAATTCATCTAGATAACCTAGATTCAAGCTAATGGGTTCAGATTATGGACTGTAGCTGTAGCTGGAGTCCAATGACCAATTTTATTCACAGCAAAGCAACTTTTAAAAAGCTACAACACTCATTGCATGCTGAAACCACCAAGATAAGTGATGGCTTAACAGAAATACAATCATCTGTCTGCTTCCAAGTTCTATTCAAATGTGTCCCTCCATTGATAGGAGTTTGATCCAGTGGCACCTTCTGTGAGCAGAAAGGACACCTTCTGTGGATAAGGACCCCTTTCTCCTGTTGTGCCTTGCACCACCTCCCATGCTGTTGGTTCAAATTGTTCCCCAATTCTCTGGAGCAGATTTGGAGGGTACAGTGGGCTTCAAAGGGAAGAACTGAAAGAAACACCTCCCCCCACCCTTTCTATGAACAAGCGTCCATTGGAACAAAGAGCTTTCCATCATCAGGTGGACAGAACTGGATGCCAGATCCATTTTTTTTTTTTACAAATATTAAACAATACTGCTTGCTTAACTGCTTAGTGACTTTGGACCCAATGATATATTTGATTCTTTCAGTTAACTAGCTCTTTGTGAGTCTTACTGTATGGTGATCACAAAGGTTATCAGATAGTAAAATGACGCATTATCCATACCCAGCTCAAGAGTGATCACTTCAGTGCAAAGTATTTGTGAATTCAAGAATGCGCCCTTTGTTTTTGCACCATCTGGCTGATTAAGTTTGCATCAGTCCTCAAATCATCTAAATGAAATCAAAACCGACAACACAATTTCATTAAAGTCTGAGTTACTCATGTGAACGATTCAAAGTCCAAAGTGCTCAAAGGGTGCTCATGTAAACGTGGGCGCTCGTCAAAGGAAACAAATCCTCATGTTTTACCTACAAATTAGAAAACTGCTTTTGCTTTCAGCTCAGTTTACAACCCATTTAAAATGGCAAGTCACTTAATTGGTAAAGTAAAGATCACACCTGGAGCCCAAAGGCAGAAAAATGCACCGAGCTCATTCTATTTTTGTGGCTTTATACCAGTTGGTTCAACTTCTGCAGTCAATCTAGGTGACTGTTTCAATTCTTCATACTTCTCACCACCTTTTGTGCCTTATATATAAAATGTGTCTGCTAAGGGTTGCTACAGTCTTACAGTGAAATATGCCAGGATTTAACTCCAAGCAGAGAGAGAGAGAGAGAAAGAGAGAGAGAGACTGGCCCAAGTTCACCCAGTGACCTTATTTCTGAGTACTGATTTGAACCTGAATCTCTGTTATTTGTTCTTCTTACAAACTGCTATACCACACCAGCTTTCATTTAACTTGATTATGAATTGGAGTTTATAAATTTCAGGCCTCCCCTTTCCCTTCCAAATCATCATTTAACAAAAAGATTTTAAGTGTTAAACAGGCTCAACTAAACAACTAGTTAAAAGAAAAACTGCAGCAGGAGATGCTGAATATGGCAATAGAATTCTGTTTCCAGGTGAGCAGTGTAGTTCAGAGCACATCAGTATCTTCCTAAGGATATGCCCCTCCAAGGAAAATAACTATAGAGCTATAGGTAGCCAACATGGTAGTCTTCAGATGTTGTTGGATTACAGCTCCCACCTTCCCCAACCACTGGTGCTGCTGGTTGGGGCTGCTGGAGCTGGAGTCCATAGCAACTTGATAGCATCTGCTATAGCACTAGTAAAGTCAATTCAATGCCATCAAGAAATATTTGCATGTATATTTCAAATGCAGCCACATTCCAGCAGTTGCAGCTACATTGATGCACCAACAGCAGCATTCAGTATGCTTTGCTGGAAAGCACTGGCTTCATTACCTATGCTGATAACAATTTTATTTCCTTAGCGAGCTTGGTTTTTTTAAAGCCTTTTTTTCTCCCAGATCCTTTAGCTTTTGTTTCATTAAAATGCAACACATGTCCCTTATAAAATGATCTCTGAAGTGTACAGCTTAAGTGTGTTTCGTGTATAATCATATGTGCCCCATTAAGCTCAGCAAAATATGTCCTGTAAGTATATGCTATTAAGAGCCTGACTTGCTCATTCTGTTTCTCTGTTGAAAAATGAAGTGTTCTTCAATAAGCCATGAGTGATTCTGCTAATGCTGCAGTCATTAATTCCTCAACTATCTACTTCTGCCCCTGGATCTGAAGTCAAACTTTGATAATGACGCCCAGGTGTCTTGGGCCTTATGGATGCGGGGGACTTGAAATCAAATAAATTAATCAATGTCAGAATACTGATGTAAGACCATGGTTGACTAAACAGAAGAAATTAATTACGGTTGAAGATAAATATTGTTGGAAGGTAAATAGGGGGAGAAAGAGTGTCGACCATTGGGCCATTAAGCTCAGAATTTCCGACACTGACTGACAGCAATTCTCAAGGATTACAGCAGTTCTCAAGGAATCCAGACAGCGATCTCTCCCAGGCCTACCAGATGATGTAAGGAATTAAACATGGGAACTTCTGCAGCCAAAACCGATACTTTACCACTGAGCTTTGGCCTTTCCCCAAATAATAGGTAGAACTGCAAAGAGGGTAATAGCAGCTATAACTAGAATGTCAAAATCGTTTGGTGCGCATTCTGTAGAAAGATCATATCAATGGTAAATATCATAAAACAGCAGTGCTGGTGATCAAGGAGAAATACAAAATGAAATAATGAACAAAAAGAATGAAAAAGGGCTATGATCCTTCCAGGGGGAAATGGCTAAAAGGTTTTGTTAGTGTCCTATCAGGATGGTAAAATTCTAGTAATTGGGAATAATTAGATATCAGTTTTAATACTATGACACAGCTGTTACAACGTATTTCATCATCACCATTGTCCTCGTGAGTGACAGCGTTTGTTGTTTTTGGTGTAACAAACTGACATGGCAACCTTTCTAGAAAGCATTTAATGCTCCTGGAGAAAGGGTTGAACCAACCCTTAATGTGACATACAGATATATTTCTTTACCAAGATTGGATTCACATGTACATGATTTGATTTCTCTATATGTGATCACTGTATACTTTGGTCTAGTTTGCACATGCAGCAGCAGAATGAGGTGGAGTGGACTGCAACACTTCTGACTACAGGTGAGAGATGTCATATTTTATGTATCCCTAATGTTGCAAGTCGCCTTCGTGGATCACTGCCTTGCCATGGCGAAGGGGCTTGAATAACTCAGAGAAGCTATGAGCTATGCCGTGCAGGGCCACCTAAGATGGACAGGTCATAGTCGAGAGTTTAGACTAAATGTGATCCACCTGGAGAAGGAACTGGCAAACCACTCCAGTATTTTGCCAAGAAAACTCAATGGACATAAAAAGAAGAAGCTTTGAGAAGAAAGTGAGAGTTTCCAAGGCATGCTCTGGTTCATGGAGTCACGGAGAGTCAAGCACGACTAAGACGACTAAACAACAACAAATTCTGCAAGTAATTTTAATAAAATTATGCAAGTAAAAGACTAGCAAATGGGAGAGGAAGGTTCTAGACCAGCCTGCTTCTTGCTATGTTAGTTTTTGAACTGCATAGGAGTGAATGGAACCAAGAAGCGGAGGGGAAAGACTGGATAGGGACTAAATCTGCTCCTGTTTGTTGGTGATGCTAATGACCAGGTGAGGATGAATATGTTGGTTTCAGTTTCACTCCATTTCTCATTTTTCTAACTTAAGCTAAACTCACCACATGTTCATATCATTTTGCAGTTTTTAAAGCAAAAGACCAGCAGCATTTTGGTATGCATTTATTTTAAATTTAGGTTTTTTTTAAAAAAAAAACTTTTTTATATTTGCAATTGCTTTATGTATGTCTTGTACGTATTGTGAAATCACTTTGAGATGTTTCATAGGAAGTGAGGCACACATAGAAATAATAATAAGAAAATTTACATATACAGTTTTGCCTAATATTCACATTTTTGCAAGCACTTTTTCGTGAATATAATGTCTTTTGCATGCTATTATCATGAATATATGCATTTTAGGCATACACATTTAGAGGACTGCATTGTAGAATGTGGAGAAGTGCAAACTTTGAAGGATAGTGAATATGTATGTATGTACTGAAACTCTGGAAAAATATAATAAATAAATAACAATTAATATTTTTGGAAGGATAGCTGTATTTTGATTTATGCATAGTTTTGGAAAGTGAAAATTAGGTAGGTTTGCATTAAAATATGAAGCAAAAGTAATTTTTTCCCCATTCCTAGTAGTGATCTACGCCATTAAGAAATCTGCTTCTGCCTAGCCTCATTTTAACGGAATGCTGGAGAATTGATAGAATATTGGACATTGGCTTTTTACAGAGACTTATGAGGTTTCTTCAGGGTTGAAAAAGCAATGAGTACCTTTTGGTTCTTTTGCATTACTTTTGCACTTCTCAAATGCCGTGGGGGGATCCTTATTCTTCAGACTTGATGAATCACTCCAGGAAGTATGATGCTTAAGTTGCTTTAAGAAGCCCTGCATATAATTTCACATAACGATGTGACATAATTTGCTTAACTGAAGTAATCCGAAGTGATTCATTCTAAAACGATGCATTATTCAGACCTTTTTATATTAAAAAAAATAAAGGAAATGAAAAGCTTGTCATAGACATGTGACTTGAGAAACAATGTTTGAGAATAGATAATCGGGCAGGGGGTGTTCCTGTAATGAGGGAAAGGCATGCAATTAAGTGGCCATATTTCAATTATTTGTTGACATTATCCGGGGGAAATAAATTTGAAAAGATTTCTGTACAGTGGTAGCTCAGGTTACATACACTTCAGGTTACAGATTCCGCTAAGCCAGAAATAGTACCTCGGGTTAAGAACTTTTATAGAGATATAAATAACTGTAAATATGAAAAGAGGCAAAGTATTCTCTAATTTTTTTCTTTGGTTATATGTATTTTCTTTTCCCTTTGTATTTTCTTTTGTTGTAAATATGTATGTTTTCTAATTTGTACTTAATAAAAATTATTAAAATTAAATATTTAATTTTTAAAAAAAGAACTTTGCTTCAGGATGAGAACAGAAATCATGCTCCAGCAGCGCGGCAGCAGCAGGAAGCCCCATTAGCTAAAGTGGTGCTTCAGGTTAAGAACAGTTTCAGGTTAAGAAAGGACCTCCGGAACGAATTAAGTACTTAACCCGAGGTACCACTGTACCTTGTCTCATCCATACTAGGGAAAAAACACTTCAATTACTCTTGCTGACCTTGATCAGTAGAGTAAAGGGAACAATGTTGCCACTGGTGACAATAGTAGCACCATGGTTGGCAGCCATTCTTACAGGAAGCATTGGGGAGGAACACTTGGATGAGCCAATAGAATTGCAAATAGAGGCGCTGCCTGGCCCATCTAACCACCCAGATGTCTTGCCATTTTTAATCCGAGCCAGAGAAAAGTTTGACAGCTTGTAAAGCTGTCCTTTGAGTCTTCAGGACAGGTGTTTGGTCTTTTAAGAGGCTGAAATCCTCCAAAATGTGCAGAGCATAGAGGTGGCGTGGTGATAAGGCTCAAAAGGCTTCTGCTAACTTCCAGACCTTGTCAAGCAAGTTGCTCATTAGGAGCTCTCCATGGTGCTATGACAACCTACCAACCTTGCCCTCTTGCCCTGTCGGCTTTTTCCAGGATAATTGCATAGCCATGGCTGACAGGCTATCAGTGGCGTAGCGTGGGTTGTCAGCACCCGGGGCAAGGCAAGTAATTTGCACTCCCTAACCCTAACCCCCAGATGTTGCGCCCGGTGCGGCCAGCCAGCCCCTGCACCCCCCACGCTACGCCACTGCAGGCTATAAGGTGCTATGATGTCACCAAGTTTGCTCCATGATCTCTGATTGTCTAGGATCGTGCAGCGAGGAAGCTTTTTTGCAAAAACGAAATGTTGCAGAGGCTGAAGAAAGGCATCAAAATGTGCAAAAAAGATTTCATTCTCCAAAACAGAAAATTTTACAGTAAAAAATGGGACAACTGTACAGGTGATTAAAAGGAACCAGAGGAAGGAATCAGTGAACACATTGTTATTGTGGCAAATTTCCCACTGGATTTACATCCATAATGAGCCAGTTCCCACAGCCACTTTCTTCCTTCCATGAGGTAATAATGTCACTCTCACCCTATTATCAGGCAGTCATTTTATACATGAAGAAGGCAGGGGACGCCATTTCAAGTTTCAATGTGTGTGCCTGTATCAAGAGGGTCAAAGGCCTGCTCCAATGTGGTTCTCCCAACCAGTAATATCAAGTTCAGGCCAAGAACCCATTCTGGATCCATGGCCCAATGGCACTATATAGTCCAACTCAGCATCCTGGTCACTGCTGGACTCCAAGGTTATGACAGTAATGATGTCACTCAGGCCAAGGCAAGCCTTCCCACTGTTATCATTCTGAGTACTTAGAAGAAGTGCTTCTCTGTTGCTCAAGCAGTCAGACCAAGGGTAACCAGAATGGGAGGGGGGGATCATTGTCCCAGTTATATGCCCCCCCCAAAAAAAATCACCATTTGGCAGGGGCTCAGATATTCAGAAAAATGCACCCATTTTGTGTATTTCAGCTTAGCACTAATCATAAATATTCCAGAAATCTTTGAAGCATTTCACAACATAGGCAATTACATCTCCATTTTCCTATCGTTTTCTTTGGCTGTTTTGTTTTTGAGCAAAACATTCTCGGAGTGCATTGTACAGCCCCGAAGCAAACCAGCACTGGATTTAGAAAGTGTCATTGCTTTGCCTAAGGTCTGATCATTTAGGAGCAGTTAAATAATTAAAAGGTAGCAGCAGCAGTTTGTTATGGCTTTTGTCAATGCCTGGGAATTTGTTTCCATGTCACAAACATTAATCAGAAGCAACCTACCTTCCAATTGTCCCTTGAAGCCTAAATATTACTTCTAAAGTTCAAACACTGCCTAGAGGAAAAGGCAAAGGCAGCACACAATTAATGCAAAGTTTTTGCTCCAGAGTTCAATATTTTTTGTCTAATTTTCATAACACGTTTTGCTCTGTTTTCCCGCTGGAACGAAAGTGACTTCTCAAGTTACGTTGAATGTTGACAGATACTTTCAACATTCTCCTCCTCATGCAGACAAGCAAATTGGGTGCAACTAACTTCTACTCAGAGTAAACCCATTGAAATTGGACCTGAATGAGCCATGTCATTTCAGTGGGTTTACTCCAGTGGTACCTGGTGCCAGTGGCGTAGCGTGGGGGGTGCCAGGGGTGCCGGCCGCACCGGGCGCAACAGCTGGTGGGGCGCTCGCCGCCTCCGGAGTCGCCGAAGAGCCTCGGGCGCAGGCTGTAGCAGAGCCCCATGTCTCGCGGAACCGACGAGCTGGCAGCGGCTCTCAGCGCTCGCCATGGTCCCCGCGCATCAGGGCCGCAGAGGGCGCGCCAGGCAGCCCCTCCTCACAGCCCTGCCGCTGCTGCTGCAGCTGCTGGGCCATGTTGCATTTTCCTCGCCTCTCTGCCCTCCTCCTCCTCCGGCAAGCGGCGTCGTTTGGGCGGCAGCGCCAGCGGCAACTCGCCTCAGATCACCTGACGCGGCAGGTTAGGGGTTAGGGGGCGCAAATTACTTGCCTTGCCCCAGGTTAGGGGGCGCAAATTACTTGCCTTGCCCTGGGTGCTGACAACCCACGCTACGCCGCTGGCTGGTGCCCATTGAGGCTGATGGGATGGGAGACATGGAGCTCAACAGTGGGGAGAGCCACAGCCAATGACAAGCAGAGCCAGTTTACTCCAGTTTTGCCATCATCCTCGCCCACACTGAGTTCCACAAGAGAAACACTGAAACTAAGGAGGAGAAAGAAGCTGACAGGCTGTGCCACTTCCTGGACCAGTTGCAATTGGGAAAGCTGGGGGCAGACTGAGGTTGGTGGAGCAGTAGCCCTTTTGTCTAATGGAACTACCACCACTGGTGTACTCAGAGTATACAACCATATAATTTTTAGTCCTTTTCCGATATTTTCTTTTCTTTTTTAATGTTTTTTATTGATTTTCTTTTCTTTCATGACAAACATTGCATATCAGTAACATGCATATTACACATCATCACCCCCTCCCTCCCTTTGGACTTCCTTCAGCTTCCATTTCCGATTTGTTGTCCTCCGTATTATATACTGCTGTTTTTTACAGTCCACTATATCATTCCTTCATCACATTAATTGTTCTCTGTCAATAAAGGTGTAAATGTTTATTTAAATCCTACCATCGAGTCAATGTTCTTTTTTTGTTTCTGAAAATATAATATAAAAGGTTCCCACTCTTTTTCAAAGTCACTGTTGTCCTTTTCTCGCAGTCTATCCATCAATTTTGCCAATTCTGCATAATTCATCAGTTTTTCTTGCCATTATTCTTTTGTTGGAATTTCTCCAGGCTTGCAGTTTTGTGCTATCAAAATTTTCGCCACTGTAGTAGCATATGTAAAAAGTGTCCTCTCCTCTTTTGGCAGATCTTGACCTAAGAGCAACAAAAAAGGCTTTTATGGGTATGTCCGTAGCAAAAGGAAGAACAAAGAAACAGTGGGGTCACTCAGAGGAGAAGACGGTAAAATGCAAACAGGGGACATAGAAAGGGCTGAACTCCTCAATGCCTTCTTTGCCTCAGTCTTCTCCGATAAAGAAAACAATACCCGACCTGAAGAATTTGGAGCAAATGATTCAGCAGAGGAAACACAGCCCAGAATAACTAAGGAGATAGTACAAGAATACTTGGCTAGTTTAGATGTATTCAAGTCTCCAGGGCCAAATGAACTGCATCCAAGAGTATTAAAAGAACTGGCAGATGTGATCTCAGAACCACTGGCAGTCATCTTTGAGAATTCCTGGAGAACAGGCGAAGTCCCGGCAGACTGGAGGAGGGCAAATGTTGTCCCTATTTTCAAAAGGGGGGAAAGAGAGGACCCAAATAATTATCGCCCAGTCAGTCTGACATCAATACCAGGGAAGATTCTGGAGCAGATCATTAAGCAAACAGTCTGTGAGCACCTAGAAAGGAATGCTGTGATCACCAATAGTCAGCATGGATTTCTGAAAAATAACTCATGTCAGACTAACCTGATCTCGTTTTTTGACAGAATTACAAGCCTGGTAGATGAAGGGAAACACAGTGGATGTAGCCTACCTTGATTTCAGCAAGGCATTCGACAAGGTGCCCCATGATATTCTTGTAAAGAAGCTGGTAAAATGCGGTCTTGACTATGCTACCACTCAGTGGATTTGTAACTGGCTGACTGACCGAACCCAAAGGGTGCTCATCAATGGTTCCTCTTCATCCTGGAGAAGAGTGACTGGTGGGGTGCCACAGGGTTCTGTCTTGGGCCCGGTCTTATTCAACATCTTTATCAATGACTTGGATGATGGACTCAAGAGCATCCTGATCAAATTTGCAGATGACACCAAACTGGGAGGGGTGGCTAACACCCCAGAGGACAGGATCACACTTCAAAACGACCTTGACAGATTAGAGAACTGGGCCAAAACAAACAAGATGAATTTTAACAGAGAGAAATGTAAAGTATTGTACTTGAGCAAAAAAAATGAGAGGCACAAATACAAGATGGGTGACACCTGGCTTGAGAGCAGTACATGTGAAAAGGATCTAGGAGTCTTGGTTGACCACAAACTTGACATGAGCCAACAGTGTGACGCGGCAGCTAAAAAAGCCAATGCAATTCTGGGCTGCATCAATAGGAGTATAGCATCTAGATCAAGGGAAGTAGTAGTGCCACTGTATTCTGCTCTGGTCAGACCTCACCTGGAGTACTGTGTCCAGTTCTGGGCACCACAGTTCAAGAAGGACACTGACATACTGGAACGTGTCCAGAGGAGGGCAACCAAAATGGCCAAAGGCCTGGAAACGATGCCTTATGAGGAACGGCTAAGGGAGCTGGGCATGTTTAGCCTGGAGAAGAGGAGGTTAAGGGGTGATATGATAGCCATGTTCAAATATATAAAAGGATGTCATATAGAGGAGGGAGAAAGGTTGTTTTCTGCTGCTCCAGAGAAGCGGACACGGAGCAATGGATCCAAACTACAAGAATGAAGATTCAACCTAAACATTAGGAAGAACTTCCTGACAGTAAGAGCTGTTCGACAGTGGAATTTGCTGCCAAGGAGTGTGGTGGAGTCTCCTACTTTGGAGGTCTTTAAGCAGAGGCTTGACAACCATATGTCAGGAGTGCTCTGATGGTGTTTCCTGCTTGGCAGGGGGTTGGACTCGATGGCCCTTGTGGTCTATTCCAACTCTATGATTCTATGATACCCAACAGGAAGGCTTCTGGGTGCTTAACAAAAGTTATTTTGAACATTTTTTTCAGTTCATTCTATATCATTTCCCAGTATATATTTACATTTTTACAATCCCACCACATTTGATAAAAAGTACCTTCAGCCTTACACCTCCAACACTCCTTCTGTTCATTTTTATACATTTTTGCTAATTTAACCCGTGATACATACCATCTGTATATCATCTTCATATAATTCTTTTTCAACAATATAAAGTAAAGGTAAAGGGACCACTGGCCATCAGGTTCAGTCGTGACAGACTCTGGGGTTGCGGCGCTCATCTCGCTTTATTGGCCGAGGGAGCCGGCGTTTGTCCGCAGACAGCTTCCGGGTCATGTGGTCAGCATGACTAAGCCGCTTCTGGCGAACCAGAGCAGCACACAGAAACGCCATTTACCTTCCCGCTGGAGCAGTACCTATTTATCTACTTGCACTTTGGCATGCTTTCGAACTGCTAGGTTGGCAGGAGCAGGGACCGAGCAATGGGAGCTTGCCCCGTCGTGGGGATTCAAACCGCCGACCTTCTGATCAGCAAGTCCTTGGCTCAGTGGTTTAACCCACAGCGCCACCCGCATCCAATACAGTCCGTAAATTTCAATTTTGGGCTAAATAATTTCACATGGGAGTGGGGAACAGCATGAAAGTGGCAAGCACCTTCTCTGAATTTTGAGCATCAGTTAGACCATGCATAGGCAGCCCTGGGTTTACATTCACATCTCAAAGGTCCATGTGGTATACATGCATGTGTACATGCATAGGTTCCCAGCTAAATGTTTGCAAAATACTCCTCTCCTTAGTAGTCTGGGCTAGGTGACATAGCCCATGCAAGCGGAGTAAGGGCAGAAACTAGCAAGTGATAGAGGGAATTTGGCAGGTCAAGCCACATCAGAAGCCAAATTTGGCTGGGGTCAGTGCAGCCAGTCTAGTATTAGAGCATCCCAGATTGGTGGACATCCAGCACCCACTTAAAAACGTATATGATAACAATGGAAACATAAACTGGAAGTGTGTGCCTCAACACTACAACATGAGTAGAATCCTCTATGCATGTAACATCTCTGCTCAGATATCTATACTGGTTAACCATTGGCTACCGAGTCAAATTCAAAGTGTCACTACAGTGGTACCTCGGGTTAAGAACTTCATTCGTTCTGGAGGTCTGTTCTTAACCTGAAACTGTTCTTAACCTGAAGCACCACTTTAGCTAATGGGGCCTCCTGCTGCTGCTGTGCCGCCGCTGCACGATTTCTGTTCTCATCCTGAAGCAAAGTTCTTAACCTGAAGCACTATTTCTGGGTTAGCAGAGTCTGTAACCTGAAGTGTATGTGAGGTACCACTGTATTACTTTAGGAAGCTGTTAACGGTTTACTTGCAGGATCACCTCGCCCCCAATATACCCACCTGACTGCTTTTCTCTGCATTGTTACAGGTGCCGCATATTATTCATTCTGCACTTGTATGAAATGGACCTTTTGGTGTGGCAGCAGCAATACTTTGGAACTCCCTGCCGATTGACACCAGGCAGGCGCCATGACTGTTTCTTTCGGTGCCTGCTTAAAGCATTTTTTGTTTAGCAATCCTATCCAGAAATGTGATGTCACCTTGCCAACAAAGGTCCGTATAGTAAAAGCCATGGTTTTCCCAGTAGTGATGTATGGAAGTGAGAGCTGGAAGAAGAATTGATCGCCAAAGAATTGATGCTTTTGAATTATGGTGCTGGAGGAGACTCTTGAGAGTCCCATGGACTGTAAGAAGATCAAACCTCTCCATTCTGAAGGAAATCAGCCCTGAGTGCTCACTGGAAGGACAGATCGTGAAGCTGAGGTTCCAATACTTTGGCCACCTCATGAGAAGAGAAGACTCCCTGGAAGAGACCCTGATGTTGGGAAAGATGGAGGGCACAAGGAGAAGGGGACGACAGAGGATGAGATGGTTGGACAGTGTTCTCGAAGCTACCAGCATGAGTTTGACCAAGCTCTGGGAGGCAGTGGAAGACAGGAGTGCCTGGAGTGCTCTGATCCATAGGGTCATGAAGAGTCGGACACGATTAAATGACTAAACAACAACAATAACACAATCCAGAAATGTAGAAGCTGCAGGCATTTTATTCCTCCTTGGTTGTTGTTGGTTTTAATAATCTTCTGATTACTTTTAAATATTTGCTTTTAGCAGTTTTTATCAATAATTTCAGCATCCTACCTTATATTTTTGTCAGCTGTGTAGAGAGTTTTTTACAATCAAGGGATAGAGCAGACAGTTCAGTGCAGACAACAACACTGAGCTTTATGGACCAATGGTCTGGTTTAGTAGGAGGCAGATTCTTGGGTTCTTAGACATGTTTGCCTGCAAGTATTGATAAAGGTTTTTTCTTTCAAGCGCCATTTGATATTTATTTTCCTTAAAGCTGCTGACTAAAAGCAAAACAAAACCTAATACCAAGCTGATTTGAGCAACCTGTTATTCCAACATTAGGAGGTTCTGTTAATTGAAATAGTAAATACTGACTTCAGCATATATCACCTGGAGCACCTAAACACCCAAGTGAAACTCAGCATTTTTGGAGCATGTGGAGAAGAGAGCAATGGGGGGCGGGTGAGAGAGAGAAACTTTCCTTCAACATTGCTGTATATGCATTTTTATTTTTTGGATATTTTACTGCAGCTTTGCAATTTGACGGTATGCAAAGTCTCCATGGGATAATGTACAACTATTATCACTATCTATTTAGGACGTTACCTGAACAAAGTGCTTTCCGAATTCTTATCATATTGGCCACATTGCCATATTCATTTTTTTCCATTACTGTAACTAGAATTCTTCTTTTAAATGAAGGCCCTGGTTAATTATCTGATGCTCTCGTCAGACCAAAGGTGGAAACAGCCTCGCGATGTGGGCAGAACCTAACATACAAATGAGAATTAGTATTTGGCTTCAGGTTTCTTTTGCATAAATGTGTCGAGCTAAATAGTGCACATCGTTCCCACGCAGAGTTCCACCACAATGTGAAGTTAAAGGAGTGTTGGCACATGAAAGCTCCTTGTGATTCGAGGACCCGATCCCCGCTTGGGGAATAAAGACACGTGGACACAGTATATTAGGTTAATGGGCAAGAAAAGGCCACAACTTTATTGATTACAGCATGTGAGAAGGTATTGGCTTAGGCAAGATGTCCTGACTCATAGCAAAATGTGATCGCAATGGCACAAAATGGCTGGCGTGGCTGTATTTGAGCGGCAAGCCACGCCCCCTCTGCGCCTCCCGATTGGGTGCCCAGCTGGGGGGGCGTGGCGCACCAGCCATGGGGATGGGGCAGGGGGCAGAACGCCCCCTGTGTGACGCGGGAATCGTCTCCCGCTCACAACACCTCCCCTCTGGAAGGAGGAAAAGCCTTCTCTGCACCTGGCATCTCCCATCAGGAGCGCATGTGGCATTGACACTCCTGACTTTTGGTTGGTTGGTGAAAAACAAACCTCTTTGGATGGGACCCTGAGGGTCATCTAGTCCAGCCCCCTACAATGCTGAGATTCCTGCAGTGTAGGGGTTGGACTAGATGGCCCTTGGGGTAATGAGTTTGAAGCTATTTATCACCTGCTGCTAGTTGATCAAGACGGTTTGAACATATTACACCGATCCTGGTCTGACTGCACTGGCTACCACTTTGTTTCCAAGCCCAATTCAAAGCACTGGTTTTGACCTATAAAGCTATAAATGGCTCAGGACCACAATACCTCAAGGACCGCCTCTTTCCATATGAACCTACCAAGAGCCTGAGATCATCTTCCGAGGCCCTTCTTTGTGTGCCTCCTCCTCGAGAGGTCCAGAGGGTGGCAACACGAGAAGGGGCTTTCTCTGCAGTGACTCCCCATCTATGGAATGCTCTCCCCAGGGAAGTTCGCCTGGCGCCTTCATTATACACCTTTAGGTGCCAGGCAAAAACTTTTCTTTTTAACCAGGCCTTTGGTTGATCTGATTTACATCCTATGCCCTTTTAAAATGTGGTTTGGGGAGGGGAGCTATTGGTTGGTTGGTTTTTGTATTTTGTGGTTTTATATCTTGATTTTATTCTGTGAACTGCCCTGAGACCCCCAGGTATAGGGCAGTATATAAATTCCAATAATGATGATGATGATGATAATTTGCATTTTAAGGATCAGCTTCTACCTTCTATATCACATAACTCAACTCTCAACTTTGCCTTTTTTCTTTCTAACTACCATCATGCTCCCTTTGTGGGACCCTGGAGAGCCTCTTCCAATCAAAGGAGAGCGTACTGGAAGAGATGGGCCAATCATCTGACCTGGTGTAATGCAGCTTCCCGCATTGCTAGAGCTGATAGAGTGGCTAAGAATGCGTGAGCTCTGAGCCAGGAAGCCATCAGTTTAAATATCAACACAAATATGAATGCACTAGGAAACCTGAGACATGAAACCCATCAAACTCTCAAAATATGTCTGAGTATTATATATTAATAGAAATATGATTCACCAACAGCACGACACACAGGTAGCTATGCTTCCATGAGCCCAACGATGGGACATTATTAGCACAGAGACTCAGAAGGGTGGGAGCTGCTATGACTTTCCTGGAAATGAAGAATCCAAAGAGTTTACTTGCATAAGGGGATGTGTCACGAACCCCAAGCAAAAAAAAAGTTTACTTCCACAAGGGAGAAATTATATTTGCAGACTGAGTCAGTCTACCTGGCTTCCTCTGGAATCCCAGTCGCATCGTTCCTATTTATATCGAAAGGGAAACCCCAGTGTCTTCGACACTGTCAGGGACAGGCAGGTGTCTGAAGGGTGAGCAGAAGAGCAAGAGGGTGATCCAGGGGAAGGGGCCAGTAATCTGTGGGGTTCTGTGCCCCCCCATGAGGCAGGGGGAGGAGGAAGAGGCTGGGCAGCCAAAGATGGAAGAAGAGGAGGCAGGGGGAAGTTGTAGGGAGGCAGAAAGGTAGAACAGACAGTTCTAGAGAGTATTGGGCCTGTAGAAAAGGCATAGGCAAACTCCGGCCCTCCAGATGTTTGGGACTACAATTCCCATCGTCCCTGACCACTGGTCCTGTTAGCTAGGGATGATAGGAATTGTAGTCCCAAACATCTGGAGGGCCGGAGTTTGCCTATGCCTGCTGTGGAATCTACTTTGTCCTCTCCCCCATTGTTTCCAAGGTCGAGGAGGAGCTTAAAATGACAGGAGCAGCTGGAGATGCTGCACAGGAGAAGTTGTTGGTTGCTTGCATGCACCATGTCAGAAGAGGGGTTTAAGTGTGCTGGAGGAGGCATGGTACACTGTTGCTCCAACTATTAGATTGGAGCACAGGCCTGAAGAAGGAGGTACTCAGGGGCATTTAGCAGGAGCAGAGCATGTGATTGTTGCACCATAGGAGCTGGTGTAACCGAGTGCTTTGTCAATACAGAACTAAACTTCCAAATCTGTGTTCTCCTCTGCTGAGGCTGGGTGTGCTCAGGAGCTGAAGCTGCAGCACCACCTGCAACCCCTCCCAAATGGATCAGAGTGATCCATTCATCCACTTGGGCACTGAGGGGAAAACAGGGTACTGAACTAGACAGTTCCCCCAGAGACTGGTGTGGGGACCTGTGCTTTTTAACTTGTTCATAAATGATCTGGAGTTAGGGGTCAGCAGTGAGGCGGCCAAGTTTGCTGATGACACCAAAGGTGGTAAAAACCAGGGTGGTAAAAACAAAAAGAGGTTGCTAGGTGGTCCAGAGGCATCTCTCCAAACCAGGTGAATGAGCATTAAAATGGCAAGTGTGGTTCGATGTAGCAAGCAAATTTAAGGGAAGGAGAGTGGAAAGTTCTGCTGTGCAAGTGCAAAACCTTGCACTTACAGAACAAGTTATTTGGATGCCATCCCTTGGCTGAATATTTATTTATTTATTTATTCATTTATTTCTTTAATGTATTTTACCTTGTTCTTCAGCCAAGGGGCAGCATCAGAGCTAAATAAAGTATTATTTATTATGCTAATATATACAGCAAGTCTCTATATCAGTAAATGAGGGAAACCAGCAATTTACCAACACATTGGCGTGAAATGCTGGCCTTCTTTCTCACCTTCCTTTGCACTGTAATGTAAAGAAACAGAAATAGTATAAGGGAATAACCTCTTGGCCCCTTGCTCTTTACAAATTTCAGTAAGATCAGAATACTTCACCATTATGTGTGCTGCTAAATTAAGGCCATCTGTATCCAGGACATCTTGTCACAGGTCAGAGAGTGTAGGCTCTGCTGTGACAAAGTTCAAGATGTCTTTAAGTGCTGGGTTCCAAATTAAGAAACCCGCAGCACCACAAGATGAACGCATATGCTAAAGCAGTTCACCAGCATCACCAAGGAGGTTCATCAATTCTTCAGCACCGTAAAACTGGCTGATCTTTTAGTTTATGCTTCCACTATTAAATGACATTGACATTGCTTGTAAGTATAGTGTGGCTGATTTTCCCCAATGCCCCTTGAAAACCCCCAAAAAGGAACAGGTAGAAAAGCATCCTGATGAAGTTCCTCTAATATACACACACATAGAGGTTTTGCATACACAGGCTCATTCATTTCAATTCATAGGCACAAAGAACAGATCAAACAGGCACAGGAGATCCATGCACTTATTAGCTCTGCCATGCTAATAGGAAATCACTGAACTGGCACCACTGGTTTTGTTTGTTTGTCTGCAGCATTGTTTTTGAGCAAACTGATTTGCAACTGTACCTTAGATCAGTGTTTCCCAAACATGAGTCTCCAGCTGTTTTTGGACTACAGTTCCCATCATCCATGATCACTCGTCATGCTAGCTAGGGATCATAGAATCATAGAATCATAGAATCATAGAGTTGGAATAGACCACAAGGGCCATCGAGTCCAACCCCCTGCCAAGCAGGAAACACAATCAGAGCACTCCTGACATATGGTTGTCAAGCCTCTGCTTAAAGACCTCCAAAGTAGGAGACTCCACCACACTCCTTGGCAGCAAATTCCACTGTCGAACAGCTCTTACTGTCAGGAAGTTCTTCCTAATGTTTAGGTGGAATCTTCTTTCTTGTAGTTTGGATCCATTGCTCCGTGTCCGCTTCTCTGGACATGATGATGGGAGTTGTAGTCCAAAAACCGCTGGAGACCCAAGTTTGGGAAACACTGCCTTCGATTGTCCATAAAAAGGATCCTCTTAATTAAAATACATTCCTTTGCTGCAGCATAACTGCTATATCCCTGCCGCCACAACACAGATACTGACCCAGTGCAGTATATGTGACCCTCACCTACCATAAACTAGTGAAACTGCTGATTTCAACTCTCCTTCATCAGCAGTATAAACTAGTGTCTGGAACATAGGGTGAATGAAAAATAAACCCAGTAATCAGAGGATTTTCAGTTTGAAAAACTAATGCACAGAGTTAAATTGATCATATGGCAGACGGTTCACATTTTTCATGTAGCCCTTCTGTCTGTTTCTTTAAATGCAATTTCCAATAGTTTATTCTAATATAAACAGGTGGCATGGTTGCAAAAGTTCAATACATGTAGACTTTTTTCATCTTAAAAAGATTGTGATTCAATAATTACTCGGTTATCTCAGAAAGGAATTCAAAATAAAGTGAATGAAAAGGGAAAAAACACAAAGCAAATGTGAATATTTTCCATCTTGGCATGAACAACTTAGGAACCCAGATTCAGTTGGGTAGCCGTGTTGGTATGACGCAGTCGAAATAAAAATAAAAATAAATAAAAATTGTCCAGTAGCACCTTAGAGACCAACTAAGTTTGTTCTGGGTATAAGCTTTCGTGTGCATGCACACTTCTTCAGATACACTGAAACAGAAGTCACCAGACCCTTATATATAGTGGGAGGGTGGGGTGAGGTTTTTCTCAGAAGGGTCGTAGGAGATGGGTGATAGGCTCAATGGGTATGGTAAACCTGTTAAGGACTGTTAATGACTGCAATTAGTCCTACAGGAAAAAGCAAGAGATAGTATGCTGATGACCAAAAAATAGCTTTTGTGTGTGTAATTAAACAAGAATCCAATATCTCTATTCAGACCAGGTCTCTCCATAGTTTTCAGTTTGGTAATAAGTTGTAATTCAGCAACTTCTCTTTCAAATCTATTTCTGAAATTCTTTTGTAATAAGACAGCTGCTTTGAGATCTTGTATGGAATGTCCTGGGAGACTGAAGTGTTCTCCTATTGGTTTCTCTGTCTTGTGATTCCTGGTGTAAGATTTATGTCCATTTATCCTTTGGCTTAGGGTTTGGCCTGTTTGTCCAATATAGAGAGCTGAAGGGCACTGCTGGCATTTGATGGAATACACAATGTTAGAAGATGAGCAATTAAATAGGTCTGAGATGGTATGTGTGATGTTGTTGGGGCCAATAACTTAGGAACCCTTCACCAATTTCCAGATGTTTTATAGTTTACTGCAATTCCCATTAGCTACAGCCAGCATGAATTGTTGCATCATTTCTTTGAGAGCCAGTGTGGTATAGGGCTTAGAGCATTGGACTAGGACCTGAAAGATCAGGGTTAAATCCCAACTCAGCCATGAAGCTCACTGGGTGGTCCTAAGCCACCCACTATTTCTCAGCCTAACCTACCTCACAGGGCTGCTGTGGGGATTAACTGAGGAAGGGGGATTAATTGAGGAAGAGGGAATTGAGGAAGATTAATTGAACTCCCGGGAAGGGGGAAAGTAAGCTAAAACTACAAAGTGAAAAAATGAAATGAAAAACATCTGGAGGACACCAAGTTGATGAAAGTTTAACTATGCAGATAACCCTGGAAGAAGAAGAAGAAGAAGAAGAAGAAGAAGAAGAAGAAGAAGAAGAAGAAGAAGAAGAAGAAGAAGAAACTACAAGAAAGAAGATTCCACCTAAACATTAGGAAGAACTTCCTGACAGTAAGAGCTGTTTGACAGTGGAATTTGCTGCCAAGGAGTGTGGTGGAGTCTCCTTCTTTGGAGGTCTTTAAGCAGAGGCTTGACAACCATATGTCAGGAGTGCTCTGATGGTGTTTCCTGCTTGGCAGGGGGTTGGACTCGATGGCCCTTGTGGTCTCTTCCAACTCTATGATTCTATGATTCTAAGAAGAGGAGGAGGAGGAGGAGTTTGGATTTGATATCCCGCTTTATCACTCCCCTTCAGGAGCCTCAAAGCGGCTAACATTCTCCTTTCCCTTCCTCCCCCACAACAAACACTCTGTGAGGTGAGTGGGGCTGAGAGACTTCACAGAAGTGTGACTGGCCCAAGGTCACCCAGCAGCTGCATGTGGAGGAGCGGAGACACGAACCCAGTTCACCAGATTACGAGTCCACTGCTCTTAACCACTACACCACACTGGCTCTCAGAAAACTGTAGATAGCATTTTAAAACATTTCACAAACACTGCAGAGATTTTTAAATCTTGTGTGTTCTGAGCAATAATTCATTGCTTTCAATGCAATCAAGAAAGCAATGATACATGGGGATAAGAGCAAAGAGCATACAAGCATTCAGACTTGTAAATATATATCAGCCTTTAACAATACTACTGCTTTCTCATTCAGCTGTAAAATCTGACCCCAGACCAGGCAAAGGTGGTTTGCCTGGAAAAGTAAAATGTGCCTTTCTTTTTATTTAAGAGTATTATCTTTCAGTAGATGTTCAGTTTCATCATAAAGATTCAGATAAACGGTGTTATTTTTAAAAAAGAAATATAAGCCAAGCAAATGTGAATATTCCCCCATACATGTATATTAACTCTATAAATTAACTCTATTAAATGGAGAGAGGGTCACAGTATGAATGTGCTGATAGAGAAATGACTACTATTTGAGGATTTTTGGAAAAATTATTAGGGAGGGGAGCAATTGTAGATATATCATGGTGTGTAGATATTTATCAGTGTAATTCTCTTATCATTGGAAAAAGGAGCATTAGAAAATGTGTACAAACAAATCCCATAAAGTCATACACTCAAAACAAACATGCATTGGAAGCACAAATAAATATATGTAATTGCATCAAATATTATTGTAAATTTAATATTTTAGGACAGCAACAAGATTGCCTTATATCGCGCATAGGCAACCTCTGGCTCTCCCGATGTTTGGGACTACAATTCCCATCATCCCTAGCTAACAGGACCAGTGGTCAGGGATGGTGGGAATTGTAGTCCCAAACATCTGGAGGGCCGGAGTTTGCCTATGCCTGCCTTGTATGTATTGCTGTCCATTTTAAACCATTGATTCATGAAGGACATATATAGAGTCCATCAGATAAATGTGCCAATGTGTGCCATCATGGTTAAATGCCAAGTCTTATAAAACCACTCATTCACAACTGGTATGATGAGAAATAATTTAGAGGCAACCAATTTATTTTTACAACAATTCCTGGGGATTGGACTAGATGAACCTGGGGTCCCTTCCAACTCCACAATTGTATGATTCTATGAAACCAAAATGGACAGATTCACCCAACTTAAGACTGGGGGAGCGAAAGAGAGAGAAACTGAAATCAACAGATTTGCCACCCCTATCTATGCGAGACAATACCTGCCACATGTATATGAAGTCAGCCCCTTCCTTACTGCACTTCCAGCATATTAGAATATATTTCCTGTAGTATCAAATACCAATAATATGAAATTTTAAACTAGTTTTAATTTTAAGTTAGCAAAAGGCAAAAAAAAAAAAACCCAGCCAGGTCATTTTGTAAGTGTAACTTCAACCTTTTCTGACGTTTTCCCGTATTTTTCTTTTAAAAAAGCAAACAAACAATACTTTTTAGCCTCAAGGAGTGGGTGATCTTGAACAGCAACTATTTAATGTTCCCACTTCAACTTATTAATGTTTCAAAAGGGGGGCCAATTTAGTTTTTATTTAGTCTGTTCTTGGAATTCTTCTTTGGTGTGGATTGGGTTTTTATAATAATAATTTTTAAAAACCCTTCTCAGTGGATGGTGTTCAAACCAGGATGAATCTTGCATTTCCAGTTTTCTGTGTTTACATAGGGTTGGTTTTTTTAAATGAGCAAGAATCTTATACTTTTAGGCCATGGCCTCTAATGTATGCAGGAGATGGAACTATTTGCTGTGTGTAGGATGAGGAAACTTGTCCTTTCACAGGCTGTACAATGGAAACCGACCACTTCTTTTGATAATTTCAGTAGAAGATCCCATGAAAAGCTTCTGATACTGATACAAATTGAGTGACTCTGAAGGATGCATTCTTGTTTACGCTTTTATTATGTATTTTGTGTTTTTATATTGTGATTTCATGCTGTGAACCACCCTAAGACCTGCAGGTATTGGGTGGTATACAAATTATTATTATTATTATTATTATTATTATTATTATTATTATTATTCAGTGTGTTTAGGATTGCAGACTTTTTTTTCTAATGGTCATACGTTATTACATTCTTGATGCATTTTCAAAGAAATATAGCACAGAACTGATGGTTGAGGGTCCTCTTTGCAATGTACCAAAAAGGTTATGAGATTAATGCCTGATTGGCAGTAGTTCACTACAACTTTGACAGAGAATCATGTTACAGCTCCAGGCAGAGGCCCCAGCTGCTTTTACGTCAATGCCAATTATATCCTCCAAGGAGCGATCAAATGGAACAATTTACGGACATACCACAGAAATGCTACTCTTGTGTCAAGGATATACATGCTTCCTGTATGACAAGAATGTCTGTGCTTCTTTCAGTTCCCCAAAGGCCAAAATTGGACACAGAGTTGAGCATTGGTGATTTGATGTCAATGCCTGTAGCCAAAAAAACCCTACCCAAAAATCTACCTTCAATAGGAAGAGGTAAAATATGGGTGATGACATCAGTTGGGTCTTTGAAGCAGGATTTCCCTTTACGCCAATGGGAATCAATGCTGATATTCTAATGTTATCTCTGCAAATGCATTGAGTTCAAACCGCCGTATGCTCCTGGCTGCGAATTTTGTTATAGTCAAAATGTTAGAATCGGAAGACTGCCATGAGAAAGCACACCAAAGGTACTGAAGCTGAACAGTGCCTTGTATTGGCGACTGAGGAAGAGCTGAGGATACCTTCTTAATAAGAAACTCATGATGGCAACTAAGGAAGACATGTGGAATATATTGCGATCAGACCAAGTGCACTACAGCCCAGTAGAACTCTTCCCAGATTTTAACTTTGGGTGGCGTCTGAATGGTCTCCATAAATGTAATGCAGTTATTTAGTTGGCCCTCATAATGTTTTCCATAGGTTTTTAGTGTGAATGCTCAAAGCTTATTGTATATTTCTGATGACGACTGCGTGACTACAAGAACAGACCTACTGGATGAGGCCAAAGGCCCATCGAGTTCAGCTTCATAGGAGCCAACGCCTAGGGGCTGGGGTCCCTTTGGGGGGCCCAATAAATATTTGTGAGGCTGCTCCCCAAGTTGAGGCACATTGCCATTCAAATGATGCATGTGTCTTGTGATCAATTTTGTGAGGTGGGGCTTACCTGGGCTTCCCCCCCCCCACACACACATTTTGTTCAAGTTGGCACCCCACCCAGCATCCTGTTCTCACGCCTATATGAATTTGCCCAGTCACTTTTGAAAACTATCCAAGTTGAAAGCCAGCAAGTTTGTGGCCTGCCACTGCATGTTGTGCAAGCGCATGAAATCAGTCCAGAGTCTTTCGGTTTTAGCCAAGGCACAGCAAGGTGTGTTGTTACTTTTAATAACTCAAAATAGGTAGCCTAATCCAAAGACTCCCATGGTATAGTGCAAAGTCAGCTACCAAGTGGGGAAAGGGAAGCAGAAAGAATTCATGACTACAGCCATAAACACTATCAAAAATCGTTGTCAGCAGCAAGGCCTCTTGAAGCAATGTCAGCAGCATCAGAAAACATCTGCCAAACCCAGCAGGGAACTCATAGACACCACAGTCCAGAACACATTGCCTTTGAAGTCAGTCCTGTTGATTTTTAATGGGGCTTCTGTTCAACTAAGAGTCAGGCTATGTGTGATGGTTGCAGCCTATAAAGCCCTACGTGGCTTCGGTCCAAGCTATCTGAAAGACCATCTTCCCTAATACAAACCTTCTCAGGTTTCCCCTAATACAAACCTTCTCAGGTTTTGAAATCCAGGGATGTCCTTCTCTCGGTCCTACCAAACTCATAGGCACTCTTGGTGGGGACACAGAAAATGGCCTTCTCAGTGGCTGCTCCCAGACTTTGGAACTCCCTCCCTGGGGAAGCTAGACTGGCTTCCTCCTTGTTGTCCTTCCACTGGCAGGTGAAGACCAGGCTTTTGGGAACGGATTGCTTTTAATGCTGTTTTTATTGCAATCCTGTGTATTTTTTACACAGATTTTATATAGGTATATGGTTTCAATTGTATGAATATTTCATTGTTTTTGAATGATTGTTTTTTCTATGTTTTTAGCAATTCTTGTTTTTCTCTGTAGGCCACCTGGAGTCCCATCACAGAAAAAGGCAGGCTGTTGCTGCAGATAATTATAATAATACATGTTACACTTGCTGTAGGAATGTCAATGACAACAACATTGTTGTAGTGAGTTAGCTCTTTTTTCCATTGTAATGTGTAAGAAAACGCCACACATGAAGCATCATCCTGGCATTAGTTACTTCTGAGAAAAAGCAGAGAATTGTGATAAAGGCCGGATTTTTCAGTGAAAATCCCTCCCTCATTCGTCTCAAAGAACTAGTGTTTGGGAAGAGCTGTAGATCTGCAGTTTAGCTTACAGATCTACAAACCTTTATGAGGACTGGTCTGACTATTGTGCTTATAAGGTGTACTGAGGCTATTCTGGTTCCCCTCTCCCTGCTTCTAACCTCTACCAAATAGCATAAGAAGACATAAGAAGGCATTTTTTTAATGGTGCAGGAAGCTGTGGCGCATCACTTCCTGTTTAATTCTACGCACAAGGGGCCATTGCACATACAACAAAATGTCTGTCCCCAACAGTACATAGAATTAGATAGGAAGTGGACTGTCGTAGCTTCCTGCACCATTAAAAATATTTTTTATCCAATGTGATGATGCCATAGTTTGCACAGTTTACAGAGTAATGCTCCCCCCAAATTAATTTAATAAATTTTTAAATTTAATTTAATTTAAGAAAATTTAAATTTAGTTTAATTAAAGGGACGCGGGTGGCACTGTGGGTTAAACCAAAGAGCCTAGGGCTTGCCGATCAGAAAGTCAGCGGTTCGAATCCCCATGACGGGGTGAGCTCCCGTTGTTCGGTCCCTACTCCTGCCAACCCAGCAGTTCGAAAGCACATCAAAGTGAAAGTAGATAAATAGGTACCGCTCCAGCGGGAAGGTAAATGGCGTTTCCGTGCACTGCTCTGGTTTGCCAGAAGCGGCTTAGTCATGCTGGCCACATGACCTGGAACCTGTCTGCGGACAAACGCCGGCTCCCTCGGCCTACAGAGCAAGATGAGTGTGCAACCCCAGAGTCGGTCACGACTGGACCTAATGGTCAGGGGTCCCTTTACCTTTACCTTAATTTTTTAATATGAGGATCTTTTAGAATTTTCCTGGAATTATCCTTAAAATCTAATCAGAAACTGGGTAAGAGATAATCTGAGATGTCCACAGACCAAAACAGGGTGGAACAGACTCGTTCTTCCATCTCTCTATTATCTTATGCTGGTGGACGTGGAGAAAAGGGATGAGGCTGCTGTGATACATGTTATGTTGGGGACTTTTGGATTTTACACCAAGGAAAATAAAAACTCACCAAGGCAATTTTTTTTAATGGCATTGACATGATGGTCATAAAGTGCAGCTAAGCTTAGGATAACAGTGAGAGATTACCCGGTGTATGTACCCTTGAGGAAGGGCAAATTGCAAATATGGCAAATACATTTATGGATGTAAACCCTGTTTAATATGTCACATATTTGCCCTCGAACATGTAGTTTTTAGAAGCCATTTTTCTGATGAACACTTGGTACCATAATTGTGGCTTAAACTGTGGCTTGTAATAAATAGATAAACCTCTCCTAAGCCTGCTTTCACTTCTCAGTGGGAATTTAGCTTGGGAATTCAGGATCTCCTTTAGCTATGTCGTTATTCTCTTTAAGAACTAAAGCATAGCTTTTTATTTGAATATGCGAGCCCTGGTGATGTCCTGTGATTGCATTTTCTATTTAACAGAAACAATATATGTGTCTCCAGACATTACTGTACCAAGTGTCTTAGTAAGTGCAATAATGATTTCCAGTATGTTTGTTGTCTCTGAAAGAGGAATAATCTATAAAAACATTTTAAAAATATTGTAATCAATTAGACCTCTTTTCAGCTAAGTAGGTCATTCTAGACTTAAAATAATCTCTATGAATTCAAAAATCAGGTAATGGCAACGGTGGGCAAGTAAAAAAAAAAGAATCAGATGCATGTTTCACTGTGGATGGCAAAAATGTTCTCTCACATAATTGCTCTTTTGATGTAGGATGAAAAATGCTCAGAGGGCTGAATACCTTAAGCTGGTTGGGTGGTACTTATCTCAGCTGTTTACATTAAGTCAGGGACTGCCAATGTTGCACCTGCAGGCTCCAGTGTGACCTCTGTTATCTCTTATGACACCCACAGAAGGTCTAAGTAAATATTCATTTTGCGTTATGCCATGTCCCATGCATCCGTTTTGTGATATGCCATGGCCTCACGGGAACCATTTTGTGAGAGGGACCCACAACACCTCTCCAAATTCTAAATGTGCCCACTGGACCAAAGGCGTTGGCAACCCCTGTACTGAGAGTTGGTCACAGTCCTAGTTAAGGCAAGCCTAGTCATGTGGTGAAAAGTAGACCTGAGTTCCCCACACACACACTACAACATAATTTAACATGTGAAATGGGTACTCCTTAGAGAAGCATGTACTGGCAATAAACTAAATTTGCACAGTCTCTTCTTCCAGCGCTTTTGCAGGGAAGTCACACAATTATCCTCTGAAGGTTGGTCCTCCACGTGGAGTACCTGCCTCACATTACTCTATGTACGTGGTGGGAAGGCAGGACATGCATCCACTTAGCCAGCCTATGAAACAAAGTACAGTGGTACCTTGGTTTACGAACTTAATCTGTTCCGGAAGTCCGTTCTTAAACCAAAGCTGTTCTTAAACTGAGGTGCGCTTTCCCTTCTGAGGCCTCCCGTTGGCAGCACCCTTCCACCGTTCGGCTTCCATTCATAGACCAAGGTAAAGTTCACTAACCACAACACCTACTTCCAGTTTTGCAGAGTTTGTATACCAAATATGTAGCTCGTTAACAGGGCTGTTCGTAGACCGAGGTACCACTGTATATGATCCAAAGCAAGGAATCCCAGATAGAAAAATAAGGACAACTGCTGCCCAAAACATAGGAAACTGTAGGATACTTTGTGACACTACTGAATTTGACAAGCTAATGGTTTTACATGCATTAAGGTGATTTCTCATAGGTTGCTGATAATCTGAAGTCACTGTTTGTTCTTTATGACAGCCTCACCCTGTATAAAACACCATTTCTGAATTGTGGATGTTCTCCCTAGCTCACATGATAAATGAGCTTGCAGTTATATATTTAAAACTGGAAGAACGCTGCTGCTACTGCTGCTACTGTTCAACTTTTATTTAGCGCCAGCAGGGGCTAGGCACTGTACAACCCCTTCTGTTTAATTGCCAGCTTTCACGTTGCGTTTCCCCTATTCGCACATCTCATTAACACCTGAAGTGTGGACGTGTGCATCTTCCCTGCAAAGAGAAACATATGATGCACATCTCCCATGGGGAGAGATATACAAGTTCCTATTTGGGCAATAATGACTTTCTCCTGCATTTCCACATATCATTAGTGTCCAGAGCTGGTCCTCAAGGTATTATCAATTCCATCTGTGAATTTATTTCCACCTGTCTCCTTTGAAACCCCCAAACCCTGCAGCTTCACCATCCTATATCATTGCTTCACTTGTCCTTTGAGCATTCTGGCTCCAATTTATTGGCTCACAATGATTTGCAGTTATTCAGCACCACAATTCATAAAGAATAAGACTTAAAACTGATCTTGCCCTCCCAAGAGGAAGAAATGTTGTTATTTCACCAGGGGTTTAATGGATTTTAACTGTATGTTTTAACTTTTGCTGGCTTTGGGGTTCGATATCATTGTTTTTGTACTGGTTTCAATGTTCTTGAATGTTGTGTTTTTACTATTGTGAAGACCCATGGAGGTCCTGATGGGAGGTGAAAAGCAAACGACAAGTGTATATACACACACACACACACACACACACACACACACACACACACATATATAATTAATTAGACTACTATAATGCTGAAATCCATTTGTAGCATAGATGCACTCCTTAAAACATTCAGTGTTCTCAAATCAACCAGTGAAAGCCTTCGGGAATCTTTGCCCCATCCTTCTTTGCTAGTTGAGAGTAAGTTTGTAGTCATTTTCACTTGATCTGAAAGGTTTCTTAAAACATTAAGAGGACCAGTATGTTGAACAGAAAGAAGAGCGCTTTTTCCCAGAGCATGCCACTGTTAATAGGGCGACGTGCGATTTTAGACAAAGAGGACATTTCTGAGATTTGCCTAAATGGTGTTGTTCTGTGGCTTCAGGCAAGGCTTTTCAACACATCCTCCACATCTGACAGGTGTTGTTATGCAAGTATCCTTCTTCTTATTCCCAGAATGTCATCACATGATTAGAAAGCACATGTATTTAATTTGGATGACAGCTGCAGGGCCAATGTGAAAATTTGATAAAGAGGTAATTCAGGCAGGAAATTAAGAATCTGAAGTGGCATGGAGATCACAGTCTTATCTTGCAGCTAGATGTTGCCCATTGATTCACAGGGTTTAACAAAGAAAAGGGGGCATCAAGAAGAAAATGTCAAAGATAACAGCAAAATTTGAGGACGGGGAGGAATAAATGATTGCTCTGAGTTTGAGAGTCCTGTCTGCCCAGAATTGGACAGAGGGAACAGTTGTCCAGAGAATACAACAATTCCTTTAGTGCCTGCTCATCTATAATTCCAATATAAAACTGATGCTTTCCTATAACGGTGTACTTGATGAAGAGAGCTCTTGCCTGCATTGATGCCACAATAAAATGGTTAGTTTCAAAACTGTTACAGCAATTCATCATGGTATAAAATGATAAGTTTTTACTTGCCTCTTTCTATTGTCCAATCAAATGTTCTCTTTTCCCAATATCACTGAGTCAATGAGAGCTAGAAACTCAGGCCTTTAAAAAAATTGTAACTGTAGCACAAGCGGATTGGATAGCATTTGGATTTTCCCACTTTCTGCTGAAAGCCATACATGTCTCTGAGAGGAAGCATGACAAACAACCCTGTGAATTTGCCCCCTGATGGATCCCAGCAGGGATTGGGGAATGCTTGTTGGCTCTGGGGCAATCCTTTGTCTTGGATGGTGGGGAGGTTGTAGAATCCACCTGCCCCTTCAAACACTGGGGTATCCCATTAAAGGGATCCAGGGGGAGTGGTCATGTCTGTGTGCCCAGGCAGGGCCAGGGCCAAAGGCACTCCCCCAAATAGTGGTCCCTGCAGCAGTCACCCTATGTGATGTACATAAGTCGTAGGAACGTGGCTTGACCGTGCATGACTTGTGGGCGGGCCGGAAGTATTTCGATTGCCCCATGCCCAAGCCAAACCTCTTTCATCTGTTTTCAATAAAGTTGTGGCCTGTTTCGATCCAAACCAGTCTTAGTGGTCTTTTATTTATCTGGGGTTGGGGACTGGGGAGCATGATGCCTGGACCCACAATGCTTGTTGGCTCTCAGCAAGAGCAACAGGAGTTCTAGAAGGAAACAGGAACAATTTGCTGTGTTACCTGCTGGTCACACACACACAGCAGCTGTGTGCACAGTATTAAGGGAAAAGGGAAACAGTGATATGGACAACATCAAAGCTGCTGCTCTCCTTTCTTACAGTTCTTTAAGTGGGAAAGGACTCTCTCAAGCAGATGACTGACAACTCTTCAAATGGAGGACTGCTCTCTGTAAAGCAGGGCACATGGACCCCATAAGTGTGAGTAGAAAGCCATGGGTAACTCATGTGGTGAGCTCTAGGTTTTTTTGGACTAAAAACTCCCATACAGCCAACACGATTAATGATCAGGAAAGATTGGAGTTGTGGTCCATTGCATGTGAAGGTTGCTACACTGGCTTTCCCTTATGGAGAACGATAGAAGTATTTTGTGACACAGATTGCTGTTGGGTGAGGGAAGAGATAGAAACAGTGAGCTGAGCTGACTTTTTGAAGCTGTATAAACTAACAGCAAAGGGGGCTAAAGAGCCGCCCTCTCTGGAGATCTGATATGAGGCTGCAAAGCTTGCTTTGTCAGTGTGTTTCAGTCGTGTGCTTCTACCCATGCTCAACCTGTATATTTGTAAATAAACTCAAATATTGCAAAACACAGTAAGCCTCCAGGAATTATTCCTACCAAAGGAAATGTGCTTTTTTATTTTTAAAGAATGATAATGAATTCATTAATCTTGACACTTTTCGGGAAATGTAATTTATCTTTTCTGAAAGGCTGTAGTCTCAAGTAAAACTGTTTTGAAACAAGACCTGACATGAGTTCTGGTCGGTGCTCATGTTAATCAAAAACATAGCATGTGGGTTGCCTTCTTTTGCTTCGCTTCCCGTGACTTTTCTACTGTGAAATCCTGAATTAATGTCTTCATTAGGATGTGGGAATATTGCTCCATTTAGCCCAGATTCTCCACAGCTTTTTTGGGGAGATATGTCATTTACTATTTGTCCAGGTTTGGTTGCATTAGTGCAGGAAGCTTACTGAGGAGCCTAGCAAACAAATTAAACGGTTATTTTTCTTTGTGGAAAGAACAATGCTTGCTAGGATTCAGAGTGACGTTAAGGAAGAAAAACTCTTGGGCTAGACCAACCGCCCGCCTCCACCCCCCAGAAAAAAAGGATATGAGGAGAATATCCAGATAAATGAATTCTTTTACCCGGTGGAATCCCAGGAGAAAATAAGTAGACAGAAACAGAAGTGTGCAGAATACAAAATGTGGTGATGGCTGCCACTGTGGATAGCTTTAAAGGGGGATTAGACATATACATAGAGGATAAGGCTATCAGTAGTGACTAGGCATGATGGCTTCATGCTACCCCCCAGGAAGAGAGGCAGTCTGAAATCTAGTCACTGGAGAACAGCAGCAGGAGAGGACTATTGTTCACAAGTGGGCAGTAGCTTGTGGACTTGCTAGAAGCATCTGGCTGGTCACTGTGGGAAATGTTATGCCAGATGAGAGAGGAGTTTGGTCCCGCTTCAGCAGAGCTATTCTTGTGTTCCAAAATGGTATGAGGAGGGGTCTGTATATTTGTGGATTCCACCAAACCTTGAAATGGGATCAACAAAAAGTCGTGCCAAAAAATGTGAGACAGGCATCTCTTGCTGCAGGAACTAGATTGAAATGCTGGGCTTAATTGTGTGTTTGGGAACTTTTCCATGTGTAGCACAGGTTCCAAGCTGTTGGCATTTAGATAGCTCTTGCAGACCCTCAAAATGTTCCTGTTTTCCAGGGACATCTCTGATTTAGAGAAGCCATCCTGGTTCCTGATTTGATCCCAGACTGTCCCACTTTTCCTTAGGATGTCCCTATTTTTATTGGAGAAATGTTGGGGGGTATGGAGTTATCCGAACCCTGAGCCGTCTGAAGGCAATCCTGTATAGGGAAGGTTTTTTAATGTTTAATGTTTTGTTATGTTTTTATATACTGGTATGTTGGAAGCTGCCCAGAGTTGCTGGGACAACCCAGTAAGACGTGCAGGGTATAAATAGTAAAATTATCATTATGGAATGGGACGTCCCTATTTTAATTGGTTAAATTTTGGAGGGTATACTATTGTTTGGTTCCTGTCCTGGTTGTCTGAATCCACCTTGGTTGTCAGATTGTTTTCTAGTTGTTGCACGCATCACTTCGTCCTGAAATGAGAGCTGAAGACACTGATACACAAGGGTTGGCAATATATCAAAATGAGCAGGGCTCCCATCTTATACATTTAAGAATCGGGGCTCATTATACATATGAAGTATGTGCTAAATTCAAAGTTTGGATCAAGTTTCAGAACCATCAGTTGGTCTTTCTGCCATAGAGGGATTTGAATATGCTAATTTAATCACCCACTAGGTGGCAGTGATGGCACATTTAGGTCCACTGTGTAAGACCTACGGGTCAAATTACCACAGCGTGGCCAGGGCATATTCAGCAGGATCACTTATTAGCACCTCAGTCAATGTGTTTACTTCTAATTAAGTTCAACTGACATCTGCAAGCTTTATTTTGGAGTAAGCTTCACGCATCACTCCAGTGTGGGCTCCCACAACCCAATGTAGAAGGACGTTTAAGAACACCATAAGGAATATTATGGGTTGTATTCAGCTGATAGCCTTAGGGCTACACTGAATACAATCCAATACTTTTCCAAAGAGGAACGATGTGGCCTACATCTCCCATGCATCATGCTTCGCAAAAGGTGACCATGAATATGACCACCACACTTGCGTGTTTATTGCACCAGTATATTAACGCCCTGTATTTTAATGCCGCATACATGGAGTTATCCCAGGGCTGGCTGGCCCATAAAGTGTGGTGAGGCTGTGGGCAGCTGGGAAGGGCAGCAGATTTGGGCTCCAAGAAGAATGCCTCTTGCTGTCTCCTGCACTTGTCACCTTTTACCTCCACCACTTCTTCCTGCTCCTCTCTAGCCTCCTTTTTTTCTCCCCCACAGCCTTCAGCACATCGGAGCTTCCCTGGGCCACCTCCAGCTGCCTCAGCCGCAGAAAAGGAGGCAGCTAGGTGTGGCTACCATTTTTTGTTTTGCCTTAAGCAGCAAAACATTCTGGGCCAGCCCTAAATTATCTCATTACATCCTTACCACCCGAGACTGTGAAGAGCACAACCCTGTGCTCAAAGACAGTCACTTGCCGAAAACCACCCAATGAATTTCACGGATGAGCTTTCTCCTCCTAAATCATACACTCTGAGCCACCCTGGTTCTCCTGAGTACAGTGGCACCTTGGTTCTCAAACGCCTTGGTACTCAAACAACTTGGAATGCAAACACTGCAAACCCAAAAGTGTTCTGGTTTGCGAACTGTTTTCAGAAGCCAAACGTGCTCCATTTTGAGTGTTACGCTTCCGATTTGAGTGCCACACTTCCATTTTGAGTGTTATACTGAGGTCTGTCCATTTTTGCTATTTATTTTGCATGGGGGGGGTTGTGGCTCTTTTTATGACTGTGTGGAACCCAGTTCAGCTACTGGTTGGTTGGTTGGTTGGTTGGTTGGTTGGTTGGTTGTGTGACTGCAGATTGTGTTACTGCTTTCATTTTATGGATCAATGGTCTTGTTAGATAGTAAAATTCATGTTAAATTGATGTTTTAGGGGTTGTTTTTAAATGTCTTGAATGGATTAATCCATTTTGCATTACTTTCTATGGGAAAGTGTGCCTTGGTTTTGGAACGGGCTTCTGGAACGGATGAAGTTTGAGAACCAAAGTACCACTGTACTGTATAGAGTTCCAAATCTAGCCTAAGAACCTTTCATTCTGCTGCACTGCATGGGAATTTAACAAAGCCTCTCGCTAACTCCACCCTGTGCATCCACGCAAAGGCCCTCAGTCGCATTTTCAGTGAGGAACGGTTTTCAAATGCAGACACTATTCAATTTACCCAGAAATATATCTGTTTAACAAGGCCTAAAACATGAAGCAATGAATCAATAATAAATCTCAAAGGCCTCAAAATGAATCCCAGGACAGTTGGTTTTTAATCTACTAAGAACTTAAAGCTGATATGAAGTTTGAAGAATTTGGCAATGATATTGCATTACTTTGCGACAGGCTTTTGCACTTACACTACCTGAATAACAAACGCAGTGTCTTGCTGTATATAATGAAAGTTACAAGCCTGCTACTGCAACATAGTGTGGCTAGCTTTTCTAGCTATTTCAAAACTATTGCAGTTTGGTTTCCTTCTGGAGCCATAAAAACAGAGAAGCCAAATTAAAATAAGACTGGAAAATTGCTGTGTGTAAATTACATGATTTTAATATAATGAAATAGTTATAATGACAGATTTAGTGAGAATTAGGAAAGGTGACTCTATTCAGAAAAATTTAATAACCAGGTGGGAACCAATGATTGCTGCTAGCCATTGCATGGAGGTACAAGTTTTGCAAAGCTATCCACATTAACCTTGGCACTGTCTAAGCCTCTAATTATTGCTAATTGACTGTCTTCCTCTCCCAGCACAACAGTGGCTTGTACTTTCTCATCTTTAGTTTTAGTGGATTCTTATCCATCACCATCCACGATACAGTTTGTAGATACAAATATATACCAGTACAAAGTATCTCTGTTGCTCCAGCAATTCATGACCACCCTGCTGAGAGCCTCAGGGCCCACTCCTGCCTCTCTCCACCGGACCCAAGGGAGGGCCTGACAGGCTTCGTAAGGACTGCTGCTGCCCAGCAGAGAGCACTGTTTCTTCTTTTAAATTGCTTTTAAATTGTGTGTGTGTGTGTGTGTGTGTGTGTGTGTTTAGTGTTTGAACTGTTTTTAGCTGGGTTGATTAACACCCTATGTCCTTTTAAAATGTGTTGGGGGGGTTATTGGGTTGCTGTTGTTTTTATTTTGATTATGTATTTTGTGGTTTTATATTCTGATTTTATCCTGTGAACCGCCCTGAGACCTGCGGGTAAAGGGTGATATATAAATTCTAACAGCAACAATGGCTCTGACTCACGCTTTTGTCAGACTCATACACTGGCAAACATCACAAGACCCCAGACAGGATGAGCTGACATACTTCAAACCACATATATTTTGATAGAACTTAACTTATTATCATCAAAGCAGAATACCTTTAGCAATATCTAATAAAACTACATGTTTGCTCTGTGCTGGATTTTGAGGCTTCCTTGGAAGCCTAAAGGGGAAGCAAGATCGGGGGGGGGGTTGTTTATGGGTGAGCCCCTCCATTCTATGCTCAGGTTGCATATATATGTGTAAAACCATGTAACCTAAAGACACCACACTCTACACAGGCCTTCATTCTGAGGAAACTGAACCCTGGCTAAGCATTTATAGCTCCTGGAGTTTCTCACCACTTGGAGACTGGGGTGGTGCATAACAATAAAAAAATTCAGACATAAATCAGATATCAGGAATCACAAGACAGAGAAACCAGTAGGAGAACACTTCAGTCTCCCAGGACATTCTATACAAGGTCTCAAAGTAGCTGTCTTATTACAAAAGAATTTCAGAAATACAGTGGTACCTCGGGTTAAGTACTTAATTCGTTCCGGAGGTCCTTTCTTAACCTGAAACTGTTCTTAACCTGAAGCACCACTTTAGCTAATGGGGCCTCCTGCTGCCGCCGCGCTGCCGCCGCACAATTTCTGTTCTCATCCTGAAGCAAAGTTCTTAACCTGAGATACTGTTTCTGGGTTAGCAGAGTCTGTAACCTGAAGCGTATACAACCTGAAGCATATGTAACCCGAGGTACCACTGTAGATTGGAAAGAGAAGTTGCTGAATTGCAACTTATTACCAAACTTAAAACCATGGAGAGACCTGGTCTGAATAGAGACATTGGATTCTTATCTCATTATACATGATACAGCTATTTTTAGCCATCTCACCCCTTGCTTTTTCCTGTAAGACCAATTGCAGTCCTTAACAGTCGTCAACAGGTTTACCACACCTATCAGCCAATCACCCATTCCCACCACCCTTCTGAGTAATACCCCTCCCCACCCTCTCACTATACAGTGGTACCTCGGGTTAAGTACTTAATTCGTTCCAGAGGTCCGTACTTAACCTGAAACTGTTCTTAACCTGAAGCACCACTTTAGCTAATGGGGCCTCCTGCTGCCGCCGCGCTGCCAGAGCACGATTTCTGTTCTCATCCTGAAGCAAAGTTCTTAACCTGAAGCACTATTTCTGGGTTAGCGGAGTCTGTAACCTGAAGCGCATGTAACCTGAAGCGTATGTAACCTGAGTGGCATAGCGTGGGGGGTGCAGGGGGGGCCGGGCGCACCGGGCGCAGCATCTGGGGGGGGCGCTCGCACTCGCTGCTCTCTGCCCCTACTATAATCCACGGGTTAGGGGGCGAAAATTACTTCCCTTGCCCCGGGTGCTGACAACCCACGCTACGCCACTGCTGGTGACTTCTGTTTCAGTGTATCTGAAGAAATGTGCATGCACACAACAACCTCATACAGTGGTGCCCCGCAAGACGAATGCCTCGCAAGACGAAAAACTCGCTAGACGAAAGGGTTTTTCGGTTTTGCATTGCTTCACTAGACAAATTTCCCTATGGGCTTGCTTCGCAAGACGAAAACGTCTTGCGCTTTTTTCTTAAAGCTGCTTGAAGAGGCGCAGTTGCGACAGACTGTGCTTCGCAAGACGAAAAACATCGCAAGACAAAAAGACTCGCGGAACGAATTATTTTCGTCTTGCGAGGCACCACTGTACCAATAACAAACTTAGTTGGTCTCTAAGGTGCTACTGGAAGGAATTTTTAAATTTTGTTTCAACAATAAAAAATGTTCAACTTGTGTGTCAAGTTTAAATATACCATCTGTTTCTCTAGGGAGGAACCTCATTGATCTTAGAAAGGATGGTGTAGAGGGGGCCAACACTGCAGAGAAGGAGCACAGTGCACCCATGTTGCTGTGAGGAAAGGGTAAATGAAAACTAAATGCACCGGCATCTGTCTGACTTTCATTGTAAAGCAATACAGTACTGTGAAAAGCAGTGGGAGAGGTCTGAACTACAGAAGAAAGGTGGGGGTGCGAATTATTTGATTCCTGAGAGTATGCGGGAGCCTTACACAATAGGCAGCCTAGTATCAATTAGGTTTCCAAGACAAAAGGCTCTGTGTGTATTCACCGCTTGCTCAGAAATAAGGCTATTGAAGCATATCGCAGCTCTTTTGCCTGGAAGCAGAGATTAGGAGCAGCTGTGTGGGCTCTCCCTGCTGTGGGTGCACAAGCAGTAATAAGGGGGTGTGATTGTGTAGCGCAGGGGGCAGCAGTGGCACTGCAGCGGAAGCTGGGCAAAGCCAAGCCAGCAAAGATGATGAGAAAAGTCTTGAAAATACTGTACTTAGCTTTTTTTTTTAACCACAGAGGAAATAGTAGGCTTAAGGTCCCAAATTATATGGGCTCCACAAAATGAGCGACAGACCTCTCACTCTTGCAGCACAAGCCCCATCAACACAATAAATATAAAACAGTATTGTACCGCTTTAAATGGGCATAGCTTCCCCCTAAGAATCCTGGGCACTGTAGCTTGTTAAGGAAGCCAAAAGTTGTTAGGAGACCCCTATACCCCACAGCGAGAGACAATCCCCTCATTCTCAGGAGAGAAGGATTAATTGTTAAACCATTCTGGAACTCTGCCACCAATGAACCCACGTAGCCCAAATGTTGCTGCCACCCCAGCCCTGTGTTTGGGGGTCAGCTCCACCCCACTGCACACACCACTACTGGGCACAAGGTGTTGTACAGGATGTTTCAAAAGCCATGGAGAAGGGATGTTGGAGGATTTCCAAGGTTTGGCCGATGTCAGTAGGCCATAAAAATCAGAACTAAACATGACTTTCAGACTAGGATGCCTACAAGTTGCACGGGCTGCACCAAATCCATTTTAAAAGAAGCAAGGCCATATGTTTATGGAGTGCACACACAATGGCCAGCTGATTTTGTGGAAACACAGCAAGACAACAAGGACTTCAAGTGCATTGTAACAGACATAGACATCCTGTCTGAATGTGCCTGGGCTGTATCTCTTGACACTCTAAAACACAAAACAGGCAGAGAATAGCATTCAGAGATTTAATGATTTTTTTTTCCACAGACATGATAGAAGGAAGTCTGGAATGCTCCAGACAGATAATGGTAAATAGTTTCTAAGCAAGTCTGTAAGCAGTCTGTTTAAACAACTTGGGGTTCATCACTTTGTCACCAATAATGATGTCAAAGCTGGTGTTGTGGTGCAATTTAATAGCATTACAGACAAGAATGTGGAGGCATTTTAAATCTAACAATACCTTCAGCTATAGTGACATGCTGACACAATTCTTAAAAAGTTATAGTCAAAGCTACACAGAAGTATCACCACCAGGTCTGTCAATATTAAGAGTTTCAAGGATCTAGTAGGGAGAGCGAGAGAATCCTGCTGAGCAGAAAGGGACATATTCCCAACCAATACACTTAAAAAAAACAAAAACCTGCCTTTCATAATGGACACCAAAGGAGGTTATGATACTTTGTGCCTTTCACAAACATATTGTTGAGCACTTCTTTGGACCCTTACTGTATTGTGTAGTATTTCATGAACGCCTATAATCCCTGGACCCAGCAAGTGTTAGAATTATCAAGCCTTGGGGTATTAAGATAGATGCCAGACCTTTCTAATTCCTGGATACAGCCAGTGTTAAAAGCTAAGCAAGCCTTCAAATTCCAGGAAATAGCCAGACTTGCACCTGAGAGATGGGCCATTAAGAGAACAAAGAATCAAAGGGCTCCTATGAGATGGCAAATGGGTTTCTCTCGACAGATAAAGTCAGAGTTGAGAGTTGAGAGGTTAGAGTTAGGAGTGATGTGGCCTAGAAGCAAAGTAAAGGGTAAAGGTAAAGGGACCCCTGACCATTAGGTCCAATTGTGACCGACTCTGGGGTTGCGGCGCTCATCTCGCTTTATTGGCCGAGGGAGCCAGAGTACTGCTTCCGGGTCATGTGGCCAGCATGACTAAGCCGCTTCTGGCGAACCAGAGCAGAGCACAGAAATGCCGTTTACCTTCCCACCGGAGCAGTACCTATTTATCTACTTGCACTTTGACGTGCTTTCGGACTGCTAGGTTGGCAGGAGCTGGGACCGAGCAACGGGAGTTCACCCCGTTGCAGGGATTCGAACCACCAACCTTCTGATTGGCAAGCCCTAGGCTCTGTGTTTTAAGCCAGAGAGGCAGATTACGATGCTTGATGTCTGTTTGCATCCAAGACCGTGGCGATGGAAGAAACAAGATTCTCTTGGGGTGTTAATGCTGTGAACCCCGCTATTGTAGACTCAGGTTGTAGATGTGTAAACAAACCATATATCGTATAGACACCACAATATTTATTGTGCCTTGTTTCCAAAAGGAAGCATGAACCCTAGTTAAGCACCTGGAACCCCTGGAATCTCATAATGCTCGGAAATTGGGGTGGCAGGCAACAGTATAAATGTGCTTTAAATGTATGACATGGATGTGACCATAGATGGGGATGGTTTACTTCCAGCTAAGAAATGCATGTTTTAAACCACCATGGTTTTTATCCACCATGGCTCTGAAGACTGTACTAATCTAAATGACATCTATATCCAATTGGGCCTCCACCGACCATTACTGAGAGAAGCTTGTTTAATTAGGTGCGCTGCTGGCAGCCCTGACAGAATCCACATTGCTAGCCTTTTCCATTGTAGGAAATTATGAAGGTTATATGGATTTAAACAATGCATTGCTGTACATGTGATGCAAAACTGCAACTAAACATGGAACAAATCTTTCCAGCAATTAAGAAGTAGGCCTGGTGATTTATCCAATAGCTTCTATGATTAGTCAACTCAATGTGACATTGTGAGATCACTTCATCAGCCAAGAGCAACAACTGCTACCTTTACAGAGTTTTCGTGATACTCTAGCCACACAATTCTCTGCAGGGCTATTTTACACAGATACAACTGAACAATGCAAATCAACTGAAAGCCAAGAAACAGACCTTCTGGAATATCTTTATGTTGACCTGCAGTTTTTTGCGCTATAAAGATGCAGTTAACTGGTAAATATGTGGCAATGGTCTGCTTGATGATGGGCAGTGCTCATACTTCTTAACTTCTGAGGCTCATACTTCTTAACACAATTTTCACACTATAATTATAAACTTATTTTGCACCCTAGGCTCTTTTCAACCCCTAGGGTTTTATTTCACCCCCCTTCCCATCCCATCAACATGTCGCATTCAACCTTTTGGGAAACTGGTCTAGAAATAAATGATCAAATTGGGGGGGGGGTCACAAATGTGATCTAGTCTGCCTTGTCACCACAAGGCTCTGGGCCATGCAATGACTTCCATAGCCAGACATCCAAATGTGGCTTAAAGGTTTAAGCACATTTTAATTTTGTGTCTGGAAAAACAGCAGGGGTATAAGTTGAGCCAGGTTGGAACACTAGCCACTGTGTAGAGTTTTGTTGAAGCATTGTGAGAAATAACCCACAATTGTGTAGCACTGGTGGTAATCTAAAACTTCTCTACTGGCAAGGTTTCCCAGTGCAGAAGTGGAAGTTTTTAGTTCAGCCATGGCCCTTGTTAAAACATCTCAATCTCCTTTTTTTGCATTTGGCTCATAGGGTATGATATGGAATGATTCCCTTGACCAAGTCCAGCATATATTAGAACTAGCTATAGCTTCCCCCTTGTGGACGCAAAGGCCCGTTTGTTAACTCATGAACACACACTCTTGTTCTGCATCATTTTGTTTAACAGCAGCCTGGTGGGGTTCTTCTGTCTAGCAGGCAGACTGCCCAGTACTTCTCGGAAGATTGTGTCAGGATTTTGCAGATACTTTTGCAGAGGTCTGCTGTGAGGCAGGGGTAGAAGATGGTTTAGTTTTCGTTACTTTCCTCTGTCTTCATAAGTTAGGTATTTTTTAAGCAGAGCATTATGACATGTGGCTTCTGTTCAGTCACTTTTATGAAGAGTCCCCTTCATTTCAGTATCAAAGGGTTCTTCTCAATGGGTTGCTTCTGATGCTTTCTTATTTAGGAAGGCGTCCTTTTAATTGTTGGCATTGTGGTCCAAACATATCTTATCAATATAGACCATTTGTTGTTGTTTAGTTGTTTAGTCGTGTCCGACTCTTCGTGACCCCATGGACCAGAGCACGCCAGGCACTCCTGTCTTCCACAGCCTCCCGCAGTTTGGTCAAACTCATGTTAGTAGCTTTGAGAACACCATCCAACCATCTTGTCCTCTGTCGTCCCCTTCTCCTTGTGCCCTCCATCTTTCCCAACATGAGGGTCTTTTCCAGGGAGTCTTCTCTTCTCATGAGGTAGCCAAAGTATTGCAGCCTCAGCTTCAGGATCTGTCCTTCCAGTGAGCACTCAGGGCTGATTTCCTTAAGAATGGATAGGTTTGATCTTCTTGCAGTCCATGGGACTCTCAAGAGTCTCCTCCAGACCATAATTCATAATTCAATATAGACCATAAAAAGGAAAAGGGACCCCTGACCATTAGGTCCAGTCGTGACTAACTCTGGGGTTGCGGCGCCCATCTCGCTTTATTGGCCGAGGGAGCCGGCGTACAGCTTCCAGGTCATGTGGCCAGCATGACTAAGCTGCTTCTGGCGAACTAGAGCAGCATACGGAAACGCCGTTTACCTTCCCGCCAAAGCGGTACCTATTTTTTATCTACTTGCACTTTGACATGCTTTCAAACTGCTAGGTTGGCAGGAGCAGGGACCGAGCAATAGGAGCTCACCCCGTCGTGGGGATTCGAACCACTGACCTTCTGATCAGCAAGTCCTAGGCTCTGTGGTTTAACCCACGGCGCCACCCCGGTCCCTTAATATAGACCATACACACCTCATATATATTTTCATTGAAGTGGGGTGTGGACAAGTAAAGATGTGACTGCTAAGGAAGCAACTTGGACTCTTAAAATGTACTCCTGATTGTTCCCTGACAAGTGGGGCTTATATTCAGAGTCATTGAATTTTCCACCAAACGGAAACACCCCCCTCCACACTGCAAATAGTTCCTCCCGAGCGACCTCCCAAGCCAAAAGAACAGCAGAAAGACATTGCCGAAGCCCCCTCCTCTTGGAACGAGCTACATTCTGGAGTTTCCAGTCGGGAACTTTGAAGTGCAGCTGATCCAAGCAGGACTTGAGGTCACCATCAATCAGTTCAGCAGTGACTTCAAGCCCTGCTTGGATTGGCTGGGATCTTCACTTGCAGTGCACCTTGAGTTCAAACTGCATGGCAAAGGGGGGGGGGAGATCAGCTGATGTCATGGTGATGTCAGGCGGCTGACAGACAGGTGGTCCCACACGCCAGTCAGAGTGGCCCACAAGGCATGGGGCAGCTGTTGATCCAGCCTACCACATCGAACAAGTTCCCACCCCTGATTGATTTTAAGATCCATGTTTTTGAAGCCTGGATGGAAATTTTTGTTGAGACTTAAGAAGATACTGAGACAGACCCTCTTGGTCTCTTTAGCTCAATGTTGTTTGCATGAGATCTGTTTTTTAGCAATCATACTAAGGATGGAACCCTACATTTATGCATACCACTTTTAATCACAGGCAAACCATAGAAATTAGAAAGGAATTCCCTGCAGATGGGGGAGTGATACACCTGTATAAAGCTCTCCATCTATTGTGTGACCTTGTCCAGTTATTTCCTAACTGCCAAGTGACGTTGCTAATAGGACTCCTAGTACAATACGTAAACCAGCCCCAAGCCAAGGCTTTCCGGTGACATTTTAAAACAGGTACTATTGAAAACACCAGTAAAACCCATGGCCTTCATTTTGCAAGGTTTCGCCCACGCGTCTGGCTACAAATTTGTTCTCTTTCATCAGGGTGTAACCTGATGCCAGTTGTCTTAATACCCCACAAATCCTCCAAGGTGTCTGTTGCATCTAATTTTGTATAAAAGGGCAACGGAAGGCTTTCCGCTCTTTACAGCTGCCATAATTCCAGCAAGGCAAGTCTAAGACAGGTAACTTTTCAACAGATTCTTAATTAACACTGTTTCAGAAATGGTAAGGTCTTTGTATAACTTTTTTTTTTAAAAAAAGCCATTTAAAAAGGAATCTTCTCTGCCTTTTTAAATACATTTATTCTGTTTTGTTTGGTTTTTGGGTTTTTTTTAAGAATGTAAAAGTTTCCAGAGCTTATTTGTAAGAGCAATTGAGATATCTTTCTATTCAGCAGAAATGCCTTTTTTCATTATTTCATTATTTTCTCTCAAGTGTAACTGGATTAAGACTTCATTCTGCTGAACAAATCTCTTATCCTCTGACAATAACCTTAGCACTGTTTTGCTGACTTTACTCTATGTATGAATGTATGCATACGTACCACTATCCTTTCTTTTTAAAAGCTTGCCTTTGTATCAGCATGGGAAGAATGGTAATATTGTCTCCTTCTAAAGATATGTTGAATTTTAAGTCTCAGTGTACTCCAGGACCCCTCTGCTTTACACTACAGGATGAAGCCGATTAATTTCTTTGTCGCGTTGCTTTTCTGGCAAACTGTTTGCTGCAATTACTGCCAGCTGTCCAATATCACAATAGCACTGGAGAAGGAAGAGTGTGGTTTCTGCATCAGCGTGAACACAACATGGTGCTCTGGCTACTGCTTAACAAAGGTGAGGAGCCAACAAGTTAATAAGCATATGCATTTGTATGATTTGTTCTCATGAAGGTAACGTGTACATTTAAGGACTTATTCCGCATCAGATTGCATTGAACAGGTTGTTGACTTCTATATTCACAGTGAACATAGCTTATGTTCAAGGCAGTAAGCACTTTATTGTTTGCTCAAAGAAGAAATTCTGCACACAAAGGAATTTGTTCCAGTTTATATGGTTTCCTATTTTGTTATAGAGCAATGTCACCCACTAGATACAGAACTAGGACAGCTAGTCTTGTAACAAATGTTTCAGATTTGATAGGCCTTAAAATAGGAATTGATTTTAGTTAAACAAGCTGTCCAAAGATCACTGAAGTCAGGGAAGAACATAATCAATCACCTTAATTTGGGTTTGGGTAGGGTTTTTCAAAATCAAAGAAAGTTTATGGTTAGACACTGCTAAAAGGCCGTTGGTGGGATGTGGATTTAACATTCAGACTCTCTTTTTTATGTCATGATTAGGATCTAATTGATCAGAACCTAGCAATGAGATATGTCCAGAACATCTGCACATTCAAGTCAGTTGTGTACGAGACTATCAAGATGCCAGGCTGTGCTGGTCACGAAGAATCGTTTTATTCCTACCCAGTGGCAACAGGATGTCACTGCGGGACCTGCAACACTGACACCACCGACTGCACCCGGAGAGGCTTGGACCCGAATTATTGTTCGTATGATCAATATGAGATCAGCGAGTGAGGCTTGTCTTTCTCATCTTGCAAAAACTGTACAGTAATGAATGTCGGGGAAAGGGGCAATGTGTGCAGATATTACAGTACGGTTGCATCTTATGAGTGTTTAACTTATGTTCTTTCAATCTTGCATGGTTGAAGCTCAGCCGCTTGAAAATGCCCAAGTTAAATGCAAGGCAGAGAACTTAGAAGCTCTTTTCATGCCAGGTAACACAAGCAGACCCAGTACAGAAAGAGCTTTAAAGCTCTATGCCTTGCTGGGGGGGGGGGGCATTCAGTGCTCTGGCTCCAGAAGGCTAGGGATGCTCAGATGGGGGGTGGTTCCAAGGATTTGAGTATACACATTTTCACGTATATGCAGAACTTTTGGAACTGAACCCCTGCATAAGATGTGATTGTAATATCCTGCCAACTTTTTCTTTTTTTAAGTATTTGTGCAAAGAATACAACCTGTTGCATTCATCTTCAATGGCTTTATTGTGGCATCTTAAGCAAAAGGTGTTTTCGCCTGTGTCTTTCAAAGCACAGTTCCTTCACAGTCTGCTCCCGATACATCCTCCACTCTTTCCAAATCTCTCTTCAAGTACCACCTTTCCTTTTGAAACAAAATAAAAAAAAATTCCTGTATCTGAAGAAGTGTGTGTGCACACGAAAGCTCATACCAATAACAAATTTAGTTGGTCTCTAAGATGCTACTGGAAGGCCTTATTATTATTATTATTATTATTTTTATTATTATTATTATTATTATTATTTTGTTTTGACTACGGCAGACCAACATGGCTATCTACCTGTAACTGCAGCTTCTCTTTAGCATCCATTTAATAACTTACATGAGTTATTTAAGAGTTTCTCTACTGACTAGCTTGTTCAGAATGACATGATCACTTTCCTATTAAAGTTGTATAACAGTGCAATCCTATGCATGTCTACTCAGAAGTAATCCCCATTTAAGTGTGTGTATAGGTAAGTGTGTATAGAGAGAGCTGCAGCCCCATCTATGGATCTATGTTGGTACATCAGTTTAATTTCACTTGGAATCAACTGTGAGAGAGTGCAGACTAAGGCGGTCCCATTGGACAGACCCCTAGCTTTAACTAGAAGAAAGTTCCCTTGCTTCAGGCATGCTGTTAGGGGGATACTTTGTGCCTTTTGTATCATTTCCAGATCTCTCGACCCTTCCTCCCCTTTTAAGTCTCCAGCCACTTACCACCTTAATTTGCCCAGGGGGCAAAATCCTGTTGGTTCCCCATAGCTCACAGTAAACTCTGACAGTAAAAACGATAGTTATTTTTCCCCTCTAAAAGTTGCCTTGAATTGGCTTACATTTGCATCCTATTTATAAAAATTAGCATGTGTATACTTTACGCAAATTGGTATAATGAGCCTGGGCAGACTTCGGTCTTTCAAATTTCAGCGGTGCCCTGTGTGAGGCCAAAATTCAGTACCCACCCCATCCCCGGCCTCATTTTTTATTCTGCTCAGTTCACTTATGTCATAGTAGCGGCACCCCATGGGACTCCTTGGCTCAGCACCCAGTGTGGTCGAACCCCTTGTTCTGCCCTAAATCCACCTATGCCGTGGGCTGTCCCTCGAGTCTTTTAAGTATCTGTCAACACCCCTGCCTGGCTTCTCTGTGTTGTTAACATGGTGCTTCTGCTATAGTATGAAATGGTATAGATGCATGTGTGTACTTATTTAGGCAGAGTTTATTCTTGTATTGTTAGCTTTAATTGTTTACTGTTAAGTATCTGTTGAACTTATAACTTCTTGTACTGAAAATATAATTTCAGCACATTTATGTCTCCAATAAACTATAAAAAATAAAAATGGGAAACTGTGGGCAAAGAGATGCGTTTTCCGTCTGATTATTATTTTTCTTATACAATATGAGAATTTCTTAGGCGAATTCACTATGTCAGAGGCAGCCTACTGTGAATTCTGGGACCCTACTATTCTAAAATTGATCTGTCACAGACACTGCATAAGCAAGGACAGTGAGTTTCAAGGCCCATTCATAGCGGTGAAAGGACACCGTTCGATGTGCATTCTAAACTGCTTCTGTAAATTCATGTGTTTCTTAGAAACATACCGTATTTGTCGCCCTATAGGGCGCACCGGCCCATAGGGCACACTTATTTTTGGGGGGGAATAAAGAAAGAAACCCCCCCCAAGCCCCAAAGAGCAAAGTAGCCATGACAGCGAGCGGAATGGATCCCGCTTGCTCTCTTGGCTTCGTTTTTAGCCTCGGGGCTGGGGGTCCAGGAGCGCTCCACCTTGCCATCGCTCCCAGAGCTTGCGGGGCTGGGGGCAGGGGAAGCCCGAGCTTCCCCCGACCCCAGTCCCCAGAATGGGTCCGGGAGTGATGGTGAGGTTGCGCTCAACCTCGCCAGTGCTCCCGGAGCTTGCTGCTATCTGAAGCCCGGGGATCGCGGTGCTATAGCCCGCTGCACACCCCGGGCTTAGGGCAGCTATCCACAAGCCTGCGGCACCCGGCGGAAACTCCTGCCGTGCACAGTGCCGTGCTCCCCAGGCTTCAGACTGCAGGCAGCTATCCACAAGCCTTCGGAGCCCGCGGGAGTTCCCGCCGGGCTCCGCAGGCTTGCGGATAGCTTCCTGAAGCCTGGAGAGCGAGAGGGGTTGGTGTGCACCGACCCCTCTCGCTCTCCAGGCTTAAGCAAAAGCCTGCATTCACCCCATAGAATGCACACACATTTCCCCTTCATTTTTGGAGGGGGAAAAGTGCGTCCTATAGGGCAAAAAATATGGTATATAAGGTTTTATTTTGTTGCACTTACACGACTTGGTTCTTTTTAATGAACTTGTAAATGAGTAACAAGCCATCTGTTCATGTATGCGCAACACAAGTTTTTTTCTTGCTTTACTCCCAAACAAGCAATTTCCTTGATTGACTTTGAAGAAAGGGCTTGTTCACTCAGCACTTACCCCCTGCTTGCACTTTAGAATAACGCGTCCCAATCTGTTGCTAGATAAACTGGTAGGTCAGTTGCTTTGGCCTGGGTTTCCTCCAACTTAGGCTTTCCAGAGGAGAGGACAAAACCGGAAAGAGGACAACCTAGCTTCTCTGTAGCCCAGAGGTATCAGAAATGGTGCAAAGGCAGGCAAACAGCAGTGTATGCGAAAGAGCAGAAGATTTGCCTGCCCAATTAAACAGCTGTGCCGACACATTTTACAAGCCAAGTATAGCCAGAAGACCATTCAAGACCCTTAGGGCTCAGGGCAGGCATAGGCAAACTCGGCCCTCCAAATATTTTGGGACTACAACTCCCATCATCCCTAGCTAACAGGACCAGTGGTCAGGGATGATGGGAGTTGTAGTCCTAAAACAGCTGGAGAGCCGAGTTTGTCTATGCCTGGCTTAGGGGAATGCCTGCAGCTCAGTGGTAGAGCATTTGTTTAACTTGCAGAAGGTCCCAGGTTCAAGCCCTATCATCTCCAGGTAGGTCTGGGAGAGAGCCCTGTTTGAGACCCTGGAGAAATGCTGCTGCTCCATGTAGACAGTGCTGAGCTAGATGGCCAGATGGCCCAACTCAGTACAAGGCACCTTCCTGTGTTCCTGCCTTGTTATGTTAAATTGTAAATGCAACAGAGAGAGAAAGCAAAATACTACAGGTGTAAGGCAGCTCCACTTGCTCCACTAAACCCTTTGATGAATCCGATGCATGTTTACTCAAGAGATAATGCCAATGGGACTTACTCCCAGTTTCAGTCAGGCCATTGGGCTCCTTTGCTTACAGTCCAGCTACTGTGGTGATGCTACAGGAATCTGAACTAGGAGTTGCCAGGATTCAGCTCCAGTACTTTAATTCAATGCCAGGAAGACATCATTGAAGCAACTGTAGAGTACCTTTCAGCTGTACAAGGGTCATTCACTTTACCACTGAGTATGCAGAACTGCCCCCATTCATCTCAGCGCTCCTCAAACACAGAGTTGTCAGGGGATCCATGACCTGAACATCCACCACAGTGCAATAAAGGGTGGGGGGTTTTTTGGAGGGGTGCTGCTTGAGTGCGTAAGCACTCCTGCTTGAATTCTTGCCATGAAGCAGTTCCCCACCTTGATGGTGCTTACACCCTAATTTTCTCCATGACTTGCTACTTGTGTTACCAGATTTCTATATTTTACATAGGTATTCATGGAATTATGATTTTGGGGTTCTTTATCTGCATGCCACAGATATTATTGTGATGGATAAAATTACCCTAGCAAATGCCTACGTCTGAAGAATTTAGCTATAACTCATGAATGTCAATATGATCTATCTCACTTAGGGGAATTAGCAGTGATCATGCAGGCTGATATTGTTAGAATATTTATTTGCACAAATAGCTGTCAGAAAGTAAAAAAAAAAAATGGCTCTGTGGCTTGAAGTGCCAGTATGGAAAAGAATGAGAGTGTATCTAACTAGACTTTCCTGTTAGTGCTAGGATCTCTGATTACACATTGAGACTTCCCCACCCCTCTCCTTCTTCATGCACAGATTGGGGGGAGATACACAGGGGGAGGCAAGGGACACGGGTGGCGCTGTGGGTTAAACCACAGAGCCTAGGACTTGCTGATCAGAAGGTCGGCGGTTCGAATCCCTGTGATGGGGTGAGCTCCTGTTGCTCAGTCCCAGCTCCTGCCAACCTAGCAGTTCGAAAGCACGTCAAAGTGCAAGTAGATAAATAGGTACTGCTATGGCAGGAAGGTAAACGGTGTTTCCGTGCGCTGCTCTGGTTCGCCAGAAGCGACTTAGTCATGCTGGCCACATGACCCAGAAGCTGTCTGCGGACCAACGCCGGCTCCCTCGGCCCATAGAGTGAGATGAGTGCCGCAACCCCAGAGTCGGTTATGACTGGACCTAATGGTCAGGGGTACCTTTACCTTTACCTTACACAGGGGGAGAGGAGGGAAGTCTCACTGTTCACTCAGAAATGCTTGGGCTAATGGGACTGTGACTTAACGCTGCTTTAGATAAAACCCTTAGATCAGGGGTTAGCAACCTTTTTCAGCAGGGGGCCGGTCCACCGTCCCTCAGACCATGTGGTGGGCCGGACTATATTTTGGAGGGGGGGAAATAAAGAAATTCCTATGACCCACAAATAACCCAGAGATGCATTTTAAATAAAAGCACACATTCTACTCATGTACAAACACCAGGCAGGCCCCACAAATAACCCAGAGGTGCATTTTAAATAAAAGAACACATTCTACTGATGTAAAAACACACTGATTCCTGGACCGTCCATGGGCCGGATTGAGGAGGCAATTGGGCCGCATCTGGCCCCTGGGCCTTAGGTTGCCTACCCCTGCCTTAGATGTTACACAGGCTACCAAGCCCATGATTTGTGCACCATACATTTCAACAGTTCCCAGCTGAGATATGCTGTACACAGCACTTTGAGGTGGGCTTTAAAGCCAGCAGACCTGTAGGGACACTTAAAAAATTATATGAGAGGTTAAGATGATCTGCCTCCTGCTGATGGTCTGAAAGGGATAACACTAAACCAACCCCTGGGCCAAACTTACTATTTTCCTTTGGGTTCCTTAGGGCCTTTCTAAATAGCTAAGAATGGCAGACAGTCCTTGTTAGGAAATCACTGTCCTCTGAAAAGTACTCTGAATTTTCCTGGGCAAAACAACAAATAGAGATCAGAGGCAAGGGTACAGGGGTGAGAGGAAAAGGGATCCTAACTAAGTTGGTGAAAAGGGAGGTATGCTTCTGCCACAATTAATGGGGTCATATTCAAGAAGCATGGAGCAGCCTTCTGGGCATGTCCCCAAAGTTGAACAATCTTGAGGATGCAAACGCAGTCTGGTTATATGGGAGGCAATGATCTATGGGTGTTGACCTAACTTGCCAAGGTGATTTTCTTAATGTCCAGGAGGGGCATAGAAGGCTTTACATAACGAAGGAGAAAACAGATACTATCACAGATCAGTATCACTCACAAAATTGTGCCAGAATCACACAGGGGTCTTCACTAAACACATCATGTTTCAGGAGTGATCCTGTGCTGATGGTGACGACTGAGAGTGAATTTCTCAAGAAATGCAAACTAGGGGGCTGCCTTTAATTAAACTGGAACCTGTTTTCTGGATGAGATCCATTGCTCTCAAGGGGCAACCCTTGCAATAAATATAGCACTATTTGCTGTGGGGTTCACTAGGTTAGGCAGACCTGCTCATGTTTTCATTATCTTACTAGAATCAGAGTTGGCTTATACTCGCTTGCACTTCCAGCTCAGAACAAAGCCAATTAACACACCCATAGTCTCGGGACACAGAAAGTTCTAACTAAGCCAAGCTTTACAGTAACACCTGTCCCCATGCCAATGGAGGGAATTGAGACAACAGGCAGGTGACAGCACCACTGAAGTTGAAAGAGGCCCACTGAGCCTCTTCTCCTTTCCTAGAACAAGTGATACTAACTGGCAGTGTTGCTCACTCTGCTGGTAAGGAGAAGAGGACATTATTGGGCTATGTCACAGAAGAGGAATTAATACTTAATGGCATGGCTGGAGTTACTAGCTCCTGAGTGCAACGCTATTACAAAATCTAACAGTATTAACCAGGGGCTCATCCTGCAGAGAGATATACACTGTCAACTGCCAGCAAGACCCTTCTGCTAGCTTCCTCATCCTTGATCTCTATCTGAGTGCACACAAAGTAGCTGGTGGGTGTGCTAACTAACAAAGGGCCCACGTGTTCTTTCCGATAGACCGGCTGCTATTAGGCTTATCTAGTTCAATCTGTGAATATGTGGGTGTTCTATCATCTTCATTTTCATTTATTGTCCTGGTAACTCGGCCTTGATCTTACAGCTGGCTCCTCCGGTTATGATTCATGCTCTGCAGACACCTGGATAAGAACCCAATGTAACCGTCATAACAAACCTTGTTAAATCATTGGCTTAACCCTAGACTTAATGAATACAGAAAATGTGAAATAAATGGCCTTCATTTGATTCTCATTCCTACTTTGCAATAATCTCACATTGCAATAAAAGAAAATGATATTCTTATTCTTATTCTTATGGCTTGTTAGTTGCTTGCTACCCAAAGGTCTGCAAGTAATTTACAACATGTTTAAAAACATATAGATAGATAGATAGATAGATAGATAGATAGATAGTTTATTACGGCCATAGGCCCATATTAAAAACATAAAGATAGCTACATTATATTAAAAAATCATACAGAACACCTCCCATTTATTCAAATATATACAGAAATATATACAGTGGTACCTTTGGTTATGTACTTAATTCGTTCTGGAGGTCCATTCTTAACCTGAAACTGTTCTTAACCTGAAGCACCACTTTAGCTAATGGGGCCTCCCGCCGCTGCCGTGTAATTTGTGTTCTCATCCTGAAGCAAAGTTCTTAAGCCGAGGTATTATTTCTGGGTTAGCAGAGTTTGTAACCTGAAGCGTATGTAACCCGAAGCGTATGTAACCCGAGGTACCACTGTATACACCAAACAGTCACAGGGAGCTTATAGGCAGCCATTGGGCAGCGCACAAATATACTAACCCAAACAACCTAATCCCAGTCCATTAGAAGCCTGAGGGAAAAGCTAAACCTTTACCTGATGCTGAAAACATGTCAGTGTAGAAACCAGACGGCCCTTGCTATGGAGAGCATTCCAAAAATAGGGAGCGACATCTTGAAAGGCCCTCTTTCTTGCCACTACCCTCTGAGCCTCCCTTCTTAAGGGGAGACCCAGAGAAGAGCCTCAGAAGAAGATCTAAGAGTCCAGGTAGACAGGTGTTCTAGAAGATATTGGGGTGCTGAACCATAAATAGCTTGATAAGTCAAAACCATCACTTTGAATTGGGCTCAGAAGCATACAGGCAGGCAGTGTAGTTGTAACAGATCAGGTAGCAAATGGGGTGAGGGACCTCTTTCTATGAGACCCTAGAGAGCAGCTGCCAGTCAGAGTAGAGAAGACAGTATTGGAGATGATGAAGGAAATAATCAGACCTGAGGTAAAGGAGAGGCTCCTGTTTTCTTAAGTGATTTGTCTCTTCAGCCATGATGACTGATTAAACAAAAATAGTGAGTGAAGCTCCATCTGTGGGTATACAATTAATTTCCACACATACAACCTCCAGCTTTGAATTTTGTCCTCAGAACACAGTGTCTTTGATTAGAAGAGCCTAGAAAATGTGTGAAAACTCCTCATTTGTCAGCTGCTGAAACGAAGTCCCTGGAAGAAATCATTTTCCCATTTCACCACTTTCCTTGCCACATTCTTGCTCTTTGGTGAAAGAGAGAATGGGGCACCTTGGTCTTTAGAGCTTCCTGAACATAAATCTCAAGTGTCCTTGGGTGTCACAAGTCCCGTCATTTATGTTTTAAAGATGTTCCTCATTCCCTTTGAAAAACGTTTGCTTCTCAGCCTGTGATGATGTTCTTTTGGATTTCTGTGCCGTGGTGTCTGATGCATCCAGATACTATTATGGTACTCATTAAACTAACAGTTAAGATGGTCTTGCTCAGCTGCTTTATCCACTTAAATGCCCCAGAATCATCATTCTTCAAAAGTTCTACCTTCTGCTCAAAACTTCCAGAAATATCCGTTGTAATATCCACCAGGTATTATTACTTCACATCCCCTGAATTCAATAGAATAAATACTGAAGAAAGAGTAATTCAATGAGTTTCTCATCATGTTAATCCTGCCATTTAATTGTTTGACCAATATAAACATAACGTAAGAACGTAAGGCCAGCCTGCTGGACAATGGCTCATGTCATGGACTGGCTAGATGCAAAGGTGTGATGGCCTGGGATTCGGACTCGGATGCTGAACCTGAGGGATCCCAGCCTGCAAAGGATTCCCTGCCTCCAGAACCAGCTGAGCTGGGGCTGGGGCATGAGCCTAAGGGTCCTCACCTGTGCTGGATCCTCAGGTGCAGGCATCAGCTGAGTCTGCTCTGGCTCCTGAGGTGATGGAGAACCCGTTGCCTGCAGGTGCTCCACTCTCAGCCCCGTCAGAGGAAGCTGAGGTTGCCTCTGGGTCCGGTAACCCTCCAGCCTCTCCTGAGCTGCAGAGGCTCAGGGCACAGAGGCGGGGAACTAAGTTCCCACAGGAGGAGTGCTCACCTCCAGGCCAGGAGAGGCGAGTCACCAGAGGATCGAGGCCGCCCTATGCCTCGGGACAGATAAAAGCCAGCCAGACCCAGTGCTCATCTCGTCTACTGTAATATTTTCATAGAGGCCGACCAGATGCCTGAAGGAAGTCCCAAGTTGTAGGAGCAACATTGTTGGTTGCTAGTTCTTGCCTGAACTATGTCTTGCTTTCCTGCCTGATCTCCTGACCCACCCTGGCTCCCTGCTTGCAAGCCTGTTCCTGACTCCCTGCCCTACACCCAGCTTCAGCTACTATGGACTGCCTCCACATTGCACCTTTGACCATGGACCAGACTTGGACCTTGCCTCTTGGGTAACCCACGGGACCAGCACAAAGCAGGAGGCAGCAGCTGGTGAACCCCCAAGGGAAGAAGTCTCAGAGCCCAGGAGATTGGTGGTGGGATGACGGTGAGCGATCAGAGGGAGGAGGAGGAGCAGACTGGGAGGAGAAGGTGTTGGAAGCTGAAGAGATAACAGGGTTTAGTAAGCAGGAGGAGGCTGAGGAAGAGAGCGGTCTAGATCCAGAGGATGCTAGAGAGGAGGGGAGCCAGGAGACAGAGATGAGGCAGACTGCTGAAGAAGCCAGGGCGTTTCCCTCTCCTGCTGCAACCAGCTCCCCTCCCTCCTGTTCTCCCAGAAAACACAGAGAAATGAAGAAGGTGGAGCAGAGAAAAACAAGATGAAGGAGCCTCTGGCTGCTGAGGAAGGACCTGGGGGAGGAGTCTTAGAGAGCATTGGGAAGTACCTTCAGTACTCACAACTGCTTCATTGGGAAGAGTTGCTGTGATCACTAGGCCTGCTGTTGTTTTTGTTTCTTTGAATAAAGAGTTAACTTTATTGACACCAGGTGTTGCTGACCTAACCCTGACTCTGGCTCCTGACAGCTCATCTCGTCTACTGTAATATTTTCATAGAGGCCGACCAGAAGCCTGAAGGAAGCCTGCAAGCTGGACATAAGAATAACGGCAGTCTGCCCACCTGTGATTCCCATCAACAGGTATTCAGAGGCATTATCCCATTGACAGTGGAGGCAGAATATACCCATCATGGCTCATAGCCATTGATAGTCTTATTCTCTATGGATTTTTTCTAATCTACTTTTAAAGCCATTGAAAATTAGATGGGAATCATAGGTGGGCAGAAGCGCTGTTGTTCTTTGGAGCAGATTTGTGGGTGGCACAGGGCACACGTGGGAAGAGGAAAGTGGTCATTGTTTACTTATTTAGATGAATAGCACCCAAACCGATTAGTTGGGATGGGGGGGGGAATTGGCAAGCATTCTTTGTTAGGGTCACCAAACTATTTGGGCCTAGGGTTACATTGGCAAACTGTAGAAACTGTTGTGGGCACCACACCCACACACACCACAACCAAGCACACACCACAACCCGCTCTATTGGCTACAGAACACTCTTCCAGGCCTAATTTCAGTGTGCAGAGAGAGCCCTCTGCCTTGTGTGTTGCTGTTTAATTGTTTAGTCGTGTCCAACTCTTCGTAACCCCATGGATCAGAGCACACCAGGCTTCCTGTCTTGTGTAATACCTCCATTTATAAGTACTTGTGTGAACCCTCTCAAAAGCAAATCCATTATGAGTCAAAAGACTGGGGGCCAACGTGAATGAAGGAGAGGGGCATAGTGAGCAAATTATTCTAGTTTATATTTGCTTGCAAATATATATTCTGATTCATATTTCCCCCCTTTGGGATGATTTACAAATTAGGTTTCAGATATTTGGGGGGGGTATGCAGAAAGAAGGTGTAAAAGTGCAGAACTGAGCAAGTTCCTACTTAATTCTTTTCCCCTTCAAATGTATCATTAAGTATGCACTAAGGTTTTTTTTGTTGAAATATATATATCCTTTGAAGTCAAAATTCAAAAGCAAACTAGAGATAGTTTGAAATTCTAAATAATAACAGTAATAATTCTGATAATCCTGTGCCAAACTAATAATTTTTTGCTCATTCCAAAAAGTGTGGTCTTTAACATCATTTTTGAAAAAGCATCACTTTGTTGCATGGCAATAACAGGCCATAAGATCCGGTTCTTTGGGGATTATTATGTCTAGAACCTCCCACGGAGCTGCACATTATGTCGCCTATTCAGGGTCAAAGGAAGACGTAATGAAAGGAAATAATCTTCCCTGTTGCAGCTGCCCTGTGGTATCTACATACATAATCAAGCACACAGAGCCTTGGCATTTAAATAAATGTCAGCATTAGATTATCAGACAAGGTGAGACAGGGTTTTCCTGGAACTCACTTTGAACACCTCTTTTGTTCTCTTATAATGGCAATGGCACCTAGTGCCGGAACTGTGCTCCAGTGAGTTCCAGTTGAAAAAAGGCCCTGCCTTTACCGCAACCAATATTGTCCTTCTGTTTGGGATTTTCCTAACACATCAGCAACTGGATTTTTAGACAAAGCCCTTGCCTTCCTCTTGTTTCATCCAATATCCTTCTTGCATAGACAAAGCCTGCTACAGTGGTACCTCTGGTTACGAACTTAATTCATTCTGGAGGTCCGTTCTTAACCTGAAGCCATTCTTTACCTGTGGTACCACTTTAGCTAATGGGGCCTCATGCTGCCGCCGAACTACTTCTGTTCTCATCCTGAGGTAAAGTTCTTAACCCAAGGTACTACTTCCAGGTTAGCGGAGTCTGTAACCTGAAGTGGTTTTAACCCAAGGTGTTTGTAACCTGAGGTACCACTGTATAAAGAACTTGCAAGGTGATTTAAGCCAGTGTTTGCCTCTCAATACTATGTAACAGTGTCATTCCAGCAGTGTGATTGGTTAATATCTCTCTCTCTTTCTCTCTTTATATGTCTGTGTGTGTTACAATATTATTCCAATAATAGCCCCATTATAACAATCCATATCCAATTAATACAAATTAATCAAATACCAGATTATACATTTTAGTTAAAGTGGCCCCCTGTGTGCTAGATTTGATGGCTTCCTAAAAAAGTTCTGCGTTCCAAAATCTAATTAATTTCAGTTACGTTCCAGTTAAAATTATAATCCTTTATAGGGCAGCTGAAATCTTGATGATTTCTATTTGTGTTGTTACATTAGGTAATTTATAAAACTTCAAGTAAGGAACTCGAACTGTTGTTCTTTTCTGTGTGTGGCAATTATTTTGTCCATGATGTCTCTTGCTGTCCACGTATGATGTTGTGTCTTTCTTTCCTCTGATTGTTGCTGTTATTCAAAGAATGAGTTTCCCCCACCATTCTTTGTTTATTTCCATCTATCTCTCCCTGCAATGTTGAAGGGGGTTACATTTCTGGCGCACCAGAAACGGAAGCCCTATAAAACTGTTTTAGTGTAACCTGCCCTCAGACCTGCTGCTGAAAAGCAGGTAGTAACTTTGTGGGGGGTGGGGATCCTTTAGGTAGATTTTCACAGCTATCAAAAATCCAGCAGCAGGCTGGCATGTCTTATTCTTACATCAGTCTACACATGGGAGCTGCACCAATCCCTGACAGAAACAAGAAGACACTATACAAGGGTGCTGTGGAAAGGAAGTTTTATTTTTAAGAATTGCCGGAGGGGTTTCAAGCTTCACATCTCTTTTCTAAGGGGCATTTTCTATTTTCAGCTCTTTTGAGGAAACTAGGCTCTCTTTCCTCACTTACGTACTGGCTGTGTTCACGCCATCTTTCCCAGCTTTCTAAACCAGTATCCTGGCTTCTTATCCTAGCTTGTTAACTGATATTGAGCCAGAGTTTGAGGTTCAAATTTAAAAGGGAACTTTGGTTCAATGCAAGCCAGCAATGAAGTGCCTGAGCCAGGAAATGTGCAGTGACATCATGAGGAAGAAAGTGTAAAGTGATGGCAGTGTGTCACGTGACAGTGTCCTTTAGTGCTCACTTCCGGAAACAAGAGTTGCAACTTGGGCAGTGTGCTGCTCCATTGGCGTAGTCAAAGTCCGGTCCTGGGTCACTAGCCTGGAAACAGTTCACAAGGAGCGGGGCGAGGTCCAAAGCAGGAAGCCGGGCGGGGACAGGAACACTGGAGGGTCAGGTCTGGGTCCAGGCAGGAGCAGGTACTCAACAACAACGTTGCTCCCACAACCTGGGACCGGGCTGACTGGCCTTTATCTTCTCTGAGGCCAGGGGCGGTCCCGGCCCCCAGGAGACCCGCCTCTCCTGGCCTTAAGGCGAGCACTCCTCCTGGGAGAAACAAGTTTCCTTCGCTTCTCTGCCCTGAGCCTCTGCAGTTCAGGAGAGGCTGAAGGGTTACTGGGCCCAGGGGGAGTCTCACCTGTAGGCACTGAGTCCTCAACCACCTCTGGAGCCAGAGTGGATTCACCTGGTGCCTGCTCCTGAGGATCCGGCACAGGTTCAGGCGCCTCAGACTCAAGGCCCTGCCCCAGTTCAGCCAGCCCTGGAGGCGGGGTCTCCTGTGCAGGCTGGGATTCCTCCGGTTCACCCTCTGAATCTGATTCCCAGGCCATCACAGGCAGCAACACAGTGCTGTGACTCAGCCTGCATACACCTTACCCTTTACTCTCCATTCAGTGCGCTCCCACTGATAGTTTTTGAAGATGCAGCCCCACCACGTTAGCCACAAACCATATCGCTCCTGTAGTTCCTTGAGAAAGACTGCTGTTCGCTGTGTCGTTTCTCAAAGCAGCTCCAAATCCGACTTGAAAATATTTGCCACATTCCCTCTGCAGGTGAGCCTGGTGTGCACATTTGAAAGAGCCATTGTGCATGGCCAGATGATAGCTTTGTTAATAGGAGTGTTGTGGGAGTTGCAAGAGCAGGTTGGACTATGACCTGAGACACCAGGGTTTGAATTCCCTCTCAGCCATGAAACTCAATGGGTGACCTTGGGCTAGTCAACATCTCTTAGCCTAACCTATCTCATGGGGTTGCTGTGAGGATGAAATGGGGTGGGGAAAGAACCATGTACACCACCTTGAGCTCCTTGGAAGATAAAAGTGGTATATAAATGTATTAAATAAATAAAATAATGCATGTTGGGTGAATACAACTGCCTTCTGGCGGTTCCCTCACTGCGAGAAGCCAAGTTACAGGGAACCAGGCAGAGAGCCTTCTCGGTAGTGGCACCCACCCTGTGGAATGCCCTCCCACCAGATGTCAAAGAGAACAACAACTACCATACTTTTAGAAGACATCTGAAGGCAGCCCTGTTTAGGGAAACTTTTAATGTTTAACAGACCACTGTATTTTAATACTTTGTTGGAAGCCACCCACGGTGGCTGGGGAAACCCAGCCAGATGGGCGGGGTATAAATAATAAATTATTATTATATTATTCTTTTTGATCATTCCTGGCAAACCATAGTTTGTTTCATTCTGGCTTGTCATTATATGCAAACCAGGCTAGTTTTGGTGAACAGTGAAACCTTCCGGAATGAAATCTTCCCAGCAATTGAGTGCCAGTACCAACAATCATGGGAGTGAATGAGTAGAATGCTTTGCAGTAGCGTGCTGAAGGAAGGTTGTAGTCAAAAACAGCTCTGAGGCTGCTGAAATGGGGTTTGACATAATGAGGACACTAGCAATGTCCTGGATGTCACAAATGATGCTATAAAAAGCAGTGTGGGCCCAAGGTGAGAGGTCTGGTCAAGAAGAGGAGGAACTGCAAGACAGCAAATATATCTGTGCACATGAGAACTCAGTCCGGCCTACAAACCCATGGGCAGCAGGTTTGTCAGCTCTCGTACAACATAGAACTGCACCCTCATGCCACCCAGTGTGGAATTTGGTTCAAAATGTGCAGTTCCCTTCCAGTGGAATGGACTTACAAAACAGCTGTCAGAACCCTAAAATTCCTGCCGTTTTCAGTCAATTCCGCAGTATGTTCATCCATCTAGAAAGAGCTCTAGTGTTTAACAGAGCCAAACTACTGTGTTTGGAGCTTTCATTGTAATTTTCTACTCAACATGTTTTGCAAAACATAAAACTCGGTTTTGGGGGCTCCAAATGTAGCACTTTAGCATAACTGGTAGTTTTATCCTCAGCCCCATGACATAAGTATTCTGTATTCTCACAGCATCCTTATTCCTGAAATACTCTTTTTGCCCTGAACTGCTTCCTGCAATCTTCATACTAGTGCAGACTAGCGCAGACTCAGAAGGATCCTGTCCTGACGATGCCATAAAGGCATTTATACACCATTCTGTTGAAGTTATTGTGCAATTTTATGAAACCATGATGGTGTGTGTCTGAACGCAAAAGGAGGGAGAGATTCTGACAGTGTATATTAAGATTACAAAGTCCATGGTGTTGTGTGACTGTGAGAGAAGTGCACGTTCATTATTTGTTTTTATTTAAGAATTGATAAACTATGTAATGGAAAATATTTCAAGTGGCGAAGAGTGTATGAAAATATGTAAGAGAATACCAATCATAAAACAAAATTAAGAGCGTAATAAAAATCCTTCATTGTAAATTGCATGGACCACAAACTAAAAACAGCTCATTAAAATAGCTGTGCTGATAACTCCAGAACTGCAACAAACAGGTGGATTTCCCATGGGAATCTGCTGCCTAGGGCTAGGAAAGAGATTTGATAATAAAACCCTTCTTGAGGGTTTCACACATCTCTAGTCATAGATGCTGCTGGGATTTCTCAGTTCCTCCGTCAATTAAATCTGTTAAGACTAGTTCTGAAGGAAGTACCTAGTGTACAAGATGAGATTTTGTTCATTTCTATACCAGCCAATAATAGTTAGGGTGGAATAGGGTTCTCTCCCTCTCATCTTGAAGTAAATAATCCAGGAGCTAGAGAAGATGGGGGGGGGAGAGAAACTTTTACAGTGGTACCGCGGTTTTCAAACGTAATCTGTTCCGGAAGACCGTTCGAGTTATGAAACGTTTGAAAACCGAAAACTCGATAGCCAACAGCTAGGCCTCAGGATCTCGCAATCAGCAGAAGCATGTTCGACTTCCAAGGCGTGTTTGAAAACCGATGCATTTACATCCAGGTTTATGGCATTCAAAAACCAAAATGTTTGTCAATGGAGATGTTCAAAAACCGAGGTACCGCTGTATTTCATTTTGCCAGCAAACAAACATGCATCTTTATTGTTGGCTTGGTAGTGAACACAACTGAAACTTAAAAGCAGACCAAAGGAAAAGCCAAAGGGTAGAGCCTCGATAGTTTCAATATTTGACTCCTCAAGGGTCCACAAAGGACGAAGTTTAGGGCCATTTAGATAATTAAAGGGTGAATGTGATCATGAAATATCCACCCTGAGTCGGGGGAACTCTTTAGTGAGCGAACTTGAGTCCTACTGCATTTTTGGCAAGAATTCCAGCACCTTGTGCCGTAATTTTGAAACTACCATTGTTTCTGTTCTTAAAACAAACTGTCATTCTTTAAATGGTGATTGTCATTTTCATGTCACAAATGAAAAAGTCAATTTGAAAAATAAAATAAAACAACCCACTATATGGGGGTGAAGTTTGCTCTGGGGGAACAATACACCCACTGGCACACACACACACACACACACCCTTGTTACAAGGCTAAGTCACATTCAAAGAAACCAGAGAAAACTCAAACAATCTGGTGCATTCAAAACAACCTTTAACACATTAATCAATGCAGTAAACGTAAATATCTTTTCCTCTGATGGTTACTATATAAATCTCCCATCTAATGAGAAACAGCAGACATCTCTGTGCAGTGAAAGCATTCAGAAATAGCTTTGTGTATGAAAAAAAAATTGTTCTAATGAATTTGCTTTGCATAGGTCACTGATGCAGATCTTCATGAAAAGCACAGAACTGCATTAATCTTTCTTATATCGCTTTGTAAACACGAGGAGGAGGAGGTTTTATTCATATCCGCAACTTAGCTAACTGAGCTGCATTTGGAGAGGAGAGAAATTACTCATGATCTTCCAGTATCCTGTGCTGCTAGCCAAATGTAGAATCCATGCTGTCATGTTCAAGTCTGAAGTCAACGTGTGATAATGAAAATATAGCATCTGGACAAATTTGCAGCATGACCAGTCCTTGAAGAAAGATATGAGCTTTGGAGTGTGGAAGTTGTCATGGTTTGCATTTTTGAGTACAGGTGTAGAGAACTTTTCTAGTGCAGCTGTTGCACTGGATTCCTCTGTTGTGATTCGAGGACCCGATCCCCGCTTGGGGAATGAAGACACGTGGACACAGTATATTAGGTTAATGGGCAAGAAAAGGCCACAACTTTATTGATTACAGCATGTGAGAAGGTATTGGCTTAGGCATTGGACCACAGAAAATTTGACTCCACCCACTCGGAGAGGGGTGAGTCTGATGAGGGGTTAATCACCAGTAGGGGGAGCCTGTTGATGCAAATACAACTATAAGCTCTCCCCTGATGTCACCGAGGGTCGTGCCATGGCCCCCCGCCACACGGGCATCGGACAGGATCCACGACTGCCGGACTCCTTTAGCGGAATACCCAAAATTGCCGGGGAAGGCGATGGCCACACCTTGCCCTTCCATACACCAACCACACATTCCAATGCCTAACTGCCACCCGAGCCCAAGAGGCTCACCGGCAACAACCTCACAGCTGCAACCAATCCCTAAGACTACTAATGATGTCGGCCAACCATATGCCATTTCCGCAATCTGAAAGATGAACACCATCATCCCGGACGATCAGGAGCGCAATGGCAGGGAGAGCTGGCGCAGCCGCATTTGAGTGGCCAAAACCACGCCCCATGGTGCCACCCGATTGGGTGGCCAACTGGGAGGCGTGGCGCGCCAGCGATGACGAGGGGCAGGGGGCAGAACGCCCCCTGCGAGATGTGGGAATCATCTCCCGCTCACAATCCTTCCCCTCCAGAAGGAGGAGAGGCTTTGCACAACATTCAAACACGCAGGTCTACTAGCACAAGAGCCCTTGTACTTGCAGACAGCAAACATTGCATGCAGGCCAGTCAGATTATGTGCAGATGTGTAGCGAAGCTTATTATATGGGTTGCAACTTGCAGTATGCAGACCACCTGAACCCCTAGTTAAGTAAAACAATCCTTGGACAAGAATGTGTTCTCACTTTCCTAAAATACTGTTTTGCATTGTTGGCTAAAATATTCCACCTCTAATGACTAGACCTTTGTATTCTTTCACAGGCAACCAACATGCAGTGCTGATCAAAGGTGGATTGCGTAGTTTGCCTGGAATTGGGAGCCTGTGGATTTTGGACTTCTGTTTTCAGAACAAAAGGAGTTCCATATTCCAGAGTCTGAGCTTTGCTTCTATCTAGGTCCTCTCAGATGACGTCTGAGCCATTAAATATTCACTAATGCTTTCAAGGCTGGGATGGGTGTCAGATCTAGAATTTGGGAGGGGAAATCTTTTTAATGTTGCTAATTTCTATCGCACCTTTTCATGTTATTTGTAGCACCTCAAGCTAGGATATTAATAGCACCTAGAAAGCAATGTTTCCATTTGTAAAGCAGAGCCAGAGAGAGAAAATAAGCAGGTCTATTCTCGGCCGCACCCACCCTGCCTTGTAGACACCATTATGGTGAAAAGGAGACATAAAGAGGTCATATGATTCGTGCTCAAGGCTGCATGGTGAATCCCAGGATTACAGTTCAAAAACATGTGGCTTTTTAGCCTGATTTGTAGACAGCGCAATGAGAACTGCTTGACTCCTTATACTCTTTGACACCAAATCATGATACATTTATGAGCACTGGGCCTTAATACTGAGTGAAGTGAGGCCACTTGTAAGTGAATAATATTACCATTTGGCTTTTGTCAGTTAACTTGCCTCATGCACAAATGGGGGCCCCTTCCCATAAATCCTTTTCACTGTGCTTTCATGATGATTGGTGCTCGTGGTGCTATTGGGGTGGTCACTCACAATCCTGCTTTCAATAATGTGGCATCAGCATACATTTTGGGGCAGTTATACCACTTCATTTTCATATCCCATCACTTCCCATAATTCAAATATTCTGGTTTATTCCGCCCACCCCCACGCGCTTTTGTTGCTCTATAACTGCTCCAGATGTGATAATGTGGCAAAGCGTGTTCTCCATCACGGAGAGCACGTGTTGCGGTTGGGGATTCCAAGACACCTTGCTGTTTCTGGACAGATGGTTTGGCCAATTTGTAAGCGGGGCGGGCTGTTACTGGGGAAAATTAGTTGTTGCCATTTAGTGATTGACAGCCCTATTTGTTAAATACAAGGCACGCAGCAACGGACGTCCTCTTTCGCTGCGTGCTTCGGATCACCCGCCCTCCCTTCCCTAATGTTAGGCTGTTTGCTTGACCTTGTTATTGCCTGTCATGGGGTCGTCTGCTTTGGGGCAGGGGCCCGGTAGGAATTTTGCCATTTGGCTGATCAGTGTGTGCCACTTGGTTTTTGCCTACTGCGTAGCAAATCGTCATACAGTGGTGCCCTGCAAGACGAACGCCTCGCAAGACGGAAAACCCGCTAGACGAAAGGGTTTTCCGTTTTGGAGGCGCTTCGCAAAACGAATTTCCCTATGGGCTTCCTTCGCAAGACGAAAGCCCATAGGGAAATCTCCGGGACAGCGGGGAAGCGCAGCGCATCTTCCCCACTGTCCTCGGACCTCCTCCGAAGGCTGGCGGTGGGGAGAAAAGCCCTTCTCCCCCAGCCAGCCTTCGGAAGGCTGCTCCGAAGGCTGGCGGTGGGGCAGAAAGCCCTTCTCCCCGCGCCAGCCTTCTGATGGCTGTCCTGAAGACTTGCGGTGGGAGGAGGGTTTTCCTTCCCACCGCCAACATTCAGAATGCTGTTCTGAATGTTGGCGGTGGGGAGGAAAAACCCTCCTCCCACCGCAAGCCCCAGGAACAGAGGAGAAGCGCTGCGCCCCTTCCCCTCTGTTCCCGTACCTGTCCTGAAGGCTTGCGGTGGGGAGAAAAGCCCTTCTCCGCACCGCCAGCCTGGCAAGCGGTTTCCATAGGAACGCATTAATTGATTTTCAAAGCATTCCTATGGGAAACCGTGCTTCGCAAGACGAAAAACTCGCAAGAAGAAAAAACTTGTGGAACGAATTAATTTCGTCTTGCGAGGCACCACTGTAACTTGTAAGGTTTGCGGTTAGGCATTGGTCTGGAATTGGTTGCTGGAGGGGTATGGACTCGGCTGTGCCTGCCCCTCCAAAATGCTGCTGCTGCTGAAGGGTTTTACCATTAAAGGAACCCAGGGGCTCCCCCATGCTTTTGTCCAAAACCCCCTGGCAAGGGGCTAGGGCCATGCAAGCCCCTGGGAGCATGCTGGGGAGAGGTGAGGCATGGTTCCCAGTCCCGTCTCTCTCCCCAGGTGACTTACCCTTCCTGACTTTGCGGGGGGTGCGAATGTCAGAGCTGTCCCCGTGCGGGGGCAGTTAGTGCTACCAATGCCTAAGCAACCACTCACATTGCTGTATTTGAATAAAGTTGTGGCCAAAAGTATGCCAAAAAAATTAAACAAAAATTAAGTGTCAATTGTGTTTTCCTTTGGGGTGTATTGGGGACCTCGACACACAACATTGGGGAAACATTGCAGAACAAACTAAAGCAGGAAAAAAATCCACCACTAGCTCACTCCAGTGGTACCTTGGGTTACAAATGCTTCGGGTTACAGACACTTCAGGTTACAGACTCCGCTAACGCGGAAGTAATACCTTGGGTTAAGAACTTTACCTCAGGATGAGAACATAAATCGTGCAGCAGCGGTGCAGTGGCAGCAGGAGGCCCCATTAGCTAAAGTGGTGCTTCAGGTTAAGAACTGTTTCAGGTTAAGAATGGACCTCCAGAACAAATTAAGTTCTTAACCAGAGGTACCACTGTATTATTCTGTCAACAACATGTTGCAGAATATATCAGCAATAAAATCCCAGTTTGGGGGGGGGGGTGTCTTTGGTAACATTGGGGGCTGGGGAGGGAAATAGGCTGATTATAGGGAAAAACCCAGGTGACACCAGTTCTGGTTTCTGATCCCTGTAGCTGAGTCAGATTGAATGCTTCACCCTCCTTTCCCCATTCTCAGGGCCTTCCTAATGAACAAAAGAACAAAGACTTCTTTAGGTGGTATTCACCTGAACTAAGTTTTACTCAAAGAAAGCCCATTGGAATTAATGAACCTAACGTAATGTCCATTAATTTCAGTGTGCCTCCTCTGAGTGGGCCAATACATTTGCATTTGCATTGCATAAGACTGCTCCCTCCCCATCTTGCCCTTCTCCCTCTCCTTCCTAGTGCCCTCACCCCACCATGCCATCCACTACTACTGAGTAAAATAACAAAATAAAGTAGAATACCAATAACAGGGTCCCACACAGTTATTGTTTGCAAAGGGTAATGTAGTTCTGCTACATTTTGAACAAAGATCCCGAGGGAACCACTGAGTACGTGTTTTTACAACACTAATGAGGAGGAAGACAGTGTGAGGTGAGAACGTGTCTGTTTTGCTCCCTAGATTACTACTAGCAGACTGAATCTATCAGATAAATAATGGCAGAAGGAGATGCTGCACAGATGTGATAAATAGGTGCTGGTCACCTTTGCCAGCAAAAGGGGGAGGAGAGACGTATTATAAAAGTAAGAATTTAAAAAACGAAATGCAGCGCTGTAACAATCTCGTAAAGTGACTAAAGGTGGTGAAATCATTGTTAATAATAGACTAGAAGGTGTAAAATGATGCGAGGTCAAAATGCAGAAATGCCGCAAGCATTAGCTGGTGTCAACACAGAAAAGAGTAAGAGCGCTTCAAGCTTTAAAACTGCAGTTAATGCTTTGGCGTGGCAGCCCCAACTTTGTAGAACAGGGGTAGGAAACCTAAGGCCCATGGGCCACAAGCAGCCCACGGGGGTCATTTAACCAGCCCCCAAGCCGCCCACTCGGCGAGTCCCTGCGTGCTGCGCTAAACCATCACAGCACGGCACAGGGATTCGCTTCCGCGGTGCTGGAAATAGCATCTGCTATAGGATCTCCGCTGGAGTGAACCGGCCCAGGCGAGGTAAAGCTTGCCGACCCCTGTTGTAGAACTTCCTGCCATGGACCCTCTGCATATGCCCAACCTATGAAGTGCCACACACAGCTGCAACCTTAGGTAGGACTGCCACCCCCCTGCTTATAGTCCTCTATGGACATGGAGTTTCAGGGATAGCCTCAGATTTTCAGATATCTTTGTTGTAATATGAGTGCTCAGCAGCTGCGAAATAGCAACCCATAGTTTACATCATGTGATTCTTATGGGATTGAGCGTGAGACCGGATGTTCAACGCTCTTCTCAGGGATGTGTTCTCAGTGTAACTTGAGACCTTCCTGTTGTTGTTGCAAAGGGGGAGTCAGTGAGATGTTCAGAGGTTTCTGAGAGAGCAGACATGCTTTGTGCAAGCTCTTGTACAGTGTACAGTCCAGGAATAAAGTAGAATGAAACAAACTACTTTTCAGACTGTTTTCTTTCTCCTGCTGGCATGCAAGGGGGAAGGGAGTGTGCATCTCTCAAGAGGGAGGTGTCACTTATTGAAGATCTCCCTGGTCTGACCGAAGACCAGCCAGGGAAGATCACCAGCAACAGACCCCAGTGCCTGGAAAGAGGAGTCAGCCTTTCCCGAGGGGGCCGGTTTCCAACAATCTTATCTAAAGGTAAAGGTTGTTTTTGTTGTTTAGTCGTGTCTGATTCTTCGTGACCCCATGGACGCCAGGCACTCCTGTCTTCCACTGCCTCCCACAGTTTGGCCAGACTCATGTTTGTAGCTTCGAGAACACTGTCCAACCATCTCGTCCTCTGTCGTCCCCTTCTTCTTGTGCCCTCCATCTTTCCCAAAATCAGGGTCTTTTCCAGGGAGTCCTCTCTTCTCATGAGGTGGCCAAAGTATTGGAGCCTCAGCTTCACAATCTGTCCTTCCAGTGAGCACTCAGGGCTGATTTCCTTCAGAATGGAGAGGTTTGATCTTCTTGCAGTCCATGGGACTCTCAAGAGTCTCCTCCAGCACCATAATTCAAAAGCATCAATTCTTCGGTGATCAGCCTTCTTTATGGTCCAGCTCTCACTTCCATACATCACTACTGGGAAAACCATGGCTTTAATTATATGGACCTTTGTTGGCAAGGTGATGTCTCTGCTTTTTAAGATGCTGTCTAGGTTTGCCATCGCCTTTCTCCCAAGGAGCAAGCGTCTTTTAATTTCGTGACTGCTGTCACCATCTGCAGTGATCATGGAGCCCAAGAAAGTAAAATCTCTCACTGCCTCCATTTCTTCCCCTTCTATTTGCCAGGAGGTGATGGGCCCAGTGGCCATGATCTTCGTTTTTTTGATGTTGAGCTTCAGACCATATTTTGCGCTCTCCTCTTTCACCCTCATTAAAAGGTTCTTTAATTCCTCCTCACTTTCTGCCATCAAGGTTGTGTCATCTGCATATCTGAGGTTGTTGATATTTCTTCCGGCAATCTTAATCTTGGGATTCATCCAGCCCAGCCTTTCACATGAAGGTAAAGGGACCCCTGACCATTAGGTCCAGTCACGGACGACTCTGGGGTTGCGGCGCTCATCTTGCTTTATTGGCCGAGGGAGCCGGCGTACAGCTTCCGGGTCATGTGGCCAGCATGACTAAGCCACTTCTGGTGAACCAGAGCAGTGCACGGAAACGCCATTTACCTTCCCACCGAAGCAGTACCTATTTATCTACTTGCACTTTGATGTCCTTTCAAACTGCTAAGTGGGCAGGAGCAGGGACCGAGCAATGGGAGCTCACCCCGTTGCGGGGATTCGAACCACCAACATTCTGATCAGCAAGTCCTAGGCTCTGTGGTTTAACCCACAGCGCCACCCATGTCCCACCCGCGTTCTTATCCTAGGAACTAGGAAACTGGGAGGCGGGTACTGAACCCTCATGTCTCCTTGTTCTCCTGGTAGAAACATGTCCTGATAAACTGGCCCTATTGTCTGAGAAGGTGGCCTTCTTCATTGTTTTCATCTGCATTGTTTTCTCCCTGAGCACCCCACCGTTCTCACCTTTGGCGATATGGGTGCCTTTCACTGCCTCAATGTCAGCTGAGATTTGCTCTTCTACCACTGATCCCAATTCCACCTCAGCCTTCAACATGATTCAAAGGATCTCTTTGTACTACTTCCAGTATCTTTCTTGAAGCAAGGACTGTTTGAAGTTGGCGCGAGGAGGGGATCGCATATTGCAAAGGTCTGAAATAGGGCATCTTAGCTGATTTGTCTGAGTTGTTTAATTTTGTGTTTGTGCTTTGTGTTTTTTAATTACTTCATGTTGCTTCTGAGAGCTTCATGTTGCTTCGGATGGCATTGCTGCCTTGAAAGGTGGCATAAAAATATCAAAATCAAATAGATGATGCACAATACTTTGGTCAAATTGCTGTTGCATTATGCTAAATCAGACTGTTTGTCCATCTAATTTAGAACTATCTACACTGACTGGCAACGAGTCTCCAGGCCTCCAACTGGTGCGTTTCTCATCTCCTGCTACCAGAGATACCAGGGTTTGGAGCTGGATACATGAAAACTGATATTTCTGGGCCCTTGTGGCCACTGAACTGCATTGTCCAGTTTTTCCTGTGGTTGTGTGAATGCTCATTCACACATTCTAGTCAACACTTGATTCAGCAATCAAGTGATGCTTAGGCATGTGTGAACCATCCATAAATTGCAACCTTCCCTTCGAGAACCACTAACTTGCCCACATCCTTCACACATTTACCCTTGTCGCAAATGGAAATCTTTCTCCTTCACTGATCAGGGTTTCGGCTGCTGCTTCATGTTTCCATTTCAAGCAGTTTGAAAAACTTCACAGATGATGTGGCAAGTGCACACACAAATTGCCCTGTTCCTACACTGTGTTCTTTGCTCTTGGGCTGAGAGAAACGTGCTTTGCAGCAGGGACGTGTGTGCCAGCTTTGGCAATCTGTACAGCTCCCGCCTGCCTGCCTGCTCTTCTCCATTCTAATTTTTTAGACTTCCATTTAAAACAGAAAGAAAAGAAAAACAGCACAACAGTGTAAAATATTTGCTCCCTTAATGTGTGCATCAGATTCCATTGATTTTCCATACCAGCATTTTCTCCCTTTTGTGAATTATTGTGGCATAGGAACCAGAGGAATTCACTGACTCCTTTTCCTTGAAATTGCATTTTGCCTTCGTACAGAGCATTTCTTAATTTGGCAATGATATTAACATTCGCTGCTTGAACTAATTTCTATTAAGCTACCAGCTCATTTTAATAGCACAGTGGGACAGTATGTTGCAGGAAAATGAAGGCCCTACAGAAAGGGAGACGGATTCTAATGAACTCAAACCTGCAAAAGTTGATGAACTTCCCCTCCACTACTAAGATACTATGCCATCAGAAATTTACAAGCTAAGACTGGAGCCACAATCCAAGTTGCTTCTTTAGGCATGACCAAGGATGTGCATTTGTTTCACTATGAATAGGAAACTGAACCAAATGTTTCAGTGAACGCTGCTGATGGCCATTTGGTTTTTCCTTAAGTATTCTGGATGAGGAAATGAGTTGAAAATGTGGGATGAACAAAGGATTAAAGGGAAGATGTGGATAAACAAAGCACAAATGCTCAGTACACTAGACCTCCACAACAATATATCAGAGTGATACTTTAACATAGCTTTTATGGAATATTATGCATCTGGACTGACAGCAGATTTGCTTTTATATTTAAAGGAGAATAATTCTGACTTCCACCATTGCATAAAACCTTTTATAATTTATTGTATGTCTACCTTTTGTACACTAAGGAAACAGAATTATATGCAATGTGCTAGCTTTTCACACCTTGGGGGGGAAAGTTCTCTCAAGAGATCCCAAGTTGAATTTTTGCATTCTGCTTTCCTTTGTCCCACTGAAAGCTAAAATGACAGTATCTGTGATCAATCAAAGCTCAGAATGACAATTCACATTTCTAAGAAGGCTTTTAAAAGTGGTGTGTGCAATTTCAATCTAAGAAGACTTGACTGATTTAGTGTAAATTAGCTCATTCCTGCGTTATAAGTAGCAGTTGGGCTTTGATATACACACACCAGCTAATTATCCTTGAAAATTAACCATGTCACAAAATCTTACACATTGCAGAAATAGCTCCCACTATAGATTCAAATAAACAAAGGAAAAGCATACACTGGGGTGCTACATAAGTAAATAGCAATAACAGAATCCTCAGAATAGCTACCAAAGGGTGTGTGTACATACATTGATTGGTATTTTGAAAATGACAGCACGAGGGTGATTGCTTCATTCTGGAGAAAACAAGACATCTTTTTCACGGTTTCAGTCCCCTTTGTGGATAACCTGGCTCTCAAAACACATTTCAGCAATGCTGATCAAACCAATACTCTCTTCCAGCAAGAGCTTCCATGCAATTCGCATGGCAACTCATCCTCCCCCTCCTCTTTTACAATTCTGATTCATTCAGTGGCCATTTTCCTGGGTGATAGTGGAGAGTTTGAGAGTTCCAGAATATCCACTTGTCCAATGGGGTTCTGCAGGACCAGTCACAACAATATGGAACTCCCTCCATCAGGAAGCTCAGTTGGCTTATTCTTTTGGGGCCTTTAAGCAAACTGTGAAGCCATTTTGGGACCCAGTGTGGTGTAGTGTAGCGGTTAAGAGCAGTGGTCTCGTAATCTGGGGAGCCAGGTTCGTGTCTCCGCTCCTCCACATGCAGCTGCTGGGTGACTTTGGGCTAGTCACACTTCTTTGAAGTCTCTCAGCCCCACTCACCTCACAGAGTGTTTGTTGTGGGGGAGGAAGGGAAAGGAGAATTTTAGCCGTTTTGAGACTCCTTTGGGTAGTGATAAAGCGGGATATCAAATCCAAACTCCTCCTCCTCTTCTTCTTCTTCTTCTTCTTCTTCTTCTTCTTCTTCTTCTTCTTGTTTCCACTAGGCATTTGGGTTGATTTTGGTTCACTTCCCTGCTGCTATGAATGCTGTTGGCTTTGCTCCAGTTTTGTCTTTATTTTTTTTAGCTGTCTCTTATTAGCTGCATGCCATTGTTATGGGTCTATATTTTTTAAAAAAAAATGCTGTAAGCCACCATGGGGGCTTTTGTAGCCAAAAGGTGGGCCAAAAGAGCTAAGCAAGAAAGCATAGAAGACTTTGGCAAAGCTTTCTTCACCATCCATCCCCATAGCTATGTCCTTTTGTTTCCTAAACTTTTAAAAATCTTGTGTCCAAAAATGCATATGACAGAAGAAACACACAACAAAAATGCATATGATTTTTTGTGCAGACTTTTAAAACAAAACAAATGGAAGACATTTGCAGAACTGGGGCAAACTGAACTTAAGTTTGGAAAGGTGAAAAGGAAAAGCAAGTCAACAGATTCATTCATTCCTTGTTGGTGAAACATGAACGAAGGCATAACTATTTCAAAATTTTAGTCAGGATTGCAGCATTGTCCCTGTTTCAGGGCTGTGGCACAGGTACTGATCCTGCTCTTCACTAGTGAGCCATGTGGACAAATAATGGTAAGTAGAGACTGACCATGTGGTATGTGGATATGAAGTGTGCTGAATTAGGTAAAAAGGCAAAGGTAAAGGATCCCTGGACGGTTAAGTCCAGTCAAACGCGGCTATGGGGTTGCAGTGCTCATCTCACTTTTAGGCCGAGGGAGCCGGCGTTTGTCCACAGACAGCTTTCCAGGTCATGTGGCCAGCATGACTAAACCGCTTCTGGCATAACGGAACACCGTGACAGAAAACAGAGCGCATGGAAATGCCATTTACCTTCCTGTCGCAGCCGTGCCTATTTATTTACTTGCATTGGCGTGCTTTCGAACTGCTAGGTTGGCAAGAGCTGGGACAGAGCAATGGGAGCTCATCCCGTCATGGGGATTTGCTGAATTGGTGCATCCTAACACTTAAAAAGCACTTCATCTTGAGGCACCTGCCAGAGGACATAAATTATTTCATGAAAGCTGACCTAAAAATGAATAGACACAAGTGTACCTATGTCATGGTCATGCACAGTTTGTTTTGTTTTTGTCCATTTGTTTTGTTTTAAAAGTCTGCCAGTGAGGTGTAGTGGTTAAGAGCGGTAGTCTCCTAATCTGGGGAACCGGGTTCGCGTCTCCGCTCCTCCACATGCAGCTGCTGGGTGACCTTGGGCCAGTCACACTTCTTTGAAGTCTCTCAGCCCCACTCACCTCACAGAGTGTTTGTTGTGGGGGAGGAAGGGAAAGGAGAATGTTAGCCGCTTTGAGACTCCTGAAGGGGAGTGAAAGGCGGGATATCAAATCCAAACTCTTCTTCTTCTTCTTCACAGTGTTTTATACTTGTTTTTTTAATATTTAAAAAGCCCCTTGTTTTATCCAACTACTCTACTGATGCCTAAAGAATGTAAAAAGGTGAGGACATGATACTATTATCTTCAAGTCTATAAAAGACTAAGAGATTTAATCATGCTACTTTTTGAGTAAAACCTATTACAATTTTGTAAGATGAATTTGTATCATTATTTCCACATGGTAGGGCCCAATGGTAAGGGCTTCCCTAAGGCCAACTGATATATTCATGGTGAGATTTAGACCAGGGGTCTTCTGGCTCATAGCTCCCACTCTTCACTTCTACATGGCACTAGCTCATATACCATCAGGATTTCAATTGTATCACCTTTCTCCAAACATCTAAACAAGATCTTCAAAAGCCGTAAGGTCTCATGAACTATTCCTTATAAATAATTTATTTCACTAGGTAGAAAATCTTCGTTGTCCAAATAAACATCAAGGCATTTCTCTGCCTCAGGCTGGTGGATTTTCAAAGACCAGTTCTTGCACATAAGAGGCTTCTGGAAATAAAAGTTCTGCACATTCTGGGCAAGAGTTGCCCAACCAAAAATAAAATATGAAAATTGCAATTAAGAATCACAACAATATTGCCTTCTGTTTACAATGTGCCTGGCAAAACTACAGCATGTCTGAATGATGTCCAACCTAAATATCTCCAGTGAGGGAGAACCTATCAACTCCCAAAGAGGGCCACTCAGCCATCTTTTTTATTTTGCATTCAGGAGTATCTCTCCTCTTAACAATATAAGGGTGGTCACATGGACTTCCATATTGAAATGGATTTCTGCCCTCAAATCTTTCAGGGTGGTCACATGGCATAAGCAGTGATCTGTGCATGTTCCATAGCTTTCAGCAAACATCTCAAAACTTTCCAGACCAGAATTATTCCGGTATTGTTATTTTGTGTGCTATGGCATCACTATGTGCCAAACTGAAGTCGCTTCTTTGTGACGTAGCCACTCCCACATACTTTCTCTGTTGATGCTGTTTTTGTGGAACTGAGCAAAGGTTCAGCACATGAATCACAGCCCAAAGTGTCATCGCACAACTAAGTTATGCTTAAATTAAAAGGGGGAGAGTCAAAGCAGTCCAGTGCAGAGTCAATAGTGCAGGACTATTGACAAGCAATTATGGAGCGGCAGAAGGAGATGATTCCATTGCAAATCCACATTGAAAGTGTAAAATGCTTATTGCCATGTACACTCACAATAAGACACCTGTTTAGAGGCACCCACAGTCTGTTCTGCTGTTGAACCATCAAGAAGTTTCTCCTAATATTGAGCTGAAATCTGTTTCCCTGAAAAGTCCACCCGATGGTTCTAGTCCTGCCTCTGGAGCAGCAGAAAAGAAGGCTGCTCCATTTTCTGCGTGAGAGCCCACAAGATGTTTGAAGATTGCTATAACGTCTCTTCTAGTATTTACTCCAATATACAACACACTCAGCTCTTTTAAATATTCCTCATTATTTGTATATGTGCTGGAAGCCACCCAGAGTGGCTGGGGCAACCCAGCCAGATGGGTGGGGTATAAATAAAAAATTGTTCTTGTTGTTGTTACTCTACTCTGGACCCACTGCAATCCAGTGCAGCCCTTCTCAGAATGTGTCACTCTCCCTCTCTTGTTGTTGCTGCTACCCAGCAGCATTGATGTGCCTTTTCACATCTGAAATCCAGGACCATTTATTAGACTTCTGTCTAAAGTCAAATGCACACAGCCCTAGCCTGGAAGAGACACATGCTGGCTACAGTCGATAAATCACTTTAAGTAGGAGAGTTTTGAAGGAACCCCATCAACTTCAGAGGAAATTCAATACAACTGCATTGAAAATCAGGATTTGTCTACCTGAGCCCTTGGCTGCAGGAACCCACTGCTTTGTAAACCATGTGATTGACTAAAAAGGTACCCTACTGACTATAGATTGTTTAGCATTAAACTGGTGTATAGTTTAAAGTTTGGGTTTGGATTAGATAGCCCTCGGATCAAATCCCTGATCTGCCTTGAAGCTCACTGGGTGGCCTTGGGCAAGTCAGTATATCAGCCTAACAAGATGGTTGTGAAGATGAGATAAAATGGGATAACCTTTATATATCCCTTTGAGCTCCTTGGAGAATGGGAAGGATAGAATTGTGACAAAGAAGCAATATTATTGAAGCTCTCCTCTTTTCCATCTGGCACTGGATTAAATCAGAAGAAGCAATCCATTTACATAGATGTGCTCAGAGTACACAGTTATTTTTCAGTGAGGTAATATTTCTCTCCTGACCCAAACACACTCATGCTCAGAAACTAATATTTTAATGGCTTAAATCTTCTTATTTTTTTTAAAGGAACTATCTTCTGCGGAACTTCAGAAAGAGAATTATGGCTTGCTGGTGTTGTCATATTTATAATGCCGAAATATTTCAATTGTGTCAAATTATGTGAAGCTGTAAAATTCAAATATAAAAAGACCTCTCCGGTGATGATGAATTTTAAAAGCCAATTAAAGGCATGCGGTGTCCAGGCAACCAAGTACAGACATTTATCCAGTAGACAAATTAGTTAATTTCATGTAAATCCTATAAAAGCTGGAACATTTGAAAGTGAGGCATATTAAACATCTGCAGTTTCAGATTTCAGGCCTAATTGGTCATTACTAAGCTTGGCTGTGAAAATATACCAAGCCAGTTACAGAAATCCTAGAGCAGGGATGGAGAACCACTGGCCTGTGGGTCAAATGTGGGCAAGAGGCCTCCCCATCCAGGCTGCAGATGCCATTCCTCTCCCTTCATCACCGCCCAGCAATTAGTTTTGAAACTAGCCTCCCCCTAGTGCAAATGGAAGGCTGTTCTCAAGACTAACTGCCATGCACTTGAGGAGGGATTGTACCCAAGAGGGTGGAGGTTAGCTCTTGAGTGGGAAATGGAAATCTTGGTGGGAAGGAGAATGGAATGGAGTTCTTGTGAGGAAGACAACATAAGAAGAGCCAGCATCCTGTTCTCACAGTAGCCAGTCAGATGTGTATGACTCCAAGCAGGACCCAAGCACAACAGGCCTCCCACCTCTTTCAGTTTCCAGCAACTGGTATTCATACCACTTTAAACAGTCAAGGCTTCCCCCCAACAATCCTGGGAACTGTAGTTTGTTAAGGATGCCGAGTGCTGGTAGGATAGCTGTGTTTCCCTCACAGAGCTACAATTTCCAGAGTCCCTTAGGGAGAGGACTGATTGTTAAACCTCTCTGGAAGAGGTGGTTGGATCTCCTGGCTTAGCCAGTCTCCAGTTGGTTACTCCTGGACAGGAGGTTGGCTGGCAGTCTCCTTGACAGCAAATGGAAGTGAAAAGATGCAAAATGAGGGCAGGAAAGGGGTGGTGCTGAGTACTCCTGGGATGTTGAGCTGATCTCATAGCCACCACACGATGGCCTGGCTGGCAGAGCAATCAGGCAAGACTGGGCTGAATCATCCTGCTCCCCTTTCTGCCATAGTCACCTAGAGTGGCAGGGCTGTTGATGCAGTAGTGACTCCACTGCCCCACAATGCGCCAGCATTGGGAGTTAGAACTGAGCCTTAAGTAAAACTGCTGAGATAGCAAATAGCAATAAAACCCCAGTTGGGTAAAAAGGACCTCTGTGCTACCACATATAACTTCAAGTTCAGAAGCACTCTGAGACTGCAGTGAGTGCAGCCCCACATAGAATAGGTTGCATACTTCCATCCAAATTAGTATTTTCCCAAACCATCTTGCCTGAATTAAGCTTCAGCTTGTCCCCCTTCCCCATCTAATGAAGAAACTGCCTCCAGATGTTTAGTCAGGGTTTCAATTGTCTTCCTGGGAGTTGGGGGCTGGTTGGATGCCGAGAAATGGTGGACGGCAACAGCTGGGGAATCCCCAAAGGAAGAAGGCTCTGATCTCAGGGATTGGTGGTGGGATGACAATGAGTGGTCAAAGGGAGAAGACTGGGAGAGGGAGTTGTCAGAAACTGAAGAGGTAACAGGACTTAATGAGCAGGAGGAGTTTGTGGCAGAGAGCAATTGAGAATCAGTAGCAGAATGGGGGGGCAAGAGACAGTCGATCAGGTATATGAAGACGAGCAGCAAAGTCAGTCCTCAGGGAATGTGCAGGCGACCTTGGAACGGACAGCTCACGGAAGAACCCCGACCATACCCAAGAGGAGGCGTGTAGTGGTGATAGGGGATTCCCTACTGAGGGGAACAGAAGCAGTGATCTGTGGGCCTGACAAGATGTCTCGGGAAGTGTGCTGTCTCCCCGGGGCTAAGATCCAAGATGTAACTGAACGACTGCAAGGAATCATAAAACCCACTGACAAATACCCCTTCCTCTTGGTTCATGTGGGAACCAATGACACTGCAAGCAATAGCCTCCAGAAGATCAAAAGAGACTACGAGGCTCTCGGCAGGAAATTGAAGCAACTAAATGCACAAATTGTCATCTCATCTGTCCTCCCAGTTGAACGACGTGGCCCAGGGAGAGAGGGGAAAATAGTGGAAGTGAACAGCTGGCTTCGCAAATGGTGTAAACAGGAACGGTTTGGATTCTTAGATCACGGACTGCAGTTTCTTGAAGATGGACTTCTGGCAAGTGATGGGCTGCACCTCACAACGGTTGGGAGAAATGTTTTTGCCAAAAATCTCAGAAACCTCATCAGGAGGGCTTTAAACTGACTAATGTGGGGGAGGGAGACAGTGCTCCTGAAGGTAGGAGTCTATCAATTAATGAAGATGATCATCCAAATGTCATAGACCAAATGGAGCAAACAGCACGCGGACCTAGTGGTGGGAGGAAAAAATCCTTAAATAAGAGACACGGGGGAATGATTAATGGACTTCAGTGTCTGTACACTAATGCGCAAAGCATGGGAAATAAACAAGATGAGCTTGAGCTCTTGGTACAGCAAACTAAATATGACATAATAGGCATCACTGAAACCTGGTGGGATAAGTCCCACGATTGGAATGTAATAATGGGGGGATACAATCTATTTCAGAGAAACAGACCAGACAAGAAAGGAGGAGGAGTGGCGTTATATGTCAGGGATGTGTATACCTGTGAAGAGATCCAAGATTTAGATCCTCAAAGCCAAAGTGAGAGCATTTGGGTCAAAATTAAGGGAGAGAAGAATAACAGAGACCTCATTGTGGGAGTTTACTATAGATCCCCAAGCCAAACGGAGGACATAGATGATGCCTTCCTGGAACAGATGGCCAAGCATGCAAAAGGAAGGGAGATAGTAGTAATGGGGGACTTCAATTACCCGGATATTTGTTGGATGTCAAACTCAGCCAAGAGCATAAGGTCAAACAGATTCCTCACTGGCCTTGCAGACAACTTCATTGTCCAGAAAGTGGGAGAAGCAACAAGAGGAACAGCCATTTTAGATCTGGTCCTAACCAATGTTGATGACCTGGTTAGTGGGGTAGAAGTGGAAGGATCATTAGGCGCGAGTGATCATGCTCTTCTGAAGTTTACTATACAGCGGAAAGGAGCAGCCAAACATACTAGGACTCAATTTCTTGACTTTAAGAAAGCCGACTTCATAAAACTTAGGGAGGTGCTGGGTGAGATCCCATGGACAACAATACTAAAAGGAAAGGGAGTTCATGATGGCTGGGAGTTTGTTAAGAGGGAGATAGTAAAAGCACAACGTCAGGCAATACCAATGAGACGGAAACATGGAAGGTGCCTAAAGAAGCCAGGGTGGCTATCTAAAGAACTTTTAACTGAATTAAGATTAAAAAAGGATGTGTACAAAAAATGGAAAAGGGGGGAAACCACCAAAGAGGAATTCAAACAAATAGCCAGCACGTGTAGACACAAAGTCAGAAAAGCTAAAGCACAGAATGAACTCAGGCTTGCTAGAGAGGTTAAAAGCAACAAAAAAGGCTTTTATGGGTATGTTCGTAGCAAAAGGAAGAACAAAGAAACAATGGGGTCACTCAGAGGAGAAGATGGTGAAATGCAAACAGGGGACACAGAAAGGGCTGAACTACTCAATGCCTTCTTTGCCTCAGTCTTCTCCGATAAAGAAAACAATGCCCGACCTGAAGAATTTGGAGCAAATGATTCAGCAAAGGAAACACAGCCCAGAATAACTAAGGAGATAGTACAAGAATATTTGGCTAGTTTAGATGTATTCAAGTCTCCAGGGCCAGATGAACTGCATCCAAGAGTATTAAGAGAACTGGCAGATGTGATCTCAGAACCACTGGCAGTCATCTTTGAGAATTCCTGGAGAACAGGCGAAGTCCCGGCAGACTGGAGGAGGGCAAATGTTGTCCCTATTTTCAAAAAGGGGAAAAGAGAGGACCCAAATAATTACCGCCCAGTCAGTCTGACATCAATACCAGGGAAGATTCTGGAGCAGATCATTAAGCAAACAGTCTGTGAGCACCTAGAAAGGAATGCTGTGATCACCAATAGTCAGCATGGATTTCTGAAAAATAAGTCATGTCAGACTAACCTGATCTCGTTTTTTGACAGAATTACAAGCCTGGTAGATGAAGGGAACGCAGTGGATGTAGCCTACCTTGATTTCAGCAAGGCATTTGACAAGGTGCCCCATGATATTCTTGTAAAGAAGCTGGTAAAATGCGGTCTTGACTATGCTACCACTCAGTGGATTTGTAACTGGCTGACTGACCGAACCCAAAGGGTGCTCATCAATGGTTCCTCTTCATCCTGGAGAAGAGTGACTAGTGGGGTGCCACAGGGTTCTGTCTTGGGCCCGGTCTTATTCAACATCTTTATCAACGACTTGGATGATGGACTCAAGAGCATCCTGATCAAATTTGCAGATGACACCAAACTGGGAGGGGTGGCTAACACCCCAGAGGACAGGATCACACTTCAAAACGACCTTGACAGATTAGAGAACTGGGCAAAAATAAACAAGATGAATTTTAACAGGGAGAAATGTAAAGTATTGCACTTGGGCAAAAAAAATGAGAGGCACAAATACAAGATGGGTGACACCTGGCTTGAGAGCAGTACATGTGAAAAGGATCTAGGAGTCTTGGTTGACCACAAACTTGACATGAGCCAACAGTGTGACGCGGCAGCTAAAAAAGCCAATGCAATTCTGGGCTGCATCAATAGGAGTATAGCATCTAGATCAAGGGAAGTAATAGTGCCACTGTATTCTGCTCTGGTCAGACCTCACCTGGAGTACTGTGTCCAGTTCTGGGCACCACAGTTCAAGAAGGACACTGACAAACTGGAACGTGTCCAGAGGAGGGCAACCAAAATGATCAAAGGCCTGGAAACGATGCCTTATGAGGAACGACTAAGGGAGCTGGGCATGTTTAGCCTGGAGAAGAGGAGGTTAAGGGGTGATATGATAGCCATGTTCAAATATATAAAAGGATGTCACATAGAGGAGGGAGAAAGGTTGTTTTCTGCTGCTCCAGAGAAGCGGACACGGAGCAATGGATCCAAACTACAAGAAAGAAGATTCCACCTAAACATTAGGAAGAACTTCCTGACAGTAAGAGCTGTTCGACAGTGGAATTTGCTGCCAAGGAGTGTGGTGGAGTCTCCTTCTTTGGAGGTCTTTAAGCAGAGGCTTGACAACCATATGTCAGGAGTGCTCTGATGGTGTTTCCTGCTTGGCAGGGGGTTGGGCTCGATGGCCCTTGTGGTCTCTTCCAACTCTATGATTCTATGATTCTATTCTATGATTCTATGAGACAGAGATTAGTCAGGCTGTTGAAGACGCATGGATGTCTCTCCCTCCTGCTGCGACAAGCTCCTCTCCCCACTCGTCTCCCATAAGCAGGAGAGGCATGAAGCAGGAAGAGCAAAGACCAAGCATAGGCAAACTCCGGCCCTCCAGATGTTTGGGACTACAATTCCCATCATCCCTAGCTAACAGGACCAGCGGTCAGGGATGATGAGAATTGTAGTCCCAAACATCTGGCAGGCCAGAGTTTGCCTATGCCTGGCAAAGACAGACATGCAGGCACAGTCTTGGGGAAAACCCGGGAGATGAGGGGCCTTAGGCAGCTGTGGAAAGGTGAGGACCTTCAGTCTCCACAACTGCCTCATAGGAGAAGGATCTACCAAAGAAGAGTTATTCATTAGGCCTGGCATTCCTGTGCAGATCCTGTTTTTTCTAATAAACAGTTCACTTAGTCTATGTGATTTACTGCTGGCTCACTCCTGACACTGGGATTAGATGGTGAGACAGAAAAGGTATAATGTTGTGTCATTCACATATTGCTGACACGTCAGCCCAAACCTCCAAATAACTTCTCCCAGCCATTTCATGTAGAATCAAAAAGCTTGGGGAAGAAGACAGAACCTCCCCACAGCACCACCTTCCAGGTCCATCCCACAACATCACTCTACCCACCTGTGACTCCCAGTGACTGGTCTCCAGAGGCATCATGCCTCTGACAGTGGAGGGAGAACATAGCCAGGTAGAACATAACTAGTAGCCTCCAATTTGCCTTGCTCAGTAATAGTCAATCTGAAGTTGTGTGGTGTTTCCCAAAACCAAAAGGTCCAAACCTGACTCTTTCAATCATGCTTTCACCAGTATTTCCTTCAGGGGTTCAGAAATTATGCCATCTCTTCTTGGAGCATCAACCGCTCAGGTGCCCATGTTATGCAACTATCACTGGCAGATACCTGGAACCCAGGAAGGCTAAAAGGTAGGTGTTGGGTCCTAATCCTCAAAGCAACAGTTGAATAACATGGCCTTTGCTGCCCCCTGAAGGCTTCCCACACTCCTTTTGTCTTTCTCCTCTCCTGCACTTCTCTTTCTCAAACAGAGAAATATCATACATTATTGTCTTGCTCAGAAAGGCCTACTTTATTCTCATCAATAAACTAAGCTTATTTTTTGTTAGAAATGCAAACTGAGAGGTTTGCCCATTGGATTCCTCTCTCCCTCCTCCCCTCACCACTTCACCAGCATCCTCAGTGTGGATAAAATCAATCTCCAAACAGGAGATTGAGAGAGCTAATCGTTTCTACTGATCTATTGTAAGGAGAAGTCAGAGGCTGCAGCTTGCTTCCTCCATATCACAGTGTGATTGTGTGTAGTGCTCGAACAGTTAATCCGCTTCTGTCAGTCAAACCAGAAGATATGACTCAAAGGCACATGGGGGCAGATAGATTGAGTGGGAAGGTGACATTTTTATCTAGTCACTTTTCTGACAGTAACAACACTTTGGGATTATTTTGATGTTAATTATTTCATCTTGAGAACATTCTTCCCCTACAGAGGATACTCAAAGTTGCTTTTCAGACTTTTCACTCCTTCCTATTGTAGAGTAAAATGAGTAAACATTTATGACTGTTTCACAGGAAGGCATGGCTAATGGCCCCTGGGTTCAATCTTCAATGCTCCACTAGACCAAATCTAGGGGAAAGGAGAGATCAGTGAGGAGAAAAAAGTTTGAAACCTCTTGTTTGCAACACTTGAGAGAATATAGTGGCTCAGAATCCTTTCTCTAGGGCAGTGGTTTTCAACCACTGTGCTGTGGCACCTTGGGGTGCCTTGAATGATGGTCAGAGGTGCTGCAGGCAACACTGGCCTCTGGCCCTCTTTCCTTCCTTCTCTCCTCTGATGCCGTCTTGCATCTCTGCCTCCCAAAGGCTTGCACAGCTGTTTGTTGCAGCGGCTGTGGCTGTAAGCTCCCCAGGCAAATGGTGCCTCTGGGGCTGGCCAGGGGATGCTTCCCAGGCTCCTGTGGGGCAGTGTGAGGAGGCGCCTCTCTTTGGGACAGGGGGGACAGCTCAGAGACAGGAGCAGCAGTTGTGACTGCCCAGAGGACTCCCAAGGAGATGTGAAAGGAGAGAAGGCTGAGAGAACACTCCACAAGGGAGGGTGTTTGGGAAAGGGTGACAGGCTGCCAGCTCTGCAGGCAAGGGGTGACATGACTGGGCTCCTGAGCCCCACAGGAGTCCTGCAGAAAGAATGTAGTTAGTCAAGGGAGCCATGGACTCAAAAAGGTAGAAAACCTCTGCTCTAGGGCCAAACTGAACCTTCAGTTCATTAAATAACATGCAGCACCATATCTTGTTTTTCCTTCAATAAACAGAGGCATGAGGGAGCCCAAGATTCCACCCCAGAAAGGTATAGTGAAGACAGGACCCAGTACTTAAAAATCCGAATACTCTCGTAGGCAGCATATAAATAAATAACTCTTGCTGCCGTAGCAGATCATTTTTAGCCAATGTTAATGACAGCTTATATTTGTAGCTGAAACATTCTACTGGTGTTTATGCATGTCAAAATTAACAGCAAATGATCATGCTAATTCCCAACTGAGGAAGCGTAGAGACAGCTGGTAGCAACTGCACAGTGTGCATGTTGTTTTTCTTCAGAAGGCTCAGGAAGTAGAAATTTAATTGGTAGGATTGGGACATCTCTTCCCACCATCCAGCTGGATCATGCACTGCCTCTCATGCTTGTAAAGGATGCTCAGTCTGAAAATGGTGAGGCAAGAGCAAAGGAAGTCTCATTAGCTTGTTATGTGCAATTCAGTTCCAGTGTATCTGGAAAGCCAACCGAGTACAAGCATTGGACACACGAACACAACAAGAGATTGTCTCTAGCTAGAACTACCTACACTTTGCATTGGCAGCGGGGCTTCTTGGTCAGCAACGAGAGCTGCATTTTGAGGAACTGAGTTTGTGCACCATATATTTATGGCACTACGTGGGGAATGTGTGTTTCTAGTACCGAATCGCTCTATAGCAATTCTGATATAGTTGGACTACCTGAAGCCTATCTGTATATGGCTAATTCCCAAGGTAACTCACAGGCAAATGGTTGTTGTTGCTGCAACCTCTTTTGGTTGTAGCACTCTCCATATGCAGTTGTATTGGGTACAAGATCTTCAGGAAGGCAAGAGATTGTGCATAGGACTTTCCACTGGCTAACCCTTTCCTGAATTCTTCCCTTCTTCACCCAATGCAGTAAGGCTGGGTGCCTACCACCACTGCATGATACCGGAGAAGGAGATGAAACTCATTTACATAAACAAATAAAAGAGATAGACGATGCAGGTTATCCACACATCCACAGCACTACTTACTCTCCACCTTTAAAGACTAGCCCTTTCCCCTCCAAAGTTGCTCAGATACTACTGTTACTGAATCCCTAAAGTTGTGGGGCAATACCCAAACATATTTTTCTCTGTGCACAAGAAGTTCAGTCTTAAGCTACCGAAGAAGCTGTTAACTCATGGTTTGGCACCTTCCCTGCATCATCATCATCATCAATTTATTATTTACACCCCGCCCATCTGGCTGGGTTTCCCCAGCCACTCTGGGCAGGTCCCAATAGAATATTAAAAACACAATAAAACATCAAACATTAAAAAATTCCCTAAGCAGGGCTGCCTTCAGATGTCTTCTAAAAGTCAAATAGTTGTTTATTTCCTTGAAATCTGATGGGAGGCTATTCCACAGGGCGGGTGCCACCACCCAGAAGGCCCTCTGCCTGGTTCCCTGTAACAGGGAAGGGAACCGCCAGGTAGGGAGGGAACCGCCAGAAGGCCCTCACAGCTGGACCTCAGTGTCTGGGATGGATGGGGATGGAGACACTCCTTCAGGTAGCCTTCAGGTAATCAAGAACTTCTTTGTGGGGCAGAATGGCTAGCTCCACAACAATGGAAGGTCCGGTTGAGAGTTAATGGGATCTTGAGGAAGCTGGGTGGAAGTGGGTGGAACAGCAGCCTGTTTAAAAGCGACAGCTGGGTGCCTGACCGGGCATTTCCTCCCTTATCTTCCCCTCTGTGCCTCCTACAGTTCAGTGCCTTTCACAGAGGGTCTTGAGAGTTCAGTTGGTAGAGCATGAGACTGAGGGAATCATGGTCATGAGTTTGTGCCCCTCATTGGGCAAAAGATTACTGTATAGCAGAGGGTTGGACTAGATGACTCTCATGGTCTCTTCCAACTCTACAATATTCTGAGTCTATTAAATAAAAGGAGCAATCAAAATACAATTAAAAATCAATGTGAATGTTTAATATGATCAATATGCCAACTCCCACCTGTGGCCACAAATCCACAGAAACATGTTGTGGACCTCCTAAATAAAGCTTGTAGACCACAGTTTGGGAACCCATGCATTAAGGTTTACTGAATGAATTAAACTAGGAATAATAAATATAATAATTCTGTTCTGTACAAGTTGTGCTATTTCCTCTGTTATTTAATATAAATGGTATCAATAAAACTGTTCCTCATTCATACTTTATTAATTTCACCACCAATGATACCACACTGCAAGGGAAGCCTTGCTGCCTTCCTTGACGGATAGCACTTCACAGCTACTCTGTCAAACTTGGGCCAATGTACGATGGCAGTATTATAAATTGACTTTAGAATGGCTTTCTATTAATAGAGGAAGAAATGGCAAACAAGAGATCCTGAATCCCGCGAGTCGCACATTGTCAATTCCATAGCGCTTCCCAGCCAAGCCTTTCCAAATTGCTCTGCAACCAAAACAGAATTCACACTCACCTTTGTAAACATTTAATTGTTTTTGACATCCATCCAGCTTCCTGTATGATTATCTAGCAAACCTTTCCAAAAAAACCACTCTGACTCACATCCACATTTAAACACAATAGCAAGTACAACAATCACATATTACTATTTAAAAATAATAATTTTAAAACTGAGCTGAGGGTTATTATTAATTTCTATCCCACCTTTCACTCAAGGAGCTCAAGCCAGTGTGCATGGTCCCCCCTCCCCTTCCCTGTTTTTACCCTAATAACAATGGCTTGCTCTATTATTAGGCAAAGTGAGGCAATTGCCTCGAGGGCATCATGAAAGGGCAGCAAATTGGTAACGCAAGGGAAATGCACTTGTGGGATTCTCTTCCAAGTGCCAAAATAACTTGTCTAGCTTTGCATAAGGTAAAGTGTAAAGGGACCACTGACCATTAGGTCCAGTCGTGGCCGACTCTGGGGTTGCAGCGCTCATCTCACTTTATTGGCCCAGGGAGCCGGCATACAGCTTCTGGGTCATGTGGCCAGCATGACTAAGCTGCTTCTGGCAAACCAGAGCAGCACATGGAAACGCCATTTACCTTCCCACTGGAGCAGTACCTATTTATCTACTTGCACTTTGACGGCTTTCGAACTGCTAGGTTGGCAGGCGCAGGGACCAAGCAATGGGAGCTCACCCCGTCGCGGGGATTCGAACCGCCAACCTTCTGATCGGCAAGTCCTAGGCTCTGTGGTTTAACCCACAGCACCACCCACGTAGTAGCTGTGCATACTATACACCATTTTCAGCTCTGCCTCAGGCAGCAAAATATCTTGGTGGGTTAGGCTGAGAAGTAGTGACTGGCCCAAAATCACTTTCATGGCTCGTGGAGATTTGAACATGGGTTTCCCTGATCCTAGAGTCTGCCACTCTTAAGCTCTTGGTTCTGAAACACATTTTCTTTGAGGTATGGCCCATTTATTTCAGTGGGAGGTTCCTCAAATTTCAGCCCTTTTCAATTCAAAGAATTCAGGATGGTGGGGGGTTTTTTAACCCTTGTCTTCCCTTTTATTGAACCCTTGTCTCGCAGATGCTGATGAAAGCAATGACATTGTTAATGGACTCAGAATGAGCATGTCGTGTCATCTGATATCATGTCCTACATCAACTCTGTTATACTGGAGGCAGTAGGCATGCTGTTACCCACTAGCCTTTTAGTAATGTTAGTTTGTTTGGTTCATTAAAATGTTTTCTTAGATTTGCACTGTGCCTTGCTCCATTTATTTTGATCAAAAACCATCTCTCTCTTTTAAACAACAACAACATATTCTTAGTGCCTGACAAAATCTTGATCATATAGTTAAAACCAATAAACTAAAGGCTGAATAAACAATGGAAAAACATGTAGCATGGAGTTGCTACAGTATCATAAACAAATGGCCTTTTCTCATTTGTAACTACTGTACGTTGATTCTATGGCTAGGAGGGAGCAGTTGGTAGCACCATCCAGCCTGACTCTAGAGCCCGCAAAAGAGAAACAAACACATTATGGAAAAGAGATGAGCACCACACAGTGGTTCAATACAGGAAATGCATTGCTTGAGACTGCAGGAGATTTACCTATCTATCTACACCACTATTCATAGAAAATATCATAGCAGTTTACAATAATAGTACATAAAACTATATAGAAAAGTTAAAATCAGAAATCAGATAGCTATTGTGAACCGATGTATTCTTAATTACCTGCATATTCCTGACAGAATAGAAAAGTCTGCAGCATGCACTTAAACAAAAGGCAACTGCTGAATCTCCATTTGCAGAGTATTCCACAAGTCTGAGCCAATGACACTCAACGCTTGGTTTCTTCTTGTGAGCCTCTCCAACTTGGGGAATGACCAACGGCACTGCTCCAATGATCTCCAATGACTAGGGTATAAGTGTTCAAGCAGCTACTGGGGTACCTAGGACCTACGTTTTTCAAGGCTTTGCGAATTAATGCAAAGACCTTGATCCTGACTTGGTAGTAGGCAGCTTGTGTATAAGTTTAAACAATGGTATCACATGTTCTTGGCCAGATCAGCAGTCTCTCCACCACTTTCTGCACCAGCTGGCACTGTCAAACCAGACCCAGGGGAAGCCCCACATAGAGCACATTACAGTGGTACCTTTGGATACGAATTGAATTCATTCCAGGGGGTCCGTGCATACCCCGAAAACTTCGTATCCAAAGGTGCCTGCTCTGCATAGGCGCGCGGGTTGGTAGTCCGCTTCTGTACAGGTGCAGCTGCCGAAAACCTTCCCATTACTTCTGGGTTTGCCGCATGCGTATCCTGAAGAATACACAACAAGAGCGGTACGTAACCCGAGGTTCCATTGTACAGTACCCAGCCCTGAGATTAAGGTAAAGGTAAAGGACCCCTGGATGGTTACGTCCAGTCAAAGGCGACTATGGGGTTGCGGTGCTCATCTCACCTTCAGGCCGAGGAAGCCAGTGTTTTTCCACAGACAGCTTTCTAGGTCATGTGGCCAGCATAACCAAACTGCTTCTGGTGCAATGGAACACCGTGATAGAAACCAGAGCGCACGGAAACACTGTTTACCTTCCCGCCACAGCAGTACCTATTTATCTACTTGCACTGGTGTGCTTTCGAACTGCTAGGTTGGCAGGAGCAGGGACCTGTAATGCATCAAAAATACAGTAATGCATCAAACATTAAAAGCCTGGTTCCCTGTAACAAACAATTTATTTTATTTATGAATCACTTCCCACAAAACGTCCCAGTGATCTTTTTTAAAAAAACTCAAACAATACAAACATCAACAATAAAAGCATCTATCCAAACATTTTCAGAGCCAATGCAGACTGGGATAAGAACCAGGCAGAGGGCCTTCTTGGTGGTGGCACCCGCCCTGTGGAACACCCTCCCATCTAATGTTAAGGAAATAAACAACTATCTGACTTTTAGAAGACATCTGAAAGCAGCCCTGTTTAGGCAAGTTTTTAACAGAGCCCCTTCCATTTCTCTTCCCGCTTTGCTGGAGAGGTGCTGCACAGAGAGAGAGAGTACATTTTTTTTCTTGTTCTCCTCCTCTAAAGCTAGGTGCGTCTTATAGAGTGAAAAATACGAACATTTCAATCTCTTAATTTCTCCTTATGCATCCTCTTTTTGTGTTTGGCTTTATGTGAGATAATGGCAGCTTTTGAGTTAAAATATTCCCATGGATGTGAGTGGGGAATCTTCACAATCCTCTTCATACAGCGTACAGCTTCAAATTTAAGCTTAAACCTCTTCTGCTTGATTGCTCATTCTCTTTTTCTTTTTTTCAGACAGAATCCAGAACCATACACAAAACATTCAAAAATAAGACTTGGTACGCCCTCTGCTGCCTCTTCATCAGTACTAAAGTCTGCATCTAGAAATCTATTATTCCACAGACTGACATCAGAAAAGTCACAGGAAAAAATGTTTGCTGCTACACACAGCTCTGCATGCGGTCCAGTTCTGAAAAGTCCATGGATGATAGTGAAAAGTGTCCAGGATTTATGCATAATGATGACTGCGAAGCAATCTGATCAACTTTATTTTTAAATTGTATTTTTAATTTGCAATCCTGAGCTCCTTGAGGAGGAAGGGCAGGATATAAATTCAATAAATTCAGTAACTTGATAACTGTCTAGGACTGTTGGAAAGGGAGAATTCTTTATACACCACCTTTAACTGCAAAACTCTCAAGGTGGCTTTCATTGATGAAATGGGAAAATAAATATATGCTCCATCATCATTATTATTATTATTATTCCCTGCCCATGTGGCGGGTTTTTCCTAGCCACTGTGGGCAGCTTACAGCATATCTAAAAACATAATAAAAATATCAAGCATTGTCTTGTTGTCAATCAATGGATTGACAACATGACAATGCTTGCAACATATGAAGAGATTGCTTATAGACGCAGACTTTGTTTCAACAAATATATTGGAAAAACCAGGAACCAAAAAGAAGGAATAAAATGGACAGTTCTACCAATGGAGGGAGGTACTAGGTAGAGTTCCCCAAAGATCAGTATTGGGACCTATGTTTTTTAATTTGTTCATAAGTGATCTAGAGTTAGGTAAAGGTAAAGGGACCCCTGACCATTAGGTCCAGTTGTGGCTGACTCTGGGGTTGCGGCGCTCATCTCGCTTTATTGGCCAAGGGAGCCAGCGTACAGCTTCTGGGTCATGTGGCCAGCATGACTAAGCCGCTTCTGGAAAACCAGAGCAGCACACGGAAACGCCGTTTACCTTCCCGCCGGAGCGGTACCTATTTATCTACTTGCACTTTGACGTGCTTTTGAACTGCTAGGTTGGCAGAAGAAGGACCGAGCAACTGGAGCTCACCCCGTCGCGGGGATTCGAACCGCCGACTTTCTGATCAGCAAGTCCTAGGCTTTGTGGTTTAACCCACAGCGCCACCCGCATCCCTTGATCTAGAGTTAGGGATGAGCAATTTGTATTAATTTGGTAATGATTTGTTAAAATTATGGAAAATAAAAAAAAATGGCAAAAAAGAGAGTTAGGAATGAGCAGGGACGTAGTTCAAGCAGCTCAAGGAGCTACGTAGCTAAGTTTCCTCGCGATAATAAAATGTTCAGGGTAGTTAAAACAAAAAGGGATTGTGAATAGCTCCAAAAGGATCTCTCCAAGCTGAAAGAATAGGTAGAAAATGGCAAATGCAATGAAATGTAAGCAACTGTAAAGTGATGTGTATCAGGGCAAAAAATCTTAATTTCACATATATGTGCATGGCGTCTGAACGGACAGTGATTGACTAGGTGTGAGACCTTGGATGTCAGCAGTGTGTGACACCTGTGAAAAGGGCAAATTACATGCTAGGATCATTGAGAAAGGAATTTAAAATAAGGCTGTCAACACCTTAATGCCATTATACTAACCTATGGTGCAACTGCACTTGGAATGCTGTGTACAGTTCTGACAGAACACTTCAAAAACATTATTGCAGAGCTGGAATAGATGCAGAAAAGGGCAACCAAACTTATCACGAAGCACCTTCCACTGACTGACCCAGAACTGACATACAATCTCAGCGATGCAGCCCAATCGTAGTCAGAAATAGGTAGGTCTGAAATCACGTCGGTTGTGTGTGGTGAGAGCATTCTCGCGAAACGTGACACGAAGTCGAAGTTGCTATGTTTTCATAGCGCGGGGAAAGGAAGAGGGGAAGTTTGCTGCGCATGCGCCGCTGCTAAATTAGCTGTAACGTTCATTCACTTGACCGGAAAGGGGAAAGAGGACTGTTGAACAAATGTTGTAGAGAACGAAGGTGCACATTTGACGCCTCCACTCTCTCCAAAACAAACCGACCCGAAGGAGCAAGCGCCTGCCAAAAGCTTATTGGAAATACGCTTTGACATGGTAGTTTCAAGTGGCTGGTCTTCTGCTGAGCCATACATAAAGGGCAGAAAAGCGCGACCTTCCTTGTTAGTGTCCCTTACTGACGGAGGAGTGCCCGTCGTGCCGAATTTCTGCCTACGCGGCGGCAAGAGTTCAACGAGCAAAGCTCCGCGCCTCCCAACAAAATAACCGCGTGCTTGGAAGCCTCGGCCAATCTCGGAGAACGCGCTGCGACCACACGGCCCGACTTAACTGAAGGCTGCTTTTACCTTTCTACTCACCTTGCCCCGCACATGGCGGACGCCCTCCAACAAGTGCTTGGGAGCCGGAAGTCGCGATAGGGAATGTGAGCTGCCGCCCTTTCCTCGCGGGCAGCCGTTTCCTTCCGTCGACGCGTCGCTGTTGGGGCCAGTCGGCTTCATGGCGGCCACGGGCGAGGCGAGCGCTGGGGTGGGAGCGGGACAGGGCCGCAGGAGAGCCTATGTGAAGGTAGGCGCCGGAGGAGGAGCGGGGAAGCCATAAAGCTTTTGCAAGGATAATGCTGTTTCCCCACGTGCGCGTGATTTTAACGACACGGGGAACGTTGGGAGTCGCTAATACGCTAGATTTGTTAGCGCTTCTTATCCTGCTGTGCTTTTAATTTGTCGCAGTTATACGCCGCCTTTTGTTCCAAGGAGCTCAAGGCGGGGCACATGGTTCTCCTCCCCCATTTCATCCCCGCAACTACCCCGCGAGGTAGGTCACCCACTGAGCTGCACGGCTGAGCGGGGACTCGAACCCAGGCCTCCCCCCAAGTCATAGACCTGCGCTGTAACCATTGCGCCACACGGGATCTCGAACGGCTTTGAGTTTCTCCCCGCCCCTATTTATTGTTGCCCTCGCAACAATTTTGTGAGGTAGGTTCGGCAGTGAGATGTTACCAGGAATGCACAACTCACGCAGAGAAAGATGCATATACAATAAATATATAAAGATGCATCTACAGTGTGTGTGTGTGTGTGTGTGTGTGTGTGTGTGTAAATGCACGCGTGCGCTTTGAAATAAAAACAAAGTTAAATGCTCTACTGGTTCTTTTTCACACAGAATGTTCCCTGGAACATAACTTCCCCCCCCCCCCTGTTAATTCATAACTTGGAAAATAGCCTTGATTGGGTTCTGTGGTAAATTGGGGAAAGTTAACCAAAGGTAGAGACTGAGGTTATGTAGATGGAACTTGACTGTTTTGACATATCCTCAGTCAGTAAGTTTTCAGACTTGAAGGTAGGCTTGCCACTGTCACATTCAGTTGTTTTTGTGCATTTTCCGCTAGTTTCTCATTTTTCGCAAAACAGACTCTAGCAAAACAGACTCTAGCAATATATACATGTGTGATATTTTGAGTGTGAAAATCACAGGCCCTTTAAATGTATGAAGGAAATACTGTATTGGCCCAAATATAAGCCGCACCTTTAAAATTGGGGGGGGGGATACCCAAATATAAGCCAGTATGTTCCTGACTGCATACTGGGAGGGGGGGTTGGTTGCGTCTGGCTGCCTTTCCCCTTCCTCACTCTCTCCCTTCCCGGCCTTGGGGGAGAGGATGGGGGGCTATGTACAGGCACTGTTTTACCCGCGTTCCTGGCTGCATACCATAAGATTGTGAATATAAGCTGCACTTTAACTTTTCAGGGTCGGAATTTGGGGGGAAGGTGAGGCTTATATTCAGGCCGATACAGTGTATAGTTGTCTAAATCTCTTAGAAAGAGACTGGGCCTTCATTTGAGTAGACAAATGCTTCAAGCTGTTTTAGTCAATTTAGCCACTTCACTTTTGTGGGACTAATATGAGAGCCAGTCTGCATTTGTAGTTCTACTAAATACCACATTTATACATTAGAGATGTGCTAACTATGAATGTGAAAAACTCAGGAAACATTGATACTTCTAAACTGCTTAAAAGCCACCTTGGCAATTAAGCAGTATATAAATTAAATAGTACATTACAGCTCTTTGAGTGTACATTTGGTCGCAAACCCAGTTTTGTGCCATGCGGCCTGTAGCTTTGTGGAGATGATAGGAAAATCATCCAAACAGGCCTGTCCCTTGTGTTGAGGAGCCTATTTTTCTTCCTCGCCTACACCATTACATTTTCATAGCGATTGAACTACTGATACCAGACCAGGACTAGTGCCACAGTAATTTAAAGCACTCTGGCTGCAGTACAAAAAGCAAAAATCTGTATGCAGCTATATGTTCTATTAGGATTGCCTCTTTGTGTTATAAATTCATGTGCTTTATATGCTTTTTGTATTTTGTAAAACTTTTTGTATATGTAATATCTGCTTTGCTTTAATATGTGTTGTAGCACGTTTGCCATAATTGCTGGCTTCTAGGTTACCTTTAGGCATATGACCAGAGGTACAATCAGTAATCAGTGGAGAGCTTCTCCCTTCTTTCCCCTTTTCTTGGTGTCTTATGATCGCCTGGTTCAGAGCTGTTTGCAGGCGTTTTCCTTTCTTCTTCTGAGCATTCTCTCAATTCTACTGCATTCTCTAAATGTGACCTTGCTAGGGTCCAGGTGATGGGTTTATACATATTTGAACAGTGCTTTGTTACTGCTGATTATTGTACCAGCCAGTAGCAGTATGTTAAAAGTACCTCTGAGCACATTCAGAGTCTGTTTCTCTTTCTGCTGAACAAGTGCAGTTTGCCTCAAGAATGAAAGAAAAGCTTATAGGGCAGGTGACATAAACTGTTTGGGCCCTGCGCTTCTTTCTTATAAGAAACTGAATGCTGCTGCTACCTCCATTACAACTATACAGTGTAGAACTAAATAACGTAACCTCCCTCACACAAAAATTCCACTCTCGATACATGGTGCCAGCAAGTCAGCAATGCTGTCTTCCAAGATAATATCCCCAGTAGAGCAGGTGGGAAACCTGTGACCCCTCCAAGTCTTGTTGAACTGTAACTTCCATCTTCTGTAACTACTACTACTATATTAGTTTATGCTCCGCCTTTTTCCCATGACGGGCTCACAGATAAAATAAGAACAACTAAAAATGGGGGGTGGGGTCATTAAAAAATTAAACATTAATAGAACTAAAACTATGGATGGGCAATCGCAGACAATCACAACAAAAACAGTGTGGTACCCATCTCCTCCATCTCCTCATTACAAACTGTCAGTTTTCAAAAGCATGCTGAAACAAGAAGGTGTCTGGCAGGAGGACTCCTAAGAGAGAACCAGTCTAACTTCTCTTGGGAGGGAGTTCAAACTCTGAGAACAGCCACCGAAAAGGCCCTGGCTAGGGCTGATAGGTATTGTAGTCCAGCAACATACTGAAGGCCACAGGTTATTCATGCCCTGCTGTGTAGGGATTAAGCAGACCCATTCAGTCTCATCCTCTATCCCCACCCCTTATCCATATTTTATTTTGCAACTTGTATTCAATGTTCCATGGCTCTTAAGTCCTCATTAGGCTGAGTGGGTTAGAATTGTTCCCTTTGGGGTTTTTTGTTTTGTTTTTTAATGTTTTGCTTGACTCCTTTGCTGTTGGCCTTTTCACTTCTGTGACACTCCCATGTGCTGAATTTCTGAAGTGGAGAGCCTTTTCTACTTATGTAGGCTCCTCATGTAATATAGAACTCTAATCTCCCATGGTTGATAAATGTGCAGAGGAAAAAAACTCCTGAGTAGTTACTATATGTCTGATTCTTGGTTCATTAAACTCCTTCCCCCCTCTCAGTCTGCTATCAACAGTCTGTAATTCTAGGAATTGTCAGGCCATTTTGCAGTATATTTTTCTTAGTGTTGAAATGTATATACTTGCTTGGGGAGATTCCCTTGAGTATGTAGAAACAACTGATTTTTATTTATTTATTTATTTTGATGGCCCAGTTGTGCTCCTAAACACATAGGTATTTGATGACTTGTGCTCACTATTGGAACAAGTGGGAGCTGCAACAAAAGGTTGCAGTGTAAAGCTAGCCAGTCAAGTCCTGTTCCAAGATGCTCATGTGAAAGCTCAAATATAATGCAGAACTTAAAGCAGTTGCGGAAAAGGATTAAAAACTGTATCAACTGCCATGTGAATGCAGCCTTAGTCAGTGGATGCATTGAGCAGTTTAGCATCCTGACCCAGCCTCCTGCTTCCCAACGCACTCACTCTTCAACATGTATCGTAAACTAATTTAATTTAATTTTGTTTTTATTTAAATTCTGTTTTTCCATCAAAAGGACCTTCAGTCAGCCTCACTAAAAATAATACAATTACATACTGCATCATAAAAAAAATTTCAAAGTAGTCAATAGCAGTGCATTTGAAAGAAATATATCCCATTTATAGCAGCAGAAAATATGACTCTTAATATATTCAACATCCATAAAGCCTGCCAGAAGAGAATGGTCTGGCCACCTATAAAAATATTTCATTGAGCTAGTGAGAATTTTTCCAAGCATCATCATCCCAAGTGCCTTGCTAAAAGTTGTCGCTTGACTGCTCATTTTCCCTGCAGCTCACTTCCCTTGTCTCTGCTGGCACTCATTCCTCTTTGCTCCACAGTGAAACTCCTATGCTCCAGAGATCATGGGTGCAATTTGACAGTTACATTATTTTTCTAGCTGTGATCTCCCTATTTTCCAAGGCAAAGATAGCTAGACTAGTACTGTGGAGGGTGAAAGGGAGGAGGCAGCTGTGCTGGGCAGGGTGCAGAAGTAAGTTTGCTACAATTTGCAATTTGGTTAGTTTCATAGGAATAACTGCCAGGAAAGTTGACATGTGACAAATAGCATCTGTCACCTTAGAGCTAATTCCTACAAATGCTTCAGCATTTATATGATCCCAAAGTGGTCAAAAGAATACCCATGCACAATAAAGAATCTGAACCCTTTTGGTATTGTGTGCTAATGCACACTCGCCTGAGCCTTTCAATTGTGTTGAAGCATTTGTGGAGTTTGTTCCACCCTGGTTTTGCCTTGGGTGGTTGATGAAGACCACATGATGCCATGCTAAAGAACACTGAAGAACTCAAACACAGAAGAATCTGTCCATTAAAAATGGAATTGTAGAAGTGTAGAATTACAAGCCTGTTCTCCAGAATGGAAAACGTAATCCTGAATTTGCTGATATTTCTCCTCCTACTCTTTCATCTTGTTACCCTGTCCTGCTGCTGATGGTGTAGTGCCTTCTCCCTTTTAAAAAATTCTTTCTGTAAACACCAGCAGTTGTTGCTTGCTTGCTTTCTAGCAGCACCTGCCATGGTTTTAATGAGCATTTCATAGGGCATCAGCAGTTTAGCTTAGTTCCACGCCAACAGCAAATTAATGTAATATTCTTGCCATCTTCTGTTCTTACTAAAATTTGCTGCTATCCTATCTTTCTTTAAATGTGAGCAAAACTGAAGCACCAGATGTTGCAGCATTCATCATGGTAAAATATTGCCAGTAACAACATTACTCAAATCTTGATCCTGTCATTTTAAGCAGGGTCTGACAGCAGAAAACAGCTTTGTACATCTGTTTCTCTATCCCAAATGGGACGAGGTCTTCAAACTAGTAAGATAATTTTTTGAAAACAAGCAATGTTCTATTGGAATTTGTGGTGAATTTGTGGGAACTTAAACATACCATTAAAAGCCTAAGTTCAGTGTTTAGCTGCAGAAGTGAAATGCTTGCGCACCCATAATGCAAATGCTTGCAGAGGTGGGAACATGTTGCTCCCTGTGACATGTTGCTGCAAAGGCTTGAGCCTGAAAAGAGAATGCAAAATGCAATATTTATTAAGAAGTAAGACAAGAAAAATGATAGTGTCTCCAGCTGAAGCATCCGGGACTTTTGAGAGCAATTCCGTCATGCCCTCTTGAAAAATCTGCCCTAGAAGATCAGGAGGCATTCAGTGCAGTGTGAGAGGCTGCAGCCTGAAGAGAAATTTGGTACAGACCATGTGCATAATAAGCACAGTGTTCTTTGAATTTTGGCCTCTGAAATTAGTTGAAACAAATGCCATATCTGTGCCAATACTAGAAGATGTCTTAAAAATGATCCTAGTTCTGAGTAAAATCTCAGTTTGGCCTTTTGAAAAACTAGTTCGAACCATGGATGGACACATGCACATGTATGACTCATGGAGATGGAAAACAGCAGGGGATTTTAATTTTTTTTATTTTTTTTGCTGCTCTGATTTGGAGCTTGTCTGCAAAATTTAGATATCTGCAATGTTTCTTCTTGCTTAATAGCTTCTGCATATATGCTTTGCTTCCGTCATTCTCCTTGCAAATTACTGGCTTTTCCTTCCGCTTGAATATGAACTGCATTAGAAAATCTTCATAAAAACTTACTTTAGGATGCTTCCCTCCTCCTCAATTAAAATAGGTAATGGATGTGGTATGAAGGTGCATCTCTAATGTGGGAATACTCCTGTGTGTATCTTCCTAGCATAGTCAGAATAGCGTGTATGAGATGCCTCGTACAAAGACCCATGTTCCAACTTCTTCTATCTACAAATCTTAAATTTTACACAGGGAGATTTCAAGAGATGGGCTTGAGAATACTTTCCCAAGGACATCTACTAGACTACTACTATCAGTATAATTTTTATGTTTAAATCATGCCCTGAGGTTTTGAAAACATTAAGATTGTTGCATCAGATCTGTTAGTAGACCCTAGGTAGAACCTTGATTTTTGAATTTTTAAACAACTTGACATTTTTTGGTTTTGGACAAATGAAGTTGAACTTATTTTCTGGAAAGCTCTGGATTCATAATGCCAACAGTCACACTAATACAGATAACTGTTATTGGTTTGGCAGTCTTACCAGTGAGCAGCCTTTGAGGAAGTCAGTGCCACTGTAGCTCTTAAAGTACCCTTTCATTGGCAAGGGACGCCAGTCCATCTGGCTTAACTCTCAACTAGGCTAAGCTTCCTTCCGTATCCACTTATTGAGGCTAGTACAGACTTGTCCTAGCCACTTGCATTCCTTTGGTCTCCATATCAAAAACTTCTTAAGTGGTATGGCAGTTGCATTGACATGCCTACTCCTATCATGGAAGCTGCTGTACTCTGGATGCCAGTTTTTACCCATATTAATGCATTCTGGTGGCAGAGGTTTTGTACAAAATCTTATGGCTGCCTACAAATCATAAGACAAAGGCAAAAGTTGCCTGCACAATCGGCTGCATTGTATAGTTCAGCTGAATCCTTGAAGATCCATATTAGGTTTGCTTTTATTTTTGGTCTAGTTGAAAGTAAAGGTATGCAGCATGAATCTCATTTCCTTCACTGCTTTCTCCAGGCTAATCGTAACAGCTGCTAAGGACGACAAAGACAAACTGTAGACAATCAAATATATTGTACTGGTCAAGTAAAATGGATCCATGTTCAGTAGGAAATCAGCTGCAAGCTAGCAGCGATTGCCATAAAACATACTTTACCTGTCACACTGGATTCAAGACTAAACAAGAACTATCATCAACTGATCTGTTACTCCTTCAGCTTAGGACTGGGATAACACTTTCAGAGAACGATACAATCTGCTTCCATCATGCTAAAGTTTACCTTGATAGGTATGAAGACTTGCAAAAGTCATGCTGTGATCCTTTTAATATGCACAAAAAGCTTTCAAGGAAAAACTTGCATGCAATTGACATAGACGATGCAACTGTTCTAAGTGCCAAGTTTGGACGGCAGTTTATACCTGGCTGGAAACTTTGTCAAAAATGTACACAGATAATAAATGGAAGTGCAGAGGTTGATTCTGAAGACCGTCAACGAAGGAGACTTGATTCAGACGTATGTATATGGGATAATTTTTTTCACCTATCTGTTGGACTTAGGCTTCAATCTTATGCACACTTACCTGAGAGCAAGCCCCAGTGAAAATGCTGTTCCTTAATTCTAAGTAATTGTGCCTGTGGGTTAGGCTGTACTTAACATAGAGCATCACTAAGATAAGTAAAGGAAAAGGGACCCCTGACCATTAGGTCCAGTCGTGGCCGACTCTGGGGTTGCGGCGCTCATCTCGCTTTATTGGCCGAGGGAGTCTGCGTACAGCTTCCGGGTCATGTCGCCAGCATGACTAAACTGCTTCTGGCGAACCAGAGCAGCGCACGGAAACACCGTTTACCTTCCTGCTGGAGCAGTACCTATTTATCTACTTGCACTTTGATGTGCTTTTGAACTGCTAGGTTGGCAGGAGCAGGGACCGAGCAACAGGAGCTCACCCCGTCACGGAGATTCGAACTGCCGACCTTCTGATCGGCAAGTCCTGGGCTCAGTGGTTTAACCCACAGCGCCACCCACGTCCCTCCATCACTAAGATAGCTATTATTAATTAATTAATTAATTAACCCTCAGGTACTAATGGTATGCTAAATGCTGTGCAATTTCCACATGTGTGGTCATCACTTGATAAGTGCAACATGAAGAATTATGTGAAACAGCCATCGTTAATCAAAACTTAACAAAAGGCACTCTGATATAACTTCACGTAATCTCAAATGTAGTAACTGGCAATAGAGCATTAATACATCTAGCTGCAGTTCCTCACATGTTATATTATGAATATATGTATGAATGTGCCCTAAGCAAGTCTAACGTGATTAATGTGGAAGAGAGCAGGGCTTGACACTAGAATGGTGAAACTGAGTAGAAGTGGATTAATTCATAGACATGTATAAAAGATGGAACTACAGCAGTCTTTGGGGAACAATGAGGTCTAATCTACACATACAACAGAGCAAAGTGTAGGAGTTCTGATGGGATTGAATTGATATCATTCTTCTCCCTTAGAACTTATTTCATCACTTGATGGGGGGGTATCTATTCCTAGCAATAAAAAGCAGCATGATGGAAGATGTACTTTGAAATGGAAGTTATTCTCCAGTCTTTGTCTAATGAAAACATACAGCAGTTAATTTTTTAAAAGGTGAGGTCAAGAGTGAACTGAAAATATGTCCTGTTTAATTATTAAAGTAGGCTTTCACTATTTCTGTTTCCATTAATTTGCACCATTAGATATATACTCATATCCCACTTACCTGCTCCACAAGAAATTGCCTTTGCTTTTTTACTTTACTTCCTAGTGTTACTGTCCGTTTAGAGAAACCTTATGAGTGGTCAGGTGGCTAAGATGTCATAAAATTAAAATACGTGTGTTGGGGGAGAGGGATGCTTTGTGCCACAGCATACAGCAACCACTTGTTCACATTTTTTGTATTAACCTGTAATAATCTTCCTTGACCAAGAGCAATTGCTGGTGGATACCCTGTTCATGTAGACAGGGATTGAGGGCATCTCAACCTTATCCCCCTTCATATTCATGAACTGAGCATTTGAAGGCAATGACACACAACAGAAAGGTTTTTTTACATTTGGCCCCAGCTTTGAGCCTCTTTTTATCTAAGAAGTGACAGCATTCTAAGTTGATTAGCAAGCCTCTGGCAATGTATGCATTAAGCTTTGCATTAATAGTTCCAATGAAATTGTCTGTATCTGTTCAGGGACGTACAGCTAAGGCCTTGAAGTCCTTACAGTTTGCTAATCCAGGACGACATTCTGAATTTGCTCCAGAAGCAAACAAAAGGGAAAAAAGAAGGCTGCAGACAAAAAGCACATCCAACAATTCAGACAGGTGAGCTCTTTCCCTCCTATGATTACACTTATCCTTGCTTTCACGCCCTTGGGGGAAAGTCTTTATTTGCATCTGGACCATGCTTCAAGTCTGCTTAAGTAGATAGAATCTCTTTTCATTCAAGTGCATAGAAATGGTGTGATAAAAATCCATTGTAAGGCATGGAAAAAACCTTGAAGAATAAAGAATTGCCACACAATAATGCTTTTGGGGCATCTGAATTAATCCACAGAATAGCTAAAAGGTGACTGATCCTGCCTTTTCTGTTCCAAAGTGGTTCTGAACAAATCAATTCTGTACTGAAGCAGGAAGGTGAATGTTCATTAGAGTTGTCCACAGCATCAGTAGACTCCTTTCAGATATAACATGTGATCACACCTTAGATAGTAATGGTGCCCTTCCCCAAAATTAATGAACCCTAAAACATTCTGTCCACAGTTGCAAAGGGAAAGAGAAGGGAAACAAAATTGCATAGCCTATGGACAGATATGACAAGCTGTTGCATGGACAGACTCTGTCAACATGTTTCTATATGTAATGGTGCCTCCCTAGAACCTAAACTTGCCCGAAATTTATTGGCAGTCTCTGTGGCTAATGTATTGTATGGCTTTTGATTCTTGGCATAATATTAGCCAGAGCAAATTCACCTAGATTTAAACTGAATTGCCAGTGACTTAAAATGGAGTCCAGTGTTATAGACTGCTGTTAATTCTGCTTTCTCTCTCCTCCAGGCAACTCATACCAGCAAAGAGCAAAGTATACGATAGCCAAGGACTTCTGCTTTATAGTGGGATAGACCTCTGTGACTGTCTTGATGAAGATTGCCTAGGATGTTTCTATGCTTGTCCCAAGTGTGACTCCAGCAAGTGTGGACCTGAATGCCGCTGTGATCGCAAGTGGCTATATGAGCAAATTGAGATAGAAGGAGGAGAAATTATAAGGAATAAGCAAGCGGTATAGCTTACACATTGAATTCAAGTAATGAGCGTACATGCCAAAGGTTTTCACTTACAAAAATGCATAAACTTTGTTCAGATTTCCAGTTAGCGTTTGAAGTGGTATATGAAAGTTGTGGCTCAGAGTTAATTTCCCCTTTTTGGCACCCTTACAAAAAAGATAATCTAGAACCTTATTAATGGGCAAGTGGATTAATCGGAACAGTATTGTGCATTTTGCACCATGTACTCTGTAGAAAAGATGCATTGCCCAAGCGCCTCCCCTCTTTTCACCTGGGAGTGTTGCCCATTTCAGAAATGTGACCACTGATTTCATCACTTTAATTGCTAGAAGCCATGAGCAGTATTAGCACATAGTAGATTTGTGATTTGATAACGATGTTGCATGGTGGGTAGAAGATATTAATGACAGATAAAAGGCTTTTTGAGAAGATGGTACCACTTCAAAGAAAAGTATTGGACCGCTTTGAAATATTTCTGTGTTTTTGTTTTTAATCTGAATACAAATCTGTCTTGTGTTTTCAACAGTATTTCACTGATGAGGAGAAAATAATAAACCAAAGATATCATTTCTCAGGTAGCATTTCCATTATGGGTTTGTTATTTGAGAACTATATATTTGAGTCTCTAGGCAGTTGGACAGAATTTCTAGGATGAATGACAACACAGTCCCATTTAGCCTTTAAGAATATGTGCAAGTTAATTATTTGAATTTGGACATTAGGAGCACAAATGGGGAACCAGGAGTAATGTGTTTTATATTGCAATCACCGATGCTCTGCATAAGAATATGTTCAGAATTTATTTTCAGCAGCAATTAAAAGGCTGCATTTTCTTGCAGGGCCATTTTCATAGTTTTGACCCCATATGCAATAAGGAATTTTATCTGTGTAAATAAAACTTGTCCTCGAGGATGGATGACTTTCTATTTGAAATGATGGTTAGGTGGTAAAATGTGTAAGACTTAAAAAGTTCCTGTTAAGTATTATCCTAGGAGTTTTGTTTGACTCCGCCTATGTTCAGAAATTTCTCCTGTTACCTGTACTGTCCTAGGAAGGCAAATTGTGTCATGCAAAGCAAGAAAGCTGCATAGGAGCTGGTGGATGTTTGTCCCTAAATTCAGGAGGAGATGGAATTGAATCCAGAGCCCTGAACCTGGAGTTCCATGACTGCTCCGATGGGGCCACGTGGAGCTACTCCCTTATTTGACATATAAATGTTTATTGAGGGGCCATGAGGTCTGAGAACATTGGAGTATATCCAAGGAGCCTCTGGATTAAGTCAATTGCGTCTTTACAGTATTTGTATGCGTGCATTCATTTAGATATGTATAGAAACCATTTCATTATCAATTATGATTGCATTTTTTTACAATTTGCAAATGTCTGTACTTTAAAAGACTTAAGATTACACCTTTGCTGGGGCTGCATTATATCTGACTAAATTGGGCATTAGCAAATCATCTTGTAAAGAGAAACCCGCAGTAGGAATGGTTATTAAATTTAAAATTGCTTCACTTGGTATCTTTTTTTCAAAAAAAGCATTTTTCTATCTAAATCAACTCCAAAGCCTCAGTATGCAGATAGCTTTATTGGGACCAACCAAAATGTCACACAGTCATTTTCATCGGTCTTAATAAAAGTATTCCCATACTGTGGTTTTGGGCTCCCCCCCCCCCTATTGTATGAATCAATACAGATTTAATATTTTTTTAAATCCTGTAAAATAACTTTAGACTACTATGTGCAACTTTGCTTGACTTGATTGATTTCATATGTTATGTAGTAAAGTTCTTACAGCTATGTACAGAAAACTAGCCATCACCTAAAACTGTTTTTAGAGCCTGCCTAACTGCTGGCAAGTTATTTGAACAGATGGATTTTTTTACTCTCCCTGAAAAGTGGCATTCTGCAAAGCTTACAATAAAATAAAAGTACTTAAAGGGAAAAGTTTGGCACCTGCACAATAAGATACATATATATGGTTTTATCCAAAGCTGTCCAGGTACGAGCAGAACAGACTTCTAATCATGCAATCAGAACTTCGCTCTTGCAGGCTCTCAAAATCTGCTCTGTGGGGTTGAGGAACCCCCGAGCAAATTTGTGGAATTGTAGAAAGGTGCAGAGGAAGAAGACATTATGCTGCATGAGCTCACTATCAGTTTTAAAATTTGGATACTGGCAGATAAGTAGCTGCAAGTCACATTGCAGCATGCTGGAATATGAAATCCTCTTGAACTTAAATTTCTTAGTGTTGACATCTACTGGCACTAACATAATGTGAAGCAGCAATGCAAATATTGTGTTTGTCTAATTTCTTCAACAAAAAATTGATCAAATTTACCCTCAAATGTTTAGACGTGTGTCTCAGCGACTAATCTATTATAAAATGTTATACAGTGTAATGGCTAGTATGTATTGGTAATATATTTTTCTTTTCATTTTGATACAGGTATGTATTGGTAATCTACTCCAGATATTAACATTAATTAAACAGAGGTTTCAATTCTGTGCACAGATACTTTGATCAATTCCATGAATACTAACAGTATGTACTGCATGCTGAAGTGATTAGTTATGCATAAAAACTTACTCCACTTACACTGAAACATTACTACTAGTACTAGACAGCTGCAAACGAAGATACACTATTGAGTAAATATCAGGTATTTTCTTTGTCAACTCACTTCTGAAGATTCCTATATTTCTTATCATTTATCAAATCCTGTTAATAAATACATTTATTTGAGCCACATATTTAGTTCTATTATTCTTCTTTTTAAAGTTCATCCAGATAATGAAGAGTAAATATCTGAATACCTCTACTTTCTGTTAATTTACTTAGCCCAAACTTATTACAAAACAGAGGACTACTACTCATTCATTTTGTTTGTATGCCGCTTTTCCACCCCAAAAAAAAAAAAATGCTCAAAGTGGCTCACAAAAAAGGAATGTATTTCAAACAGACACTACAAAAACAATTTAATAACAGCATAGCAAAATAACATAGTAACAGTTGCATAATAACAGCAAAATAATAACATGAAGAAACCACATTTCAATGCTATAAATATAACAAGATGACTTAAGCAACACAGCATCCAAAAGCAAAATTAACAAGGGGGCTTCACAGTTTTCCCTTAACTCTAGAAATACTCCTCCCATGATATTACTCATCACCTTATTCTCTTGAACTTTGTGCCACCTGTACAGTTAAAGAGACATGTGTTGTTTAGTCATGTCCGACTTCGTGACCCCATGGACCAGAGCACTCCTGTCTTCCACCGCCTCCCGCAGTTTGGTCAGACTCATGTTTGTAGCTTCAAGAACACTGTCCAACCATCTCATCCTCTGCCGTCCCCTTCTCCTAGTGCCCTCCATCTTTCCCAACATCAGGGTCTTTTCCAGGGAGTCTTCTCTTCTCATGAGGTGGCCAAAGTATTGGAGCCTCAGCTTCAGGATCTGTCCTTCCAGTGAGCACTCAGGGCTGATTTCCTTCAGAATGGATAGGTTTGATCTTCTTGCAGTCCATGGGACTCTCAAGAGTCTCCTCCAGCACCATAACTCAAAAGCATCAATTATTCGGCGATCAGCCTTTATGGTCCAGCTCTCGCTTCCATACATCACTACTGGGAAGACCATGTAGCTGCCTTATTATCAGAAAGTCTGAGGTTAATAGATTTAAGTGCCCTCATAGTGCTAGAATAAATGAGGTTCTTCCCCATATAGAAGGGTGACTTGCACCAGGGAGCGTGGGCAGTCTGTCATTAGATGGCGTCAGATTCCTATAATACAAAATTTTGTATTACATGGCTGTGCTGATATTTTCCTAGGCAATGACATGCAAAACAATAATAACAACACACATTTCCTACCCTTTTACAAACCTGAGGCATGAAGCAAAATGTACATACAGTGGAAAAGTTTATACAGATACCGGTGTGTATGCAAGAGGGGTACACTTGGGAGAGAAGAAAAATGTACATGTCTGGGGTGTGTGTGTATGTGTATGTGTTGTCTCTGAGCAGTAAGAGGAGGGGCTATCAACGTGTGGCTTCTGTTTATGTGTCATCTATGAAGGAAGGGAAAAATGTATATGTGAAGTGGGGGGTGAGAGATGCATATGTACCTGTAGTTTGTGTGCAGGGAGTGCGTGCATGTGTGCAAGGGGGGGCACCTGGTATATTTTTCCTGTGACTGGGGAATGTGCCTTGTTATTAGACAGCAACAGCATCACTGATGGGAGGGAGTCTATATTGTGTGATCTCCACAGTTAGGATCAGCAGGACATCCTTTGAGAAGCCGGAGTTTTTCCAGGGGAGAAGAAGCAATTACTGTACTGTCTTAAAATTTGTAATGTGCCCGCTAGTCCAAAAAAGGCTGATAACCACTGGTTTACAGAAGCAATTCATTTTCAAACCATAGCTTATGAAGTGGCTTGTTTTTATAAACCACAGTGAAGATTAGCCACAGTCTAGGGTTCTTAATTTTGAAACTGAAGCTTCGGATCTCTTCACCCTGACAGTGGGAGAGAGCAGTGAGTTCAAGGCTTGTGTATGTAGCAAACCAAACATTGCCAATGTTTATGTCTGACCATTTGAGCCATATTAGGCTCTATACCATTGCCCTGAATAGAGCTGTGAACAATATTAGGCTATATCTTCACAAAATTGTCCTAAATATCTGAGATGGTGTCCTCGAAAGATGAGTTTAATATGAATGGGCATTATAATTTTACAGGTGTTGATTTTGTTCTGTTTTATGGTGAACTTTGCTAGAGATTTCTTGCCATCTTGGGCCTCAGGAGGAAGAAAGGAGGCAGTGTTACCTAAAACCCCTAAACACAGTTGGATTTACTTCTGAGTAAGCATGCATAGGATAGCACCATAAGGCACTTTCTGTTGGATCAATTTATGCGGGTAAAAGAGTAGGCAGAAAAAATACAAAAGGTGTAGCTAATTAGAGTTGCTGAAATTTGAACCTAGGCACTAAGTTTATTAACTGCAAATATTTCACTTAATGGACTGAAAACTGACAAAACAGTTTCTAGGATGCTAATTGACTAAGGAGCTGTTTTTCCCACCATATTCTTACAGTTTTTAGGTAATTGCCAAGGGGGGGAATCTATTTACACATGAATGTGGGAACCAAATGAGTTGTGTATTGTACAGTCCCTCAGCTATTGGCTTGTGTAATTAATAATAATTGTAAAGAACAATATTCTTCCCTTCGACATAAATGCGAACCACTGCCTATCTTTTTGGTGTGGGTTTTTTTTTTTTTTTTCCTTTCCCAATCAAATTCTCAAGTCCTGTGGTTGGTCTTTTCAGTCTGTTGGCCTTTCAGACTCATGAAATGTAATTACTGTTAACGCCACGAAAAGCTAGGCCTGCCGATTGAGTCAGCTTTTATCTCTGCATTTCAAATGTATCCCAAGACTGACCTTCAACCTTTCTCACCGCAGAAACCTGGAACTGGGAGAACAAAGGCTCCCTGTTTTAGTGAAGTTCATGCCATTTTATCATGTGGATATATTTTTATACAGGAGCAGGCTGGAGGTCGTCAGTCTCATTTTTACTTATGCCCTTAGCACAATTTGAATCCAGTTTCCTGAGGTGAAGGTTAAGCAGCATATACACAAAGCTTTGGGAAATGGTAAACCTCAAAAGATGCAGCCCCCTAATGGTGGAGAACACTCCGGCAGTTGGGAGCACTGAGCAGTCGATGTTCCAGATCACATAGAAACCAGGGCCACATCTGCACCAGATATTTAAACCACTATTATACCACTTTGACATTCATGGCCCTTCCGCAAAGGATCCTGGGATCTGTGGTTCATTAAGGATGCCAAGAGTTGTTAGAAGACCCCTGTTCCTCTCAAAGAGCTATAGTTCCCAGGGGAGTTCTCCAGGGAGAGGGCTTGATTGTTAAACCACCCTGGAAATGGCAACTGATGCATTCACAGCAAAAACACAATTATGTGGTCTCCCAGAGAAGAGATTGCAGGCGCTTTACTGCTACAGTGGACGCCCTAGTTACGTACCGCTCTGGATACGTAACTTTGGGGTTACGAACGCAGCAAAGCCGCATGCGCAGAAGCGCTCAATCGCGCCATGCGCAGAAGTGGTGCCTCTGCCTACAGATTTTTTGGGTTGCGGATGGACTCCTGGAACGAATTTAATTCGTATCCGGAGGGTCCACTGTACTCTGATCCTCCTGCAGCTGTGAAATAAGGGAGCTAAGCCATGGTTTAGTTTAGCATGTTATCTGAACCTGGGCTTGTCATCAGTCTCCTGAAAAAAACCTGCAAGCGATAAGCCATAGAATGATTCCTGGCTACAGATCTGAAGCAAGTGAAACGAGCCTGGGTTCAGACAATCTGCTAAGCCAAACCATGGCTTGCCTCACAACAGCAGCTTTGGAGAAAGAGCAAAACGGTCCCTATTCCTTCAGGAACATGCATGCTTTTAGGTTTCTGCTAAGTCATGGTTTGGTTTAGCAGCATGTGCAAAACTGGGTCAGTTGTATCTCTACCAGTCCCATTCCTATAATCCATCTGTTGTGGAGCCAGTAAGTTACTGCTGACCCTTTTCCTATTTGAAATGAGCTTTAATGACTTTTGTAGAGTTTCTTATTTTTACAACTTCTTTATTACAAAGCCCACAGTTCTGCTGTATATGCCATCCCTCTTTCACCTTGTGAAAATAGCTTTGCCTTAATTCACATAAGTGAACTCTCTCAATGATTCCTGTTCATCAGACAGTTTTAAAAGTTTGACTTTCTCTTTAAACTGACTGATCATGTTGGGAAATGACTTTATCGATTAAGATTATTTAAAAGATATAACTTCATTTATATACCTGCATATAACCAGATCAGAGGTTAAAAGCATCTATAATTAAAAATATTGTATTAACAGTAAAGAAATGCAGTCATCTTTAAAATAATATGGCTACTAAATTTCTTTTACATACTATTATTGCAAACAATACCCACAAGAACTCTGGGTTTGAAAAAGGAAAGGAGTCCAAAAGAGTTGGGAAGTTTCTTTTTTGGTTTCGCTTTCACATTTCATAATTTCTAGATAGCAAACTATTGAAAAGTGTTCCATAAATAATTCCTGAAGTATGATTTACATTTGCTCCTGCCTCTAAATTTCTTTGAACATGCATTATTGGGGCTAGGCATTTGTCCTATGGTTCTGACACAAGTTGTGCATCCATAGAAGTGACCAGAGGAGGGATGACCACTGGGAGGAGCGCAGAGAGAAAGAAGCACCATATTACATCCGCAGCAGCACAACCATATACCTTCATCTGACCATATCAGTCTCTACAGCCACAACAGGCACTGTAATTTTCCAACAGCTGAAAGGCGCACTCCTCCATTGTCTGCTGAGACAGACAGGTGCTGACCACTGTATTTTTCGCTCTATGACGCACTTTTTACCCTCCGAAAATTAAAGGGAAAAGTGTGTGTCTTATGGAGCGAATGCAGGTTCCCTGGCTTCAGGGATAGCCGCCCGAAGCCTCCGGAGCGCAGTGGGAGCTCCCACTGCGCTCCGGAGGCTTCACGTTGCTTTCGCTGAAGCCAGGAGAGCAAGAGGGATCGGTGCGCACTGATCCCTCTTGCTCTCCTGGCTTCGCTTCGCTGGAGAGGCACTGCGCAGCTTTCCCTCTCTGCGCAGCGCCCCTTCAGCGAAGCAGGAGGAAAAATGGAAGGGGCTCCGTTTCTCCTGCTGCTTCGCTGAAGAGAGGGAGGGATTTTTTTTTCTTGTTCTCCCCCTCTAAAAGCAGGATGAGTCTTGAAGAGACTTTGGCTACTACAGTGGTACCTCGGGTTATGAACTTAATCCGTTCCGGAGGTCCGTTCTCAAACCAAAGCGTTCTTAAACCGAGGCACGCACTTTCCCTAATGAGGCCTCCAGCCGCCGGTGTTCGGCTTCCAGGGCAAAGTTCGCTAACCGGAACACCTACTTCCGGTTTTGCGGAGTTCATCGTCCGAAGCATTCATTAACAGGGCTGTTCGTGGACCGAGGTACCACTGTATTGGCCAGGCTGCCAAGTTCTGGAGCCCACCAGTCTAGGGAAGCCTTAAAGGTGGGAGGCCTAGGCAGCCTGTGGAGAGACGGCTTGGGACAAGGTGTGGTCCAGAGGAATGAAAGCCAAAGCCCATTGGTAGCGCATTACAAACTCAGGGGCAGAGCGTCTGCTTTGTCTACGAAAGCTCCAAGATTCAGTCCCTGGCATCTCCGGGTACAGCTAGGAGTGCTGGAAATCCTGTAGACAATACTGAACAAGATGGGCCAATGCTCTAACTCAATTTAAGGCATCTTCCTATGTTCCTAAGACTGGAATCCTAACTTCATTTACTTGGAAGTAACCCCCATTGAATTCAGTGGGAATTACTTCTGAGTAGACATGCTTAGCCTTAATCAGGAAAGAAAATGGGCAGGATGAAGAGGGGCAAATGGGGATGAGAGAGACTGAAGGCTTTCCATATTAATTTTAAATAACCAGCAAAAGCTTTGACTGAAGGCTTCTAGTTTGATAGAATTAAAAATAATTAAACTGCTAATTTTAATCTTTTTTTGTTAGTTCAACTGAAACTGTGTTTTTGGATGAATATCGTAGAATAGATTATCCTAAAGGTTTTATGAAAAAACTACACTATTAAATCCAGCAGAGGGCATCACTTTACTACAAACATAAACTGTAGCATTTTGAAAACTAGTTTAATATTAGCTTCCTGGAGGTTTTTTTTTTATTAAAAAAATGCCCACTTGGACTTCTGATGATTACAGAGATTCACACTAGGAGTTCACAATGTCCAACTGAGCAATAAATCAGGAAATGAGATTAAATTCATACAACCAAAGCTATAAGGTCAGGAACATTTTAAATAAATGTTAAGGATAAAGTCAATATTCTAATCATAAAATAAGTAAATCATTTATATCTGCTTCTTTCTGTTGCTCCGTGTGCTTTGTATGTTCTTTATCATTCCGCTACATTTTCCAGAACTTCATAGCTCTGTTTAGTAATGATCCAGGAGTAACTCCTAGGTTTTTTAAAAAAATATTTTAAATAAATGGGAGAACAGCATTGTTTTCCTTCTTTTTCTTTACAGCCTTGAGTGCCTCTTGCACCTAAGTGAAGCTCAGCCAATTACATCCACGTTAATCCTCTCCATTTTAACATAGTTACAAACTGTCACCTTTGGTGGACGTGCCCAAAGGTTAAGGCCTTCTGGGAAATGATATATAATGAACTAAAAAAGGTATTTCAATATACCTTCCTTAAGAAACCAGAGGCTTTCCTTTTGGGCATTGTCGGCCAAATGGTGCTAAAGAAGGATAGAACTTTCTTTATGTACGCGACAACAGCAGCAAGAATACTCATCGCAAAGTATTGGAAGACAGAAGATTTGCCCACTCTGGAAGAATGGCAACTGATAGACTACATGGAATTGGCAGAAATGACTGGCAGAATCCGAGACCTGGGAGAAGAGATTGTGGAAGAGGACTGGAAGAAATTTAAGGTTTATTTGCAAAAGCATTGTAAACTGTATGAATGTTAGAATGATGCAGGATATAAAGATAAGGTGGCATTAGTGACATATTTGAAAAGATTAAGTAAAATTGGGTTATAAGAACAAAGTTAAAACCTGAACAATATTATGTCAAGCTCAAATAATTGATAAAAAAGGGGGAAAATTGGAGGCATAATAGTCGAAATATATAATATAAAATAAGATTTGAAAGAAGGTGAAGTATTGCTGAATAAGATTTTCTAAATGGGAACACAGAAAAGGGAGATGTGAGGGAGTCAAGAAAGAGGGTTATGGAAATAGCATCTGAGAAACTGAACTTTTTTGCATGTCTATTTTATGCTTTGTTTTTTCTTTGTTTTTGCTTTTTTGTACGCTTTGTATGTTTTTCTTGTCCTTTCTTGATTTTTTCTTTTTCATTGATTGTAAGTTGGTTGTATTGTTTAAAACCTTTAATAAATATTTTATTTAAAAAAAAACATAGTTACAAACAGCAGGTCGTCGACCACCAACCTGCAGCTTTTTCACCCTTTTCCGTTTACTAAACTTCGCATGTGATGAAGCACTCATGACTTTATGACATTTTGATTGCTCCGAATAAAGATATGACCATATGTCTAATAACTAAAGAGCTCAGCCGATTCTCCTTTTGCAGTTCGTGTTACACTGTTGCTATAGTGTACAAAAGCTTACAATTCAAACAATAAACAATAATAAATGATAAACTGGCAACCTCCCCTGCAAGGCGCTCTATGTGGGCCTACCCCTGAGGCTGGCCGAGAAGCTGCGGCTTGTGCAAAATAAAGTGACTTGACTCCTCCCTGGGACGGAATATCGCCATCATGTTACACTGCTGTTGACAGAATTGTACTGACCACCAATTGGCTTAAGGGCCAAGCTTAGGTGCCGGGTTCAAGGTGCTGACATGGATCCTAGTTACCTAAAATTTTATCTCACACCTTATATACCCTACATCGCTGTGCTATACAGCAGAGGGCCTCCTGCAAATACCATGTCTTCCTTTTCCAACAAGCCTTTTAAGGGAGGAGGAAGAAGAAGAAGAAGACAAAGAAAAAGAAAAATAAACAATTTATACCCCAGCCACTCTGGGTGGCTCCCAACAGTATATTAAAAACACGATAAAAGAGCAAGCATTAAAAACTTGCCTAAACAGGGCTACTTTCAGATGTCTTCTAAAAGTCAGATAGTTGTTTATTTCCTTAACATCTGATGGGAGGGCAGGCGCCACCACCAAGAAGGCCCTCTGCCTGTTTCTCATCCTAGTCTGCATCTGCATTGGCTCTGAAAATGTTTGGATAGATGCTTTTATTGTTGGTGTTTGTATTGTTTGGGATTTTTTTTAAAAAAAAAGATAACTGGGATGTTTTTGTTGGTTTGTTGGTGGGAAGTGATTCATAAATGAAGTAAATGGTTTTTTAACCCCCTTCTAGTCCTTTGATGTCCCTTTAAGGTATTCCATAAGGCAAATGGCACTTTCAACAATAACCAGACTGAAAGAATGTCTAAGTAAGCTGAGAAGGAAGGTTCAAAAGTTTTTTATGAACATAAGAGCAGCCCTGCTAGAACAGTCCAAAGGTTCATCTAATCCAGGACCCTGTGTCTCACAATGGGCAGCCAGATGTCTTTGGGAGTCTATGGGCCTGAGTGCAACAGCATTCTTCTCACTTGTGCCTCTGACATTAACTTACAGTGTAATTCAAGTTTTATAGTACCAAACTGAACTGCTTTTTCTTCCTTCAAAACAGGCATCCCCAAACTCAGCCCTCCAGCTGTTTTGGGACTACAACTCCCATCAACCCTAGCTAACAGGACCAGTGGTCAGGGATGATGGGAATTGCAATTCCAAAACAGCTCGAGGGCCAAGTTTGGGGATGCCTGCTTCAAAAGCTAAGGCCCTGATCCAGATCAAAGAAGTCATGCTTAATCCCCTTTGAAAGTAATGAGACAGTCAATGAGTTAATGGTGACTGATTTCATCCAGACTTAGGCATGGCTAATGTTTATTATTATTATTATTATTTTTAAAATAATATTTATTAATTTTCCAACAGTTTAAACACAACACTACAGAAAAACAAAAAAAAACAACACAATACAATACAAAAACACTACAAAACACTAACACATAAAACTAACAAAACAAAACAAAAACCATTTAAAACACATCAAACAATTTCAATATCTTATCTTTCATTCACTTATTTCCACGACCTCCTCACACCTCCCTTTTTGTATTCCACTTCTATTAATTGTTTCAGCAATTCCTTTCCATCTTCCTCTGTTTTCTATCCTATAATTATCTTAACACATTCTAACCTTATTTTTTCCTTTAATACTCTATTAATCTATTTATACTTAATTCCTTATAACATTTCTACTAAAGCCATATAACTTCATTCCAACATTTTTCTAACATTCATTAATTTTACAGTATTTCTGTAAGTAGTCTTTAAATTTTTTCCAGTCTTCTTCCACCGACTCTTCTCCCTGGTCTCGGATTCTGCCAGTCATTTCCGCCATTTCCATATAGTCCATCAACTTCATCTGCCATTCTTCCCGGGTGGGTAAATAGGCATGGCTAATGTTAACTAGATTGCAGCCTGTGAGGTTCATTCATTCTGTCATTCGTTTTTAGCTTCCCTTTATAGGATAGGTTCATAACAAGTAGTTCATCTCTATATTTTGTTAAAATGTGACACACAAAATATAAATATTCCTTAGAATAAACAACATATTAGTTCATCTTCCACTTCAACTGCTCCTAAACGATGGGTCTCGCTTCTGGTGCCCTTTCTGAAATAAAATCCACACCCACTGCTCCCTTTCTTCTAAAGGTGTTAATTACAATTATCAGTTCATTTGCTTAATGCTACTGAATTTCTTTGAAACTATTAGCAGTTTTGATATCATTTGACAATTCTTCCCGACAAAAATGTTTTAAAATATACTATCATGGATTTTTAAAACCCAATCAGGTGGATTCCCACCCACCCCCAAGTTTTGAATTTACTAAGCAGAGCAGAAGGTTGTGTGAAAGTTGTATTTACATTTAATTTTATTCTGCAAAAATCCCACTGAAATTTCTCTCTCACACTCTGTTTTGGGCACATGAGGCCATTACTCAGAAGGCAAAGGAGAAACTTCTCGTTGTGGCCTCCTTTGGTTACGTGAAGGAAAAAGATGCACCACATACAAATGATAAATGCAGGAGCCATTTTTATTTCAGGAAACCTATGCAAGCCAATACCTGTGTAAACTGAACATGACATTTTATTATGTATATTGGTTTTAAGATTTCTGGTTTTATTTTTGTTTTTAAAAAATTAGATTAACTTATTTCTATTTGTACTTTAATGAATAGATTGTTCTTTGTAAGCTGCTTAGAAGCTTTTTTTTAAAATTGAGAAACAGTATACAAATTGTGTTAAATAAATTAAATACATCATCAACTGGAAGTTTAAATAATGTGGGGTAAGCATGCTTGTTTGAAAGTTAATCCCCTCAAAATCAAAAGGGCTACCGGTAACTTTAAAGAAAAATGTGCTTATGACAGAAGTTTGTGTGTGAAAACGATTTCAGATATCTAAAAAAGCTTCTCTCTCACCCCAGAAATACACACTACTCCTTCTGCACTGTCCCTCAGATATTATTTATTTGTTGGTGCTGCTGGTTCCTATCCATTCCTAGGCCAGCTGAAAAAGGGAGGAGAGAGATCTCCACTCAGTCTTTCCATGGGGGGAAGGCCGTTGCCCTGAGAGATGGCAGGTGTGCAGCAGAGCGACATTAAAAGCTCTCCAGCAAATGATGTCTCTAAAAGCTGGACATCGTTTCTTAATTAGAACCGAACGTATGATGTCAGGAAAGACTGTATACAGCACTTTGTCATTTTGTGCTATATATACATACAATGTAATTTCTTTCCACAAAGGTTTCGCGGGGGGGGGAGGGGTGTACAAAAAGAATGTAGTTAAAGCAGAACTCTTTCATTCAGTACTACTCATTTTTACAAATGGGATATGGTAGGGATGTTAATTTCAATTATATTAACAAGATACAGTAGATTTAAATGTCCCTTTCTGTACTCACAAACAGACCCCAAAATGGCTGACCAAAGAGTCAGGTTTTACACCACATCTGAAGTGTTTTCAGACCAGGGCTTTATAGCAAAGCATATGCTGTGAGTACAAGTAATTCAGCCTGTTCTCTTATCTTTCTTTGAATGAAATTGATTTCGGACGCCCTCTCATTCTTTGTTTAAATTAATTTAATGGCTCTGTACTACGGAAACAAAAGTAAACGAGCTGCCTATTTTGATTTCAGCTCTTTAGTTCTGTTGTTGTTTTCTTCCTCATTTCAGACAGCCTAAATTCACAAGCCAGTTTAATCAGAATACGAACCAGTTTTAATCACTATGTTTTAAATGGATGTCTCACGATGGTTGCCAGTGCCACTTCTAAGTGGTTGTTGAATGAAACTTAACTCTTTAAACCTTTGGCTTGCTTTCAACTTGCCTCCCAATGAGGACTAATACGCATTGATCACAGCTATCCAGCCAGACCTTTTTTTACCTCCAGGTGTAAAGCTCAGCTGTCGTGGCGAATAGGACATTTGACTTGCTTGATATAGCAGCCCAAACCACCATGGGTGCTTGTGTATGAAGCAAGACACTTCTGTTCATGGGGGGGAGGGCATGCCAGGTGAGCAGAGAATTCATAAATTGAAGAAGAAAACAATTGTGGTCAGAATTTGACTGCTCCTGTTCGATACAGTGGTGTTGAATGCTACTACTATTTGCATGTAAGAAATAGAAACCAATCTATCACAAAGCATCAGTCACTTGGACTTTAGTCTCTTACAGTTACCCCCTGGAGTCAACAGGAGTCAAGCATATATAAATTGTATGCTGGATTGAAGCCAACACATGGCTGTCAATCCCATAGATCTCAACGGAACGTATTTCCACATAGTGTGCTGGAAGTACTCTTTTTTAAACAGAAATATTTGGCTGACCCTTTTGCTACCCCTCTAGAAGAAATTCAGTTTGACCGATGACACAGAAGAACAAAATTCCCCAAAGAAGATGGGAACTTGTTCTTCCTAATCTCTGTGGGCTTCCACTACAATAACTGTAAAGAAACTAGATACCAACTAATCTGCAGCTGAAAACTCTTGACATCTGATATGGGAAAGCAAATGGACAACTTGAGCCTGTGAACACAGTTGTCTCTGAGGTCAGGCTTTTTTCATCTAATTCCATGGTGGGAGATATTTTAAAACCGTGAAAATTAAATTATTAAAGAGAGGGAGTTTGGGACTCTGACCACAACACTGTAAATGTATGACTTAATATACAGCTATTTTCACTGTATGGCGAGAGGAAATAGAGGACTTGGCCAGACCGGTAAAGAAAAAGCAATTTATGTGTGTTGTATGTGCGATATAACATTGTGCAACCAGATGGCGACGTAGACTCCCGTTTTTCTCAACCTGTTTTCCCTGTTTAAATTTACAACGCTTTAAACTGAAACACTTCTTTGCTGTGTCTAGATCCAGCCCCAGTGTGTAACTGAGGGGTTGTAAAATGCAGAAGTATTTATTAACATTTTCATATTCTCCTCTTCCGACTCCAAAGAAGAACAGGCTATCAACAACAACATGTTCTGAAAGTCATACAATGCGGGCAAACCAAACAACAAGGCAGATAATCAGCAGCACATTCATCTGCAGCCAATTTCTCAGTCAAACTGTTGAAATAATACCATTTTGGTCTGACATAAGACGCTATGAGGAAGAGGGCCATGAGTATCCTTTACTTGGGCAAGGTGCTTTCAAGGGTGGTGTGAGGTCAACCATACTGTGAGAGGGTTAACTTTTTATATAATAAAAAAGGTAGCTGTATTTAAAAAGAGATCATTTGACTGTCTCCAGTCAATCTCGGTTTTTGAGAGTATGGGGGCTCAGTCATGTTTGCACAGGAGACCATAAATTGTCCCAGAAGTCCATTTGAGAAAAATTCATACTGGTTTGCCCATATGTAAGCTCTGCATCTTGGAACAAACAGGACGTCACATGTGACTCTGGGGCCACCAAGAGCAGAAAGATGAGTGGCATGGGCAGGGTTTGGCTCACCCAAGGCTGAAGTTAGGTCCCTGCTCTTCCCATTTCCCGTGTGTGTGTGTGTGTGTGTGTGTGTGTGTGTGTGTGTGAATGTACCATATTTGCTGACAGTTAATCACAACTGCACTAGGCCTGTTTTTTCAACAAATCATAGGGATTTCTCAATAGGAAAGCATTTGACTGGAATCCTATGATAGCTGAAAAGCCCTCTTGGTTTTTCATTCCGTCACTAGGGCTCATTCATCACACAATTACAGCTCATAGCTTGTTTGATATTTTGATAGCATGGTACAAAACTGACACGTATCCCTAAGAAAGGGAGCTTCTGGCTTCCCCACCTCTTTCCCTTTCTGCTTATGCTCATTTTACATTTTTGATTTTTTTAAAAAAATGCTGAACTGCAAATCTCGCCTGCTACCCTGCACTCGCTGCTGATGCTCTGTGTATGTCAGAAATTGTTACTGACATTTCAATTTTGCTTTCTTTCTCCCCTCCTTTTACTTTGACAGTATTATAGAGAAAATTTACATTTGAATAAAAAGCAAATAGCGCATGTCAGAGAAAGCATCGGGGAATGTCAAATTGTTTTTTTCCAATTATGGCTCTATTTCAAATAGTGTAATGCAATTAAAGGATAATTACTTGAAGTGCAAAGCCAAGGTTATGATCAGAATTGGTTGCCCTTTCACTTTAAATTCTGTCGTTCTGTATAACATATTCCAGTGGGACAAGTTAAAGGGTTAGCAAATACAATGCACCCATTCAGAAGGGTTCAGATGTTTAGTCCTGGTTGGGGTGCCCTCCCCCTTCTGCCGCACGAGTTTTATTTTTGAATTGACTGTAGGTAAGCTTACTTCTCTTCAGCTTTATCACTCTGATTAATAATGTGATAAATTAGCTGGAGGACATGATATTAATTAACAGTATATTAGTCACATTTTATTGCTAGTCACATAACAAGCCTTGAAATAGGAACCATACTAAGCCACTGACAGGTTATCTTCTGAATAATAAGCTGCACTTGATCTTTCATTTGATGAAATGAGGTATCGGCAAGAAAATACTGATAGGGATGGGGAATCAGAAACAACCCCCCCCCAAAAAAAAAAACCAACCTACTGAAGCTTCTGCAACACTCCATCCTACTACTACCGCATGTTTCATACAATGACGGCAGGATTAACCGTATGGCTGAATACACTGGAGATGAGAAAGACCAAAGCAAAGTATTCCTGTCATGCAGTTATTTAATAAAATCATAAAATTGTAGAGTTGGAAGGGACCACAGGGGTCATTTAGTCCAGCTCTTGTAATGCAGGCATCTTTTGCCCAACGTGGGGCTTGGGCCCATGACCCTGAAAATAAGAGTCTCATGCTCAACTGTCTAAACGAGGGGTGCCCAAAGAGGGCCAGAATGGATGAAGTGAACATCATGTGTGAGGGCCGACATTAAATTGACCAGCAGAAGGAAAGAAGGAACATTTTATCATATGTGGTGGGAATGTAAAAAAGTAAAGAACTTCTAGAAAAAGATATATAATGAGATAAAAAATGAGATGTTGAAATATACATTTTTAAAAATACCAGAAGCATTTTTACTTGGTATTATAAGTCAGGACATTAATAGACAAGATGTTAAATTGTTTTTATATGCAACAACTGTGGAAAGAGTATTGTTAGCCCAGAAATGGAAAGAAGAAGAAGTTCCGACGAAAGAAGAATGGCAGACGAAATTAATGGACTATGCAGAATTGGACAAAATGACAGGAAGGATTCGAAACCTGCGGGACCAGAGATTTACAGAAGATTGGAAGAAGTATATGGATTATTTGAAGAGCAACTGTAATCAACAAATTACGCCAGTAGGACTACAAGAAGTTTTGTAAGGAGAAATATACGAAGTGTTACAAAGTAGAAAAAGATAGAGATTGGTTATGAGTTTGAAATGTAATAGGGAAGATAAAAAATGCATACTGAGAGATTAGATTGGAAAATTTTCAGACAGGATCGATGGAAGTCAAAAATTTAAATAAGATGTAAAACTATGTTTAATTACTGTTGAAAATGATATGTTAAAAAAAGGAATAAAAATATAGAGAGAGAATCGACCAGCAGGGCCACATTAGGCCCCCGAAACAGACTTTAGACATGCCTGGTCTGAACTATCTATTCAGACACCATTGCTGTCAACAGTGTATCTATATTGCAACACTCAGAACATGGCCGTCATTCCTTTAGCACTTCTAAAAAAAACCTAGTAGCTACATTTTAAAAGCAGTAGTGTCACCATGTTTTCATTTTCAAGTGCCAATCCTAGCCATTCCCCCTCCCTTCCAACTTGTCTTTTTCACTCAAATGCTCCCCTTCCCCCAGATCTGTCTTGCAACAGCACTGACCCTAGAAGAGCTGCGATCACAATGCTGGTTTTTTCGTTGGGGAAATTGACTTACCCAGGCTTATTCCAGGAATTTGTTTAGCCTCACACCCATCAAGCTCAGCATTGCTCAGCAACAGCCCAAGAGCTTTCTTCCACCACTAATGATACCTGGGGGGGGGGGTGTTGGGGGTTGTTCCAGGTCTATTCTTCTGTACCTTAACTCATCAGTGCTATGGTAGCTATTGACAGATCTGTGCTGCTATATAGCACAGATCTGCCAGGAGGATCCAGCACAAGCTTGCCTTCACAACTCTAAAAAAAGTTTAGTTTAGTTCCAGCTTACTGCCACAGTGCTAAAAAATGTACACCTCTCATAAACAACCCGAACACACACACAAATTGAAAATGTCTTGCCGCGTGACTTTACCCCTGCAGCAAGGCTTTCCCCACCCATCATAGGAACAGCTGCTAATCAGGACTAGAGTAGTGCTATATAGGACTACATCAGGACTAGAGTAGTGCTTTTCTAAAATATATATTTCCTCCTCCTCTTTGGAGCTGCTCTGACTTTGCATATTCTGGTTCAAGATACTGAAGGATTTCTTGAGACATGTTGATATGAACACACGTTCAGCCATTTGGAAGATGAGCTCAGCATGAGCAAATCCTCTGTAAAAAATTAGCTCATGTTCAGGAAAATAGTTATATTAATCAGCCTTCTAAGAGATTTTTAAGTATCATGTAAAAACAGCTGGGATTAGTAACATGTACAGTGACTCTACACATAGCACCATGAAACAAAACATACCATAGTCTACAAGACAGATATTAGCTTGCCTGTAGCTCTGAAGTTACGGTTGCCAGCAAAAGCAGACAGAGCTGTTCAAGCAACAGGGAAGCCTCATTTCAGAATACGGGGCTGACTTACTGGATCATGGCCCTAGAATGCACTCCTGCACACAGTAAGGCATATGGAAGTCCCATTGATTACACTGTAGGTATGTGCACAGGCATACAGCCAACATTTTCTCATGCAAAAAGATAAAGGCCAGCATGGTGTACCATATGGAAATAATGATCCATCAAGAGTCAAGGCATGAAATGAAGCTTCTGCATTAATTAGCTTATTCCATCAAGTAATGGCCCTTGTCCTATTAAATGGATTATTTTTTTTAAGAAGTGAAAAATATCTCTCACAATCTCATTGCTGGAATCTTTGACCACAGCTACCCCCTCCCCGCCCCCACAAAAAAACCCTTCAGGATTGATCAGGAGTAGACAAGCCCCAGGTTCTATTAAAGTGTATTAATGCCAGCCTCTGTGCAATTAGTGAAAAGTCAATTCCCATTACTAGTTAACACTATTGAATATCTGCTTTCTTTAATAAAAAGCCATGTCCAGTATAAAGAGTATAAATCAATAAGCAGCAGCACTTTAAATTTATTCTGCCTTCTAAACCACAGCAATGAACACTGTCCTCTTAAAACCTAAATGTCTTCCAAATGCCTGTGTTCTGCTATGCTCCTGAATAATGCCCTGGTTGCTTCAGCGGCCAAATATTCATTAGCAAATTTATATGATATTCCCATCTAAAACCTGAACATTTGTAATTTGTTTAGTTAAAACAAAGTGTTTGCTCATCAAAGTTGTCGGGCTTGCGTAAACCATTGATAGGATTACGATAGAAGTAGTTTACTCTAGAAAAGCCCCATTGCATTCAAAGAGAAATTCATTTAATTATTCAGAAAAGACTGGGGGAAATGCAAACTCCATCATGAAACAATTCAATCCAGATGCAGACTGATGTCATTTGATGACTACTCTGGAACAATGGTCCCAGAAATGCAGTTTTGAAATCCAGCCCACAAACCAGTTAAGCGTTTTCCACTTCTTGTCTGGCCAGTTCAAAATTTTAAAATATTCTTTTATCCTTGCACTTCACCCTATTACTTCCCCTAATTCAGAATTCTGGCTTCCTGACATTTTCCAGTTCACATTCAAGCTCCTTATGTTTTATACCATAATGCTTTCTTTTCTATTTTTGACCTTTATCTTCCCTATTTTTCCTTCCTGTTGAAGCTCATCTGCTCTTCTACCCTGTTTCCTTCTCCTATTCTTGACTTGGTGCCTTCTTCTATGCCAGAAGTCACCTTCTGTTCACCTCCATCCATAGGCAGAACTCCAAATCCAATCCTATTGAGTTTTGACAAAATATGCCACCCACTTACCAGTAATTCACAATGGGCGACCTGAGTGGCTACCATCTAGTGGCAAAAGCAGATGTGCATATGTATCCATAGGTAAAGGGACCCCTGACCTTTAGGTCCAGTCGTGACCGATTCTGGGGTTGCGACACTCATCTCGGTTTATTGACCAAGGAAGCCAGTGTACAGCGTCCAGGTCATGTGGCCAGCATGACTAAGCCGCTTCTGGCGAACCAGTGCAGCTCACGGAAATGCCATTTACCTTCCCCCCGGAGCGGTACCTATTTATCTACTTGCACTTTGATGTGCTTTCGAACTGCTAGGTTGGCAGGAGCTGGGACTGAGCAACGGGAGCTCACCCCGTCGTGGGGATTCGAACCGCCGACCATGTGATCGGCAAGTCCTAGGCTCTGTGGTTTAACCCACAGCGCCACCCGCTTCCCTTCCATAGTCATGTGCAAATAACAATGGGGGATACCCCAAACTGCTTTGTTATACCAAAGGTATCAAAAGTGAAAAGATGGATTCACCTGTCCATCTTCTTGATTATACCATCTGAAGCCAACTTCTATTAGAGTCCTGGTATAACGTCTTAGGAAATACAGAAAGACATGTCAACCTCTCTCCTAACAGCGTAGGAAACTTCAGTTGATCCTAGATGAATTTACAAAGTACACTGCTATTATGTGGGTTTTTCTCTGGTGACGGTTGATAAGTTCACAAGAAGACTTGTAAGCTTTTAAGGTGGCATGGAGGCTATTAAAAATGGCATTCGAGCCCACAGCTTTAATTCAGCATGTATAGCTGGTAACAAAAAACGTCCCTCTTTTGTTGCCTACTGATGGTCGATGTGCAGCTGCTTTAACTGTGTCTTTTTCACCTGGTCATTCAGAAACAAAGTTTAATGAATTATGTAATCCAGCTGCCCACAAATCATACCCAGAGTTTGATCATGTTCCGTGATGATGATTGTACTAGACAGCTTCTATAATGTAGTACTAGGAAAGGAAGCTTTCTCTCCATGCTTCAGAAGGCTTCTGTAATACCCTACCCTGGAGAAGCTTTTATCAATGTGCGAATGTTGCTCTTCTTATTTGAAGTTATGGATTTCCAGCTACAAAACACAGCGGTGTGCTCTGAAATCCCTGCATGGACAGCAGAGCTGCTAAAACAGACTCCAATCCTTCTGATGCAAAGCACTAGCTAGCTATGAGCGATTGTGGATAATCCCAGTAAAAAAACATAACATACAAAAGTGCCAGAAATTCTGACTAGATGTTTTGGAATTTTTTACTGTGGGAAGAAGGAATACTTATTCACTGGAAATCTCCCCATTACTGAAGGTCAGTTTCAACTGTCAAGATTAAGTAGCTATTAGTGAATTTATCACTAGAGGGTCAAGAGACAATTTATTAGTGTGGTACCAATATACTATAGCAGGGGTGGGAGACATGTTGCCCTCCATATTTTGCTGAACTACAACTCCCATCAACCCTGGATGAGGTTGATGAGAGTTGGAGTTCCACAACATCTGGAGGTCCAAAAGCTAGCCACCCCTGGATCAGAATTTCTGTACTGTGGTACCTCTCATTACAAACGTCTTAACCCGTGGTACTACTTCCAGGTTAGCGGAGTCTGTAACCCAAAGTGTTTGTAACCCAAGATGTTTGTAACCCGAGGTACCACTGTATCTCTATAAGCACCAGGTTTGTTACCATGGGAACAGAAGGTTGGACTAAATGGGCCTTTGACCTGACCCAGCAGGGCTCTTCTTATGCTCTTATGTAAAACAAGCTTGTGCCAAAGTCTGGCCTACAGTTTCTTCTGATAGCTGACTGGCATTAGTTCAAGGCCACAAAGGAATAAAAGCAGAAGAAGCAATAACAACCAGGAGTCTTTAGTCACCGTTAAAGGCAACCTAGTTAAAGACAACCTAGTTGTCTTTAAGGGGCCACAAACCCAGGGCCGGCCCATACCTGAAGCGAGGATAGGCAGTCGCCTGAGGTGGCAAACCAGGAGAGACAGCATCAGGTGCTGCCAGAAGAGGCCTCAACCGGCTGCTGCTGCCACCAGCACCACTGACAACCGCCATGGCACCCAAGGGGCAGCAGATGGAGGAGGAGGAGAAGCCATTGCAGCCAGTTTACCAGCAGCACAAACAGCACCCCCCATAAAAGGATTAAAGTTTAAAGAATCAGTGTTTAGTCTGAAGTCAACAGCCTGTGTTTGTTTAAGCTGCTGCTGCTGCATTTCTGTTTCTCCCCCCACCCGTTTTTCTCTAGCTCCCCTGCAAATGCACTGAGGCAGTTGTCGGCCTCCTCCATCCTGACATATTTTAAGGGAGCTTCATTCTCCCCCACCCCCTTTTCATCTCCACAGCCTTCTAATCCCCTTCCGCCTTAACTTTCTCCCCTCCCCATTTCTCCTTTCCAGATCCTTCTTGTCACATTCTGCCTTTCCTCTTTCCCTCTTCTCTAGTGCCAACACCTACTCCATTCTTTTGCCAAAAGAGGCCCCTTCTATCACCCCCTCAGACTCTCCAAGTGCCCCTATTTTCCAGGGATAGTCCTGGATTTACAGA